>NC_046323.1:32893553-33529130 GCF_009819535.1 Lacerta agilis
ATAAAATAATAAATAAATAAATAAATAACTTGTACCCTGCCCATCTGGCCAGGCTGCCCCAGTCACTCTGAGCAGCTTCCAACAGAACATAACACACAATACACTAGACGTTAAAAGCTTCCCGATACAGGGCTGTCTTCAGGTCTTCAGATTAAGTGTGTTTGTGTCCGGGGGGGGGGGGAGGCCAATGCACACATGCATCTATGACTGTGCTATACAACAGGACTATGTACCCAGATCTTTAAACCATCTTCAGAGGCCCTTCTTCAGCAGCATGCTACCCAACAATGTGTAATGGGTGAATACTACACAGAGGGCCTTTTTGGTGGTGGCACGCTGGTTACGGAATACCTTTCCCAGACAGATTTACCTGGCACACACATTATGGATGTTTGGGCGCCAGGGAAGAGATTTTTATTTTATTTTCCAAGGTTTGTTAAAATCTTGCTGCTGGTTTTTAAATAACCTTACTTTACATTGGTTTGGCTTTATTTGTTTTGGCTTTGTTTTGTTTTTTTGTTTAAATCTTTATGGCTTAACGTTGTATTGAAAACAGCCCAAATAATTACAGTTATTGGGTGGCATATGAAAACTGTTAGTAGAAAGAAAGAAAGAAAGAAAGAAAGAAAGAAAGAAAGAAAGAGGCAATGTCCTCTCTTCTGAAAACAGATGAGCATGAATGAGGTCTTCAGGAAAGCACATAGGAAAAACTACCAAGGACATCTACGGCATAAGAACCCCAAAGGAATTGCAGAGGAGACTCTGTAGATCATGCTACCTTTCCCCAGGAATTCAGATAGAGATTCTTAGTTCTCAGAGTGGGAGGCAGGCCTCCCTAAGGAGATGTTTATAACTGCTACAGAAAGTCTGAACAAAACCGAAGAATTAAAATAGCAAAGGAGTGGGGGAGAAGAGGAAGAAGGGAAGAGGCAGGAAAAAAGATAAAGCCATTGTTAAATGCACAATTGAATGTCACTTTAAAAAATGATCGCTATGATTTTGGCCTTGTCAAAGAGCCCCACCAACCACATGTAAAAATGCCTAGGGCACAATCTTGCCAACCTCCTGGTCCCATTTATCTTGGTGGCGCAGATCATGCCCAAAGTAAATGCAAGCCTCTTGTTTTGAGAGTGGCCACATTTGCACATAATGATAAGCCGGGAAAATTGGCTTGCCTTGTGATCCTAAGACTGGCCTGGGAAACAACGAGAAGGTAGTTCATCTGCCCTGTCCGAAGCCCTACTGGTCTCTCTCCAGGATTAGAGGATCCAATCAGAAAAATCTTTATTATTTGTGTTAGCCACTAGCCATAGCAATAAAACACAATAAAATGTACTGAAGATAGAGGCGAAAACTTAACTATACAAAATACGTTTTGGGGGTTTACATCAGTAATCAAATAATAGATTTTATTCTAATTGCCCCAGTTAAAAACCTTGCGGTTTTTGCTGTCACCTGATCATCTTGATCTGTTAGAAGAAAGGGCACAGTAGCAATGCTTGAGCAACCCGGCATGGACAATAACAGAGGGGCAACAACCTCACTCCTCAAATCTTTATAAAGACTGCAAGCCAGAAGCACATGAGCCACTGACTCAATACTGCCATCTCCACACGGGCATAACCATTTTCCCAGCAGAATTTTTTGAAATTGACCCTCAAGTAGAGCCGATGGCAGTATATTCAATGTTGTGTTAGTGAAAGCATGTCTGTATTTTGGAAATGTTAAATTTTGCAAACAGGGTGCCAAAGTGTCAAAATGACTAGGTGGAAAATAAACATACCATGGACAAAATTTCCTTACTGTGGCCAAATGATTCCAGGCTTAGAGGAATGTTCTCCTGCCTCACCATAATTTTTCAGCCCAGGACTAAACCCCCCCCCCCCAAATCTCTATTCAAAGTACAGTGGCCCCTTGGTTTAAGAACAGCTTAGTTTATGAACAACTTGGATTAAGAACACTGCAAACCTGGAAGTAGGTGTTTTGGTTTGTGAACTTTGCCTTGGAAGAAGAACACATTTCGCTTCCTGTTAAGTGTGTTCCATTTGTAAATTGAGTCCCCCGCTGCTATGGAAAAGCACGCCTTGGTTTAAGCATACCTGAAGGAGCGTCTCCACCCCATCATTCTGCCCGGACACTGAAGTCCAGCACTGAGGGCCTTCTGGTGGTTCCCTCACTGCGAGAAGCCAAGTTACAGGGAACCAGGCAGAGGGCCTTCTTGGTAGTGGCACCCGCCCTGTGGAACGCCCTCCCACCAGATGCCAAAGAGAAAAACAACTACCAGACGTTTAGAAGACATCTGAAGGCAGCCCTGTTTAGGGAAGCTTTTAATGTTTAATAGACTATTGCATTTTAATATTCTGTTGGAAGCCAGCCAGAGTGGCTGGGGAAACCCAGCCAGATGGGCGGGATATAAATATATTATTGTTGTTGTTGTTGTTGTTGTTGTTGTTGTTGTTGTTGTTGTTAACACTTTGGTTTAAGAACGGACTTGCAGAACGGATTAAGTTCATAAACCAAGGTACCACTGTATTTCCCTCTCCATATTGAAAATAAAGAGGACTTCCGGCGGCGACGCAATCGCCGGGTGGTTGAGGGCTGCTTCGGGTCCGAAGCGCCCTGTCCATCCCGGGGGTTAGGAGCCCCGCTACCGCAAAGCGGGGCTCCGGTTGGGGTGCGGGAAGAGCGTCCCGCACCCTGGGCTCCCCGGCAGCGCCCGCGGAGGCTCCGAACCCTTCCCTCGCTCCCCCTGTAAAGGGGGAGTGGGGGTGAAGGGACAACGGAGCCGGGCTTCGGGGACATGCCCCAACCGGGATGCAAATGCGGCGACAAAGCCCGCGGTGAGCGTCTAAGTTCTACCTTTGAAGAATGGAGCTAAAGGAACCCGGTGGTCGTGAGTAAAGAATCTGATTAGAAATCGTGGTTTTGGAACGATCCGGGGGGAAGGAGAAAGGCAGCCTGCCTCCCTCCCTTCGAGCTTAAGAAACCAACCAATTTGAGTGACTACTGCTACAGAATTGGCTACAAAGTATTTAAAATTGACACATGAGACTGGCAAACTCTTTTTCTGGGAAGTTAACTAGAGGAAAATATCTCCATTTAAAGTTGCGGTATTTGTGCTCCAGTTCAGGAAAATGGCGACGAACAAAGAGGCAGGAGTAGAAATATGATACCCACTTCCTCCTCCTCTGCCAGTATGCTGGGCTTCGTCCTTGAACTGGTATTGAACTCTGGACTAACGGATGAACAGAGACTCACTGCCTTGAAGGTGGAACTGCTTTGTAGAAAAGTCAAAGTCTTGTGTGGGGGTCTGAAATGGAACCAATTGCCCACAGAGGAGGCTTTTAAAACTTTTGACACTTTGGAAGAAAGCCTTGCCAAGGAGCTGAGAGGGTGGATGGAAAGATGGAGAGAAATGAGTGAGCTACTTCGGAGAAGAAATTCGCTTTTTGGGGGTGGCAGCCCCAAGGCGACGTCAAGATTTCTTATATCCAGTCCCCGAGGTGTGAGCTCGGGGGCCAGGGACAGAGAATTAAGGTATTTACAAGAAGAAAAGGAATGTTACAAAGAACCGAAGAAGCTGAGAGATGATGAGATGGACACCTCTGAACTCGTGGCAAGGAGAGGTTTGGACTGTGCCTGGATCTGTGGACGTTTGGAGAGGGAAGCTACATGGAAGTTTAGTGCTGATGCCACCAGGAGAAGAATAATGGACAGAGGGGGTGTGGGGTGAAGCATTAAGTAAAACCTAAAGTAGCCTGATATGGTAAATTGAAATCGGAGGGTGAATACTGTCAACAATATTTTGTTATATTTTTTATTCGAACATGAAAGGAGATATTCCAAGCTTTTATGTTACTAGCAGTAGTCTTAAGGATAGAAGAGATAGATTTGATGCGAATGATTTGTGAAGATCTGTGAGGTGGAGTATGAGTAAAGTGAATTTAAGTGGATTAAGTTTATGGATTAAGAGGATTAAGATTAAGATGTAGATTAAGATAAGCAATCGATAAGAATAAATGAAGAAGAATTACGACGAGGTATTATTATGGCGATGCATTCTTAGTAAAATTTTGAAGATATAAGTTGAATGTAACTATACAATTGAATTTAATTTTCTTTTTTTTTTCTTAGGAGAAATGGTTATAAAGTAGATTAAGGATACAAATTCGAAGGTGAAAAGGCAGGGGAAGTCAATGGTCAAGATATGGAAATAGAAATTTTTTTTTTTTCTTTTTAGAAAGATGCAATAAGAAAACTTGACATTGTTTGTATTTGTTTTATTTGTTTTGCATTTGTTTAATTGTAGGTGTGGGTGTGGGTATATGTTGTTATAGAAAAATGCCAACAAAAAAAAAAAAAAGAAAATAAAGAGAATTGTGCTACACCAGCTCCATGAATGGTGTAGTTCAATCTCTGGTTTGTGCATGTGCTGGGGGACTTTGGACCCATGTCTTCTCCTGATCCTCCACCTGCATGCTTCCAATCCACCCCGAACACCCCCCATTTTTGCCCTTACCAATGTTGGAGCTCTAGCATTGCCAGGACTGTGGAACTTTCCACAGTAGCTGGGAGGGGGAATCCAACACCAGAGCTTCTGACCTCAGAGAAGGAGATCTGGCACATCCTACAGCCCCTGGGATGCCCATAAACGATACTGTGACTGAGGTGCATGATGTTGTATGCAGTCTGATTTTGCTCAGAAAGCAGGAAGAGGGCAGCCTTCACCAACCTGGTGCCCTCCAGCTGGAAGCTGTGGTCCAACCTCATCTGGAGGGCACCAGGTTGGCGAAGACTGGCTTAGCATTACATCTGAATCCAGGACTGCAGTTTGTTTCTCTCTAGTCAGGATTCTTAAGCCAACAGCAAAGCACGGCGTGTTGGATGTAACACTGAACTGCCCTCTTACTGTTTTGCTTACCAGCTCGTAAACAGCTATGGTTTATTATGCCAAAGTTCTTGGCTTATTGTTGCATGCAAAATGTGGCCAAATTATGTCATGCTTTTAAACAAGCTTAATGTTTATATAAATTATTAAACCTGCTGCACCTTCTTTTCTATCCGAAAAAGTTTATTTCAGCCACTGATCAAAACAATAAACCATTTTAACTTTTAGGATAAATACTGAACCCCCCACTATCATGGGCATTTAGCTGCTGTGGTATAGTTGCGATAATTGGATCACATCCAAGTTAAGTCTTAGAGCAGACAAATTAAAATGAAAGAATTTGACTAAGTTAGGCCCATTAATTTTAATGGGTCTATTCTGAGCAAAAGTTGCCTAAATACAACCCACAGCCATCAGTTTCTGCTCCTGGGACCACAGGTTATCTCACCTTCTCCCACACTGGCAGCTAGAGAGGGTGCCCACCTTTATTAGCAAGGCCTGCAAGGCAATGGCTGCAGGAGGCAGAAGTTAACAGCCTGGAAATCCAATGTTCTCTGAATGCACGAGTTCAAATCCCATTCTTCTGTGGTTTACAGAACGGGCCAGAGCTCAACAGCAGAGCACACTTAGCATGAAGAAGTTCCAAAGTTTAATTTCTGACATAATTGCAAAGGTACACATTTAGCAGGATTGGGAATATATCCTTGGGAGCTACAGCCAAGTCAGAGTAGCACCAGGGGTGGGGAAACTGCAGTCTTTCCGATGCTGCCAACGGCCAATGTTCAGGAAATATAGGAGATGTAGCCCAAAAGCATTAGATTTAGGGGGCCTAGGCCAGATATTCCTCCACATGTTTGCATGGGCAGCTGTAAGAATTCATTTTTGTCCACCTCCTGCTCCACTTTGGTGGTAGCCAGCACAACGTTTCTAGGAAACACACACAGGTACGGAGGGAACAAAAACAGAACGATCTAGCATGCAGCACTTCAAACGTTAACTCTCCACTTCAAAGTCATCTCCCCACCTTATAGGGATTAACATTATGGTCAACTTTTCTTTCATCTTTTAATTACATTTTTTTTTAAAAGAAGAAGCTTAGCACAGAGAATTCCTCCAATGCGCGTAAATTACCTTCCCCATGAAGAGTTAAACATTTATCCTCAGACCAGGCAAAACAATGCCTTGCCATCAATCAGCCGGAGAAAGCTTTCCTCAAAAAATATATATATAGGGGGTTTGTTTAGAGTAGAAAGCTATCAGTGGAGAACATAAAACACTTCAGAAGTTCCTCCTGGGCAATTACAACAGCGGCAACAGTTCAGGCCTAAAGGTTCTCCCCCTTCCCCCCCGCTCCTGTAATACATAGGGGGCTCTGACCATTGTTCTGAAGTTACCAAGCAACAGAAGAAATAAGCATATATGGTCTGAGATCATACCTTCATTACTCCCGCCTTTCATTGAGTATTTTTTCCTAAAGGCTTCCAGCCAGTTGAACCGTTTTACCTTCAGCCTGCTACCCTTTTTATAGCAGAAATATCATGGCTTGGCAAACAACAAACATAGGAAGCTGCCTTGTACCAAGTCATGGAGGAAGGGCTATCAGTGGCTACCAGTCATGATGGCTATGCTCTGCCTCAAATCACTTTTACATATCACTTGGGAAGACAGGCAAACTAATGCCAGTGTACTGGAAGAAGCAAAGATCACCAGTGTCAAAGCAATGATTCTTCAACATCAACTTCGTTGGGCTGGTCATGTTGTGTGGAAGCCTGATTATCGTCTTCCAAAGCAACTACTCTATTCCGAACTTGAAAATGGAAAGCGTAATGCTGGTGGTCAACAAAAGCGGTTTAAAGGCTCTCTCGAGGCAAATCTTTAAAAATGTAGCATAAACACAGACAACTGGGAAACACTGGCCTGCGGGCGCTCCAATGGGAGAACAGCCTTTACCAAAGGTGTCATGGACTTTGAAGACACTTGAACTCAGGACGAAAGGGAGAAATGTGCTAAAAGGAAGGAAGGCACACTTAGCAAACCATCACCGTGATCAACACCTGCCCAGAAACCAATGTCCCCACTGTGGAAGCACGTGTGGATCCAGAATTGGCCTCCACAGTCACTTGCGGACTCACTGTTAAAACCGTGTTTATGGAAGACAATCTTACTCGACTACGAAGGATCGCCAAAGAAGAAGAAGAAGCTCTGTCTCTACAGCTTGGAGGCAGCAGTGCTTCTGAATGCCATTTTCTGGAAGCCACAGGAAGGGAGCTTGCTCTTGTGCTCATGTTCTGCTTGTTGAATTCCCACAGTTCAGCCCCTGTGAGAATAGGATGATGGATGGGCCATTGGCCTGATCTACCAAGCTCTCCTTATGTTCTTAATAGATCCATCAAGCTCAGCATTGTCTACATGGACCGGCAGCAGACCTCCTGCCCTACTTGGAGATGCCGGAGTCTGAACATGGGACCTTTTGCGATTATTAATATAATATAATATAATATAATATAATATAATATAATATTTATATCCCACCCATCTGGATGGGTTTCCCCAGCCACTCTGGGCGGCTCCCAAGAGATTATTAAAAACAGAATAAAACATCAAACATTAAAAAATTCCCTAAACAGGGCTGCCTTCACATGTCTTCTAAAAATCAGATAGTTGTTTATTTCTTTGACTTCTGATGGGAGGGCGTTCCACAGGGCGGGCGCCACTCCCAAGAAGGCCCTCTGCTTGGTTCCTTATAACCTCACTTCTCGCAGGGAGGGAACCACCAAAAGGCCCTCGGAGCTGGACCTCAGTGTCCGGGCTGAACGATAGAGGTGGCAACGCTCATTCAGGTATACTTCAGATGCTCTACAACTTATCTATGGGCTTCCCTACTTTGCGTGCTTTAGGATAACCAAATTAAAAATCACACATGTACCCTTGTTCTGACACGCAATCTATATGATTTTTGCTAAGTGCAGGAAAAGATATCCCTCCCCGCAAAGGATAACCGCTTGATTCATTACTAAAATCCAAGTTGAACTTTTCATTTCCCCCCCTCCTTTGTTACCGCTGTCATTTTAAGTCTGCATTTCCGTTGTATGTTTAAATTACCTGTCTAATACTGAACAAAAGAACACAGCTCTTCCCTGCACTTAGCAATTCTAATTACATCTGAAGGAGGAGGGAGGGCAAATTATGCACACAGGTAGCTTTCCATTGTTTTTGCTCCCTAAATGCTTTTTTTGTTTTCAGGGGTGTTGGGGGGGGGGAAACTACGAAGGAAGAACTCCAGGGACTTTATATATTATACTGCAAATTACTGCTTCACGGTTGGCATAGACTATACTGCTTCCTTCTCTAGTGAAAAGAGAGAGAGAGAGAGAGAGAGAGAGAGAGAGAAGAAAATATAAATGCAAAGGATTCTTTCTCAGTTGTAACACTCTTCACGGTTAGCATTCAGGCACCACGTCACAGCCACCACCCCAGTTCACAATTCACACTGTTTTGATTAGAAGCGAAACCTATAAAGAAAGGCAGCCTCCTGGGAGATCATCTGATTTGCCTGGCAGAGGCCATAGATGCAAATCATGGGCAGGGAGTGACCGTAGCTCAGAGGAAAGGGACATGCTTTGCATACAGAAGGGCCCAAATTCAATCCCTGCCGCCGAAAAGATCTGGTAGCGAGGGATCAGCCCGTTGGTGCCAGAGTAGGCAATATTGCTAGAATTGACAAGTGAGTAGTTTGGCCTGCTAATAAGGCAGCTTCCAAAGCTTATACCCATCACTCAGGTGTACCTGAACTAATTTGTATGAAAACACCAACCTCCTCCAACCTGGTGCCTCCAGGTGTTTTACTCACATCAGTCTCAGGCAGCATGGCCAATGGACAAGGGTGATGTTGTCCGCAAAACCTGGAGGGCACCAGGTAGGAGGAGGCTTTGTTTTGCAGTGGGGAGATCCCTGTATATGCATACATATCAAAATTAAGATTTTTCAGGATCTCAGGACTGAGGAAATATTTCTGCCTGAAACCCCTGAGAGCTGTTGCCAGAGACATACTGAAATCTGACTGAAAACAGGGGGACCCGTCCATTGTAGGCTTCAGTCCCAATGCAGCATAGACATGCCTTATTTCACCTACAGCACCAGCCTCTCCAAGGCTGTTTTCTTTGTGGTGGCTGTCTACAGTCTCTGGCTCAGCTCACACCATGGTTTGCGCTAACCACGGTTTACAACCCGATGCCATGGTTTGAACTTTGAAACGTTCAACAGGCAAACCATGAGTCAGAGCTGCTATTTTGTTTTCTGTTCTTCAGCACTCAGTGTGTTATGTGAATACATTCCCTCTGCTACCATCTCCATTGTAGGAGTAGTCATAGTTGTAACTATGGTTTGTCAATTCCGAAAGAATGCCAGACTACAGTTAGCACAAACCTTGGTGCACAAATCCACTCCAACTCATGGCTTCCAGTTATAGTTTGCCAGTCAATCATAAACCAGAGTATTGTGGGATGTAAAAGGACAGGGGCAGTCAAACCCAACTTCCTTATATGGAACTCTACAGTTGGGGGTGAACTCTACAGTTGGGAGCTTCCAACTGTAGTGTATATGCCGAGTCTCCATGTCGCTGGTCAGTTGTGTTAATCTCTAAGACAGTTTAAAAGTAGCATTATTAAAATGCACCGTTGGCACTAGGCCAAAAGTAAAAAGAGGGACTTTCTCTCAAAAGGAGAAAGTCACCATATGTATGTTATTTAGTAACTTTTAAGCCTGCCTCTAGGATCCTTGTGTGACTAGATGATTACTTGTAAGTAAACGTTTTACACTTTACCAAAGACTGTGAAGTGTCTTATTGAAAGAGGGATAAAAAGGGGAAGACACCAGGACAATATTTTTAAGACTCTAGCGAGTCTATGCAAACTTTCTGCTGCGCATATGAAGTAAAAAGGGAATGTTAGCTCTGCTGATATTATCAAGCTTGTAAACGCAAGTTGGGATAGGATATCTAAAACAATATATCCTCTCCCACATCCCTCAACATTCCCACAAAGGGTTAGCGGGCCCAGAATTGCATATTTTTGTGTATTTTTAAAGGATTGCATCGGATTGCAATTTTGAGTTGAGTGGATTTTCCTGGTGAGCACAAGGCCTAAAGCATCCATTGTGCTGAAAAGGGGAATTAACTACCCCTCCCCTCCCTCAGTGTTCACAGTAATCCAAGGCAGTGAAGATTTGTTTAGAGATTTTTGCATTTTGAGATTTTTGAACATTTTTCAAAAATTTTGGATTTTAAGATGGCTAGTGCAAATTTTGATAGTGATACAAAACTAGGGATGATTGTGCTGAGTGAGAATAATTTTATGCACTGGAAGCAGCGCTTAATAGCATATCTAGATGCAAAGCATGTTTTGGAGGCTGTTGAAGATCCCATGCCTACTGGCACAAGTAGAGAGGATTTAGCCAAGATAGCAGCTTGGAAGCGCAAGAACAGTGAAGCTAGGCATATAATTCTATGTGCACTTCGCAATGAGCATCTATCATTAATAAATAGTAAAGATGATGCATCTCAGATCCTAAAAGACATTGAACGCATGTATGGAGAATCTTCCAGGAACTCCTACAGAAGCTTGATGTATAAATTAACCAGATTGAGAATGAATTATAAAGGAGAATTCACAGCACACATCAGCAAATTTACTGAGATTATTCAAAAGATTGACCTCACTCCTAAGCCTTTTGATGAAGAAACAAAGGTATCATTTTTGCTAGCATCCCTAGGACCGTGTTTTGATCCATTTGTCAGTCTAATGGACCATAGAGAAGGTCTAACTTTCAAAGACCTGACCAGTCATTTAAGAGAAGAGTGTAGAGAGAGAGCAGAGTCTCCAGTAAGAAATGCCACAAGCAAGGACAGTAATTATGCGTCCAGGCAATTTACAAAGTCCAGAGAAATGCCCAAGAAAATAATTTGCTACAATTGCAACAAGGAAGGCCATATTTCTAGGAACTGTAAAGCTCCTCCTAAAGCAAAGAATTCCCAAACCTCTCAGCCAAAATGGCAAAAGAAGGGGAAATTTGAACGCACCATGCTACTTCAAGAAAGGAATTTAGCTGTTCATAACCGTGAAAATAAACGTAATATGTGGATTTTAGATTCAGGAGCCAGTTCACATTATTCATTTAAAAGAGAAAATTTTAATGAGATAAATGAAGATGAAGAATCTGAAATAGAGATAGCAGATGGCAGAGTTATTAAAGCAAAAGGTGCAGGTTCCATGGACTTGAAATTCAATATAAACAATGAACCTGTTAAGACCAAAGTGCTTAAAGTTTTGTACGTTCCAGAACTAAGTTGCAATTTACTCAGTGTGTCCAGTTTGGACAAGAAAGGTTTCCAAATCACATTTGGAAATGGAGAGTGTAATGTGACTAAAGATGGTGAACTGTATATTCAAGCAAAATTAATTAATGGTGTTTATGAGATTGATATTTCAGAGACCCAGTCTGCAAACGTCGCGCATTCTAGCCAGAAAGATGAAGCTGATATGCAACTATGGCATAGGAGACTAGGACACAGAGACACCACCACCATTATGAACCTACAAAAAGGTGATCTTGTAAGAGGTTTACAGGTAAAAGAAAGCAAAGAGGCTCTGACAAAATGCATAAGCTGCATTACTGAGAAGGCTGTGAAACCTTCTTTTCCACGTTGTGCAGAACAAAGAAGCACTAAAGTGCTTGATATCATATATTCGGATCTATGTGGTCCAATTAATGTTCCATCACTTGGCAACAACAAGTATATTCTAATTTTTATTGATGATTTTTCAAGATATTGTGTTGCATATTTCATCAGAGAGAAAAGTGAAACAGTGGAAATGTTCAAAGAATACATTGCCATGGTCAGAAACAAGTTCCAACGTGCTCCAGCTGTGTTGATGACTGACAATGGAGGTGAGTACTGCTCACGTGAAATGCAGACTCTCATGGCCAAGGAAGGAATTGTACACGTAACTACAATCGCTTTCACGCCTCAGCAGAACTCCATTGCAGAGAGAAAATTTAGATCCATTATGGAAATGACAAGGTGCATGCTAAAGGAAGCATCCTTGCCACAGAAGCTGTGGGGAAATGCAGCTGACACAGCAGTTTATTTGCAGAATAGATTGCCAACAAAAGGAGCAGAGCGTACACCATTTGAACTTTGGCATGGCAAAGTGCCTAATTTGTCACACATACGTGTGTTTGGAAGTCTGTGCTACTATCACGTGCCCAAAGAACACAGACAGAAGCTAGACTCCAGAGCACAAGCAGGTGTCTTTGTTGGATATGCATCTGGAGGGAAAGGCTACAGAGTATTGGACTTAAAAAGTGGCAAAACCAGTGCGCACCATGCAATTTATTTTGATGAGCATGCGATGGTTAACACAAAGAATACAGTTATTGACTGTTCCAAGGAGTCAGAATGGACTCAAGAACTTATTGACTTTCCTTCTGAAACCCCAAGAAGTGCTAATCTGCGTTCTAATGTCATAGCACCCCCTACAGGGAATGCACCAGAACATGCAGAGGATCAAATTCCTACTGGCTTCAGAGATGAAGAGGACGACTTAGACATGCCACCATTGGAGGAGGATGAGGATGTTGATGCGGTTCCAGAACCAGAGATCAGACGCTCATCCAGAACCAACAGGGGTGTTCCAGCACCACGGCTGTCCTATTTTGCAGGGTCGGCATCTCCACAGGAACCTTCCACATGGGAAGAGATACAGAAAATGCCACCTAAGGAAGCTAATCTCTGGAGGAAAGCCACGCAGGACGAAATGGATGCATTGCATCAAAACAAGACTTGGACCCTCACGGAACTACCTCCGGGTAAGAAAGCCATTGGCTGTAAATGGGTTTTCAAGATTAAGAAGGGGTCAGAAGGGGAAGTTCAACGCTACAAAGCTAGACTTGTGGCACAAGGATTTTCACAGAAATATGGTGAAGATTATGATGAAACGTTTGCACCAACTGTAAGATACAGTAGCGTGAGAATGCTTTTAAGCATTGCAGCATCCAAGCAGCTGAATGTAAAGCACATCGATATTGCCACTGCGTTTTTGCATGGACAGATTTCCGAGGAAATTTATATGAGACAACCCAAAGGTTTTGTGAAACCACATGAGGAACATTTAGTGTGCAAGTTGCAGAAGGGACTGTATGGTTTGAGACAGGCTGCTAGAGCCTGGAACCAGAAATTGCACAAAATGTTAACGCAACTTGGCTACAAGCAAGGAAACGCTGACAAATGCTTGTACAGTAAGTCAGGTAATGGACAATTCTCATATATTTTGGCTTTTGTTGATGACTTGATTATCGCGACATCAAATAACAGAGAATATGTGCAGATTGTGAAACACCTCAGCAAAGAGGTGGGAGTCAAAGAACTAGGAGATGTCAAGTACTACCTAGGAATCCAGGTGGAAAGAGAGGAAGACGGATCGTTCCTTCTCAGCCAGCGACAGAAAATAAATGAACTGATTGAATGCATGCAGATGCAAGACGCAAACCCAGTTGCAACGCCCATGGCCACAGACTTTCTGAAGAATCAGCAGGATTCGAAGCTGTTGCCAGATAACAGTGAATATAGGTCGGTAATTGGTAAACTTTTGTATTTAGTTACCACATGTAGACCTGACATAGCCAATGCAGTGGGGATTCTTAGCAGGAAAGTGAGTTCTCCCACTGAGCATGATTGGGCTGGTGTGAAGAGGGTGGTGCGTTATCTGAAGGGTACAGTGAACTGTAAATTAAGGCTACCAGCTGTCAGAAATCCTAAGTTAATTGGGTACACTGATGCTGATTGGGCTGGGGATAATGCTGACTATAAATCAACAAGTGGTTATGTTTTTATGTTTGGGGATGGACCTGTTGTATGGGGCAGTTATAAACAGAACTGTGTAGCATTATCTTCCACAGAAGCTGAATATATTTCTGCATCGGAAGCGTGCCGAGAGATTGCCTGGCTCGATGAACTCATCAAGGACTTTGGTTTGGTGAGAAAGCAAGCTGTCAGTTTGCTGGAGGACAATCAGAGTTGTATAAAACTGACACAAAGTGAAAAGTTCCTTGCCAGGACAAAACATATAGGTGTGAGATACCATTTTATACGTCAGGCAGTTCAGGATGGACTTGTGGAACTGTCGTACTGCTGCACCAATGAGATGGCTGCGGACATCCTGACAAAACCCTTGCCTAGAGAGAGTTTCCAGAATATACGAGTCAAGCTGGGACTCTGGGTGGTTGAATAAAGTTGAATTTGCCTGAGAAGGGGTATGTGGGATGTAAAAGGACAGGGGCAGTCAAACCCAACTTCCTTATATGGAACTCTACAGTTGGGGGTGAACTCTACAGTTGGGAGCTTCCAACTGTAGTGTATATGCCGAGTCTCCATGTCGCTGGTCAGTTGTGTTAATCTCTAAGACAGTTTAAAAGTAGCATTATTAAAATGCACCGTTGGCACTAGGCCAAAAGTAAAAAGAGGGACTTTCTCTCAAAAGGAGAAAGTCACCATATGTATGTTATTTAGTAACTTTTAAGCCTGCCTCTAGGATCCTTGTGTGACTAGATGATTACTTGTAAGTAAACGTTTTACACTTTACCAAAGACTGTGAAGTGTCTTATTGAAAGAGGGATAAAAAGGGGAAGACACCAGGACAATATTTTTAAGACTCTAGCGAGTCTATGCAAACTTTCTGCTGCGCATATGAAGTAAAAAGGGAATGTTAGCTCTGCTGATATTATCAAGCTTGTAAACGCAAGTTGGGATAGGATATCTAAAACAATATATCCTCTCCCACATCCCTCAACATTCCCACAAGTATATCAGCCCAAACTACACACTAAACCACATATAAGGTTCCTTAACCATAGTTTGGTATGACATCAGCATTGAATCCTCATAATGCTAAACCATACATCTAACCATGCTTTACTATGATCACACCTGTCTGTTTTGTCTCTCTCTGTTCTTACAAGGGCAAAAAAAGCCACAATCCCCTACTTAGTGTTATATCAGACTCAGAGATTGTGCTACAACAAACCACTATCAAAAAGTCAAGAACAAACATCAGCTACAGATCATAGTTTACTTGAAGCAGAACAAACTATGACCCCTAGTTCAGACATAATGCTAAGCCACTGCAGTTTGTTTCTTCTCAGCATGTGGAAAGGAGCAAAAGAACCCTCTTAGGTACATTGATGGTAAATCATTAACTATGGTTTACTGTGATGTCCAAACTGGACTGCTGTGTCTATAGGAGGAGGTTGAGCTGCAAGTGCTGTATGGAACTTTGGCATTTACACCTGCACTTCAGAAAATCAACGTGTCTGCACCCTTAGCTTTTAATTGCTCCTTTCCAGTAGAACCTAAACAGAATGCAAAGTATTCAACACAGCAGCAGATCTTTTCCTCTCTACACCACAGCATGTCTGCTACCATGCAATTATACTTGCCTCCATTGCATTATGTAGTTGCTGCAATTGATTTAAAACTATTTTTTTTGGGGGGGGGGGATTTCATTTCTATAGCAACCAGTGAATACCTCACTCTTTGGAAATGGTTAAATCATGTAATCCTTGGGCAGGGTAGTCTCTCTTTTATGTCAGAAAGAAGCACTTAACAAAAGATATTCTCTTAAGGCAGAAAAGGATGTCCGAAGCAAGTTATCAGCAACTGCCAAATAAAAAACAGCATGAGCTGTGAACTTTGCAGCGGCTCAACTTCCCCTCTGTAGCTTGAAAACAATAATTATATAACAAGCAATCTGGTGTTGTTAGCAATGTCGTTTGGGTAGGCACAACAATAAACGGCTCGGCTACAGTGACTGCAGTGGTACCTTGGTTTTCAAACAGCTTAGTTCTTGAACGTTTTGGCTCCCGAACGCCGCACACCCGGAAGTGATTGTTCCAGTTTGTGAACTATTTTTGGAGCTTCCCACAGCCAATCAGAAGCTGTGCTTTGGTTTCCGAACGTTTTGGAAGTCGACTGGACTTCCAGAATGGATTCCATTTGACTTCTAAGGTACGACTGTATGGATGAAAGATAATTTCTTAAGATGTGTTTTGTATGCTGCTGTGGTCTTTTACCACAGTTCTGCTGTTCATTTGCATACGTCTGCATACATTTGTGTAGCTGAAAACTTGAACACATTCACCACTGGGTAGGTGTACACATCTGACGATTTTGAGGCTGGAGACAAATGGGAAAAAATGAAAAGCGTTTTGGGAGAGGCAGGGCTTCTCTACTACCTCCCCAAATATTCCTTTTGTCCCCAAAGCTGATCAAACAAGCTTTGCACTCCCCCCCAAACCAATACAGAATCTTCCAAAGCCTGTTTACCAAAGGCAAAAGTGGGATGAGTTGTGCTCATCTGATTCTGGCCCTTCATTTGAAGGGTGCTGTTGTGGCCTCTTTTACTCAGGCTGGAGTTGTAGCCCTGCCCTTGTAGCTGCGTTTTTATTGTTGTTCTTGATTGGTTTTATCTTAAGCTGCTTTGGGTCACCCTGTGAGAAAAGCAACTAACAGAAAACAACATGTACACCACATGCTACCTTTGCCAAATTTTGGATCGGCCAATATAAAATGTATTTGTTCAACTGATTTATTCATTCAGTTTATATCCCGCTCCTCTTTTAAATCCAGTGGGCTGTAGGACTTCCCTTCTCCACCCTCTCCCCTCGCCACAGGAAGAGGAAGTATGAAAACATGAGGCCCATCTCCAATCTTTCCTGGTGAGAATCTCTGGGGAAAGCAATGCCTGATGTTTGTAGGTCATGTACATTCAGTCCTGAAGTGCCAACTGTGCGCATTGACTCGACATGTCAAAATATGTCAGGCACTTTCTGAGGATCACCTCCAAACACTTTGTGCCAAAGTGGTGCAGGAAAGCACCTTCACGTACACTAAGCAGGTGAGCAGCCCCTTGGCGTGCAAATGATCCATCACAATTACTATTGGATTAACTGGCGCTCGGTTTAGATTTACTCAGAGGGGGGTCACAGTGGTCTGCTTTGCATGAAATAAGAGCTAAAAACATGGTTATGGTCCAGGATGTCGGCTAAGTGTTCAGGAAAAGGAGGATGCGAGCCAAGAATGGTACACAAGGAGCTGCATCTCACGGAAACCGAAGAGGAAAGAGCGCACAAGAGCAATGCACGCAAATTCCCTTTCCTATCATGCAGATGAAGACAAGAAATGCTACTTCTGATACTGCTAAGTGCCTGCAAAAGTTTTGGAGTGGACGCACTGCTTCATTCTCAAGCAATGCATGTCCCAAAATGTCCTGCTGAAATCCTGTAACTCTTTTAATATTGCAAATGTTCTGGGGGAGTGGGTGGGCTGCTCCACTTTAGTTGTGCTGTAGTGCGAGGAGAGCGCCCCTCCAGACAACGGCAATGCAACAACACTGGGGAAGTGTCGCAGAACATCTAATAAAGCAGAGTGATGCGTGGACGGCCCAGTATAAATCACACCACTAAAGCTCTATTATCGTGTTGCAGAACACACCTGCCAAAAGCAACAGCAGTCTGGAGGGGCTCCTAATGATGCTGGCACAGAATGTATTCAGGGTGAGGCACAAGGAGCAAACCATTGTGCTTGGCATGTTTGCATATGAGGCACAGCAAACATTGGCAAAGCTGCTTGAGCAGGAAGAGGAAAGGGAACAAGTCAAAAGGCCACTACTGATGGACTTTTAACAAACATCAGAAATAATTCACATTGTGCTATAAGTCGGTGAATTTCATCGAGTCATGGGGAATCTGGCAGGCTCCCTTTCTATCTCCACCTGTACATTAACATCACAGGCTAATGGATGTATGCTTACTTTACACCCTAAAAATCTAGGGCTTCCTTCAAAGGCATGACAGTACATCCCACTAAAGCATCTCTCTGCCTGCCATCTCCAGTAGAGGCAACTGCTGCAGATTAAGACATGGAGTGTATCTCTAGTTCGCGGAATAAACTTAGAAATGTCTCCAGGGCACAATTAGGCTGTTTAATTTTATCAATTATTCAAAAGGTGCCAATCCTTTAATTTAGTATGCTTTGCATCCAAGGCAGTTACGTTTTGTTTGCAATGCTTCATTCTTGCTTGGAGTAATATGGCATATAAATGGATAATTGCAAAGTAAACAATCAGCGTGGTTTTTTTTCTTTTCATTTTTCTTTAATATAGCAGTTCTAAGGACATTTATGTGGAAGAAAGAGCTATCGGTTTCAGTGGATCTTCCTACATTGGGTTACAACACATGGCACTTTCTGAGCACAGCAGCCCTAGCGATATGTGCCAATGCATGTCAATGATGAAGTCAGCTGATTTCAGACTCTGGACTTAAGTGGTCTGTCAAGTTGCCCTTCCTCTTTAGATCAGGGGTGAGGAACCTCTGGCTCATGGGCTCAATTATACCCACCAAGTCTCCCCAATTAGCCTGTGAGGCCATTTTTGCCAAGTTACACCCACCTGCCCTAATCCTGATGTCACTCACATATGACATATAAGATGTCACACGCAGGTAAAGTCAAGGCTTGGCCGAATGGGTGTTTGCAGTCATTGCTGATATGCCGATACAGCACAGGGGAAGAAAGCACTTGGGGACGAGCTTGGCAAAAAACTGGGGTGGAATTGTGAGCTGGCACATTTAAGAGAATGGTACATGAAACTCTGCAATCTTGCAAAGTTAAATACAGTTATGCGGTCCATATGTGTTGGTGCTGGAGGAGACTCTTGAGAGTCCCATGGACTGCAAAAAGATCAAACTTATCCATCCTTAAAAGAAATCAGCCCTGAGCGCTCACTGGAAGGGCAGATCCTGAAGTTGAGACTCCAGTCCTTTGGCCACCTCATGAGAAGAGAAGACTCCCTGGAAAAGACCCTGATGTTGGGAAAGATGGAGGGCACAAGGAGAAGGGGACGACAGAGGATGAGATGGTTGGGCAGTGTTCTCGAAGCGACTGGCATGAGTTTGGCCAAACTGCGGGAGGCAGTGGAGGATAGGGGTGCCTGGCGTGCTCTGGTCCATGGGGTCACGAAGAGTCGGACTGAACGATTGAACAACAACATGTGTTGGACAAGGAAGATTTTAAGTGTTAAGAAATTTGAAGAAGATTTTGGAACGCTAAGCAGGATATTATATTAGGAAATCGCTCCCCCTGTTTATCAACATTGGTAATTTAACAGTATATCTGATATGGTCCTTTGTTTACTTCTGTGTATATGTACTGTTTTGTTTGCAAACTGAAAAATCAGCTTTATAAAATTTTCTAAAAATTACAAATATTGAATTTTATGTCCTAATTATTGAAATAAAATAATTTTATTCATAGCAAAGATGCTGTTCATCATCATCATTATTACTGCTGTTATTAAGAATATTACTTATAACTATTGTCAAGTTTAATACATTTATCATGATAAAATAAAAAGTGTCCCCATGCCATTGGAAACAAAGGCCCCAAACCAGGGATGGTGACTCTCCAGGTGTTGGACTTCAACTCCCATGAGCCTCAGTATGGTCAATGGTCAGGGATGATGGGTACTGAAGACCAGTATTACTGGTACTGAGGTTAGCCACCACTGCCCTAAATTAATGTGAATATGGCTAAATTTGCCAAGGACTGTTCTATCTGTATATGCTGAAACAGATGTTTAAATACCAGATGAGGAAATTCCCTTCATTCAGCTTACCAACTGCATACTATTTACAGCTGCAGATGTAGCATTTTAAAAAAATACTCAGCAGGGAGCAATATATAAAGCAGATAACCAGAAGAGCGAGAGATTTAAGTGCCTGGCCACTGTGACTTAATGATCTAATTCAGAAAGCCTCTTTCCTCGCAATCATTTGCAAACGTATGTGCCAACCTTTAAAACAGGATACAGGAAAAGGTGGACTGCTACTTGCAGGAAATAAACCAGGCAAGTGTGAGTCAATTTTCTGTATCCCTTCACAGAAGTAAAAATGACACAATCTTGAATCGTAAATGAAAACTGAAGTAAATGGGCTCTTGAATTAATGGATTCTACATACTGGAATTAAACTAAAAGACAGCCAAAATCCAACTGGCAAACAACAATAAAGGCAGTGTCACGCTTGGCTTTGTGAAACACAAAATGACAAGTCTCCCTTATCCAGGAGGCTCCCTTAAAAAATTCTACCCCAAATTGTAAAATAGGAACTGCAAAGGAGAATTCTCATAATCAAGCAACAAAAAAATCATTCTTGAACCATCATGAATAATTGCCTCTCATTACTCTTCAGCTGTGTTCCAATCTGAGGTTGTGAATTATCTAATGAAGTGTTTGAAAATTTAGGATTAGTGACAAAAGGCTCCTTACCAAATTTTTGGTCAAACCTCCAAGCGGGCACATGGGTGCTATGCTTCAAGTTGTTGGTTGTAGGGAGAGGCACTGTTACATAGATGGGTCCATTCACTGGAACTGGAGTCCCATCGCTTCTGAGTAAGTGAACACTAACTGCAGTGACAGGAGTAAGATCATACCTAGTGTTATTTCCTGTAAGCAAATGAACAACAGGATGAAAATGCATAAAATATAACTTTGAAAGCCAATTAATACACAGAATGATCACATGAACACCCACTATTTTTTTTTTATTAACGAATCAGCTTCCTGCTACCTAAGGGTGGCATGACCTGGGCACCACTTTGCAAAATTTAAAGCATATGAGGCCAGTTACAGGCAGTGGCAGAGCCAAAATGAATATTGTGATAATGGTGTGATTAACAATCACAATGTGGTTTATTAAAAATAAAGAAGGGCTTGTGAGCCATGTTCTTGGTAAAAATCCCCCTCTTCCCATGTGACATTAGAGTAAAAAAAACCCTCAAATTGGCTTCATGATTGCAGCTGGAGATGGAAGGCTTAAACACCCCTATCCATATGGCTGATGACTACCATCCCCACAATACCCAATTTTTACTTTTATTTTAGAAAGCCACAACGTGATTGCTAATCACACCATTAACTAATGTACAGTTTGGCCTTCAGCTCATTCCAATTCAACATTACTATCCTACAGAGGTTTTAACTTCCTTGTTTCAAATAGCTTAAGAGTTTGGCCACATGCCTCTCAAATGAAAGCATCACTGATTACATTGTCTTGCTACGTCCATCCCATACACTGACAGCTTGTTGGTGACAAAGGAAGCGGCAAGCGAAGGATGACAATGACAAGCAATTGTTGTTCCCGTCATCCTGCGGCGGCAATGCTTTCTCTGCATGTGGACATTTGGCAAATAAACCCAAGGTGTGAATTGAAAGTACTTTCATGCACATATGAATGGCCTGTCAGTTTCCCCGTTCAGCTGCATCCCTTCACACTGCCGTGATCCACGACCCAGAGACCATGCACTGTGCAACACAGGGGGTTCAGAGGATGATGAAGCTTCAGCTCTGGCCTTGGGGAAAGAACAGTTAGGACTGTCTTCCAGACCCCCCTGACTGAGACATGGCACCCCGTCTCACCAGCCAATCAGGATCCAAGGGCTGCAGAATATGGTGACGGCCCCTTAAAAGCCAGTCAGCTCATCTGGGATGGTGGGGTGTACCGCACGGCAGGTCCAGACCACAGTACTTATAAGGAATCAGTTGGAGCTAGATGCTTGCTAAGACATCAGCTTGCAAAGCTAGCTCAGCAGGACCCTGGGAGCTCTCCAAAGTCCTGTAGATACTTTGGGTGCCTTGCATTCCTGACTTGGCTTCTTGGCAGGACACTGTCCAGCTTCCCTGTGAGCCTCAAGCTCTCTTAGGACAAGACCCCTTGTTCCTACAATGGCAGGAGTGCCTGCTAGGTGCCCTATCATTCAAACACTGATGCAGATAACTAGTTGCAGGCAGCCTTGGGGAAGGGAAGGGGCACAGGTCATTCTGACCTTTTTATTTTTATCCTTTTGCACTTTAAAAGGCCATAAATCAGGCCAGCGCAGTCTGTGACCCATGAAGCAGAACAGCAGAGTCCCTGGAGGGTTGAGTTCAGTTTGGTGGGTCACAAGCCTCGTAGGACTGCCACAAATGATTTTGGGGGTTGGGGCATCCTTTTTTTAAATTCAGGAAAAGAGTTAAAACAGGAAGTAAATAACGGTACTACTGGCTACATAGAATTATTACTATTCTGGTAATACTCGAACTAAACTAGTCCGACAGAACTTAAAACATACTTTAATAATCACAAGAACGAAAGTTTACCAGTTCCATTGCCATCGTATCCTTGTAAATAAGGAAAACTATCCACTTCCCAAGGTGTACTAGCTGAAGTAAGAAATGCTGTGAGGTCGCTAAAGCTGGTATTCTCTGGCAGTTTCAAGGCTCGCCTTTGAAAATGAACTTTGGGCTGGATCCGTGCACCTAGCAATAAGCAAAGGAACAGAGCAACTAAGCCAATGAATGTGACAATAGCCATCAACATGAAGCAAGTTTTCTATCTATGCAATTATAACTTTAGTAGCAAAGCCATGATATTCCCCATATTCCCCACAGGATTATATTTATGATATCTATGGGAGATAGCCAGCATTCATTGTTTGCTTAATTTAATGGATCCCAGTGAAAGCAAACAACGCCAGCAGCAATTACCATTTGACAATTAAGCAAGCAATAAGTGATACAAGATCCCAATGGTTAATTCAGATGGGATGTTTGGCTATTTCATCTAAAAGGAACCCACCACCCCTCTTCAAAGTCAAAATGTACCTTTAGCAGTGCAGTCTTATGTATAAGCAAGTTCCATTGCATTCACTGTTAAATGTGCCTAAGATTGCTGTCTAAAGTTATCGGCAGCTGGAAACGGCTACTTGTTTTAGTACATGTAAATCCTGAAGTTGAGCAAATGATCAGGCACACCAAAGTGATATTGACAGGGCAATTCAATTCAATGTACCGGTACACCTGCACACAGTACAGAGCTGCTGTTCCCAGTGTTTCCTGGAAAGGAGGATTGTTAAACTGTTATGGGAATTGTAGATATGTGATGAGCACAGAGCTCTCCTAACCATTCTCAGCACCCTTGACAAACTTCAGGTCCCAGAATTCTTTGGTGGTGGTGGGGGGAAGCCATGACTACTAAAGTGGTATAAGGTAAAAAATGTAAAGGACCCCTGGACGGTTAAGTCCAGTCAAAGGCGACTATGGGTTTGTGGCGCTCATCTTGCTTTCAGGCCGAGGGAGCCGGTGTTTGTCTACAGACATGTCCGGGTCATGTGGCCAGCATGATTTAACCGCTTCTGGTGCAACAGAACACCGTGACGGAAATCAAAGGACACGGAAATGCCGTTTCCCTTCCTGCCTCAGCGGTACCTATTTATCTACTTGCACTGGTGTTTTTTTTCGAATGGCTAGGTTGGCAAGAGCTGGGACAGAGCAATGGGAGCTCACCCCGTTGCAGGGATTTGAATCGCCGAACTTCTGATCGGCAAGCCCAAGAGGCTCAGTGGTTTAGACCACAGCGCCACGTGTAGGGGTGTGTGTGTCATTTGTTCTCCAGGTGTTTACTTGCTTTCTCTCTGGGTCTGTGCCTTCACTTGCATTTACCATCCTGCTGTAAGAAGTTACACTCCCTACAAAGGCCACATGCAGGCCCTGCTCCATGCTTTTGTACAGCTAGAACATGTCACTAAACTGCATGCATGTGGTGTATGAAGAAAAATCTCTGACTTTTGAATGGCTTAAGTACAGCCTATGGTCCACCCACTGTTGCCTATGACGCCACCCACCACTGGCATCGAGGCCCCAGGAGGATGCCTCTTGAGGGAATGTGAACATAGGGAAGCCATTGCACCATTTGCCATGCAGCATCTCTCAGCTTGAAGGCAGTTCCGGGGTGGAATCATGTCCAGAGAAACCACTATGGTCCTCCCCAGGTTTCTGAATGGCTCTCGTTCATTAAAGTCCTGCTACTTGATAGTCACTGAAGCAAGGCAGTAGTTCCAGAAAGCCAGGAGTGCAGGAGTCATTGCTGGCTCAGGTGTCAAGAAAACAGCTGTCACCTCAAACCTCCATCCTCCAGGTCTAGAGCAACTTGGCTTGATTCTGCTGAGGAGTTCAAACAATCTGCCCGTCATATACGAAGCCCCCAGCCCCTGTGGAAATCCCCTGTAGGGGAAGCCGTCTTCTAATGATTTATGCTTTCATTGAACTCTCAACCAACAATGAACTTTTGTTCAAAGCCACTTAATGGGATTGGAGGGTTTGGAGTCTTGGAAGGATTAGAGACAGCTTCATGTAGTATTTATCATTTCAGGTCCCATTAGGTATCTGCTTCTGAAGCCAAAAGCACTTCTCCACAAATTTGTACCATTAACAAAGCTTTGCAGCAAACACAGCCAGGCCCCATCTGCAAGCTTTTGCATAACATGCAAATGAAGATTTAAAACAGCTGTTACTATATTCCCGAGAGCTTCTTTTTCAATACATGGAGTGTACTTAAAAAACAAAACAAAAAAAGCCTGCCAATCAAGGATTAACTCCTTACTACAAGGTATGGTGTGTGGTTCTAGGATGACCAGCTACAGGTATATTGCTTTGGGATACTCATTCAATACATATACAGTAGCTTTAAATCTGTGTAAAAATGAGTTAAGGAATCATAATTTTAATGCCTACTCAAAAGATGAGCTTTACTTCCAACAGCTTTCTGTCATTTACACTAGATTCATAACTGAGTGCTTCCCCCAAATGAAGTAATAATAATAATAATAATAATAATAATAATAATAATAATAATAATTTATTTATACCCTGCCAATCTGGCTGGGTTTCCCCAGCCACTCTGGGCGGCTTCCAACAAAATATTAAAATACAGTAGTCCGTCAAACATTAAAAGCTTCCCTAAACAGGGCTGCCTTCAGATGTCTTCTAAAAGTCTGGTAGTTGTTTTTCTCTTTGACATCTGGTGGGAGGGTGTTCCACAGGGCGGGTGCCACTACCGAGAAGGCCCTCTGCCTGGTTCCCTGTAACTTGGCTTCTCGCAGTGAGGGAACCGCCAGAAGGCCCTCGGCACTGGACCTCAGAACGATGGGGGTGGAGACGCTCCTTCAGGTATACTGGACCGAGGCTGCTTAAGGCTTTAAAGGTCAGCACCAACACTTTGAATTGTGCTCGGAAATGTACTGGGAGCCAATGTAGGTCTTTCAAGAACGGTGTTATGTGGTCTTGGCGGCCACTCCCAGTCACCAGTCTAGCTGCCGCATTCTGGATTAGTTGTAGTTTCCGGGTCACCTTCAAAGATAGCCCCACATACAGCGCATTGCAGTAGTCCAAGGGAGAGATAACCAGAGCATGCACCACTCTGGTGAGACAGTCTGCGGGCAGATAGGGTCTCAGCCTGTGTACCAGATGGAGCTGGTAAACAGCTGCCCTGGACACAGAACTGACCTGTGCCTCCATCGACAGCTGTGAGTCCAAAATGACTCCCAGGCTGCGCACCTGGTCCTTCGGGGCACAGTTTCCCCATTCAGGACCAGGGAGTCCTCCACACCTGCCCGCCTCCTGTCTCCCAAGAACAGTACTTCTGTCTTGTCAGGATTCAACCTCAATCTGTTAGGTGCCATCCATCCTCCAACTGCTGGTAATCACCAGGGACTGGTAATCACCAGGGACAGAGCCTTTTCAGTAGTGGCACCCTAATTATGGAACAACCTTCCCAGGGAGGTACGACTGGTGTCATCTAGTGTTTCCATATTTTGAAGAGCAAAAAAGAGAAGAAGAAGAAGAAGAAGAAGAAGAAGAAGAAGAAGAGTTTGGATTTGATATCCCGCTTTTCATTACCCGAAGGAGTCTCAAAGCGGCTAACATTCTCCTTTCCCTTCCTCCCCCACAACAAACACTCTGTGAGGTGAGTGGGGCTGAGAGACTTCAGAGAAGTGTGACTAACCCAAGGTCACCCAGCAGCTGCATGTGGAGGAGTGGAGACGCGAACCCGGTTCCCCAGATAACGAGTCTACCGCTCTTAACCACTACACCACACTGGCTCACCTTTCCTCCAAGGAGCTCAATATGGCATACAAGGTTCCCCCCCCCCCTCCATGACAGCCATTCAAAACACTATGACAGCCATTCAAAGCAAATAAATGCTATTTGTCTCAAATTTTCCCCCTGAAAAAGAGGATGTGTCCTGGAAAAAGAGGACACATGGCAACCCTAAACTTAGCAGTCTTTTCAGCTCCAAGTGAAGACCTTTCTGTTCATTCAGACCTTTCAAATATTCAATGTAGTCTGGGCCTTTCAGTTTTAAAATCTGTTGACTTAACTTAGGTTGCCTGGTGACTTTTGTTTTCATTGTTATTTATGATGCTTTTGATTCTTTGTCTTATTTGTATTCTGTTTCTTACCTATTTATTTGTAAGCCTCTCAGAGAAATTTATGTTACGGAGAGAGATACAAATGCCGTAAGTGACCACTAAGGCGACAAAGTGCCTTCTGCCCCCAATAAAAATAAATTCATATCCAGTTATGTACTCAGAACTCAGAACTAGAGCTGGCAGTACAAACTTACGCCTACTCAAAATAAAGCCTCGCTGTTTTCAATGGGGCTTACTCCCAGGTAAGGACAAAATGTTGTGAGGGTTAAATGGAGGGGGGGGACACCTTGTATGCCATATTGAGCTCCTTGGAGGAAAGGTGAGACATAAATGTAATAAAAAAGTAAAATAAATAATAAACACTTTTCACTTAGAACAACAACAATGTATTGGAACAATTATAGCAGCTTTCTGAAACGCAATGCGAGCACAAACCACAGGCAGCTGCTAAATCTGGGATCACTATCAGGGCACCTTTGGGTACACACCGAGAGCCAGTGTGGTGTAGTGGTTAACAGTGGTAGATTTGTAATCTGGTGAACCGGGTTTGCATCTCCGCTCCGCTACATGCAGCTGCTAGGTGACCTTGGGCAAGTCACACTTCTCTGAAGTCTCTCAGCTCCACTCACCTCACAGAGTGTTTGTTGTGGGGGAGGAAGGGAAAGGAGAATGTTAAGCTCCTTCGGGTAGTGATAAAGCGGGATATCAAATCCGAACTCCTCCTCCTCCTCCTCCTCCTCCTCCTCCTCTTCTTCTTCTTCTTCTTCTTCTTCTTCTTCTTCTTCTTCTTCTTCTTCTTCTTCTTCTTCAATGAAGCCACTGGGAGCTTGCAAAGCCCCTGAGTCCCTCCCTGGCACTCACTATCCGTTTTGTCAGGAGCTGGCAACCCAAGACATTTCTCAAATGGTAAGAGGTCCCCTTTTAAAGCAGTCAAATGCAAATTGAAGGTAGCATTTTTTTATTTTTGCATATTAGCGAAGTTAACTATGAGAAACCCTGGAGCATGCATTGCTCCTCCATGTTGTGCAATACGTAAGTGATATTTGCTCTACCTCAGGGATAGCTCTTCTCAGTCATAAATCTCTGCCCATGCTTCTTTACATATGCATATGGATGAGTATCCACAACAAAAACAAAAGCAGCAGAATGACACAGAATAATTTTATTATCTCAGTCAACTCATTGCAAAAGAAAGGAAACCTCTCCAAGAATCCTCAGCTGCAGCTTAGACAATTCATGCTGTGGAGCAGAATCACAGTTTTGGCTCCCTCAATACAGGATGTATTGTTGCAAGGTGTTGGCTGTGGCTTCAGGCCATAACAGCAGTACAGACGTAAACCGGTTCCACTGTCACGGTTCCTTTCCCTCAAGGAATTGTGGGATCTCTTTTAAGACAGAATTTTCAGCACCATCACAAAACTACAATGGCTACAGACATCAACTGTAAACTTTAAAGAATTTACAGCTGTGAAAATGTGCACGCGTAATCCAAAACCGCTAATAAAGTCTGCTTTTTTCCTCAGAGAGTTTGCTTTATTCATATGCAGATTATGAAATTAATCAAGCAGCCCAATCTCCTGCAATTTATCTGTATTATTTGTCACCTACTATGAAAACCTCAGGGTGCTCAATTCCATCTTGGGAGACGCACAACTTAAAATCTGCTTTATAAAGAGTGAATATCTGTTTGGTTGTTTTTAAAGGGGTGAGTTGTTCAGGAGAGTTGCATCCTAGGAGCCAGGCCTAAGAAATTATTAGGTAAGGACAGTAGAGGCTTCCGCTGGCTCTCCAGATATCACCTAATCCAGCTCCACTAACACACTACAGTCTCTCTTCCTGCCACCATCAGGATGCCAAGGTGGGAAAAGGCTCAAGTCCTAGCTCTAGCTTTGGGACAGGTAAAAACTATTATGACAAAGTAAAGAAGGTCCCTTTGCACCACATACCTTGAAATCCTGAGACTATCTGTACAACATCTTCATATACCATTAGAGTGGCTGAACGTTCAGGAAGAAGGCCAAGACTTAGAGAAGAAAACACTGTGGAAGGGAAATTGGTTAAGTGCAATATAAAGTAATATTGAAATAACTCTTTCCCCCAGATCCCCAATCTTTCAAAGTTTACCATCTAATGCCTTTTTAAGGTAATGCATTTGGGTAATGCATTTTTTTCCTGAACTACTGCATCTATCAAAAATATCAACATGCATTGGCTTCAACAACTTTTGTATGCAGGAGTTCCTACATTATGTGTCCACAAGTAGAAGATCAACTTTGACAGCAAGAATGAAAGAACCCAGATGTATTGGGAGAGGAATGACGAACATTCCACAAGCGATACACCACATGTGATCACTTTTTTTAAACACAGGATGGGATATAGAGTCTCGTTGTCCCCTTGAAAAGGACTTGAAAAGTTTACATGGCAGATTTGGTCTATATAAGGATCTAGCTCAGCAATCCCTGGTGTCCTCCAGACTAGAGTCTCCCAAACTTGGGTCTTCAGCTGTTTCTGAACTACAACTCCCCTCATCCCTAGCTGGCAGGACCAGTGGTCTCGGATGATGGGAATTGTAATCCAAAAACAGCTGCAGACCCAAGTTTGGGAAACCCTGCTGCAGATATTACTGGGCTTCTGCTCCCTTCAGTCCCAGCCAGCATGGTCAATGGTCAGAGGTGATGTGGAGTTGTAGTCCAAAAACATCTGGAGAGCTGTCACCCTACCCAGTCTTAAATGCAAGTTGCACTGGAATTCAGATTCAGTGAATACAGCACAAATTTTCTAAAAATTAGAACAGAATTCAAAATCTAAGGAAATAATTAACAGAGTTCACTAAAATTTTTGCATCAAATTAAATGTTTCAGTTCCTGTAACTCCATATCTAGAAAGAAAGGAAAACATTTTCCCCCCAGAATAAGCTGGGGGCACACCCTCCAAATCTGAGGAAGGAGCTTGGTGTCAATATCACTAAGTATTAATCTGCAAAATGATCTGTATCTTCCAAAAGTCAGGAGCAGTTTCCCTGAATTCCAAACATTCTCCATGAAGTAGAGGAACTACTAGTTGTATTTAAAATAGCAGGAGATACCCGTCAGTAGTCATGTATACGTTATATGTGTAAATATTTTCTTTTAGTACTGCTATAACCACATTTACATTTTGAGAAAGCTTTGCTAAGCATTAATAAATCCACACTATAAATCAGAATCTTCTCTAATTTCAGCTGTTCCACACAATAATTTCTTTGCTCATACTAAAAGCACATATCAGGCATAAAGTACTACAGGGAGAATGAATTATGGAATAGGTAGCTCTGAAGGATAGAAATATAATAATTTATTTCTTTTTTGCATGTAATTTTTATTGGTAAGAATGAAAACCAATGCAATTCAAATAGCTTGAAGAAATGAAGAATATGTACCAATGCAGTTCCCAATTAATCAGCAAATCGAAACAAGCACAGCCTATGAATGTTCCTGAGATTTTGACTCCTTTTTGACAGTTTATTAACTATTTGTAAACATTAACATCCTAGGCATCAGTGAACTCAAATGGACAGGAATGGGCGAATTCAGTTCGGATGACTATCATATCTACTACTGTGGGCAGGAATCCCGTAAAAGAAATGGAGTGGCCCTCATAGTCAACAAAAGAGTGGCGAAAGCTGTACTGGGATGTAATTTCAAAAATGATAGAATGATCTCGATGCGAATCCAAGGCAGACCTTTTAACATCACAGTAATCCAAGTTTATGCACCAACTACCAGTGCTGAAGAAACTGAAATTGATCAATTCTATGAAGACTTACAACACCTTATAGAAATGACACCAAAGAAGGATGTTCTTCTCATTATAGGGGATTGGAATGCTAAAGTAGGGAGTCAAGAGATAAAAGGAACAACTGGCAAGTTTGGCCTTGGAGTTCAAAATGAAGCAGGGCAAAGGCTAATAGAGTTCTGTCAAGAGAACAAGCTGGTCATCACAAACACTCTTTTCCAACAACACAAGAGACGACTCTACACATGGACATCACCAGATGGGCAACATCGAAATCAGATTGATTATATTCTCTGCAGCCAAAGATGGAGAAGCTCTATACAGTCAGCAAAAACAAGACCTGGAGCTGACTGTGGCTCAGATCATCAGCTTCTTATAGCAAAATTCCAGCTTAAACTGAAGAAAGTAGGAAAAACCACTGGGCCAGTAAGATACAATCTAAATCAAATTCCTTATGAATACACAGTTGAAGTGAAGAACAGGTTTAAGGATTTAGATTTGGTGGATAGAGTGCCTGAAGAACTGTGGATGGAGGCTCGTAACATTATACAGGAGACAGCAACGAAAACCATCCCAATGAAAAAGAAATGCAAGAAAGCACAGTGGCTGTCCAAGGAGGCCTTACAAATAGCGGGGGAGAGAAGGCAAGCAAAATGCGAGGGAGATCGTGAAAGATACAGGAAATTGAATGCAGATTTCCAAAGAATAGCAAGGAGAGACAAGAGGGCCTTTCTAAACGAGCAATGCAAAGAAATAGAGGAAAATAACAGAATGGGAAAAACCAGAGATTTGTTCAAGAAAATTGGAGATATGAAAGGAACATTTCGTACAAAGATTACCACAATTAAGGACAAAAGTGGAAAGGACCTAACAGAAGCAGAAGACATCAAGAAGAGGTGGCAAGAATACACAGAAGAATTATATCAGAAAGATATGGAGATCTCATACACCCCAGGTAATGTGGTTGCTGACCTTGAGCCAGACATCCTGGAGAGTGAAGTCAAATGGGCCTTAGAAAGCCTCGCTAACAACAAGGCCAGTGGAAGTGATGATATTCCAGCTGAACTATTTAAAATTTTAAAAGATGATGCTGTTAAGGTGCTACACTCAATATGCCAACAAGTTTGGAAAACTCAGCAGTGGCCAGAGGATTGGAGAAGATCAGTCTACATCCCAATCCCAAAGAAGGGCAGTGCCAAAGAATGCTCCAACTACCGCACAATTGCACTCATTTCACATGCTAGCAAGGTTATGCTTAAAATTCTACAAGGCAGGCTTAAGCAGTATGTGGACCGAGAACTCCCAGAAGTGCAAGCTGGATTTCGAAGGGGCAGAGGAACCAGAGACCAAATTGCAAACATGCGCTGGATTATGGAGAAAGCTAGAGAGTTCCAGAAAAACATCTACTTCTGCTTCATTGACTACGCAAAAGCATTTGACTGTGTCGACCACAGCAAACTATGGCAAGTTCTTAAAGAAATGGGAGTGCCGGATCACCTCATTTGTCTCCTGAGAAATCTCTATGGGGGACAAGAAGCTACAGTTAGAACTGGATATGGAACAACTGATTGGTTCAAAATTGGGAAAGGAGTACGACAAGGCTGTATATTGTCTCCCTGCTTATTTAACTTATATGCAGAATTCATCATGCGAAAGGCTGGACTGGATGAATCCCAAACCGGAATTAAGATTGCCGGAAAAAATATCAACAACCTCAGATATGCTGATGATACTACCTTGATGGCAGAAAGTGAGGAGGAATTAAAGAACCTTTTAATGAGGGTGAAAGAGGAAAGCGCAAGATATGGTCTGAAGCTCAACATCAAAAAAACTAAGATCATGGCCACTGGTCCCATCACCTCCTGGCAAATAGAAGGGGAAGAAATGGAGGCAGTGAGAGATTTCACTTTCTTGGGTTCCATGATCACTGCAGATGGTGACAGCAGTCACGAAATTAGAAGACGCCTGCTTCTTGGGAGAAAAGCAATGACAAACCTAGACAGCATCTTAAAAAGCAAAGACATCACCTTGCCGACAAAGGTCCGTATAGTTAAAGCTATGGTCTTCCCAGTAGTAATGTACGGAAGTGAGAGCTGGACAATCAAGAAGGCTGATCGCCGAAGAATTGATGCTTTTGAATTATGGTGCTGGAGGAGACTCTTGAGAGTCCCATGGACTGCAAGAAGATCAAACCTATCCATTCTCAAAGAAATCAGCCCTGAGTGCTCACTAGAAGGACAGATCCTAAAGTTGAGGCTCCAGTACTTTGGCCACCTCATGAGAAGAGAAGACTCCCTAGAAAAGACCCTGATGTTGGGAAAGATGGAGGGCACAAGGAGAAGGGGACGACAGAGGATGAGATGGTTGGACAGTGTTCTCGAAGCTACTAACATGAGTTTGGCCAAACTGCGAGAGGCAGTGAAGGATAGGCGTGCCTGGCGTGCTCTGGTCCATGGGGTCACGAAGAGTCGGACACGACTGAACGACTGAACAACAACAACAAACATTAATATACAATAATTAAAAAATCACATTTTATTGTCTTCATATTATTAAGTTTCACAAATAACAGCATGTCCCATAGAATACATCTGTTAAAAAGTCTGGTGTTTTTTTAATTTTTACTTCCAAAATAATCTTAACGCAATAATCTTAAAAAACAAGAAAGAAAACACAACACAACACAACATGTTAACTGCATGCTTATATAAATACACAGCTGCATAATTGCACTGTTACCAATTCATTGTATGGTTATAGTATACTTTAAAATATTTAAGGCACATTGTGTATATTATTAGAGATCTTAGGTAAAGGTAAAGGGACGCCTGATCATCAGGTCCAGTCGTGTCTGACTCTGGAGTTGCAGCGCTCATCTTGCTCTATAGGCCGAGGGAGCCGGCGTTTGTCCGCAGACAGCTTCTGGGTCATGTGGCCAGCATGACAAAGCCGCTTCTGGTGAAGCAGAGCAGCGCACAGAAACGCCGTTTACCTTCCCGCTGAAGCGGTCCCTATTTATTTACTTGCACTTTGACGTGCTTTCGAAATGCTAGGTGGGCAGGAGCTGGGACCGAGCAACGGGAGCTCACCCCGTGGCAGGGATTCGAACCGCCGACCTTCTGATCAGCAAGCCCTAGACTCTGTGGTTTAACCCACAGCGCCACCTATCTTAAATTACTCTAAATCACTGAAATGTGTGCTTCCGTATTTGGATTTAGAGCATTATTTATGCAAAAACAAATGGAGACCATTTTGCAGTAAATTTGTTCCAACTTTTGTCTTCTTTCATTTATTCTTGTGTAGGGTACTAATGCGATCATGAGTGAAAAGCCTCATATTTTGTATTTCCATTCTCTTAATGTGATTATTAGGGCTGCCGCAAAACATTTTTCCACCTGGCACAAAGGACAAGATGCTGTCTGCTTCATTCTGCACCCGGAAGCCAACTGGACTGGCAGGCAAATGTTATTTTAACACCAGTGACAGAATAGCATCCACCACACTTGAAGGCAGCAGGCAAGTTTATTGGGTGCAGAACAGCCCACATGGTTCATCACACAGCTCTGTCCTCCCAGTTCTTCAACCTCATTCCCTGCCCACCTCCTCCCAGTACCTCGGAAGAATGGGATACAAATATATTACTACTACTGTCCTGGTTATTATATGGCTTAGTTGTTGGACGGTCTGGGACAACCTTCCTCAACCTGGTGCCCTTCAGAAGTTGTAGGACTCCAACTCCCATCCGCCCCTTCTGTCACGGGTAATGGTCAGGGTTGAAGGCAGATGTAGCCAGGTTGCAGAGCTCTGCTCTAGGATCACTGGCTCATCCTCTCACTAAAGGCCAAACCCAGGTCACAAAGTTAGGGAAGTCTCCCTAGTTTTCCTCTTTGTCACCAGGTTTCCTCAAGCTCTTGTACCATCCCTTAAATGTTTTCAGGGTTCCCAGTGGAGGAACTTTAATCACCAGGGTTTCTCCCACCATGGCTCACAGCTGAGCTTATGAAAGTCTTGTTTTACATCCATTCAAAGCCGTGTCCCAGTTGGCAGTATCCAAACTGAAGTAAAAGCCAGTTTGAAAATAATAATGTTTGCACACTTTAAAACTTGTGGTTTGCATTAAGCTGCATTAATTTATTATTAATCATAAAGAAGCATGGTTTTGCAACACACATTTTTCTCTCCCCCCCTCCCCTTTTTCATCTCATTTGGTCATTTATCAGAGGAGCTAAGTGCAAATAAGGGGACAAAATAATAGCTCCTTCTCACTGCAATTTGTGGCAAAATGCCTAATGAACTCCGCAGAGGATGCCCAAACAAGTGTTCCTTTCAGAAGCACACACTCATTTCAAGTGCCTTCTCTCGAAAACACACAAAAAGCCTAGTTCAGATTTCAATGACTTGTCAAAAGCTCTGCAGAACTGGTTCTTTCCTCAAAAAAATAAAACAAAATCAATATTAAAAGCAAAAAAAAGAAGCACTGTAAGGACCCCTATATACAAGAAATATGGGCTGAAATAAAAGGAATAATCTACCCTGCGCACTAATGGCACCCTCAAGTCCCTCCCACTCCCCCTGCCAAAATTTTGATTAGACATGAAAAAAGAACAACTATATTCTTTAGTTCATCATTCTTCAAATACAGCAACAGTGGCTGTGCAGAGTCCCCGGCATCTTCTGATGCAAGCAGCAGGGACACTTTTTCACTCGCTGACTAGAAAAGGGTGCAACTGTGCTTCACACATGCCCCTATGTCTCACCTGTAGGAAAGGCATAGCTCAGCAGCTTTGCATGCAGAGAGTCCCAGATTCAATCATTGGCATCTCTAGGTAGGGCTGGAAAAGCCTCCTGCCCCAAACCCAGGAGAGGTACTGCCGGTCAGTGTAGACTGCACTGAGTGAGTTGGACCAATGGTCTGACTCATTATAAAGCAGTTTCCTTTGTTCTCTTATCTCACAGCTACCTATCAGTTTGAGAACCCCTGCTCTATTTAATGCATGAATGCTCTTTTCAAGCATGCCAGGTCAGCCAATATCAGAAACGCCCCTTTTAACTCCAAAATGGAGGAAATATCGATGAGAAAAACGGGCGAGAACATCCTCATCCAGAGGCCAAAGAAAGACCAGCTGAAGTGATTCTCCCCTCTGGTCAGAAATAATCCTCTTCCCCACTGCCAGTTAGCATAGTCTGGCCCCATCCATTTGCTAGGGCCGGGGTAGGCAAGACAGATGTTGCTGGACTACAGCTCCCATCACTCCTGATCGTTTGCCATGCTGACAGGGGCTGATGGGAGTTGGAGTCCAACAACCTCTGGAGAATCAGAGATTCCTCATTCTGGCTTCACATGTCCAGCTTCATTATGATCCAAGACAAAACACTGGCGCTGAACCCAAGCTAAGGAAAGCACGGTCAAACTAAAGGCCTAACCAGGGGACTATTGGGAGAGGCACTGCTCTTACTGGGCATCCATATTCTTCTCATGTGAAAACCATCAGGTTATTATCATATTCATATCAACCACCCTGGGCCCTAAAACTGGCAGGTGAGGCCTCGTTGGTGCTGCTGCTACCAGGGGCTACTGGATTTGCACTGACCCAAGACAGGGCAGCTTGCCATTTGAGAGAGGTGCACCTGTCTCACTGACTTTCAATTTTAAAAACAGGCATTGCCCAGGCATTTATTTGATGGCTGAAAGGCCCCCCCTGTTCCTGACAACCCTGAGATAACTGTATTTAAGTGCTTTTAGAATGCTTGAATATGTGTGTGTGTGTGTGTTTGTCACCATGGGCTCCTTTGAAAGGATGGGATATAAATGAATGAATGAATGATAAATATGATTTTCAGCATTCAGGTTTTGTTTTGTTCTTAAAAAAACACTACACAGTTTTGTACCCCCCCCTTTAGAAATAAAATCTTACCTCAGAACAAAAATAAAGATCTCTTACCAGGCAATCTTATTGGTTTCCATGGTGCAGAGTTTGGCACATAAGCATGCTTAGTCGCAGTAACGATCAGCTGACTGCCCAGCTTATACTGAAACTTGATGAAGGCAGTGCCATCTGCTCCTGAGGTTCCAGAGGCAATGGGGATCTGGTTGGTAAAAATCTCAATAAAGGCTTCGGTGACTGGCTGATGTGTGCTGGCATCACTTACGTGGACCTTCAGAGTCACTTCTGCAAACAACAACAACAACAGCATAGCAGTTAACCTTTGGGAAAGCTTCGCATTCCACATTTGCACGAAACAGGTGCAAAAAATAAAAATAAAAAGGTATATATGAGGTATTGAAGGAACGGGAGTACCCATTCCAAATGATGGGATTAACCTTTAAACTCCATACGATCTTCACTTGAGCACTTTCTCAAGGTACCCTTGCTCCCATTGACGCCAACAGGAACTCCCCCTGCAAGTCTAATTCCAATAGGGAGCGGAGGGTTTTGTTGGGATGGCAATGAGAAGGGGAGAAAGACAAAAGGGGAAAGTGGCCGGTGGGGCTTGGCAGAAAGAGAGAGAGAAAAGGGGGTGGTCTAATGTTGGCTCTTAGCCTTCTGCCGGCTCTTAGCCTTCTGCTGGCTCCAGCCCTTCACACCTTGGCTACCCACCACTGCTATAAGGATGTTAACAAAATGTAGGTTGGAATCCAGAGAGATGAATGATTGAACCTTAGGGGGTTTTCTGGGGTGGCGGTGGCGACAGCTTCCCCTCCTGAAAGCTCTTCCATTCAATTCCAAAACTGCATTTTAATAATCCCTCCCTCCCTTCTTCTCTGTCTGTCTTTCTGTATCTGTGGTGGAAGTAAAACAAGGGGGGTGGGGAGGAATGAGGGGTGGAGAACAGCTTGGAGGCCAAAGAGAAATTCCACACCCTATTTTTTATTTGTAACGTTTTTGTGCCACCTTCTTCCCTTCTGCTTTATAAAAGCAGAACTGATGGGAGGAAAGAGTTTCAACAGCACTTTGACCTCGTGCCGTGAAGGAAAAAAAAATCCCAGATACAACTCCACTGTGCCTGTGGAGCAGGTGTTTTTCTAAGTTGTGGTCCCCCCAAAAGTTGACCATTGGGCTGATGGGAGCTGGAGTCTAACACCATCTGGAGGGCCACAGGTTTGCTACCCCTGCTGTAGAGGTTTTGCCTATGTAGTTCTGATTTACAACCACAGTAACTCAGTTGTGCATATCTTACTTTTAAATACACAAAATGCTGCCTTTTTGAAGAAGTTTCTGAAGAGTCAATCTGATCCTGTTCTAGAAGCTAGTGCCATTCCATGGATACCATTAGGAGCTAATAGGCCAATTAAGAATTGACATTCCTGATCTTTATGAATGCATTACACAACCCCATCCTTGCTAAAATACACTGTTATTATTTACAGCAGTCAAGATCCAAAATTCACTCTGAGAACAAGTACTTGCCGTCCAGATTTTTTCGGCCTCCCACACATGTGCCATTCTTCAATAATGCCACCATAGCAACAGCATATAATTAAAAACCCCAAAACCATCCATATCACTGTGTTCTATACTCAAGGGGGTAAATCTCTACCAATTTATGGTATTAATGCACAACTTGCCTTCCATCATATTCATGATCTTCGTGCTACAGCTCCACCAAATAACAAATTCATTTTACAGACCCTTCACTACATTTCAATCAGCTCTGGTGTGCTTAGAAATTAGCTTTATTTAACCAAATTTATATACCACTTGATTGCAGAAGAAAACAACTTTCTTTGGAAATCCTGAGCCTTGACTGTTTATATGTAAATCAATGAAGAAGAAGAGTTTGGATTTGGTATCACTACCCGAAGGAGTCTCAAAGTGGCTAACATTCTCCTTTCCCTTCCTCCCCCACAACAGACACTCTGTGAGGTGAGTGGGGCTGAGAGACTTCAGAGAAGTGTGACTAGCCCAAGGTCACCCAGCAGCTGCATGTGGAGGAGCGGAGACACAAACCCAGTTCCCCAGATTACGAGTCTACCGCTCTTAACCACTACACCACACTGGCTCTCGATGAGGCATGCCAAATTCTTTGCACCCCATTGTTCAAAAATCTGAAACCCAGGCAGCCATCATGGTGCCCTTCAGATGTTGTTGGACTACAACTCCCATCATCCTTTACCGCCAGCCATGGTGGCTGGGGCTGGTGGGAATGGTAGTCCAACCATATTGGCTACCCTCTGCCCTAGTCTGGGAAATTGCAAGGGGATGGAGCAGATTTCCCTTTGGGTCCCTTCCAGCCCTACAATTCTTTGATTCTGAGATTAATACATTGAGGTTTCTAGCTCACGCACTCAAAATGCTTCCGAAATTCCTGTCAAATGTGAAATGCTGTGTATATTAAGGAGAAACCGATTTGTGATTCGTACTTCTACATGTTGTAAAGTACTGTAAGCAACAAAACGAGCTCTTTCCCAGAATATGAAACACCTTGTACGAAAGTAAATCTCTGTGATCTAAAGCTAGATAGCTAGGGCGTGCACCGTTAGCATTCATTTTCCTTTGACTTGACTATTAATTCAGAAGAACCAGTGTAGCAAAGAATAATGTGGCACGCAAGAAACAAAAGAGTGAAGTAATAAAAAGGGCAGGTGAACACTACAGCTACAAAAGACTGTTCAGAAGCACCGATTCTAGAATTACACATTTGTGGCGGTTCGCTCAACCTGCACAGGACCCCCAGACGTTTAACGGTCCGTTGATACCTGCGCTCACCAATTTGTTAATTAACCGCTGCCACCAACCAGTTTGTCCGGTATTTTACTTCACTCAGTTCAGTCAAGGAGAATATTGGAACAACTGTTTTTATTGAAGTTTAGTACAAGCATGTGGTTTCTAAATAAACAATTCCTTTCTTGGTTGTGTTCTTGTTAACAACAGTGCCCAACGATTTCTCCTGCCCCTGTTCCTACTCCTTCCCTTGCCACCCTCCTTCCAGCCTCTCAATACCCACAACAAGCCCCAAGACAAAGACAAAGACCAAGACCCTGACAAAAGACAAGACCCCTGCCTTTCCCTGGGAGGGGTTTATATAGACCCCTTAACTCCGCCCCCTTAAGGTTCTTACTGGTTCAACCTTTTAACTCCTTCTATGCCAGTCCTAAGTTTGGGTGATCGCCACAACATTTTAAACTGAAAGAACAAACAGGCAAAGAAAACAAAACTTCCCTGTTTGGAAAATCAGAACCGTAATGTGATCTAGTATAGCATACAGTGGTACCTCTAGTTGAGGACATGATCCGTTCCAGGGTGCCATTTGCACCCCGAAAAGTCTGCAATTAGAGCAGTGCTTCTGCGCAAGCGCAGAGCGCGATAGTGCTTCTGCGCATGTGCGAAATGTGCAGGACGCTTCTGCGCGCACGGCGAAACCCGGAAGTTTGCCGCGTTCACAAGCTGAAAAGATGCAACATGAGCCTAACACAACATGAGGTATGACTGTACTGGTTAAGGTGCTGGACTAGAATCTGGGGTACCAAGATCCAAATCCTCACTCAGCCATGAAGGTCACTGGGTGACCTTGGGCCGGTCAAAGGTTTCCGGCCAAACCTGCCTCACAGGGGTGTTGTGAGGATCAACAGGGGAAGGGGGAAGAACCATTTAGCCACCTTGTACTCTCTTGAAAGGAAGGCGAGATAGAAATGCAATAATGAAATAAAGATAAATGCAAGCTGCCATCTTCACAGTAGCATCCTCGGAACTTTTAGAATATTTGGCCGTGGTTAAATATTAAGCAATCACGTGACAATATTTGACCAGTCAGCTGCCCAGTGTGTCGACGTAAGCTACAGCACTGCGGAGGAAGACTGTGCACTTGCAAGGTGCTTCTAAAGCCACAGAGCACTTTTAAAGAAACGAAACCAAACCATCAATATGTGGGCTACAAATAGCAAGCAATATTGTAGGTCGGCAATAAAGGAAACAACCCCAGAAGTTACGTAGCATTTAGTGGTTTCACAAACTACACATACTTCCTACCATTTACATCCCTTCTCCTTCAGCTCCTTGGGAAATTATACCCTACTTGTTTTTACAACTTAGACGGCACACCAAACTCACTGGGTTTGGGTGAAATACAGTCGCGCAAGTATAGCTGCCCTTTCCTATTGCTAAATTTGTTCTCTCATATAAAGAACAACGAAACCACGGTGTGGGTTATCATTTGGGAAGAGGTAAATGCAAAACAGGCCACGATCCAAAACCTACAATCCTTTCTGCATTGTCAATGTGATGTTTTAAAGAGTTTAGGGAAAACCTACATTTGATTAGACGAATCCTCGCTGCTCCATCTGTTTTGGCAAACTGAGATTTTTTCCGCTGTTTAAAACACGTTTGCTAAAAAAGAAAGGCTCTTCCATGAAATGTCCCAAAGCAACAACTTGAAATAGTCACTTGGCAAGCAGCTAGCTTTCCTGGCTGCCAGACAAGTGCTGATCTAGGGAGGATGGAGCCATTAGCTTTCACTGTCGGCGCAGAATGTGTTTGGATAACAAATGTTCAACATGATGCTTGCTTTAAGACTTTCCAGGTGGGATCAATCCCGATTTCCAAATGTACTTCTTTGCTGAGGCTGAGAAACAGTGGCATAATCATGGTTTAAATCAAGAGATACCCAACACGGTGCCTTCCATTAGACTACAACTTCCATGGCTCACTGGGCCAAATTTCCATTGCAGTCCAACAAGTCATTTTGAGTGTTATTTTAATATAAAAGGGGGTATAAATATCTAATCTAACACCTGGAGGGTACCGCATTGGCTATTTGTGGCTTAAATGTTGGCTGATACTACCTCTTGGTCCAACTTTACTCTTCTCCCCAGAATCCCTTGAGCAATAGCTCTGAAAGATACACTTCACCTAAGAATAAGATGGCCATAATTTTTCTCAGTTCCTCATCTCTCAAGTTTTCCAAACTTAGGTTCAATCTGTCCCACTGCTGCATCTATTTGCCATTTTTTAAACAGAAGTCAACATAAGAGAGCCAGTGTGGTGTAGTGGTTAAGAGCGGTAGACTCGTAATCTGGTGAACCGGGTTCACGTCTCTGCTCCTCCACATGCAGCTGCTGGGTGACCTTGGGCTAGTCACAATTCTTTGAAGTCACTCAGCCCCACTCACCTCACAGAGTGTTTGTTGTGGGGGAGGAAGGGAAAGGAGAATGTTAGCCGCTTTGAGACTCCTTCGGGTAGTGAAAAGCGGGATATCAAATCCAAACTCTTCTTCTTCTTCTTCATAAGCATTGTCACAAAGTTCTTTCTTTGCATCTGCCCAAATAGACACATTTATACACAATTTTTGCCTAACACAGCAATTTTGCATGCACGTTCTCCATACAGAATACACTGCATTGCAAAAATTCAGAGAAGAGCAAATTTCGCAGGAGAGGGAGTGGTGCTTTGAACCAAATCCCCTTCCCCCATCCCCATCTAACATTTTACCACATCACCAAATAAATTTAATGCGAACACCACTTGATCTGAACTGGCCAATTTCACAGTGAGGAAAAGCACAATGCAAAAGGAAATGTCAACCTGAATGGGCATATATCCCATGGCATTTAATCTGTAAACACAGAATGGGCTTTGGGAACATGTTGGGCACAATCTGGATTGGTTACGCAATACATGAAAATATTCAAAAATAATTCAAGCGCTGCTACCCAAAATAAGTGATTGTTCTATAAGGAACTTAATTAACTCCTACGCTATCTCCAATGGCAACTAGCTGCCAAACTGTTTTGTCACCAAGATGGAAAAATACTGTAATATGGTGCCCATCTGTAAGAGGGGAATTTCCAAATCCTACACTATGCGGTCCCTAATATCTAATTTACTGCAAGCCCAGCAGAATTCTCTTTTAATTTTTAAAACCAGAAGGTGGCATAGTCTGTGGATGTCCTTCTGTTGTGTGATTAAAACCACACTCATAAATAACTTGAAACAAATAGTTATAGCCACATTAATGGTCTTATATTTGATCTTTTTAGATGCCAAACCATAATGTCTTTTTCAACAAACTGCTTTGAAGTTTTGCTTTACAATCAAGTGGTATATAAATTTTATGGAATAAATAAACATGTATTTTATATCTGTTATTGCAAGATGATACCATAAGAAAAAACCGGGCTGGATGTCCTGAACTTTCCCCGTAGCATATTTTTAGAAAGAGATCCCTTTAAAATACAATCTGTTTCTCGAAAAATAATTAAAAAGATATGAGAAATCGACGGCAACATTTTCAGAAATGAGGCATTAATTTGTATGCATATTACCAGATAATAAACTCTAATACGTTTTTCAAATTGATAATCTAGCAGTATTCTGTAATAACCCACTCTACAGTGGTTTTTTTTTAAGCCTTTCCCTACTTAAGAAAAAATATTTAATAATTAATCTGCACATGACTTCCAGCACCAGTAAAGTCATGTGTATGTTAAATACCTAGCAGAAGTAAAGCTGGGTCACAAGTTGGAGAGGAGTGAGGGAACACTGACGATTGAAAAATGTTAAAGATCTGACACTTGTAGGGGTGAAAAACGGAAAGCCACATTTGGGAAACTTTAGGAACCTAGGAAGTTACTTTGTACCAGGTCAAACTATGTGTTGATTTACCTCACTGCTGTCTACTCTGACAGGTAGTGGCTCCTCAGGGCCTCAGACTGAGGTCCTTCCCGTCACCAGCCACCTGACCTTTTAAAGTAGAGACAGCAGGGGTTGAATTTGCAGCATTCTGCATGCAGAGCGTGTGCTCTGCCACTCAGCTACGGTTCCTTTCCTTATCGCTATTGAAACATACCCATTCTTGCTTCGATGTGACTCAGAAGCAACCCATAAGGTTGCAGAACTTATGTCATGGGTCCACAACACAGTGCCCATGGGTTATAGAATCACAGAGTTGGAAGGGACCACGTCGGTCACCTAGTCTAACCCCCTACAATGCAGGAATTATTTTGCCCAAGGTTGGGCTCGAACCCACAACCCTGAGATTAAGAGTCTCGTGCCCTATGGACTGAGCTAACCAGCCAGTGGCCTTCCGTGGTACGTATAGGGTTTGTTCTCTACCCCACTGAAATTAGACCTTTCAAGCATGGGAGGGGGGGGGGCTGTTTACACCTCAGGAAAGAAGAATTAACTCCCCTTTCCCCAGTTGCGACCCTAAACCACAAACACCGAGCCAACCCCATGATGCAATTACATCTCAAAGATGCTTTCTATTGGTTATACCTATTAGGTTTCTTTGAAGCCTGATTACAATAGAGGAGAGGCCTTGTAGCTGGGTAGGGACAGGGGCATAGCTAGCTCTTCCGGTACCACGGGGCCAGCTGCTGCCACGAGCCTGAGCAGACTGGGGGGACAGCGATCTGCCGGGGGGGGGAGGCAATTTTGTCACCCTCCTTAGGCATGACACCTCCACCCCCCTTATTCCTACGCCAGTGGGTAGGCAAGGGTTACACCTTCCCTGGCTAGCAGGAACCGCTCCCTGCAAATGCCACCCCTTCTATTGCCTCCAAACCTAATTGTTGTGGTCGATGTGTGTGATATCTTCCTGGAGACTGCAGTAAGGGAGGTAAGGTTACCTCTTGCCTCCCCAGCTGAACTCTCCAGGAAGACCACGCCCCCACCACCACCATGGGGAATACATCTTTCCAAGCCCAATTGATGGCAGTGGCAGGTGGGTGAGGAAAAATTGTGGGCTGGTGGTGGTTGCGTGTGCATAGTTGTGGTATCCATGGCAGTTCCTCCATTTTGCAAATGTGATGGCCGGCGCCAAAAGCACCTGCGTACTACCACAAAGATAAAACCTGCCTTTTAAGATGAGGGAAAGGCACACAGGAAAAGAAACCTCAGTGTCATTCAGGTGTCAAGAAGCATCTCGGAAAATTAACTGATTCCCTTTCCACAAATTATTATAACACGCAACGCTGAGCTGATAACGTTTCATTGCCAGCACTGTTTCTCCTTGGCAGAATTTTCTGTCTCGGCCCCAGAGAAAGCAGGTAAAGTACAGCACGTTATTTCAGCACACCTTCCAATGATGCCAGGAATATACTTTTCAGTTATATGCAACAGAGTTTGCAGAGAGTCAGTCTGGAGCATATGCCTTTACCCTCCCCACCCCACTCCTTTCATTGGATTTATCCAGTTTATTTTTGTTCTCGTATCAGATCTCGCTCACCTTGCTTTCCTACCTGCACATGCTCCCAGCATTTCTTAACATAAATGCTTATATTTGCACTCTGCCATGTTTATGTCTCCTTGTTCAATAGAAAAATGCTTAATTAAACTGCTGCACAGCCCCTTTCCAGATAATTAATAGAGACAATAAATTACAGGACGGGGTGCAGAAAACCTATTTAGCCGTTACTATAATAAAACTCCTCTAGCATAACCTACAGTCATTTATAACAGCTATCATTTATTCCTCCATCCTGTTTTCAATGTCAGACAGGCCCCCGTTTGCCTCCAAATCATTCTGAATTATTCTTCAGATGAATACTTCCACCCAGGCTCCGTACTACACAATGCTCAACAATGATCAGGGTAACTGAAGAGATAATTTTTAGACCCAAGGGGCACACTAACAAATTATTTTGATCTTGCATCTTGGAACAGAAGATAGTTAAGAAAAAAATGTAACCATTTCCTTGCTGGAACAGGGCCTGGGGTGGGGTGGGGGGCAGGAGAAATCAATGGATTTTAAATGTAATGGCCACCAGGGTCAATGAAATTTAGCAGTTCTTACCCTACTAATGGGACACGGGTGGCGCTGTGGGTTAAACCACAGAGCCCGGGGCTTGCTGATCAGAAGGTCGGTGGTTCAAATCCCCGAGATGGGGTGAGCTCCTGTCGCTCGGTCCCAGCTCCTGCCAACCTAGTAGTTCGAAAGCACGCCAAAGTGCAAGTAGATAAATAGGTACCGCTCCAGCGGGAAGGTAAACAGCGTTTCCGTGCGCTGTTCTGGTTCGCCAGAAGCAGCTTAGTCATGCTGGCCACATGACCCAGAAGCTGTACGCCGGCTCCCTCAGCCAATAATGTGAGATGAGCACCACAACCCCAGTCGTCTGTGACTGGACCTAATGGTCAGGGGTCCCTTTACCTTTACCTTTTACCCCACTAATATTAACGGGCATTGAAATATTTATTAGCTGCCTCATAAGAAAATCTTTCCTCATATGGAGATGTTGCTCCTTCTCACAAAATAAACAAATCCTTTATTTATTGCCTTTATACACCTTTTCTCTCTCTAAGAAACTCAAGGAAGTGTATATGGTCCACCTCACAACCCTGTGAGGCAGTTTAGGCTGAAAGACTGTTGCAAATTATGAAAACTTTCAGAGCAACAACTGTGGTCTTGTATACGCATTCAGCTGGACACATGAAAATGTGTAGGCAGGTCCTATTTTAACAGGAGGAGGAGGAAGCACTATGCCCATAAACCTTTACCATAGCCCATCAAACTCAACAGGTTGAGGAAATTCACCAGTGGGATAGACGAGAGATAACCATCCCTTTTAAGAACAATACTTATACTGTACTCTGTAGTGTCAGACTACAGGGTGCAGGTCTGGTGCCTTGTTGCAGGTCAGCTTCTTCTCTATGACCCCAGAGATTCCCTGGTACAACAGCAATAAGCAGCTTTCTATGGAGACCACAAGTTTTTCTCCTTGGTTGTTTACAGTCAGTCAGAGGCACACCATTTTGTACCTGAATTCGGCATCCTTAGCAATTTGGCTGCCTCACTGTTCCAGATCGTTTATGAATTCTGTAAATATCTCTAGTCCTCCTAACAGAGGTTTGTAAGAACATGGCTATGTGCTTCCCTCCATTGTTAAAAACTCCAGGTTTAGGAAGTGACGAGAAATGGAAGGAAGAGTAAGAAATCACAGGAGCACTATGCGTTGGCAAATGTGAATTATGAGTGAACAAATATGTTACAGGCTGTGTCCACATCATACATTTATAGCATATGGCTTCCTCCAAAGAATTGTGCTAACTATAATCTACCCCTCACAGAACTACAGTCCCGGCACCCTTAAACTATAGTTCCAGGGATTATTTTGAAGGGAAACCAGTATTTTAAATGTATGGTGTTTATGCAGCCACAGTAAATTGGAGGGGAAGCAGAGTGGGCAGCTCCCCAATCTTTGCTCCCTAACTATTATCTTATCCAATCACTGTCAACTCTCTTTAAGAGCCTTCAGAGAGTATCTCCATATTAGAATGTTTAGCCCTTGGATATTATCCACATGATGTCTCTCCAAGAGTTCTAATACACAAGTTTCCCCCTTTCCGTTCTATACATTTTAACCCCAATTAGGAAAAACAAGTCTAATACACCATGACACCAATGGAAACCAAATAGTACAATTTTGCTTTATGGGTCTTTTTTGGTTATTCTCATCCATACCCAGTTCAGCATGAATAATCTACAGCTTTTACTCTATTATATGGATGGATGGTGCAGGAGGAGACTCTTGAGAGTCCCATGGACTGCAAAAAGATCAAACTTATCCATCCTTAAAGAAACCAGCCCTGAGTGCTCACTGGAAGGACAGATCCTGAAGTTGAGGCTCCAGTACTTTGGCCACCTCATGAGAAGACTCGTCCCCTTCTCCTTGTGCCCTCCATCTTTCCCAACACCAGGGTCTTTTCTAGGGAGTCTTCTCTTCTCATGAGGTGGCCAAAGTACTGGAGCCTCAACTTCAGGATCTGTCCTTCTAGTGAGCACTCAGGGCTGATTTCTTTGAGAATGGATAGGTTTGATCTTCTTGCAGTCCATGGGACTCTCAAGAGTCTCCTCCAGCACCATAATTCAAAAGCATCAATTCTTCGGCGATCAGCCTTCTTTATGGTCCAGCTCTCACTTCCGTACATTACTACTGGGAAAACCATAGCTTTAACTATACGGACCTTTGTCGGCACACAGAGCTCCTTTCATTTCACCCGTACTTTGTTAAAATCTCAAAACAACAAAAACATAAACAAAACAAAACAAAAAAACCATACCTCTCTGAGCATCTGTGCCTCTTCATATATTATTTAAACTTTTACAAAACACGGTAATGGAATATAATGGAAGAGATTTTAAACTAGCATTAAAGCAGCCTGAACAGTGAGTTAGAAAACTGAGTGCCTCTCCCTTTTATAGATAAGATCAATCACGCACATGCACAACACAGCTCATTATTAAGCTGTTTCCCAAGTGAGGAGAAAACAAGTCTTCAGTTTGTTCAATGGCATTTTAAAGCTGAAACCCCTTGCCTGCTTATCAACCAAATGGGACTTACATCTGAGTAATCATGTTTTAGGATTGTGCTGTTATGCCTATTATTGCCATGAGCATTTTGGCCTTTCAGTATAACATTAAAGAAAAAAACACTTTAGAATTTCACTGTTGTTTAAGATGCATTTGTATGATGCATGTAGTAAGTTCAAAATTGGCAGCAGGTGAGACAGGAGGTCTGTCAATGGTAGGAATTGTAACTTTTTGGAAGTTGGCCAGCTACTATCCTTTGTTTCAGAACTTACAATCCATTGTGAACCTGCGACTCTAGAGACGTCAATTGCAATTATGGCATTCTGCACAAACCTATGTTTCTGTGTGACAATAGAATAATTGAGCGAATTAATTGAAATATAAAAAAGAAATTAAAAAATTGTCCAGTGGCACCTTAGAGACCAACTAAGTTTGTTCTTGGTATAAGCTTTTGTGTGCATGCACACTTCTCCAGACACACTGAAACAGAAGTCACCAGACCCTCATATAAGGGTCTGGTGACTTCTGTTTCAGTGTATCTGAAGAAGTGTGCATGCACACAAAAGCTGGCCAACTTCCAAAAAGTTACAAAAGCTTATACAGCGGTACCTCTGGTTGTGGACACGACCTGCAACAGAGTGGCGCTTCTGCGAAGTGTGATAAGAGTGCTTCTGTGCATGTGAGAACTGCACCGAACACTGCTGCGCGTGCGTGCGTGGCGAAACCTGGAAGTAAACACTTCTGGGTTTGCCGCGTTCTTAACCTGAAAAAACGCAACATGAAGCGTTCGCAATAAGAGGGATGACTGTACCAAGAACAAACTTAGTTGGCCTCTAAGGTGCTACTGGACAATTGTTATAAATTTCATCTGTGTCAGACCAACATGGCTACTTACCTGAATCTTGAGCGAATTAATGTTTTGATAAATAATGTGATTGTAAGTTTTCCTGTGAATTCTGATCAGAAAACCAAAAACTCATGTAAAAAATCTTACTTTTGGCTAACTACAATGAGGGAACTTCTGAATTTAGGAAAAAAGCAGCAACAATTTGCAGGGCTCTACAATTTCAGTAGCCACACTGGCCAAGGTGAGTGCTCAGTCTCCAACAAGCACCATGAGCTCATGGCTTTCCTGCTCACCTGGTGCACTTTCCCTTCAAATGATGCCTGGGGTTTGCTGGCTCTGTGCTCGGCCAGAGTCTCAATGAATGGCAAGCACGGAGTCAAAGCAAGCCTCTGCCTATCCTCTCTGGCTTCAAGCTGGAGGATGTCAGCATTGGCACTTGGAGTACACAGCAAGTCCTTCACATGTCTCACCCATCTCTGACCTGAAGGTTGGTGGCACAGGTGAGAGGCCTGCTCTCTTAGCAAGGGCTTGGAGAGTGGAGGGCATCGTCCCTCACCTATATTTTAGAAGTACAGTCATGGTCCTGATGTTGGGTGTGCCACAAAGGCCAGCCAAACTTTGTGGAGCTTTGAATACGAGTATTTTAGAAGTGGAATCACAACCTTACAAAAATGACCACAACGCTGGGGTATTGGTGGGATGGTCTGGTGATGAAAGGACACTGAAAGGAAGACACAGAAGGCTGTTTAAGGGCCTATGGCTGGGGCTTATGTAGGACAAGTAAGGGGAGAGGCACATGCTCAATGCACATGCATGCAACAAAAGAAAAGCAGCTTTGGCATGGAGATTTAGAGTACAGCACCTTGCATGTTACATTAATATAGATATATAATCTTATTATTTAAATGCATATATGCCCACTTCTCCACTTCAAATTGTCCCTGCTCCCCCCCCCCCGCCCCCTTTCCTATTGGAGGGTTTCTAAACATATGTTTGAAGTGGTATTTGCATGTTACACATAGATAGACCTTAAATCTGCCCTTGCCTTCCTAGTCTCTTCAGAGTTCAAAGAGGGGATTTTGACAGTTTGACAGCTGTATGTGTGTGTGTGTTACTAGTCCTTGAGATTGCATTAAAAAAAATGTGTGCCTTTTTTTTATTACACTGTGACAGGCACCACGACCTTAAAGGGATTTTCTCCCCCCTGCAAAGCTTTTGTTAACAGCTGTCAAATGAACTCACAACAATGGGCTTACAGCACACATAGTATGCATGGGGGTTCCCTATCAGTATACAGATAAGAACCAAGGTTTATTCTAATGGCTTTACTTTAAATTGAACCCTCCTTATCCTTCTGTACCTCCTCTCACTAAAATCCCACCAGCCCGTCCTCTGTCCCACCGCAGCATTTGGTGACTACACAATATCTCAAACAATTTTGGTAGCCTATACTCTGTGCCCCTCCAATTTATTTTCTCCACTTGCACCCTAACTCCTCCACCCCTTGTTGAAAGGTTCCCTTCTTTCATCCTGCTCCCTTTTTTTCCTCTGGCCCCAAATTGTCTTCACATTCAGAGCTAATTTTTCTACCCAACGTTCATCTTTATGCTTCCCCACCTCCTCGCCTGGTTTCCATCATAGCAACTCAGGCCAACTATGAAAGAGGAAGGAGCTTGCAGGTGGACAAGCTAGCAGCCACTGTCTTGGATCCAAAGAACTACGAGCAGAAAGATAAAAATATATTTATACTGTTCTGTGAACTCTTGTGCAAGCCAAAGCAGAAGACTTGGCCAGAGTGCAATGTACCAGCATTTCTAGAGTTTGCATTACTGTACAGCAGGAGTGAATAAAGATGACGCAGGCAGATAATAAATATGATCCAGTGCTGTCTTTGCCAACCTTGCCCAGCCAGATGTTGACAAACCACAAAGCTCATCATCCCTAGCCAGCATGTCCAATGGCCAAAGGTAATATAATCCAACAATATCTGGGGAACCAATTTGTAGGAAGGTTGTTCTTGAGGCCTATCCCCCCTCAAAAAAAAAAAAAAGTCTTGCAAAGACCAACTTTTCTGGATTAGATGTCACTTTTCTCACCCATGATCATCTGTTAAGCTACAAACAGGTCTTCCAAAAGTGGAAGCGGCTTTCTACTAGCACAAAGAGAGGAATCTCAGGCCCAATGGTTGAATGAGGCCCTCCAGGATTCTCTATTTGGCTTTTAGGACTCTCCATAGCCCCCTCCCCAGAACACACATTTCCCTGGCTCTGCTCTGCCTGCTTCCCCAGTATTTTTGCCTTTTTGTCCTTGAACTGTGACAATACCTCTTGCATGCCTGGATGGAGAAGTGTGTATACAGAAGCCTCTGGCTTTTGAAGGCTGAAATGTAGCCTATGTACCAAGATTCACGTCCATTGTTCCGCCCACCATCAGTGGCAGAGCAAGCCGATCAGGTGCCTGGGGTGGCGCGCGTGCCCTGTGCCTAGGGGCGAGGCCGGCCAGCCGTCCGCGGTGCAGGGAGAGCGGGGCAGGATGTTCCGCGGGGCTTCCGATGAGTCTGCCTCCCTCCTACTACTCAGCTGCCCTACAGCTGGGGGGGGGGAGTAGGCAGCCGGCATTTTGTCGCCCTCCTCAGTAGCGACACCCGGGGCGGACCACCCCCACCGCACCCCCCTTCCTCTTCTCCTGCCCACCACTGCATCTAGCTGGGACCCCCCACTGGAATAGAGCCGCCAGAAGGGAACACAGCCCTCTGACTGGAAAAGTTTAGCCAGTTCTGCACTACCTGAGTTTTGCATCCAAGTTTACTGCTGTAAGAAGATTCATAAGGTGCACCACCAGGAAGAAAGGCAGTATAGGAGCCATTGATTGACAAATGTATTTAGGAAATACGCTCTTACAGGAGCCATAGCAATGTGTAGCCTATGCACTTCCCCAGTCTGCATCTGTACTGGAATTGTTTCAAAGATGCTTTTAAGATGCTTTATTGCTTTTTGTTTGCCACCCTGGGTTCCTTTGGGAGGGAGGGTGGGATATAAATTTAATAAAGAGCAACGTACCAACCAATTGACCGAGCAATTATAAAAAAAATTAGGCTAGCTCTTATATAAATGCATAAACGATAAATACTTTATAGAACTGAAGAGGTCTTTATACTCTTGTCAAAATAGCGCGCCTTCTCAACATGAAAGACCTAGACTTTAATTCTTAAGAATTACAAATTCTAGGGGGGAATATCTAATCTCTTTGCAATGTGGCCTTACAAGAAAAACACGATTAAAATACATTTTTTTTTAAAAGAAAAGAAAAGCCAGCATTAGTCATCTTTAACAAGGACCCAAATGTCTTGGCAGACTGTGCTGGTGCCTACACAAAGAACAGAAGAGATCCGAGATTATCAAGTCCAACGTCAATTTCAGGCAGTTTGCTCATGCACAGAGAATACATCAGCACAAAGCACAATACAGAAGTATCACAAAACTTCATTATTCAACCATTCAACTCATACCACTTGGCAGCCATAGCTATACAGCATATTTGGAACAATACTTATTCTCACGTATTATATTGAAGATCTTGGAGCATATTTCACAGTTACTATTTGTTTACAGTGTTGTGGGTTTTTGTTGTTGTTGACAGATTTGAATTCTCCAGCATCACCTTCCCAAATATGTATTAACGGAAACAAACTTAACATTTCCTAAACATGGTACAAGAAGCTGGCATCATCATCATCATCATCATCATCATCATTATTATTATTATTATTTAAAAAGCTTAGCAAAATGTGATCCCCATATTTTTCCACTGCTGACTAATAAAACAACTCAAGGAGTACAGTACCTGTCATTTATAGCCTAAATGGATGACTGCATGTCTTAAGATCCAGAAACAACACACACATAGATTACACACTTGAATGTCCACATTCCATGATATCAAGCAAGAATACGTTAGTATTAGAGGATGCAAAACTAGTAATAATTCATCAAGTCAAATGAACACAACACAAAACAAGAGTCTTTCACTGAAGAGAATATCTCTGCCATATACTACAAGTAGGCAGCATAGAGATGGTAGATGTAATTCAGGGGTGGGGGACCTGAGGCTCTTCAGATGGGACTACAACTCCCATCATCCCTGACCACTGGCCAAGCTGACTGGGGCTGATGGGAGTTGTAGTCTAGCAACATCTGGAGGTCTAAAGATTATCCACATCTGCTTTGGAATGCTAATCAATCTAGAATGTTATTGTTACCATACATTGCAATTAAAAAGTACTTAAGTATTCTATAATAAGGTGCAACATTTGATCTGTGTCTAGGTATACTAAATTGCATTATACACATTTTCCAGTTTATATTTTAATTCCAACTTGGAATTCTAACTCTAAATTGAGATAAAGCCGGGGGGCTGTTTTCTGTTCTTTAGGTAAGAACAATAAATAGTAAGATGAAATCAAATTCATCAGAGTGAATCTTTTTTCCCCCTACAGAAAGTTTATGTAAAGAGTATATTATCCAATAGGATTTCTACACGGCACAATATATTGCACTTAGCAAGCTGTAGATGTAGCACAGAACTGATTCATTTATTGATTTCTGCTTGTGTGTTAGATATGGGTTTTAGTCACATAAGTTTAGGCTCGGAGGGAGCCAGAGGTTAGGTAGAGTCCACCTGACAGATCTGGTGTGACAGAATTCAGTCAGTGTCTTGACTGGCAATATTCCAAGAAGGAAATTGCTGTAAGGACGTGATGCAGATCCATTCAAATAAGGCATCTAGCACTCTCCCCACAGCTAATATGAGCACACCACATCAACTGGTATGGCACAATAAGCACATTGATGTGAAAGTCCGAACATTATTATATCTAACATCTGCTTTGTTTGCTTTTTAAACATTCTAGTACAGTTTTTGAAGAGCAGAGAGTGTCAATAAACTACTAGGAAAAGTGCCCAATATTCAACATTTTATAGTTCAGGTTCAATTCAAGTTTAGTCCATTTGTTGCATTACTATAATCAAACATCTTCCCACACAACAGTTCCCTAGTATATTCCTACGTGAATACATTAGAACATTAGGATTCTTTACATGATTAAATGATCATGTATTGTACAAATAGGCATTATCACATTAGTGATAAATGCATTTGCTTTACTGGTGGAACTGTACACATTTATTTACAAGATTTCTCTCTCGACACCATTCAATTGATCCTCAAAGTGACTTACGATAGATGGAAACACATTTATTTGCCCAGAAATTTATGCCGTCCTGTTGCGTTTTTCCAGCCTATAGAAGAAAGATGCTCTGTAGCTTTAGGGTTGTTTATGATAGCATGTTAAATATAGCTTTTGGTTTTTTTTAATCTTCTCTGCACTGTTTTCATTTTTGTGTGTTTTGTAACCCACCCTGGGATCAGCAGACAAACAATGGGCCATATTTTAAACAAAATATAATGGTATAATAGGGACACATTAACACCAGAGCCACACATCCTAGCAGGCTTTAGTTCCCCAGACCTGAGGTCCCCAATGTGCTACCCTCCAGATGTTGTTGAACTCCAATGCCCATCAGCCCCAGCCAACATGGCCAGTGGGCAGCGGTGATGGGAGCTGGATTCCAGCAACATCTGGAGGGACTTGTGTTGTCAACCTCAGTCCTAGCCAATGGTTGAGTCCAGAGTATGCTAACTGGCAGTGGGGCAGAGAGGTTCTCCCCTCGACAGGATGGAGTGGGGAGCAAGCTCATCTCAGCTGATCCTTCTTTGGCCACTGAATGAGAACAGGGTGGCTTCACCCTTGCCATCTTAGTATTTGTGGGCAGCACAGCTGCACTTATGACTTCTATTTGCATTTCTGTTCTATTGAACAACACAAAATGACAAACTCGAAGCATAAGTTGCCGGATTAGTTATACCCTTAGGAGCCAAACACGCATAAATAAAATATGCTACAAACCTTCTCCAAATATAAACCGATCCCTCCGCACATGGAACATTAGTATATCAGGCAGAAGGGTTCAAGTCCAGTCTCTTTCTTGACATACTAGCTTCCTAGTTACAGGGAGTGAGGTGCATAATTGCACCTCCTGAAGCATCTCATTCCATGGTATTGGGACCACTACAAAAAAGGCCTTGCTTAGCCAAAGATGACTAGCATAAGTAGCAAAATTCAATACGACACCTCAACTTGTCCAAACCCAACCCTTAACATTTATATCTCTAGTATCTGTAAGACAAAACACGTCACTGCTTCTATATATAACGACTCCATTGAAATTCACCCCACAAGCCACATGATGACTGAGTATGTTATAATAACTTAGTTTAATTCTTTCTTTCTGTGATCTATGCAAGGGCAGGGTTTTTTGGGGGTTTTTTTTTTAGCTTGCTAATTTTTTAGCTTTCAAACCCATTCAAAAATCAGGACCCCATTGGTATTGTGAGTTTCCATCCATGGGCTAACTGGCTGGCTTCTCTCACGGAAGAATTTGATTGCGCTTCCAAATATAGAGCAAAATCCATATGGAATTGTAATTGTGAAACTGCTAGTATAAGCACACCAAGTCAACTTGCATGACATTATAAGCCTGACAAAGTGAAAGGCTGCACATTACTATTTCTAACATCTGGTTTGTTGTTTAGTCTTTTTTTTGTTTTAAAAAGCATGACTTAAGTACAGCAGAAACTATCAACAAACCATGAGGAAAAGTACCCAATATTAACCATTTTTTATTTAACAGCTAAAAAGAAATAAATAAATACTACAACTTGTTTCATTGGAAACAGTTTTGAAGGTTAAAATCGCTGAAAGAAGCAGTTGCTCTAGAGCAGGAGGGGGAAACTTGTGGTCTTCCAGACACTGTTGCCCTAAAACTCCATTCATTCCTGACTGTTGACCTTGCTGGCTAGAGCCGATGGGAGTTGGGAGGCCAGCAAGATTTGGAGAGCCACAACTTCCCCTGGGGCCAACTGGGACATGCCTATTTGCCAGCTTCTCAGACACACACAAAAAAACACCATATACAAAAATAAATGTATGATTGCTCCATGTACACACAAAAATTGGACCACGAGCAAGCCTGCAACACACTAATTTCAGCTGTCTAAAACGCTATATGTGAATGTCTGAAAAATGTCCAGAGCCAAGCAGTAAATCAGTTATACTCGAGGGTCTGAAATGTCAAGTTCAAAGTCATTCCAAGACTGTTGTGACATATATGCAACATTAGAATCAATAATATGGGGCCTGGCTAATCAGTCTGAGCCGGGCTTCACCATCCTGGTGATCTCCAGCTTTCTGAGACTACAACTCTCAGCAACTCTAGCCAGCACAGGCTGGTCTAAGCCATTTGTTCCACCCAAGTCACTTCATTTTACTGGCTTGATCTGGACCTCCAGCATGTCTTAGACCACCTTTTCCTCCTCCAGTCCAGAAATGGAGATCCTGAAGCCCACCAGGAGTTGCTGGATTCCAACTCTCATCAAGTCAACTAGCATGGCCGACGATCAGGGATGATGGGAGACAAACAACTGGAGGGCCACGGGTTTCCTATCCCTGCTCAATGAAATGAGTTAGTTATTTGAAGTTATAAATAAGAATAATAATGATTGATGGGAAATTAGTTACAAAGTTACTAAAGTAAATTAGAATTGAACGCAGTAGAGAGAACGGGGGAAGTCCCCTATTTAAGATTTGAAATTAGAGTTAAACAATAAGTATATAATGTTCCTGTGTTCGTGTGTTAGGTCTGTATAAGTTTTCTTTCTTTTTTTATTTTTAGTTTGATATTGTATTTGTAGTGTTTTAATTGTATTTGTGTGATGTATTTCTGTGTTTTTGTTGTTTAATGTGGAAAATTAATAAAATTTCTATTAAAAAAAAAGAATTCCTATCCCTGCTCCAGTTCTTAGACCCCTCGTCTGCTTACAGTAGACCCAGATCCCCCGTTTTGTCAACACTTGACAAAGGGGGGAGGGGAATATTGCTACCTTGACACCCATCGCTTGCATTTTTCTCTTGTCATTGTTAGGAAAGGGTGAAATTCCTCTTCCTCTGTTATTGAATCAGCAACCACAGAATGCTTTTGATAAAGATTAGCCCAATTTTATTTCTTAACATAAAATCAACATTTTAATTTGATCTTATTAAATAAAACAAAATTAAACAAAAGCCCATTCAGCATTTCTGGTCATCATAGTGACGCTCAGTTGCATCTAAGACCGATGGGCTTAAACATTAAACGGAGCAGGCAGGTATGACTACATGCGTGATAGTGATCAACAGACTGTTACCAAATTAATTTTTATAACTGTCACCTGAGACGATGCCGCCTGAAGGGATGTGCAACTTTGATAATGAACTTGAGTTGGCCATTTGAGTTTAGCTTGTATAATGATGGTGAAGATCTGCAGGGGATTGCATTGGGCAGATTGACTTTAAGAAGGCCCCAATCCGCCTCTACAGGAGTCAGGGCTGCAACTCCAAGTCACATACACAGCCTATATTTAAAGCACATGGCTTCCCCAAAAGAATACTGGGAACGATAGTTTACCCCTGACAGAGCTACGATTCCCAGCACCCTTAAATTATAAACTGAGGAAGAGAGCTGGAACCTGTGTGAAGGGCCAAAGCCCCCAGAAAGCTGGAGTTACTGCACTCTTGTCTATTGTGTTGGCAACGGAGAGTCACATTTGGGACGTGTTCGCCCATGAAGCATGTTGCGTTGAATGTGGACACCCCTAGGGTTGGCTCTCAAGACTGTTTTACTGCTGCCTGCTGTACTGTTTAGTTGGTTTTCAGTTTTCTTATGATTTGTATCATTATCGTAAGCGGCTTGGAGTTTGAATGTTATCATAGACAAGATACACATATCCACAAATAAGCAAACAAGCAGAAAACAGTTAACAGGTTAGAGAGCAGCTCTCGGCATTCTGCTTTGGGTCTATCTCAATGAATGAATTTTTTTTTTTACGATGCCCACTTCCTATGCAGGCCTCTTAAATGAACATTAAACAGAATGTATCTGTGTGTGAATATGAGGAGCCGCTTGCTATTTTAACTCCCTTACTGCGAAAATTTGCTGACTTATTTCCTATCCTTTGTTCTGGGCTGCCTTCTCCTGTGACTACTTCAGGACAGTTCATAATATTCCGCATAAAGGTCTCCACATTCCCATCCCCTACCAAAACCCTTAAGGATTTCTCGCCTTGAGAGAAAGAAAGAGCTTCCTGTTCGGCAAAGCCCTAGCAAACACAATGTGCGTTGGAGAGCTCTCTAGTCCTTCTCCAGGCTCACAATGGTTGGCACCAGACAGCGTGGGGCAGTGACTAGAGCAAGGGGAGGGAGCCTCAGACCTGGGGGGTAGGGGGTCAAATGTGGCCCTTCAAGCCTCTTGGTCTGGAGCTCTTCCCAGGCCATACCCCTCACTGACTCTGCTTTGTACCTCAAGTGTTTTTGCCTGGCTTGTCTGTATCCTTGAACTCTGATGATGTCTCTTTATTGTCTGGATAGAAGACAAGAAAGGTGTGTATGGAAACTAGCCTGACCGTTGATTGTTAATTGAAACAAAGCATGTTTTCTATGCGACATCGATCAGTCAAGCACCTACAAAAGAAGATGCTTTGGGGATGCTTCAGTTATTATGGTGTCGGAAGCCTGCAGCCAACAGACGGAATGATGCGCTCACCACAATATATTGAGGTTCTACGAAAGAGAGTTTTATTCCAGAGCTGGAAAAGAAGTATCCTGACGGTACTGGGATATTGCAGCAGGACCTAGCCCCGTCACACATCGAAAGTGGTGAAGAAATTCACAACAGAGCAGCAAATACAGGTACTTGATTGGCCAGGGAATTCCCCAGACGTAAATCCCACTGAGAATTTGTGGGCTATATGCAAAAGTCGCCTCTGTGCTGTAGACTGTACGACCATAGAGGAGCTCATTCAGGCGCTGATTCAAGTGTGGTACAGGTATCCGAAAATCAACAGTGACTGTTTGAAACTGGTAGACTCCATGCCAAACCGTGTTCAAATGCTGCTTAAAAACAGCAGAGGTCATATCTGTTAATAATGTATGTATATGTGAGTTTTGCACAATTACTGCACTAAATTCAATGTTTGTTTGCATATTTGTTTGCATATTGTTTGTGGGTGCTTGACAGACTGATCGATGTGGCATAGAAAACATGCTTTGTCTCAATTAATTTGCACAAGGGTGTACAATGTGAAATTTACATCATTTGCTCCACCCGCTATTGCCTCTGTCCCTGAACCACCACTGGAATGTGGTCATCAGAAGAGAACAGTGCCTCAAGGCTGGAAAAAGTCCCCTATCCTAAGAGTGTCAGACATGGATTGGGGGGACCCTGGTGCAAATCCCTACACAGTCATGAAACTCCCCTGCTCTCTTCTGGTCAACCTTACCTAACAGACCTGTTGCTGAAATAAAATAAGGCAAGAGTAGAATAGAACCAAGTGCACCATTCTGACATCCTGGGACGAAGGATGGGCAATAAAAAAATATAGAGACCTCAGCCTGTGTGTGACTAAGAGACTGAGGCTAGAATCTGAGGCACACTTTACTTGGAACCAAGGGGCTGTGTTCACACAAAGCCTTTGAATCATACAGGAGTTGTGTTTTTTCACACTGTGCCTTCAGGGTTTGCCATTGTATACAACTTCACCAATAATGGCCTCTAAAGCAGCAGCCACTATTTGTGTTGCTCTCAGGGGCATACCTAGGGGTTCACCAGGTTGACCCCAACCAACAGCGCAGGCCCAGGGGCCGCAAGAATTGCATGTCTCCACTCTGGCTCGGAGTGGGGGCCATCGCAGAAGCCCTATGGAGCTTGCTCCCCAGTCAACTGGTGGCACAACTAGCACCTTGCAAAGGGAGCCCAGGTACACCTCTGGATGTGTTTTCAAATTCATGTACCAGTGTCCTCTATTCCCCTCCCCTCAATTACTGTTTACACACACACACACACACACACACACACACACACGAGAGGTACTGGAAAGTGGTGTGTTGATATACTGATTTACAGAGGATATATATGGGTACTGTATATAGATATGGATAAGTTACTGTACACCCTAGTAAACACGCATAGGATCCCGTCATAAAGTAAGTTGACAAGGACACTACAGAAAAGGCTTACCAGGGCAAATACAGAACTCACAGGTCCAGCTTTTTCTTTCGTTCTCTCCCAAGATTTGTTCTCTTCTGCATTGTCCCCCACACTTTATAAGACATGTTCAAAGAATAGGGTCTCATCATATGAACACTCGCCATGAGAAGAGGCGGCAGAAGAAGAGGATAAAAGCCAACCTATTTTTTTATTTTATTTTTAAGCAAGAGGAATAAAAAACTATGGACCAGACAGACACCAAACTGGCAAATGTAGAGAACCCGAACTTAGTAGAATATGTAAAGTCAGCCAAAAACCTTCAGGAAATGAGGCATAAGACTGAACACAGCAATTACATTTCCCAGAGGGAGAAAATATGCAGTGAGGAAAGCCAAGGACAGGGCCTGAAGGCAATCCGGTGGGGTGGGGGGGGAGAGAGATGGATGGAGATAATACACTCAGAGCACCGATTAGAAAAATTAAGGGAAAGCTGGATGAAGTAGGTTGATGTGGTAGAGACACCAGCAAAATCCTTGAGGTGCTCATATAGCAAAATGATTGATAGAATTGCAAGCAAGGCACAATGACTGCAGAAGACCAGCAACAGAGGAGGTCACCACTGGGAAACCGAAGGTCATACTTCATGCCTCACATGTCTCAAAGAGAGACTGAAAGCAGCTAACATGGTTGTGTTAGGATTTAGGAAAGGCCGCAATAGATAACACCCTGCCAATCCATGCTGATATGATAAGAAGTCTAGATAACCTTTGGAACACAACATCATGGATTAGGGCACAGCTGGCCCTACCATTAGGCAGAGCAAAGCAAGCCTGCCTCAGGCAGCAGATTGGAGCCATTGCTAAAGAACAGCAGGCTTTAATCTTGTCAAGTTTTGGTTCTTGTATTTGTAGTTTATATGTATCAGTTATATTATTTCATTGTAACACTGATTTTGACATGCTGGATTTCTTTAATTTTATTGATACGCACATAAATAAGTGCATTAATTTGACGGAATTTCAGGTAACTTGCACAAGGTGCAAGCCTCTATTTGGAAACCACATTGATGACAGCTATGTCTTAAAGTCACTGTGGGTCACTAGGCGAATGCCGTGGAGAGCTGTCCAAGTTTCCATAGAGACTGCTTATAACGTAACTGGTGAAGCCATGCTTAGAGAATTGCATGGTTGGACCTACAAGCAGCCAACCCATACATAGCCACATGATAAAAATGCATGTGAGCTTCTTTTAAGGAAATGATTTAGATGGTCACACTGCAGTTCACTGTGAGCTGCTGCAGATTATGAAGGATAATGTTACAGCTGAGCATTAAGAAAAGCTGCATTCATTCTTTTACACTCTTTACACGTGGGAATGGGGTGGCGAAGACCCGGGACTTGCTTGACAGCTGTTGTTTCTGCTTTGTGAAATGCTTAAAGCAGGTGGCATGCTGACCTGGCCAAAAACCTGTCTTGGTCTCAAAATCTGGTGCCATTGTTGATGAAACAGTTGTGAACTTGGTTGGTTGCTGTCTCCATTTCACTTCTTTTCACTGACTTGGGGGGAGTCAGTGTTGTTTCAAGTCATAGAGATAACTGCATCACTTACAGTCCATACTGTTGTGGCTTGAGGATCCCACCCTTTGGTTTAATAGCGTTGCCCGAAAGTGGCGGAAAAAAATATTTCAGAATTCCTTGCACCAGCCTGAAATTTTGGGCAACCACAACCAAAAGGTCAGACAACAGCCTTTTTATTGGGATAAAAAGTGTTGAGTAGTGGGTCGATGGATGAAGACACAGCTCTTAAAACAACCAGCTCTTTATTTCAGCTCCGAGTCCTGGACTGAACAACAGCTTAGCCGCCTGGCTTATATAGCACTCAGTAACTTGCAACTGTAACAAACTCCCTTTAGCTGCCCAATCCATGAACAGCACACTCAATTCTTCATTTGCATGTTGGGGGGACCTGAGTGGAAACCGCAGCCACTGTGGGCAGATTGAGAACTGCAGTTAAACTTAATACATAACAAAAAGAAAATATTTCATGTAACGGCATCATATGCCAGGGCCTCAAGACCGCTGGGATATTTTTTTGACCCTTCAAAGTTACATTTTCTTCTTCTTCTTCTTCTTCTTCTTCTTCTTCTTCTTCTTCTTCACAGATATAATTCTGGGTTTTCAAGAAGGAGGCAAGCCTCTGGAGTGACAAGATTGTTTGATACATGCATATACGTTTGATAATCATCAGTTTCTTCTTTCTACCCTGGCACAGGATATCTGCAGAGCTACACTTGGCTTACAGTGATAGCAGAGAGGTCCAAGAGATGTGCAGGTCTTCCTCAGTCCAGGCTGTCAGTCTAAGCCATGAGGTAGGAAACTTGCTTCAGCGCAAGGGCCACAATTCTTCAAAAGTGAAGTTCCAGGGGCCACATGCCAGTGGCAAAATCGGTAAAATCAATGGATGTTACTCTTTGTCCAAAAACTACCGTACATTTGAGTCACACAGAGGTTTCAACACATGCAAGCACACCTCTCTATCTTCCATCCAGACAAACAAGAGGCATTATGGCAGCAGTTTAAGGGCACCTTCCCATCAGGCAAAACACCTGAAGAAGCTTTAGAGGTGGGACAATGAGGTGGTGTAAGAGAAGACATATGGCCAAAGCACAACATTCCCTCTTTCCCTCCCAGGCCTCCTCCTCTAAGCAGGAATGGACTGTCCTATCTCTCACTGGCCACACTGCAGTTGACTTGGTACTGTGTCTATTAAGACTATTATTAGGGCTCAGGCACAAAAAGGCAACTTGAAAGACCCCCTACAACAGATTGAGTGTGACTTTATGTAGGAGTTTCGCGTAGGCTGAATTCCAAGCCTGTTTACAAGCCATTCGTTAAGCGCAAACTGGAACAGACTTCAGAATATTAAGCTATTAGAAAACATAAAAAATCCGTAGCTGCTGAGAGGGGAAAGAGGATTTTTCAGAAGCATTAAAGGACACTTCTGAAATCTCTGAGCTTTGACATTTTCTGCCACCTAGGTAAGAATTAATGGGCGTAAATAAAGAAGAATTATCATTTCAGAATGTTCAGAGCAGGCAGAACTTGCTTCAGCTTCTAGAAATGCAGAGGTAAATCCCATTGGCATCACATCTGTGGCACCCACGCCTAAGCAACTGCAGGAGAATGTCGGTAAATACTCTCAGCTGTCGTTTGTTCAGCAGATGCATCAAGGGAGTAAAAGGTGCACTAAAGGAGGAAGAGGAGATTGCACAGCAGCCAAATGATTTCCCCACCCCCACCCCCCGCATCTGTCTTCACAGTGGTAGATACAGGGCACGTCCCTGCACCTGTGCGGAAATTTTCAGGAAGGGAGTCTCAGGAACTGAGGCAAATGGTGGTGACAAGAGACAAAATTCCAGGACTTATTGACAAATTAAAAACAATCACCATGTCCAGACTGGCATCCACCCAAAAGTCCTGAAAGAACTCAAATGCAAAACTGTTTACCTGTTAAATTAAAAAATATTAATGTCCCTGTGATCAGCTTCCATATCCAAGGACTGGAAAGTGAGCAATGTAATTTGTTTTTAAGGTATGCAGAAAGGATCCAGGAAATTGCAGGCTGTTTAGCTTAGTGTCTGTTGCTAGAAAACGGGTGGAAAGCATAGTTAAAGATGAAATTACCAAGCACATAGAACAGGGGTCAGCAACCTTTATCAGCTGTGGGCCGGTCCACTGTCCCTCAGACCTTGTGGTGGGCCGGACTATATTTTGAAAAATAATAATGCATGAAATCCTATGCCCCACAAATAACCCAGAGATGCATTTTAAATAAAAGCACACATTCTACTCATGTAAAAACACCAGGCAGGACCCACAAATAACCCAGAGATGCATTTTAAATAAAAGGACACATTCTACTCATGTAAAAACATGCTAATTCCCGGACCTTCCGCGGGCCGGATTTAGAAGGTGATTGGGCCGCATCCGGCCCATGGGCCTTAGGTTGCCTACCCCTGACATAGAAGAACAAATCATGCTGAAGCAGCACGGCTTCTGCAAAGGTAAACACACTCTTTTTCAAAACAATACCAAGAAAAAAAGGGGAAAAAACTCATTGGTTGTCGCCAGCTGCTGTGCATTACCCCAAGCAGCAAAGTTTGCAGTCTGCTTCTGGAAGATGCTCAAGCTCTGGCAAACATCTACAGAAAGGGAACAGCCAGCAAACAGTTTTCTGCATGTTGTTTGCTCTAATTTGCCACTCCAGGTACTACGCTACTGATCTAAGAAATCATGACAGAGCACAGAGGAAGAGTTTTCTAAGTTATGCTGGGCCAAAGCCATACAGGACGCCCTCTCTCTCTCTCTCTCTCTCTCTCTCTCTCACTCACTCTCACTCTCTCCTAGCACCATGGAACTCTGTGCAAAACACTATAGCTAATATTGCTTTAAGGGACCACAGTGACCCAAACCCCATCGGCAATGAGGATGTTGCATGAAGCCCAGAAGTCAAATCACCAAATATCTCGATCTGAATAAACAGAGACACATTGTCCTAAAAATAGAATAAAGGAAGTATCAACTGTGTCTGCTCAAAGAAGCATGCTGGGGTTTATCACAGCGATGTGAAATTTTCTGGGGTAATCATCGAGCGAGTTCAAGGCATTTCAGTTTAGATCAACTCTAATCTCAGAATGAACCTATAAGAACCGACATTAAGTTAGACTGCATGTCTGCGGGGCTGGGGGGGGGGGGTGGTGGAAAATCACCATACAAATTAAACAAATTCTGTCAAAGTTTGCATTAGCCCTGTTAAGTAAAGCTGTACAAACCAAGTCCTCTGCAAAACCCACAAACACTTCAAAGCAGCTCTTATCACAACATGTATTTTAGTATTCCTTTCCATGTTTATGTTCACATTACAAATACAATAAATAACAATGAAGATCAACCATAAGCAGCAGATAGCTAAAAGCTTCCTAGCAAATATCATGGAGAAGGCACCGGGTGCAACTTTCTGGTAAGGCTCTTCCATAGCTAGCTAGGGTAGCACTACCCCATCTAGACTGGTTTTTTTGGAGTGGGGGACGCTAATAAATTGGCCTTAGATTTTATTATACAGGTAGCCAGAAATCTGCAACCTCCTCAGCTTGTCTGAGAAGTTGTTTTCATAGGTCCAAAGAGTCAGCTAATCAAATAAACAGAAAGTAACAAAACCCTCTGCCCTTATCAAACCCATACATAACACAGAAAGCTGCCTTGTATTAAGTCAAAGCAATGGCCCATCCAGCTTAGCACTGTCTACACTGACAGTCAGCAGCTCTCCAGCTTTCCAGGCAGAGGACATTCCCAGCCCTACCTGGAGATGCCGGGGATTGAACCCAGGGCCTTCTGCATGCATGGCAGATGTTTTACCACTGAGCTATGCAAGGCCCTTCCCCAAGCGCAGCAATATTTACTCTGGCTGGCAGCTAGTGGTTTTGGATTGGGGTCTTTACCCAACCCACCTGATGCTGTTCACTGTTCCTGGGTTTTGAACCCAAACTCTCCTGCATGGGCTCTTCTATTGAGTGTACTACATATTACATATACCACTTCTGGAAAGGGAGCCCCAGTCCTCCAAACTGTTGTGTTGACCTTACCTAATGAAGCTGGACTAAACAGGAGTACCAACATATATAACAGATAAACATGGGTTCCCAAATATAGGAATGAATAAGTAAGAACTGGATTATAATATCAAATAGATGGCACCTCAAAACAAGGCTACTGCTTGTATTGCCAACACTTTATCCACCACCACCCCTTACAGCTGATACTACTGGTAAATCACTCTATAGAGCTTGCTCAGTGTATAAATCCATCTATATTAGGAAGTACAGTAAAACAAAAAAAAAATAATCCATTGGGTTTGGTATCTTGACAAACCATACAGCAGTAAGCCCTGGATTTTCAACTACTGATGACAGAACTTGACCACTCTATTCACCATAAATCAATGTTCTCTGCTCACTCAAGGGTGACATAGCTGAAAGCAGAAAAGAGGTCAACTTTTCAAAGAGGAAGAGAGAGAGCAAGTCCTCACGACAGCAGCTAGATAATAACAGCTGACTCTCCATCTTTAAACCTTTCCCTTGATTTACAAATCAAGCTATTCTGTAGCTGCTGCATTTTATAGTTCCTTTGTCTAGATATTGGGTTAAGCCAATCTTTAAGTCATCTTAGCAATAAGACAGAAGCCTGAAGAGACACAAGAAACTGTAAAAAAAATTTTTAAAGGAATGATCTGGCAAATGTATCAAGAATTCTATAGGAATTTAGCTACTACAGTCATAAAAGAATTCTGCGGCGCACATATTTTCCATGTTATCATTCATTCGATAACCAACAACCTGATCCTATGAGAATAGGAAACAAGTATGTCAATTGGACTTACTCCCACTCAAGAACGACAGGATGTACTTTCATTCCACATTATGGTATAAATTTTAATTGCAAAATCGTGAACATAGCATCACTTAGGCCTCTTAGCCTTACTTCACAGTCCTTCAACAAGTTACAAATACCGCAGCTGAGATGGGAAATCCCCTCCTTACAGTGTTGGACCACAGCTCCCATCATCCCTCACCACTGGCCATGCTGGCTGAGGCTGATGGGAGCTGGAGTCCTATAGCATCTGCAAGAACACAACTTCTTCACCACTGTACCACAGTATCCCAAGTCATGTTTTATGGGAACCTAGTGGCAATATGAATTTTACGTTCACCAAAACAACGGGCATTGATTAATGTTTCCAAAACCAGCTAAAAACCCAATTGCCACAACACAGGGCAGCTATGCAAACTCCAGTCCCACTAAAATCAACGGGGCTTAAGTTTACCTCTCTCCCCATGCTGCATTGTTACATTATTGTGCGTGTGAAATGAGAATATTAACACCTATTTGCACAGGGCATATCCAAATGAGTATCATTTATAAACAAAATCTGGTAGATTAGCAATTTGTTTCAACTCATTGATCAGTTTTTCAGTCATAATAGGAATTCTTCACACACAAACACACGCAAGACCACTTTGTGGAGTCACTAAGAAAGCAAAACAACAAAAGCAGCAGTCAAAAGTTCAAGAAGTCAAAGCAAAACTGATCTTGTCAAAATAAGAATCAGACCACAGGGCTAGAGCTTACGGGGTTTTTTGGGGGGGTGGGGGTGGGGGAGGTTAAGAGTGCATAGAGCAGAAGGGAGGGAATGATTTATTCAGAAACAATGACAGAACAGTAGTAAAAGCACAATTGTAATCTATCTTTTATTGGATATAGAATAGCGTCACTTAAAGGTCACTTGCCTTTACATGCATACCCACCAAAAGTGGAGGCTGGGACTGTTACCATGGTGCCACTTGCTTTCTCATCCTTATTACTGGTGGGATGTTATTAGCCTGCCTTGATGAAGCTTTTTTACAAGAATAAGCACAAATGCCCTTGATGGTTTCATTACCAGCTACTTTGCAGTCAACCCTGCAGCAGTTAATTAAACTAAAAAAATGAACCCTTCCCACCCCTAAAAAAACCCCTAGTTTGCTGCAAGTTAACATAAATATAAGCCACAGCAGATCACAGGCTTTTGAGAGGGTCTCTTTCTAAAAGATGCAAAAGGAAGCCTGGGGAGAAGGGAAAACATTCTTGTAACAATGAAGGATAGATATGCACATGGGACCTTGACGGGTGATTGAGCATCTCTCCCACCTCCAGCACTGTTTGTGGAAGTGGCAGGTTTACAGCACACAGGTGCATTTTGTGGATGGAAGGATATGCAGCAAATAGGTTAGAGCTGCTTTACTGGGCAAAAACTGGTTCCACTAATAATAAGGCCTAATAAGTGCTAATCTTACAGATTTGGCTTCAGCATCATCTATGCTCCCTCTAATCTTAAGGCTTTTGCCATATAGGATTATTTGTGCCGGTGGTAGGGAATGGATAAAATCAGCATGGCAAGAAATGAGAATCGCATATGGTCACCTCTGAACAGATGAGCCCAAAGCGTGACTAGCAAGCGACACACGCTGCTTTTGTATTTGCAAAGCCTGCAAAAAGGGCCCTGTGTAAAGACTACAGGACGGGCAGCTCTCTGAAAGCTGCTTTCCCCAGGGGAAGAATCTTAATAGAGCCAGGCGGGAGAGAAGAGAATCTAAAAACCTTCGAGGGCAGGGGTTGTCGCTGCCAAGATGGGTCCATAAAAGATAGCCAATGCCACCAAAAGAAAGGTGTGTGTGTGTGTGTGTGTGTCACACAACCTGAAAGGCCACAGGAACAAAACCAACCACAATACAACAAACACCTGGTGGAGCGCGAAGAAAGGCACTAAGTGGCAGCAGGAAGGGGTTTTAGCAAGAAGCGAAGCCCTGTGGAACCAGCAGTGCAGAACAGTTTGTCAAGGGGTCTTTTTCCGGGGGGGGGGGAATTCAAAGGTTTGCCAGATGGCCCTTCTTCCCCCACGTTTTTTGGGGAGTCAGGCAGCCCCTTCTTGCATAATACAGCAGATAATTTTATTTCAGGACCTTGTGAGACCTGCAGAACAGAAAGGCTCCCATTCGTCCTTATTTCGATTCAACCCAGTAACCCCAGAATCGAAGCAGCCCTCCCACTCCAGAAGAAACATGCACGCAGAGGCCAGCCTAAGACCAATCCGAATCCTCAAAGAGGAAGCAACTGGCCGGGGGGGGGGGGAGAGGAGAGAAGCGCCCATCACCGTGTCAGCATCGCGACAAGAGTCAAGGGGGAGGAGGGGACTCAAGACTTGCGCAGAAAAAGCCTGCGAAGGGAGGCAAGGGAGGACTCGGGGGGGCGGGGGCGGGAGAGAAGGCGGAAAAGCAAAGCGAAGCGTGCGGAAAGCACAAAGCCGAAGCGGAGGCTGCAGTAACAATAGCCTCCGGGGCGGCGGATTCCGAGCCAGGCGCCCCGCCGCCGCCGCCACCGAGCGCCCCGCAGCTCACTTCGGCGGCGATGGGCGTCACGGTGGGCGCCGCCCCCTTGCGCCGAGAGAAGCAGCTACCTCCGGCGACCGATCGGGGCTCCTTCTCTCTATGCAGCAACCCCCGGATCCCTCCAGGCGCCCCCCCGGTCCGCCCCCCCCCCAGCATTAATGCAGCCCGCCATCCCGAGACCCTTCCCGGGGTGCGCGCTGGGCGCTGCGGTTCGCCGTCGCAGCGGCACAAAAGCGGGCCCCCCTCGCACCGACCTTGAGCGGCGCCGGGCGCTCCTAAGGTTTTGGTCACCGCCTTCCACACGTTGCAGCCCAGCAGGCACAGCAGAAGCGCCGCCGCCGCCTTGCTCATTTTCCCCCGCCGTGGCAACAGCGGCCGCCGCCGCCGCCGCCACCGGGAAAGGAGGAGGAGGAGGCGGTGGAGAAGGAGGAGGTGGGAGGGAGGGAATTGCCGGAGCCGCTGCCCAGCAGAAGGGGGAGGAGGAGGAGAAAGAGCCGCATCAGGGGCTGGCCCGCTCCGCGCCTCCCTCCGCGCTGCCCGCTGCCGCCCCGCTTGCCCTCTCCGGTTGCTGCCGCCGCCGCTGCTGCTGCATCGTTGCCCCTGCGCTGCGCCCCGGCAGCATCCCGCGCGCCTTCCTCCCACCACTGCGGCTGGGTGGGCTGCGAGGGGGAGCGCACGGCGGGTGGGTCTCCCTCCAGAGGCGTCGAGGCTCCTCCACCGCCACCATCAGCTACTTAACCCCTTCCTCCCTCCCTCGCTCCCTTCCCCAGGCTCTCTCCCCGGTTTCCAAGAGCGGAGTCCGGGGGTCGGAGCTCCACCTGGCGGCTGGCGAAGGGCTTGCTTCCGCCCGCACAAAAGCCCGCTTCGGATCGGGGAAAGGGCTTGCCGTTGTTGCCCCGGGGAGGCAGGTGGTCGCCAGCCCCCGCCGGCCTCCCTGACCCTCGGCACGCCTTAAAGATGAGTCCCGCTATGAACCTGCGCGTGAATAGAGATCGTTCAATGGATTCCTACTCTGAAGGAAGCCCACACCCCAACACCTTTAACAGGTGAGGGAGGGGGGATTTTGACCCCCCCCCCAGGTTACAGAAACGGCATTACTGATCAAGGGACCAGCATTATCAATCATGTTAGGTGCCAATTGAAAATAAATAAATGTTCAGGCCTCTGAATGCATTTACATTTTGCAGAAAAGTTCTCTTTTCGCGGTTGCTATCACAAACCAGAGTTTATGCTACACTCAACTTTTGATGGGGGAATGCCACCTGAAAACCTACTTCTTGAAAAAAAAAAATCTGGAGCAGAGGTGGAAAAGCTCCGACCCAAGAGCCCAATGCATCCCTGTTGGCAATAATAATAATAATAATAATAATAATAATTTTATTATTTGTACCCAACCCATCTGACTGGGTTGCCCCAGCCACTCTGGGCGACTACCAGCATATACAGAAACACAATAAAACATTGAAAGCTTCCCAACACATTAGGGGCCTGGGACACACACTTCTCTTCAAGCCACAAGGCTTGCCAGCCCAACTTTGCCCCCTTGACTGACTGTTTTTACCTGACTGGAATATGTTCTTGTACTCTGATAAGGCCTCTTGCTTGCTGAGATGGAGGATAAAGAAAAGTGTATGTGTGTGTGTGTAAAACTAGACTTAAGGCAATATTTGATGCTCCTGTTTTTCCCAGTGTACACCCACCACTGGCATGTGACCTAGGACTGCCATATTTCAAACAGGAGACAGAAAAGTTGTTGAGCATTTTTTAAATAGTTTTTTTTTTATAGTTGTGCTGTTTTTATGGAACGTTTTCCAGGACATTTGGCCTGATGTATTCCGGATATGTGCGGGAAATTCTGGACGTATGGCAACCCTAATGTGACCTCTTAATTTTGCTCAGAAGGAAATGTGAAAAAGGTCCCCCACTTCTGATAGAGATGATGGCTGAATTGCTGATGTGGGTGGGCTCTCTTAGTCTAAGGCAGGGGTTGTCAACCTGGTCCCCACCGCCCACTAGTGGCCGTTTCAGGATTCTAGGTGGGCGGTAGGGGGTTCTACGGCAAAAGCTGAATCCTCCTTCCATTGAGCACTGGTGGGCGGTAAGGAAATTTTACCATCAAGAAAGATGCATTTGTGGGCGGTAGGTATAAAAAGGTTGATTACCCATGGTCTAAGGTATCTTGTTTACCTTTCATCCTGTGAAAACATAAGTCAGTTTTCCCCCACTGGTTGCCAAGGCATGGTAGAATGTGTGGCTTCTGGCTTTGAGTCTCTATGCCGGGCTTGAACTCGCATCTGCCCCAGCCAGTATCTCCAGTCTGCCGGTGGTGGAACACCCCTCCCGCCCACTGGTGAGAAAGAGGCGTTTCAGCCCATGGCTTAACCATTCATTTTCCCTGGGCAGAGAAGACAAGCAGGCTTTGGGGCTCTTATTTGAGTCACCTTTTTAGTGGGTTGAGTTGGATCTGCCCTTTTATACATATTATTGCTGAGCATTTTAGGTTGTTTTTACTCTAGTTTTTACTCTTGTTTTTAATATATATTTTTCAGTAACTTTCGTGGGGAAAAAAGGAACTAAATTATCACAATAAATTAACACTGCATGTTGTTACCATGCAGCAGAAGCACCAATAAACAAGCTTCAAACCCCCCCCCCCCCAGTGAAGCCCTCTTCCCCATCTAGAGATCCATTTGGATATTTGCTTTCATCTTCCTCTTTGCAGGAACAGAACTGTAAGGAACAGGAAAAGTTCTGTGTCTGCCCGAAGAGAAAAATGGATGACCTAAGAGCAAATGCCAACTGTGTTGCATCACAGAAAACAAAGCTGTTCAATGTGCTCATGAAATCGAAATTACAGGTGTGTGCCAGCTTAGCTCCTGACCCTTGTTAACACATTAAAACACACACACACACACACACACACACACACACACAAACACCCACCATTAATACATTATCTGACTGTAAATGTGTCTGGCTGTTTTTGTCAAATTGGTGCAGAATGTCCTCTGTGTACCAAAAACTTACCGGATGGTTGAAGGGCAGGGTGAAATGTTTTCTTTCAAAGCCTACTTTAAAACTACTGTTATTGTGCCCTGGGTCACGTAAACAAGCTCAGCACTAATTGCAGTGAAACTTTCTCTCTCTCTCTCTCTCTCTCTCTCTCTCTCCCTCTCCCTCCCTCCCTCCCTCCCTTCTCTCTCTCTCTCTCTGGCAAATGTTTGTGGGAAAGCAGGTGCCTCTCTGGGAAGACTGCCTAGTATTTGAATTGCAGTGAGATGCCCAACATCATTATTATTATTATTATTATTATTATACTGCCCTTTATCAAAAGATCCCACCTAGAGCAGGAGTATCCAATGTGTTGCCCTCCAGATGTTGTTAGATTACATATGGCAGTATCCATTATCATTGGCCCTGCTGGCCAGTGCTGGTGGGAGTTGTAGTCTAATAACATATTGGAGGGCGCTATGTTGGTTATCTCTGATGCTCAGGTTCCTTTCCTCTGATGTTCAGGTTCCTTCAGTTACAATGAGGTAAAGGGACTCCCAAGGGAGGATGTATCATAAAGAAAGGGCATTCTGTTCAGGAGAGTCATACTTTTTCATCAAGAGCACAGACAACCAACCAGGGTAGACTGGCTCCATGATTCTGTGAGCAAGGCATATAAATTTTATATATAAAACCTAAAGACACCATCTTTTCCTTCACCTCAGGCAGCAAAATGTCACTGTCTGGGCTTGACTTCAGTGCCAGTCCTACCACACCCTGGTACAAGGTTCTCCCCCAGCTCCTGGCCCAGCTTCTCCCCCAGCCCAGCTTTTTCTCTTTCCAAACACTCCTTAGTTCCCACATCTCTGGTCCTATCTACAACATACATTTAAATCACATGACACCTCCCCCAAAGAGTCCTGAGCACTGTAGCTTAACCCTCACAGAGATATAATTCATAGCACCCTTAACAAACTACAGTTCCCTGGATTCTTTGAGGGGAAGCTACCTGCTTTGAATGTATGGTGTGGATGTGATCTCTGTTTTTCTCCTTCCCTGCTGTATCCACTGGCTCGTCCATCTGGCTTCAGTTCACTTACCTGTTGGCCTTGTCCACCATCCAGGCCATTTCCCCCTGTCCTGTGTCTCCTTCCCCAGCCTCTGCCTCTAGACCCCACTTCTGGCCAACTATCTCAGCCCACAATTTACATGGAGACTTTTGAATTCTTGACTTTCAAACCTACTACGAAGCCTACCAACCCAGGCAATCACTTAGTCGCATATAGGGTTGGGTAACGATGCAAGACTATGGAACCCAGCTCCAGTCCTTGGAAGCTGGTTTGTTACCATTCTTCAAAGCATATACACCGTACATTTAAAGCAGCTCTTGCAAATGAATCCTGAACACTGCTTTTACCTTCCAGTGAGCCTGCAATTCCCAGCAGCCTTAACAAACGACAGCTCCCAGGACTTGGGAAAGACCTGCTTTGAATGTGTTTTAAATGTAGAGTGTATGCAGCCGTAATTCCTAATCTTTTCAAAAGAGCAACTTCGAAAATATCAAGAATGTGGGCCAATAAACGAGCCCCTGCTCTCTCTTCTTTAATTCCCATTCTAAACCCCTTTTTCTAAGGACTGAAATCATTGCAAGCAGTTGGTGGCTTGGACGAGCAAGAGATTATATAGACTCAACAATGTGCTTCTTCATAACCATCCCTTTTCTGAACAGCTGTTGACACTGTCTTGTGCAATACTTGTCTTTGATGATTTCAGACACATCAAGTGTGACATATTAGCACTAATCCTGAGACATAGTCTTCAGAATATTATGCCCTCACCGATTCTGAATAATTAGTTTCCATCTGCATAGTTCACAAGGTTTTTGCTTTTTCTATATTAAATGTATTAATTAAAATCATGGGCTGGAAATACTGAAGGACAAGGGGAAGGAAATTTCACCTGAAAAGTAGTCCACAGTATGGATTAAGGAATGGAAAACGGAGTTCACTAAATATGACCACTGCTTACCTTGACACCTGCTGGCTTCCACTAGTGATGGAGAACCCGTGGACTCCATATTGTTGGACTCCATCTTCCATCAGCCCCAGTCAGTATGAACAGCCACCAGGAATGATGTGAGCTGCAGCGCAACAATATCTGGAAAGCCACAGACTTCCCACCTGTATTTTAGAACAAAGTCACAATGGAGAATGTCACATTTCAAATACGTTTATCCAAATTCTGAACACTTTTATGTGAAGTGGTACCAAAAAAAAAAAAAAAGTCATGCAAGGTCATGCAACCACCCACTAAATATGCTGCTTCTTTTTTGGATGTTGTAAAGTGTTCTTTCTCCTGTTGTTTATATTGTGGATTTAATCTCCTTAAATAACCTTGTTGTCTATATTGTGAGCCAAAGGAAATACTTGGGGGGGGGGGGTTCTTTCTTTTGCTTAAAGAGAGTTTGGGCTGTATTCGAATACGAATAAAGTTTATTGTGAGGACTAAGCCTTTACACATATTATCTACATAATAATGTTAAAATTTATTACATGTAGCCTTAACAATGGCTTCATCAGATAAAAAAGATACAATATAGACAGATTATGGAGACGAAAAAGGGACCTTATCCTTGTCAACCAAAAATATTTTCATGGCCTTCAACACGAAAACCGCTGCCACATGAGGATTGGCATCAGCTAACAAAAATTTTACACGATCTTCAGGATTACTTATTGAGTTGGGTATAGTTTGCAGAATCCCATCTCTAAAGCTCGAATAAAGAGGACAATGAAAGAAGTAATGTGGACTGTATTCAACTAACTTTAACTCAGAGTAGACCCCTTGAAATGAATGGCCATGACTAATTTTGGTCCATTAATTTAAGTGGGTCTGATTTTATAAAAGTTGGCTGAAGATCACCCTTTTATATGCAAAAAGTTGGATACATACATACTGGTACATACATACATACATATACTTTAAGCATAAGTTACTCTCCCATTAGTTTCAATTGGGAACTCTTAATTTACATAACCCTTAAATACATATAGTCGATTCTCTGATATGAGGATGAGCAAAGTCTTAGTCCAACCTGGCACAAGGCAGCTTCCTGTACTGTTGATTTCCACACTCCATACTTCTACCTATGCAATATTGTTTATAGTCATTAAGAACCTTAATTACCCACCTCCGGCCACATCCTATTTTTTTTAATTAATGGGTTTAAATAATATGGTTATTTGATATTGTTTGTAGATGACCCCATGGCTTGAGGACTCTGCAAAACTTCATTCACTCTTCGTCACAAATTTTTATGGAGTCTCCTGACACCAGACTACATAGGGACTTACCTCTAGGATAATTTTGACTCAAAATTTGTGTTGGTCTTCCCATTTATTGCTTATCGTTATCTTCTCTTGCCAGTCCTTATTCAGGTTAGCTGGATTCTGTGACACCTGTAACTGCTATGAATTGACACAAGGCACCTTCTCTTCAGTGCACAGATATGATGAATGGCAGAAAAAACTTATTGTGATATTTAGGTAGTTAAAAGGTTGCGTACATCAGCTGAACTCCAACCCAACCTAAATTGGCTATTTAGACCCTACCAGTAGTTCAGCCAAGTGAACAGTAGATGGTGATAGTGTACTTTCAACAGATTTTAAATGAAGCGATGGCAATGATACCAATCTTTCAAATATGACTACTATCGGTCAATGCATATGACATTATTATCATGAGAAACAATAATTGTTGGGAAATATCTGGCATTATAGGTACTTATTACAGCAGGAGAAATCAGAAATGCATTTGCGTTGGCTGCCTTGGAAACATTTGTTTTCTGCTTCCCCTGTAAATGCTTTTTTTTTGTATGATCAGGAAATTTAAGTTCTCCCAAAAGCAAATGTAGCCTTTGAAACCAATGCATTACAGATGTATAGAAAAGGATGGGTCAGCCTATCACCAATTCATTTCAATCCACATGTGTTCATTCATAAGTTGGTTTTGTCCTGTTTCCATATTAATCCACAACTATTTATTTTTTTTAAAAAGCAAAAACTTTTAAAACATCACATTGAGCATTTCATTGGTTGCCCTCAGTCTTTTCGCACTGCTATTTTTGGCAGAACATATGCATGATTACTCCAAAGTAAACCCCACTGTGCTCAGTGGGGTTTAATCCTAATTAAGACTGCATACAATCCTATGTACACATACTTAAGTGTAAACTCCATTGCAAGATTATGTTGCACGTGTGCTTTTATTAATTATTGTTTGAGGGCTTTATCTTTCATTTTATTTCATGCATTTTATTTTAAACACAGTATGGCTGCAATCCTTTATTCAACGACTTGGGAGTAAGTCTCACCAAGCTCAATAGGATTCACTTTGATTTAATCTGAAATGATTCTGAATTTAAATCTTAGAAGAGTCTGTCTTTTGAGAAAGAATTCTCATGACACACATTTTTTTGATCTGCCCCCTACCCCAAAAGAGTTTTTTTTTTTTTAAAGGAATATTTATCATGGTGTATTTTGTGTCAGTACAGACTTCCACAGCCTTTTCCATATAAGTAAGTAAGTAAGTACCGGTAAATAAATAAATAAAATGTCACAAAATGCTGCTGTAAGGATACTACTTCTCCAGCAGATGTATTTGAGAATCAGAGCCATTTGTAACAATCTGTTACTGTGCAGAGTCCTGTGTCATCTCTCAGAAGCATTTCTCGAGATTCACAAGTGCAAAATGTACAGCAAACTTCTCTTTCTTTTGCGCAGATAGTACATGCACTAATTTAAAGAGACTCAGCAGAAACAAGAGAACAGAATGTTTTATCTCTGGGTCGGCATAAGGAATCAATTTTGTCCTATTAAGTCATGAATAAGGAAGCATTTTCATGGCTGAATAAAATTCAAGCCCTAAAGGTGGGAGTTTAAGACTCTAGGTAGAGAGTTCCTATGAAACAATGTACAGTACATGGGTTTGTTGTGTCGTCAGGGTAATACAGCACTGCAATGTGGTTTTCTCTTAAATTAACAGGCAATCATTTCATGAAGGTCAGTGCTTCAAGGCTGTGGTAAGTTTAGGAAGAAGAAGAAGGAGGAGGAGGAGGAGGAGGAGGAGGAGGAGGAGGAGGAGGAGGAGAGGAGGAGGAGTTTGGATTTGATATCCCGCTTTTCACTACCCAAAGGAGTCTCAAAGCGGCTAACATTCTCCTTTCCCCTTCCTCCCCCACAACAAACACTCTGTGAGGTGAGTGGGGCTGAGAGACTTCAAAGAAGTGTGACTAGCCCAAGGTCACCCAGCAGCTGCATGTGGAGGAGCGGAGACACGAACCCGGTTCACCAGATTATGAGTCTGCTGCTCTTAACCACACCACCACACTGGCTCTCATGCATTTTATTTTAAACACAGTATAGGAACATAGGAAGCTCTCTTATACCGGGTCAGCCCATTGACCCATCTAGTTCAGTGATGCCTACACTGATTTCTTTCTGAGGAGATGCCAGGGACCGAACCAGAAATCTCATGTATGCGAAGCAGATGTTCTACTACTGAGCTACACCCCTTCCTAATGAAGGGTGTTTGAAGGATTATCTTATCTTACTATACTATATTTGTACTTGCCTGTCGTCATGCTGGCGACCCAGTGAATATGTACAGCCAAGTTTAAACAGTGCGAGGGGAGCTTGAGAAACCCCAGGTGTGTGAGCGAAATCAGTCCACTTGTTCTGGAAATGAAACTCAGTAACTTTTCCTTCTAGAACAGAGGATCTGGTGAGGAATGGCATCAGTGGTTTGGTTTTTTTTTTTAAAGCAACTCCTGCGTGCCTTCCACACCCTGATTTCCAAAAGCAACAGGCACTGACCAAGGGTGGCCCATCCTATTTTGCCACCTGAGGTGAAATGACAATGTCCTGCCCCCTGGAAGAATGCTCTCAACAAGAGGGGATGTTCCACCACTGGCAGAAGCAGTGGCGCAGGTGGGGCACTGCCTCTTGCGCTGTGATGCCTGAGGCAGCCGCTTCACCCAGCCTTATGAGCCCTGGCAATGACTATCACAAAAGCCATGGTTAGCTTATGTGGAATCCTCCAAAGTTGTTGGACAACAACTCCTGCCATCCCTGACTGTTTGTCCATGCTGGTTTAGGCTGATGGAAGTCATAGTACAACACTGTCTGGAGGGTACCATATTGGCTCTCCTAGATATAAGCATCATGACTAAGAAGGACTCTGTCAAATCCAAGATGGCTGCCATTTTGTGTTGAGAAGACATGGTAGATGTCCAGCTAGCCTATGAAGTATTTATACTGAAGGACAGCATAGACATTTCTACCCATATAGCATCAATAACATTTCTCTCTCTTTGAGATGAGTGGGGGATTTGCTTGAATGGATTTCTGGACTTTCTTTGAAATAGTGCTAAAGTACTCAGACACTGTAAACTACTGTGCAACATTCAAAAAGTTTCTGCTTGTGACACCCAAAACTCTTGCATGGAAGATTAGGGCCCCCTCCAAAACAATGTATGATGGGGCAGGGATGTATGGGAGGAGGAGAAGGTTGGGAAAATTTCTCCCCATGAACTTCCTTTACATATCTTACAATCCAAGTCCAACTCTAAGGGATTTCAGAGTCCCCTGTGCCCCAACACATATGGTACTGTTCAGGAGGGCGACATGACAACGCATAGATGCTTTTTTTTGGGGGGGGGGGACATGGATGGCTGCAGGGGAGAGGGAAGGGGAGATTTTCTTTCCAATAACTTCTTTCAATTAACTTACCTTAGGATCCAAGCCTTCATAAAGATTTATGATCTCAATGGCAAGTTATTTCTCATGTAAACTATCTCATCTGCTGAAATACTTAGATGAATGGAAAATCTTGTGTTTGTGCGTCCCCCTCCATTCAAAGCCAGCAAACCTCAGCTTACAAAGAGTTCTAATTTTAAGGTGAAAAGTCCCTGTAATTAAAAAAAAGACCCTTAATTAAGTTTAGAAGTTTTTACTAGACTTTCTTTCATGTGCCATTTCCAGCAGGCTTTTAGTTCATCTGGTGTGTATGTGTGTTTGTTTTGTATCGAGGAAAGGCATTAGTGATAATCCATGAAAGATTTCTCCAATGAATTATAAACACACACACACACACACAAAACCAGCACACCATAACAGGGCATGGCAAAAACAGCTGAGCCAATCTGAGGTACCATCATAATGGCTAGTACATAAAGTGTTCATTCCAGAGACTGTGTCCAATGGACAACACAATGGTATGATGTAATTGGGATATGTTTTTGCATCAGATCCAAATTTAAATGATAATTTGTGGCTGACAGCATCCAGCTCCTAATCTCTCTGCATTAGTTCCCCTGTTTTTGCATATGCAGCTGCATCCAGCTATGGGTCTGTATGTAAGGAAAAGCTGCTCTGTGCTCTCAAAGCCCTTACTGGTGGCATAGTTGTGATTCTGGGAGTGCAGAAGTTCAACATGACAGTCTTCAACCTGAGCTTCAACAAGTGATCTCCAGGCAGCTGCAGTGCAACTGAATTTTAAAAATGCAAACAGCATTGCAAAGAAGTAGGAACCCCATCAAAGAAAGGGAGGGAAGTATCTAGCCTCTGCTCAATTACTTTGCTCCTTTTCTGACTTTCTCGGTGCTTACTTGCCACAAAGTTGAAAACCTTGTTATTACCTCTTTCACTTGCCAGAGCAAGGCATGCCAAGGGTCTCCTTGAGCCCAGAACCAGCCATGCAGAGCAGTCCACATTTACTGAATAATAATAATAATAATAATATTTATTATTTGTACCCCGCCCATCTGGCTGGATTTCCCCAGCCACTCTGGGCGGCTTCCAACAGAAATCAAATACAAAAATATCAAACATTAAAAACTTCCCTAAAAAGGGCTGCCTTCAGGTTTTTTCTGAATGTCAGGTAGTTGTTTATTTCCCTGACCTGTGATGGGAGGGCGTTCCACAGGGCGGGCGCCACTACCGAGAAGGCCCTCTGCCTGGTTCCCTGTAGTTTTGCTTCTCGCAGTGAGGGAACCGACAGAAGGCCCTCGGCGCTGGATCTCAGTGTCCGGGCTGAATGATGGGGGTGGAGACGCTCCTTCAGGTATACAGGACCGAGGCCGTTTAGGGCTTTAAAGGTCAGCACCAACACTTTGAATTGTGCTCGGAAACGTACTGGGAGCCAATGCAGATCTCTCAGGACCGGTGTTATGTGGTCCCGGCGGCCACTCCCAGTCACCAGTCTAGCTGCCGCATTTTGGATTAATTGCAGTTTCCGGGTCACCTTCAAAGGTAGTCCCACATAGAGCGCATTGCAGTAGTCCAAGCGGGAGATAACCAGAGCATGCACCACCTTGGTGAGACAGTCCGCGGGCAGGTAGGGTCTCAGCCTGCGTACCAGGTGGAGCTGGTAGACAGCTGCCCTGGATACAGAATTAACCTGCGCTTCCATGGACAGCTGTGAGTCCAAAATGACTCCCAGGCTGCGCACCTGGTCCTTCAGGGGCACAGTTACCCCATTCAGGACCAGGGAATAGAATGCAGTTCACCTTCGTGTCTTGGAATGCTGTCTTGTTTGGAGGAGTGGAGACAGTAGGAAAACAGTGAGCCTGGACAAGGTAACATGCAACAGAAAAGCATCTGAGCACCTGAGAGATGGGACTTCACATGCTGAAAAATACATGCTGAAATTGGAATAAATCCACTAATAACATACTGTATTAAGAATGTTAAAAAGATTACAGCTATGGTGGATCACTGGGATTACAGGGTCGAACATTGTGCAGAGATATCTATCTGTCTCACTATCTGTCTATCCATCCCTCCCAAACAAAAAGCAGCTGCTTGTGGCTGTTATGAGGAGTATGCTTGGGACAGAGTGCATAACCCTTTCCCTACCGTCCATTTTCCCTCTCAAAAGTGCTCCCAGCTGCTTTCCCCTCTTGGTGGGGGGAATAGAGCTTCTGTTGTACTGAATCATCTTTAAGTAAAGACCTGTCTTAATTGCTCCTGATATTAAGAGAGATTATGAGTGCTACCATTTGACTTACTACTAAACTTCAAAATCTTAGCCTATGGTTTACCAGGTAGTACAGGGGTAACCAATGTTGTCAACTAAAACTCCCATCATCTGTAATCTTTGCCCATGTGGCTGATGGGAATTGTAGTCCAAAACATCTAGCGGACATCACATCGGCTACTACTGGGATAGTGGCTCGATTTCTTGGTTATCCAAAGAATTTTTCAACAAAGTGAGGAAAGGGACAGGCATGTGTGTGTGAAAAAAGCACAGCACTTAAGAGGGAATGAGATGGCCTTATGCACCCTAAGTTACTGACTCATCTTATGCACAAAACAAAACACTATTCTGCATTGGGAGATTTGACATTTATTTCAACCACTTATGCTTGTGCTTTTGGAGTGAACATCGGTATTTTATTTACAGAACAGGATATTGCTCAATTGCTCTGCTTTTTATATCTCCCAATCCTACCATCATGAGCAATCCTAAATTGTTGTTTCCAGAGGGGCATTCTGCTTGTTCCACTTAAGCCTTAGTTGGCTCAAACACTTCCATATTGGAACAGTTTTGTGGTCCTCCTTTAGGGATGAGGAATAATGTGCTTCACAGAACTAGGATGTTTTGCCTTTTTTTTGGCTATACTGACCCAAAGAAGTATCTAGCCAGCCTTCAAAACCAACAGTGCTTTTGAAATAAGAGTCAGAATTAACTTTTCGAACTATCCATACATAGTTTTGTATATTGATGAGCTTCGCACAGAGTGTGTTAGGCCAGAACACCAAGGCGTGCAACAAGCAAGGCAATTTGCATCTGGAAGCCTTCATCCACCTGTGAGCCATGCTTGGTTTTGGAATCCATATGAAAGTTTTAGGCATACATTTTATCTTGTTGCTTATTTAATTGCTTTTCCAGCCTGCCTTTCCTCAAAGAAAATTCATAGTATTCCCCTATTTCATACTTGCAACAAACTGCTGGGATAGATTGGGCTGAGAAATAGTGACTGGTCCAAGGTCATCCAGAGAGCTTTGTGGATGAGGAGGGAGTTGAACCTTGTAAGAAGATCCCGGCTGGATCAGGCCCATGGCCCATCAAGTCCAGCACCTTGTATTAAGAAGGATACTGCCTCCAACCATGGAGGCAGAGAGTAGCCATCATGATTAGAAGCCACTGATAGCCTTTACCTCCATGAATTTGTCTAATCTTTTAAAGCTACCCAAGTTGGTGGCCATCACTGCCTCCTGCATGAATAAGTTTTGGGAGCTGCTTGAAGAAGTCCTTTCTTTCATCTGCCCTGAATCTTTCTAACATTCAGCTTCATTGGGTATCCATGAGTGCTAGTGTTGTTGTTGTTGTTGTTGTTGTTGTTGTTGTTGTTGTTGTTATTCCTGTTCCTGGGATGTGGCTTTGACTAGTCAGCTAAACCAGGTAGGGGAAGCTGATGGATCTCAAATCCTCGGTGAGTTAGGGACTTCCCCCGCATGTGAAGAAGACAGGCTCTGGCAGATTGAGCGGATGAGACCAATAGTGGATCCAATGGTCAAGAAGGCAGTTTCTGCACGTGCTGTGAGGGGCAGATGGGGCTTGTCAACATTGGAAGGTAGCCCATCTAAGAGAAGGAAAACTCTGGTCCTATTATTATTATTATAATTAATTAATTAATTAATTAATTAATTAATTAAATTTGTGTACCACCCTATAGTCGCAGATCCTAAACCTCCACTGCCTTGCGGGATATCTTCAGGAGAAGAAAAGGCTACGGTGCAAACCCTACTCAAATCTGGAGTAGAGTACCTAAGATGGTTGGATGGTGCTTTGTATGCCTCCTTCTGGCAACTCCTGCAGCCAAGCTGGTGCCAAACATATTGCTTTGCTTTGCTTTGCTTTGGATCACATTAGTGAATCCAAGACGGCTGTCTTGTTGTCCGGGCAGCCTAGGATCTCTATATATACTACTCAGGCTTGCACCCCAGGGGGCACACCCCATTGCACCCCTGGAGGCACATCCCATTGTCTCTTGAGACTGATGGATGCCATCACCACCACCACCTCCATCTCCATTCTTCTTCTTCTTCTTCTTCTTCTTCTTCTTCTTCTTCTTCTTCTTCTTCTTCTTCTTCTTCTTCTTCTTCTACTTCTTCTTCTTCTCCTCTGTCTTTTTCCCTGACAGAGACTCAAGGCAGCTTACAGATAAAATGTCATAAGAGAGGGAGAGAAACTATTCTCTGTCTACTTTCTCCATGCCATACATAATTTTATGTAAAGTTCTTACACACTTTTTTCTCTAAACTAAAGAGTTCTACATGCTAGACTTGTATAAAACGGTTGGTTTTATGCTGAGATCTGCACAGTTTCAGCTTTCAACCTGCCATCCATGCAGAAAAGGGGAATACTTTGCTTTGGTTGTAAATCACTTCAGAACTTTTTACTGCGAGAAGCAATGTATAAATTGAATGAGCCTAACCCGCTGGCAGACAACTGAAGGAAGAGAATGGAAGAGAATCCTATGAGCATATGGCCTAGAAAACCCAGCAGGATACATAGGAACACAGAAATCTGCCTTATACCAAGTAAGGAACATTGGTCCATTTAGCTTAGTGTTGTCCAGATGTATGGTCCATCTGGCAGTGGCTCTCAGGGTTTCTACAGGGACTTTCCGCAGGCAAAATAGATGCTCTACCACGAGCTATGGGCCTTCCTTTAAACACACAGATGTTTGGGGAGAAGGATGCATGCTGGGGAGGAGATATTATTTCTGTTGAGGCACTTGTCAACAATAAAATATTATTTGAGAGGAACCTCCATTATCAAGCCATTTGGGTTCCATCATTTACATTATGATGTTATTTATCCACAGAGAAAACACTTTAATTCTAATAAATATCACAGATAACTCAAGATGGAAATAAATGGCTCAGGAAGATCAAGACTAAATACCTTGTAGAAAACAATTAAGACAATGTTTCTCAAACTGCGCTCCCATTTCTAGGAGACCACTTGAAAAAAAAGGTGTGGTGCCTTCAGAGCTACATCATCATCTAACCAAAGACATGGGAACATAGGAGGCTGCTTTATACTGAGACAGACCAACGGTCCATCTAGCTCAGTACTATCTACACTGACTTGCAGCAGCTCTCCATGGTTTCAGGCCCTACCTTGTGATGCCAAGGATTGAACCTGGGACCTTCTACATGCAAAGCAGATGTTCTACCACTGAGCTATAGCCCTCCTGTGTGGCATGTTATGAAAATCATGGCTCCTAGGCCAGGTCACTGAGAAGGGTTCATTCATCTGGTCATGGAGAAAATTGTGGGCCCTTAGGGCAAAACCTTGTCAGAATTGCTCTATACATCCCTGGTAAAAACGGCCTTCATCACCACTGTTAAAGTGCAGGGTCAAGGTTAATTGTCCCATAACCTATTGGAAGAACACCTGAGCAGAACTCAAGGAGGACAAGGCTCTTCCTTGTGTGTGCCTTTAAAAGCACAAGAAGAGTCCTGCTGGATCTGGCCAAAAGCTCATCTAGTCCAGCATCCTGTTGTCATAGTGGCCAACTAGGGACCAATGGGAAGCCTGAAAGCAGGACTAACACTCTCCTCACCTGTGATTCCCAGCAACTGGCCTTCAGATGTATCTTGCAAAAGTAAGATAAATATGTGGTGGGGTTGTTGTTGTTGTTATTTTGCACATTTCTGAATTTAAGCCTGTTCACAAGCTTCTATTTCTATGGAGTTTGCACGGGAGAATTTCCCAGTGGATTGCGTCCAAACTAAGCTCTCTCTACTCAAAGACCATTCCCTACAAACCTTGTTAGTAAAAGAAATGGAATGTATCGGTAGCTACCTCTTGGTAGTACCAGCACACATACCTCTTTGTGTGATCTTGTGTTGTGCTAGAAAGAGAGAGAGAGAGAGAGAGAGAGAGAGAGAGAGAGAGCGCTACACATTTCGAAGCCAATCTTTTATAAAAAGTCAGTGTTAACAAAAAACCATGCAGTAAAACTAAGTAGAAAACAAGACACCAGAAAAGGAAATAATGGTTTTGAGATTGAAATCTAATACAGAATGGAATAAATCCTGGCTTTCTTTGTGGATTCCAGGGCCTCATGAATACACAATCATGCCAGCTTTGGCCAGAGGCTATTGTAAAGAGGTTTAAATCTCAGGAACCCAGATAGGGGGGGAAATGCAAAAATATAATCACTACTCTGATTTAGCTTTCATCCATAGGTTGCATTTGAGAATGCAAAGAAGGAAATGATCTTTTAGGTTAGTCCTCCAAGCATTTAAAGTTTTCATGTTTATTTTGGGAGCCAGAGTTCTTTTCTGAGATCTTTATGCTCCAATAAACTAGGTGTAACTAATATAAAGAATGCAATAAACCACATGATGCAAAGAATAAGGGTCTTGTATATGCACAGCAGAAATCTTCAAAAGAGCAAACCGAGAACTATTTTAAGGGACGTTGAGAAAAACAAAGTTTAACTGGGTGACATTCTCAAATTTTGCCACACAAGTATGTGACTATATCACACGTTGTGCAGAATTACACCCCCACCCCCGATATACATACGGAGCGCCTATGCCAGCGTTGGTCCCTTGGTCATTTCAATAGAAAGATCCAATTCTCATGCACACAAATACTCATATCTCTACAGCCGCCCCCTGTAATAAAATGGGGCAATGTGGGCTGAGGCTGTCCAGAATTCTACCCACTCCCCTCCACTCCTTCTCCTTCCAAGTTTTCCATTTCGCACTAATCGTAAGCCAGCATTCCATACCCACTGAGCATGCTCAGTCGAGTGGTGCCCATTCTCAGCCACATTCAAAAACTTGGGATTTCTCCATTGGCAGAACTCACTTCCATCTCTGGGGACATTTAAAAATGGCTTCATAATGTGAATCAAGACACTAACCAGCCGGACGATGAGATGTTTCTCTACAATATGTACAGATCACTCAATTAGAACCCTCTGCTCACTCCAGTTTTCATTTTCCCCATCTCACCTACACACAGCAGCCCTTTCTGTGGATTTTAAGCTCCTTTCCCACTTCTCAGGGTTTTTCTCTGAAGACTTCCTGCATGTCTGCAAACCTCTGGATTAGCCAGATACCTTCTTGAGTGTGGTGGACGGATGCAGGTTTGACTACATCTGGTTTCACAGGTGAAGACTTGAACTGGACACGGAGGGAACAAGTGGCGCCTGTAGTAAAAATGCTGCAGGATGGAGAACTCCTGTTAATGGCTAGCTGGCTGGAACCCCGGCCAGTTCCAGGACACTCCTTTCCATGGAGCCTCTCCTCTCTCTCCCCCCCCCCCGGTTTTATGTTTTCTTTTTCTTTCCTCCAAAAGTCAGCTGGTATCAGATATGCAGTGCATATGCTCTACCACTGAGCAGCAACAGAGGTGTAACAGAAATCATGGATGGGTCTAGAGAAAGTGAATAGGGAGCATTCTTACAGGGTGTATTTTCCAATACCCCTCTGGATCTTCGACTCTGCCCATGCAACAATGGAAAGATAGAGGACTTTATTCACTTCTTCCTCTACTGCCCACTATATGCCTCAATAAGATCTAGGCTTCTCCCTCTAATCCCACCGACTATCGCCAGGGACGATGACCGCATGAAATATCTACTGGTGGATGCCAACCCCTTGGTGTCACATGGAGTGGCCATCTACATATTACAGGCCCTGAAACTCAGGACCACCTTTTTGGCCAACTTCCCTTAGCCTTAGTCTTATGTATATTCCCAACATGGACACTGTCGTCACGCCCGCTAGTGCTTTTTATTTTATTTGTTTTATCCTGTACGATTTTACTTCCAATTGTTTTAACTGTATCTGTTGTATTCTTTCCATAATCGTGTCAGGCTACTGCCTGGTCTTTTACTATGTGCTATGGCCATAGGGCTAGTGCAATAAATTGATTGATTGATTGAATAGGGAGACTTTTTCTCGTTGCCTGATAATACTTGAACTTAGGGCCACCCAATGAAGCTGAATATGGGGGGGGGGGGGAGATGGTGCTGAATGTTTTGTCAGAACAGACAAAATAAAGTTCTTCTTCATACAGAGCATAGTTCTGCTGTAAACTCCCACAAGAGGTCATGGAGGCTTTAAAAGCACATTAGACAAATTCACGGATGCTAGGGCTACTAGCCACAATGGCTACATTCTACCCAAGGGCGGACCTTGGTGATATGGCACTCTGTGCGAGAGCAGAATTTGATGCCTCCCCCCCCGACCTCACACTGCCTTCCCAAAACCGAGGAAGAGGCCAGATTTCGGGAAGGAGGTGCAAGGGTTCTGGCACGGCCCTAGAGTGCCCTCATCTCATTCCCAAAGCTGGGCAAGCACTTATTAGGCTTTGAGAAGGACGTGGGGTGGTGGCTCCTCGGCTCGGCGTCCTGCGCGGGGGATCCGGTTATGCTGCACTAAATCCGCCTCTGTTCTACCTCCATGGTCAGAGGCAGTATGTCCCTGGATATCAGGTGCTGGGAATCCCAAGTGGGGAGAGTGTTGTTGTGTTCAAGTGCTGCTTGTTGGCTTCCCATAGGGATCTGGTTAGCCACCATGAGAACAGGATGCCAGGCTTACACAAGGCTATTCTTATGTTCTTACAATCACTCTCCAAAGTTGTCTTCTCTCAGTTAATCTTGAACCCTTGACCTAGGAGGGCTAAGTGTTCTCTCTGAAGGCCTCCTTCCACGATAAATATTTAGATCAGGCATAGGCAAACTCGGCCCTCCAGATGTTTTGGGACTACAATGCCCATGATCCCTAGCTAACAGGACCAGTACTCATGGATGATGGGAATTGTAGTCCCAAAACATCTGCAGGGCCAAGTTTGCCTATGCCTGATTTAGATGGTATCTTTTGGCCCTGCAGGAGTCCCACATAAGCAGTGCTAGGGTGTTCTTCTTTGGCGATCACTCGTAGCTGAGTAAGATTGTTTTCCATAAACACGGTTTTAACAATGAGTCCATAAGAGACTGTGGAGGCCAATTCTGGACCCACACGTCCTTCCACAGTGGGGACATTGGTTCCCGGGCGGGAGTTGATCACGGTGTGGATTTGCCCGTTTTTAAACCTGTTTTGTTGACCAGCAGCATTACACTTTCCATTTTTAAGTTCGGAATAGAGTAGTTGCTTTGGAAGACGATAATCAGGCGTCCGCATAACATGACCAGTCCAACGAAGTTCATGTTGAAGAATCATTGCTTCAACACTGCTGATCTTTGCTTCATCCAGTACACTGATATTAGTTCGCCTGTCTTACCAAGTAATGTATAAGATTTTTTGGAGACACCGTTGATGGAATCTTTCGAGAAGTTGGAGATGGCGTTTGTAAGTGGTCCATGTTTCACAAGCATACAGTAAGGTTGGTAGTACAATAGCTTTGTAAACAAGCGTTTTGGTTTCCCTGCGAATGTCCCAGTCCTCAAACACTCTGCACTTCAATTGGGAGAAAGCCGCACTCACAGAGCTCAGGCGATGCTGGATTTCGGCATCAATGTTGACCCTTGTGGAAAGATAACTGCCTAGGTAGGAGAAGTGATCAACATTTTCCAACATTATACCATTGAGTTGGATTTCTGGCAGGTGAGGGCTAGAGAAAGAAACATCCATGCAGAAACTTATTTCAGTGTCTGTGTCTGGTACCATGCCACTTTGCTGTTATCTGCTGTCCTGCTGTCTGGAGTAAGATCTCAAGCAGTTCCTACTTGCCTTCCAAAAACAAGAGCAGCCCACTCCACCATCATTTTTGAAAACCATAAATCCCACCATCATTTTAAAGGGAAAGTAATAGAATGAGGCCATCATCGTGAAATGCATTTGGACTCGCATATGTGTCGAAGCCTTAGTTTTAAGATCCCAGGATTCTTTTTAAAACACTTCATGCACCATAATAAAGTCTGGTTTATGGCTGAGGCTCCTCTTTTCTTCACTGCTAGGCTTTGAAAATATGTCATGCCTCACTCTGTCTCCACTTCAGAGGTCAGAGGTGTGCTGTAAAATGAAATGTTAATTTTATAGAGATCTGGCTTAGGAATATCCAGACCAGTCAGTTCCAATACATTTCTTTATTTCTTTGAATTTCTAGCCCACTGATTCATATATTGAAATGTTGGAGTCCTGTATGGAGGTTGGGAGCACAGGAGTCTGCCTTATAGTGAGTCCATTTAAGCCAATACTGCTTTACACTGACTTGCAGTAGCTCCCCAGGGTTCCAGGCAAGGGTCTCTCACAGCCTTAGCCGGAGATGGAAGCTTGTATAAGGCAGCTTTCCATGTTCCCATTGTTCCTAGATAAAGGTGGAAAGCGTAATGCTGGTGGTCAACAAAAGAGGTTTAAAGACTGTCAGAAGGCAAATCTAAAAAAATGCAGTATAAACGCCAACAATTGGGAAACACTTGCCTGCAAGTGCTCCAATTGGAGAACAGCCTTTACCAAAGGTGTCATGGACTTTGAAGACACTTGAACTCAGGATGCAAGGGAGAAACGTGCTAAGAGGAAGGCACGTTTGGCAAATCCACATGGTCATCAGCTCCCACCTGGACTCCAATGTCCCCACTGTGGAAGGACATGTGAATCCAGAATTGGCCTCCACAGTCACTTACGGACTCATTGTTAATAACCATGTTTATGGAAGACAATCTTACTCAGCTACAAGTGATCACCAAAGAAGAAGAGATAAAGGAATTTGGAGCCTTAAGCAGTGCAGGAATTGTGTCCATGATGGGAGAACGGGTAGCAAAAATTTCAAGAACAACCAAGAGCCTTGTAGTTTCTGGCATTATAAATATGTTAAGTCTTTAAGGTGGCCTTCCTCCAGAAATAATTTCCAGGGTGAGCTCCAAAACAATGATTAATGCAAGTGCTTTTGATGACAATGGGCGTCTACTTGTGCTATTTAACTTTAGCAGCCAGAAGCATGAACTGTAACTGAGGAGGAAGGCCCCTTTTCATAGAATTGTAGGTACCGCATCTATAGAATGGCAGACCTGTGCTGAGGTCTTTAACAGCATCCCACCCAGGCACAAATTAAGATTATGTGGAATCTAGTCAATGCAAACACAGCAGACACTGTGTCAATAGAGCACTGAAGTCATCTTTGAGAGCAAGATTTCCCTATCTGCTGTACACCTAAGAACTCTTAAATGAAGTCACCACCACACTGTCAATATTTTGTGGGAGGGATTCAAACCTACACCAGAAAATAAAGTTTGTACAATTGCAGTTAGGAAAGTGACGGGGAAATGCATAGAAAAAAAAGTGTGGCTGAATTAATGTTTAGTGGGAAAATGTATAAACACCACACAAGTACATCAGGATAGATATTCATTGTGGCATAACCTCCCCACAAACAAATCAGAGTGAATGCTTGCTGAACACCAGACATGGTCTGAGTTTGCAAACAAATCAGGATGGATTCTCAATAAACTGGTTGTCTGGAGGAGCCACGAGTGACACTGGTTGCTGCACAGAGACTGCATGAAACGAGTCTGCCATGTGCCAAGCACATCCAGATGCTCCAAATAACATATTTCTTCTTCTTCTTCTTCTTCTTCTTCTTCTTCTTCTTCTTCTTCTTCTTCTTCTTCTTCTTCTTCTTCTTCTTTCCAAAGGGGCTATTCATTTTTTGAATGCTGGCCACCATTCTGAGTATTTGGGTCTATTTTTTATTTTATTTCTGGGATCGTCTGGCTCATAATCACCAGGGAAACTCTCATAAATACATGCATATCAAAAGATGGGTAATATAACACAGATACAACTTGCTTAAAAACATCACCACCACCACCGCCATTTCACAGCAATTATAGGCAACAAGATATCATGATCCTTGCAGTCGTTCCTTCCTTTTCCTATAGATGGCACTAAAATGTTAAATGTTATAGCTTGCAGTTCTCAAGTACTTTCAGTTGTGGCTCCTATGTGGAGTTAGAATATGTAACGAAATTGAAGTCCAACGGAAGAGGGGGAAATAGCTATGTAGAGATTGGAGAGTCTTTACCTGCTTATTCTACGAGAAATATATTTCCCCATCTAATGTTGCACATGGCTATTGTGGATGGAAGAACAATGCAATGTTCTCTATAAAGTTCAGGCATGGAGTTAAGAATCGGCTGCTCTACTTGAAAGCTATCTTTCAAATTCTGTGTTCCTTTTCTTTCTCAGCTTCCCAGAGAGATTAATTTTACAGTCTTTGGGAACAAAGACAAAGGAAATAATAGTGAAAGGTAGAGATTCATATCGGTGAACTTAGTTGTGTGTGATTTCTTTCATTAAGAACAAAGAACCTCCAAGGGAGGTTTGGTGAGTCTAATATCCGCAGGCAATAAAGACTTCATAATGTGTCCTTCATTAATGCAAGGCTAGGACCACACTGCCACTTTCAGCTGACAGTCATTGAAAGCAATGCAAATGCACGTGTGAACCAGTCATTGCATTCAAGGAATCAATAGATGCAGGTTTTTTTTTTGGAGGGGGGGAGTACCTTTAATAGCTAGCTCTTGCCTAATATCCTACCACAGCACTGGAACACTTATCCCACACTAAAGCAGCAAAGCTGTGCCTTGCCATGCATTGTTCCACCATTTGAGGGATTCCGAAGTTCCAGACTGACTGGCTACATTTGGACTTATCAGGCTATGATGTAGCCCTTTGTTCACACAAAGAACCCCTTTGCTCCCCCATTTGCTGGAGCGCACAACTAAACCAGGAAGCCTTTTTATTAACCATAGTTTCCTGTTTCATTCGAAGCAAGAAACTATGGTTGCCAGTTTTAGAACAAGTCAAGATATTACAAATTGCTTGAAGTTGGTTTAATATCCTGGCTTGTTCCAATGATGATAGCCACAGTTTCTTAGTTAAGCTGCAACAGGAAGCTATAGTAAATTAGAGACTTCCTGGTTTAATCGCAGGTTGCAGTGAAGGGAGAAGCAAAGAGGTTGCACATGCGAGTAAGGGTTTTGTGCGTTATCTTGGCTTAGTAAGAGGAGATGTGATCACCTGGCTGTTGTGTGTTCTATCTGCCAGCTCTGATGTGTGCGAATGTTTAAGTACAGACGTAAGTGGCCACAATGGCAATATTCCCACAGCAAGGCTGGTCATATTATCCATTATGTGGGGATGGGAAATTTTAGTAGAGAATTTGGTTAGTATTTTTTTAATTTAAAATATTGATTATCTGTCTATAAAAATAGACGGTTGTACAAATAAATGTACAAAAGCCGAGACCAGCAAGAAAAAGAAAAATAGCAGCACTTAACACCCCCCTCCCAACTGCATCATTTCTGTGCTGCCCCATAAAAACCAGAGTTTTCTGAGTGGCTGACATCAAACATTAAACATCAATAAAAAAGTCAATAAAAGTACAGAAGCAAATGGCAGCAGGGGAACAAGTCCTTAAGTAAGACAATCTAAAGAAACCCAAACAAACCTCAAAAGCATAGAATAATTTTAAACAATGCCATCAACATTCAAAATAGTGGCAGCAGTAAAAGTGTACCATTACAAAGTCTAAGAACTGGTAAAAGCCAAAGTGAACAAAATCACTTAAATTTGCCTCCTGATTAATTGTCAGGAAAGTGCATTCCTTAAATGGAGGTTCAGTTCCTGAGATGGCTGCCAATCACCTGATTTCATTTGCTGGGAAAATCCTGGTAGGGCTTTGGAGACATTCGTGCTGGGGAACATGATTCTTTCATGTGTCCAGGGACCCGATTCATCTATCCCAGTGTGCTAGCGGAAGCCACCACAAAGATTCCCACTAACGCAACAGGGCTTTCCCCACTCTTTCCCCCCTGCATGCCCCTCATGCCTCACCCAAATCTGGATAAAGGAACCCCCAGAACAGTGCACTGTGGGGGGGGAGGGAGGGGGGGGAGATCATTCCACTGGGGACACAGAAATGCTTGTGCTGATGGACCAACTGTAATTGTATGATGCTGAATTCCACCCCCAGTTCCAAGCTGTTGAGGCCTTCAAAGGTTAAGTCCAGCACCTTGAACTTGGAAGAATAAGTGCAGCTATTTGCAAAATCAATTTTGAAATAAATGCTATGAAAACATACCCTCCAACACGTTGAGTACCAGAACCAGGACATGCGTCTTCCCGTCTGCGCTCCTGCATGAGTCATGTGACCTGTGTGAGATCACAGAGCCCTAAAGATGGATTTTTTGGGGGGCATGCTCTCATGGCATCTAAAAATGTGCATTTTGGGGAGCCGTGTAAGATCACAACCTTGGAAAAACCACTTGGGGGGGTGAAGATTTTGGCACAAAATCGGGCAAAAGGACTGCTGTGTTCTTACAAAGGGGGTGGTGAATGGGACACCCTGGTTTTTCCAGGACACTTGTGGGGTATGTGAAAAGGCTCTGAAAGATGTGAACGTTCTGCATCTTATGTGGCTGTCTGTAACAGGAATGGGGAATCTCGGAGATCAAATGAGGCCCTCCAGGTCTCTCAATCTGGCCCTCATGACTCTCCACCCCCCTCCTGGCCATACCCCTTGCTGACCCTGCTTGCACCCCCCCCCTTGGATATTTTTGACCAGATTGGAATGTGTCCTTGAAGTCTAATAATGTCTTTGGATTGCCGGGGGGGGGGGGGGGGAGAGAGAGAGAGAGAGAGAGAGAGAGAGAGATAGAGAAGAAGAAGAAGAAGAAGAAGAAGAAGAAGAAGAAGAAGAAGAAGAAGAAGAAGAAACGAGCCTACTGTAAAAAGGGGGAAATCTCATTTGCTGCTGTGTCTATGTTTGGCTCTCACCCTCCCTATGATTTGCATGTGCTCCCCCAAGAAGGTAATCCAGAAGGAAATGCAGCTTTCATGCTGAAAAAGGCCCTCCCCCTGCAAGTCCATAGCTGCCCCTAAATATTTGGACAATTCCTTTTACTTCTCAGCATCCATTATAAGAGTCCTTCTGGAAATGCATTGCTGAGCTAATGACAATGCAGCGATGTTTTAGTAATACTACTGTAAGTGTTTTACCAGTTTGGTTTCAGTCCTCCTGGGTAATATATTTCCATAAGAAAACTGTGTGTTTCTTTCTTTCTTTTTGTTGGCGTCCAGTCTCTGGCATCCAGACTGGTGAAAGGCGAGAAGGATCCAGAACTCATATAGCGCTCTTTGCTCTTCCAACATGACATCCTTCAGAGACGGAGCTGCTGACTTCAGATGTTATCTGCAATGTACGGTCAGGGATTGACCTCCCTTTGATCTTGCTCCTTTGCCCTATGGCATCCAGCCACCACCTGCTGATGCTGAAGCCACAGGGCAGCCAGCCCTGGGCTATGTTGGCAAAGAAGATGGAGCAAACAGCAAAGGGAGAGCCGGGGAGCCTTAACAAGGATCTGAGCAGGCTGGGGAGGGAGCCTGGGAGGCTCAAGGGAGAGGAAAGCCCTACAAGACTTGGGGGGAAAATCTGAGTGAAATGGGATCTCTACCTAGACTGGCAGGAAATGTGGAGAATGAGCAAGTGGTGTTAGATGGAATTCACATAAATAAAAGCAAGGTACTTTGTGCCATAGAACAATCCTTTGTTGGAAGGGCTCACAGGAGACAGGGTCCCCTGGAGTTGGCACCCCTGGTGCTGGATAGAAGTCCTTGCTCTGTCCTTCCTTGATGATTCTCTCTCTCTTTCTTTTAATGAGCCTTTCTCTGGTGGTCCGAATCGGGTTTAAACAAACACAGCAGAAGGGGAGATTGTCCGTAGGTGTGCTGGCAGTGCCACACTGCTGAGAGCCAGTGTGGTGTAGTGGTTAAGAGCGGTAGATTCGTAATCTGGGGAACCGGGTTCGTGTCTCCACTCCTCCACATGCAGCTGCTGCGTGACCTTGGGCTAGTCACACTTCTTGGAAGTCTCTCAGCCCCACTCACCTCACAGAGTGTTTGTTATGGGGGAGGAAGGGAAAGGAGAATGTTAGCCGCTTTGAGACTCCTTAGGGTAGTGATAAAGCAGGATATCAAATCCAAACTCTCCTCCTCCTCCTCCTCCTCCTCCTCCTCCTCCTCCTCCTCCTCCTCCCCCTCCACATTCAAGGCTGTCTGCTGTGGGAAGGTCCTCCTGCATTCACGGACACTCCAACCCATTTATGAACCCTGATTCCTCAGGGTGACTACAAGAGGCTTCCCTGCTGCTAACACCACCCTTGAACACACACTGCTGATAATGAGGCGGAGGTAGTGAGGTTGGGTACACTCTGCCCTTTTTGTATGTTTTCTTGAGTCCCATTCAGAAGGCCTGAATAGGACTGAGGAATTTGTATCATTGCGTCTGTGCTTGCTCATTTTGTTTGCCATTTCATAATCCCATAGCCTAAGGATTTCTCTATCCAATCTCAACGTTCACCTTTCGCCACACATGAATACTTGTGTCTCTGCACGTGTGCGTATGCAAACCGTATTAAATCCATCGAGATATGTATTTGTGCAGGATGTATTGATGCAAAATCTGTTCCAGAAGAAGTAATTCAAAATGAATGCATGCTCCTTCAGTGCTCTGTTCACTGACCAGTGAGTGAGTGTCCCAGGATTCATGCGAGCTACAGAGTACCTTTGGGCCTTCATTTTTTCATACTGGATCTGCACTCCCCTGTGTGTACAGATGGGAAGTACATCCACAAATAAACACTTCCACTGTCACCATGGTGATGAAAACATATTTTGAACAGTTCAGCAAAGTGCACAAATTTGCATTGGGCAAAGCCTCTGCTTTCCACAATTAACTGTAGCATATCGGTATACGGTTAAGCTTTAAATGTCCAAGACAAGAATTTGCCCACAACAGGAGCAACTTTTTTTAAAAAAATATTTTTTAAAAGAAAAACCCACAAGTTATATATATTAAACTGCTTACTCTCCAGGTGTTCTTCCTTCGGACAAACCACTTTAAATAGTTTCCAGGTTTCTTTGCAAACAATGTTACATTTGCTAGTTTATAGTTTCCTGCCTTGAGGCCCGTTAACATGTATTCGAATCAATCTTGCTGCTCTGTAATCTTTGGGACCTCTTCCCTCAAATCTAGTGCACTTTCTAAAATGCCATTAAAAGGTTCCTCACTGTTGAAGCTGTCACAGCTTCGTGGATGCACATTATCTGGGCCTCGGGCTTTGTCTACATAAACTCATTTTATGTTTTTATTGCCACTGCAGTTCTTATCTGGGTTGTCATCTGAGGGCGAGTGATCCCTGACGTACGCAGGCCACATATCCCTAGTCCTTTGTATGGACGGAGACAAATGAACTGTTTCACAGACATGCCATTTCCTATCATGCGATATCCGCTCGCTGCTATCTTCCTGCAGTGCACCCAAAGATTATCCTTTGCCCATTGTGTATATGTTTGAAACGCAACATTTGTTATACTAATCACGCAGCGCTCGCAATGCCATAGGAAACTCGCTGTGCTCTCCGTTAAGAATGAACAACACCATTTATCTCTTGAGGCAGAAGGAACGGTGATTTAGGGTTAGAACAGTTTCACCTGTAATCCAAGCAGATCCATTGGGCTGCTGGACTTTGATACCGGCCCAGTTCTACACTGGCTGCAGGCTTATGATCAATTTTCCTCTGTGGTGGGGATGGGGAACCTTTTTGCAGACCAAGGGCTGCATTCCCTCATGGGCAACCTCCCAGGGGCCACATTCCAGTGGTGCGCAGGGCCAGAGGCAAAAGTGGGTGGAACCAGTGGCAGAGCAAGCTGATTGGGTACCAGGGCAGCGCACATGCCCTGTGCCTGGGGGCAGGGCCAGTTGCCCATGGGGGCTCTGCGGGGCCTCCGGGGAGTCTGCCTGCCTCCTCCCACTCAGCCACCCTACAGCTGAGGGGGAGGCAGCGGGCGGACTGTCTGGGGCAAGCGAGGAGCCTGCGGGCGCTCAAGCCACCGCGTCACTCCCAGGAGAGATGTGTGGCTCGGGTGTGCTGCAGGCCACGCAATGAGTGCCACCCACCATTTTGTCACCCCCTCAGTAGGGACACCTGGGGTGGGCCGCACCTACTGCACCCCTCTTGCTACGCCCCTGGGTAGAGCAAAGGTTTTTTGGCATGGGTGCGTATATCCATTTCAGTTTCTTTCCACTTCTCACTTTTCTGGACTTAAATTCCATTCCCCAGGTTTCTACATCAGATTGTGATTTTATTTATGTTTAAGTCCATGTGAGAATTCATCATCATTTTAGTGCAATTTTCTCCCAATGTGCACATTATTGCAAAGCCATTTCTCTCAATATAATATATTTCCAACAAAATGTGCCTTTTAATGCACACTTTAATGCACACTAGCATATGCACTTTTGTACAGATTACTTGGCTGGAGAAGTGCACTGCAGAATTCAGAGAAGTGCTTTTGTGTTTCTGTGAAGTGCCACGTTCAGTGGCATCCAACATTGCATGAGTAGAAGGCAAATAGCCCAACAGATCTTCCCCTTTCCCCTTGCAGCCCCTGAAAAGGCTCTTCAGAGGGTTGGAGACACTCTGGGCTGTGCCACCCAGAGCTGCAATGGGTGAAGTGGGGAACACCCAAAATTTAGTGCAGGAAATTTGCACCAATACTGAATAGGCCTCCCAAACCCATAGCAAGAGTTGTGATGTGGGGAGACTTCAAGAGAGGGGAAAACCCATTGTACAAGCTCAGCTTCTGAATGTGTAGTGCTTGATACAGCCCATCGGAACTTGCTTTTTTTACCATCTATCTCAGTAGTGTTTACAGTAGGCTGCCCTCAATTAATGCCCTCCAGTTCCCAGCAGCCCCAGTCAGCCTGGGCAGTTGTCAGGGATGATGGGAGTTGTAGTCCAATAGCATATGGAGGGCACTTGGTTAGGGAAACCTGGTCTACGCAGACTAGAGGCAGTTCCCTTGAGTTTCGAACCAGGGCATTTCCCAGCCCTCCCTGGAGATGCCGGGGATTAAACCTGGGAGCTTTTGAATGCAAAGCATATGCTCTCCCCCTGAGCTATGGCTTTCCCCTAGTGTATACCAAAGCCACCAATGTCCTTGTTCAAAAGCAGCACAGCTGTGAGTACCAGATGATGGGACAAACACCAGGAGGGCTGTTTTCTTGACATTCTGCTTGTCAGCATCCCAGAAGCATCTGATTGGCTGAGTGGCACTATGGGTTAAACCACTGAGCCTAGGGCTTGCCGATCGGAAGGTTGGCGGTTTGAATCCCCGCAATGGGGTGAGCTCCTGTTGCTCAGTCCCTGCTCCTGCCAACCTAGCAGTTCAAAAGCACGAAGTGCAAGTAGATAAATAGGTACCACTCTGGCGGGAAGGTAAACAGCGTTTCCGTGTGCTGCTCTGGTTTTCCAGAAGTGGCTTAGTCATGCTGGCCACATTACCCGGAAGATGTACACCGGCTCCCTCGGCCAGTAAAGTGAGATGAGTGCTGTAACCCCAGAGTCGTCCGCAACTGGACCTAATGGTCAGGGGTCCCTTTACCTTTACATACAGAATACAATACGAGATATGAAACTGAACCAGTGAGTTTCTTTTTATGGTTTTATGTAGATTAGATGTTCCTGAGAAATGTGGTGCATGAAAGAATCCATGTCTGCAAAGGAGCCTGTTTTCAATCCTCATTTTGGGTCCCCCCTTCTTTTTTTTAGGGGGGCGGACTTCCCTTGACGAAATCTCCCTTTGATCAGAATGATTTCATGTTTGACTCTTCCCTCATCCATACACATTAGTTCCGAGTCGCAGTCGTAACCCTCAGCCAAATGTGCTGAGACAGACCTGTCTCAGCTATTTGAGCCACAAAAATTATGTAGGCACCTCTAGTAGATGGCTGTCAGTAATGCTAAGCCTTTGCCGTTTTGATATCAAGGCATGGAGTACTTCAGGTTTCTTGATTATTTCCAGAGGTTCTCAAGATGAGGTGTCTGCAGTGTGCAGACTGTGTGTTTATCAGCAGCTGCACTCCATTCATTTGGAATCGTATCTCAGCTGCTAAAGTAGGAACATAGGTGTCATATTATATTAAGTGTCTGCTTTGTGTTCTGTGGTACCAAGCCTGGGAACTTGACATTGGCATGGTCCCAGAGAGAGGACCTTCAGGATCAAGTCCAAGCAGAACGACAAATTCTAACCTTTGGAAGCAAGCTCCAGGAGCACTTTGGATTGTATCCAAAGCTAGTCCCACTTGAGGTAGATCCACTGAAATTAATGAACCCAAATTAGCTTTATCTACTAATTTCAACAGGTCTGCTCTGAGTAGGACCAGCATGGGATGCAACCCATAGCCTTAAGGGCATGCATTCTCTGTTGACTTACAGGTATCCAATATGAAAACAGGATCCATACTCAAGTTTGGTGTGTGTGTGTGTGTGTGTGTGTGTGTGTAGAAGACTATCTGTAGAGGAAATCCTGATCATTTCCACTGAAGATCTCAGGGTTAACACAGTGGGTTGGATCCATAACAACAGTACAATCCTCTGCATGTTTGCCAGAAGCAATTTCCATTGTGTACAATGGAACTTACCCCCAGGTCTGTGTTCACAGATTGCAGCCTAAATTAAGACCTATTTGGGTGTTTCTTTTTGTGAAGAGAGAGTAGGGTCATGTACTCTGCCATTGTACTCCCTGCTGGTCCCACCCCCATGGTGCTCCAAAGAATTATGGGAACCGTAGATTGTTAGGGGTGCTGAGAGTAATTAGTAAACCCCTATTCTCCTCACAGAGCTGCAATTCCCGGAGTTTTCTGGGAATGACTGCTCCCAGCATCAAAAGGGGGGGGCGACTTTTGTGTGGTCGCACGCAGCCCCCTGGATCCCAGTGCGGCTCCTGGTAGTTTGGACTGGCTTCATCCTCCCCAGGCTGGATACCTGGAGGTCTCCGCCTACCTCAGCCAATCGCCCAATCCCACCTGGGGAGGCATTGCCAGGGGATTGGCCAGGTAAGGGGAGGGACCACCTGCACACACAATAGAAGTTGTAGCTTACCAGGGAAGCAGCAGTTGGGCTAACTGTAGCTCTGTAAAGGGATTAGGGAATCACCCAACAAGTTTCAGCACTCTTAAACTACAGTTCCCAGAATTCTTTGGGGGGGGGAGCCGTGACTGTTTAATGTGGTATCATAGTGTTTTAAATGTATGGTGTGAATGTGGCTGTAATCTTTTACAGTTAATGTGACTCATCAAACCTCCTTAGAATTTTCTACCCATGAAAATAATACTGCATATAGACAACTGCCAGAAGAAATGAAAATTCATTCAACATCCAAAAAGAAAGCAATTGTAAAAAATAGAACTTAATAATTGTAAATAAAAAAGGTGGGGAACCTCAACACAGTGATTTAGTCATCCACACCCACATACTTAAAGGGTATAAATATAGCTCATTGTTACTTAAAAGCCTAATCACTTTTTCTTTTCAAAACAACATAAACCCATCTTAAAAAACAGAGCTCTGCTTTCAAAATTCAGCAGTGCTTGATCTCAGTCATATAAGTTTCTCATCCTGTTTTCTGTTACTCTTGTTCTGACAAAGTGAATGAATTTATCTACGAGAACACATTCCCAAATTTTCTTGGCCCCTCCTCTACTCCAACAGAGCCTTTGCATCAGGACTAATTCCTTACATGATTTATATCATCTAATAGGATTTAACAATAACAAAAATAGGGTCCTGTGCTATCTTTTACCCTGAAATGGTTTCCATTCAGTAATTAGTTGAACTCCAATACTTACTTCATGACTGCATGTGATAATCTTGCATTTCCATTTCTTTCCAACATATGGAAATAAAATATTTACTTTATTATTACAAGCGAGAGTTACTATTTCAACACTACTGTGTAGCAATCTTCTCTTAACATGAAATTTAAAGAAAATCGACACATCGTGTCCCATATGGTCTCCTAGATATCCTTTGGGATAATTCTGCCTATATCTTGTGCATAGTTGTCCTTTATCTGTTTCAGTCCTGAATCATACCGTAAAAGCGGTTTACAAATATTTGATAATAGACAGTCCCTAGTCTTTGTTATTAACCTGTCAGCTCTTAATGTTTAAGTACCTACTTAATTGTACCTAAACTACTCAAACCAAGAGGGATTTGTTTCATTTAATCTGTCTAAATCTCAGAATACGTCGCCATCCTATCTTGATGTATTAAATTTTTATACCTATAAAAACTACACACACACCCAATATCTGAAAACGACTAGTCATATTTCTTTCCAGCTCATCACAAATAATGAAGTTAAGAGAGTATAGCAGAAGATAGGGATTTTCTGGCAGCTTGATCCTTGGAGGACCACTAAGAATTGTCTAGTTTCACAATCATTTCAGATTCCTTTACAGGCAACAAAACTTTCCACAGATAAAATAGTTGCTAAACTGCTTAATATATTAAGTTAATGGCTTTTCCATTCTGTCTTTACTTTGTGCCAGCCAGTAAGATGACAGAGTAACTAGTGGTCATTGATATATTTAATTTTATATACTGGTGCAATCTTTTAGGTTCGTGTCAAATAACTGGAATATGAAAAAGTGCTCCGTCTATTTACCAATTTTTTTTTTTAAATAAACAAAATGATAAGTAACGCCACCTCTGCATTGCCTGTCACATTGATCTCAGATGCTCAGGTGAGCATGTTTTTGAAAATAGTAGGTCTTGGGTTCAATCCCTGGTGACTCCAAGTAGGTTTGGGAAATGCCCCAATCTAAACTAGGTTGGCCAATGGTCTGTCTTAGCATGAGGCAGATCCTTAGTATGAGGCAGATTTAAACCTGGTAGGCTATGGCCAGGATTGCAGTTTTCAGGTTAATATCCGAATCTTTAATGGGTAGGATAACATCTCCCACTCTTCACAGCCCAGTAAAAACATTTGGGATTTGTCCTTACCTCAAAGTTTGGTAATGCGTGCTGATTTTACCATGCCAATTAAGTGTCTTAGAATTAAGAAAAAGACTTTTTCCTTGTGAAGGTGAATGCATATTCTTATTCTGGAGAAGAAAGGGTAGCAGGCAGAGATTGTTTTGATAGCACCAACTCTTGTTTCACTTCAAAAGGTATTGAGCTATACCAGGCACCTCATCAGGCAAAAGCTTGTGCCAAACATATAAAATGTTATTTGTTTTAAGCATCTATCTATTAAAAAATATATATGTATAAATGGGCTTTCAGCCTGGTTTAGCTTATGAATGGGTGAGGTGAAAATGTAGCTTCCTCTAGCTAATTCAAGGCATATTAATTTGCAGTGTATCCCTATGCACGTCTACTCAGAACAACTCAGATTTCTATTCAGAATGAACTTATTCCCAGCTAAGTGTGCCTAGCATGGCAGCTACAATGTTCAACAGGGTTTTTTGGGATCTGAATTAGAATAAACAATTACTTCCTGTAATGTCAAGCTTATGTATGGGCACTACAGAATGAGTGGTGTAGTAGTAGTAAATTTTGAAGTGCACGAATTCATCCTGACAAGCCGCTCTCAGAGTAAAATAAAAAAATAAAAAATGTAAGTGGCTGTGTTCATCTATAGTCACATACACCCCCCCCCAGCGACAATGCAGGACACAATTTCCAATTTATTAGGATCAGAGACCTTCACTGAATAGATGTTTATAGAATAAATTCACATTGTAAAAGAGATTTAACAAAAGATCTCAAGCCAAAGATGCAGTCTTTAGCCTTTCAGTTAGTCTTTCTATGCAAGATTGTTAGCATTTCTAACAGCGAAGAGCGAAATTGTGAAGCAGGAACCCCATCTAAGAAACAGAAAGAGCTATCCAGTGTCTTCTTGTTTAATTTCCATACTCTCCACATTCACCCAACGCTCATCTGCCACAAACTTGAAAGCCTCGTTATCACCCGATCCACTTACCACCAGAGCAAGGAGGTTTTATCAATTACCCTGGTGCTCTGGCAGATGACGTCACCATTTCTCTGTTCCAGAGACAGCCCTGGAGCTGTGCTCCCTGCTGTTCTCTCTTTGCTATGCCACAGTACAGAACACAGAAAGTAGAGGCTGCTCAGATTGCTTTCAGATAAGAGTATTTCAGCTCTTTTAATAGATTAAAAATGCTCGAACCCCATTCGCCGCCATGCTATCTTTTTGCTCTGTAAATAACCTAGCAAAGAAAACACATCCCGTGGATTTCTTTTTCCTTATTTTAATTTAAGGGGGTGTCTTTGGGTAACATTCTCATGACTCTGCACCTCTCATCTTGACCTTCTGCCCCAAGTTCTGGTGACAGGAAGTCAGTTGGATTTTGGAGGGTGGGTTTCGATTTCAGGGATGCTGCTGCTATCCAAGAAAGCCGGCAATTGATTGAGGTCAGCAGGTCCCACACATACCTTCCTCTTTGTTTTCCTGTCCTCCAGGGCAACAGCTTCGAATAACAACTCTTCTCTTCTTGTAATTGAGGACATAAAAATCATTCTCAGAGGCTGAGATCCTGGACTTTACAAGCCATGTTCTCAGCAGGCACTAGGCTCCAGCTATTGTGCCTATTTCACATTGTGCCTTTATATTCTTGACCCCGCTGCAGACTGTAATCAAGACCAAGTCCCATTGTGCTAAGAACCATGCAGAAACATAAGAAGCTGTGATCTTTGTCTCAAAGGGAATAGCGCTGAAGATAATCAGGCGGGAGAACAGGGACAAAAGGCAACCTAGAAAGCAACATTTGAGCTGCTTTTGCCAGGCCACCAGGTAGCAGCACACACATGGCTCGCACATTGTTTGTCCTGCAGTGAATCACAAGTTTATGCTTTAAGAGGTGCAGCCCGGGCACCTGATGAGGTAGGGCACAATACAGGCAAATTTCCACCAGTCTCTCCTGTTTAAATCAGTGGGAGATGAAAGCTTCACTTTGGGTGAATCGCTGCAGTCAGGACTGATTGGGGGGCATAATAGAAGTTTGTAAAAATTAGGCATGGCACAGAGAAAGTATCCAGAGAAAGGCTTTTCTCCTTCTCTTATGAAACTGGAACTTGTGGACATCCACTCAGCACATAGTTCAGTTGTGGAACTCACTCCTGCTGGAAGTAGTGGCGGCCACCAAAATGGCCACTGTGCCCTCGCATGACAAAACAGGCTGTCCCATTTTTTTCCGGGATGGGGTATGCTCTTGTACTTGGGTCCTGTTTGCAGGTTTCCCACAGTCACTGTCAGAACAGGATGCTGGACTAGATGGGCCACATGGAGGCCAGGAGTGGGAGCAGCAGCAGCAACTATCCTGAATCCTCCCCCCACAAATTCATCCAACAGTGAGGGGGGAAAGAGGTTTACATCCACTGCAAATTGAGTTTCTAATTCACACTGGCAAATTATCAAGACCTTTTTTTCTTTTTTCTTTGCAAATACGTATTGATTTCACTATGAGTGTTTCTTCCTCACTCATCTTTGAAACCAGGCATTTATGCTACAGTAAATGCAGCAACCTGATGCTCTAAAGATAAATTGGCCTGGTGAGGGCATGCCACATTTTATGGGCTATTTTTGTCCTTGGCTATGACCTAAGATGAGGTTGTTTCTCAGAGCCAAAGACCACTAATAATCTGCACGAAACGCATCAACATCCATCTCCTCAATAGTGAGTTGTTTCTTGTGTCCCAAGTCAAAATGAAACATATATGGGTTTCTTTACACATTTATACATATTCCATATGGAAATTGTCAACAATGCAAGCCTCAGAAATTCCTCCCTTTGTGTGTAAACTGGACATAACTTGCAAGAGAATGTAAAACAGTTTTAATGGCATATTATATGCAACTCAGATTTATATCACGAAGCTCCATCTCCCATCAAAAGTAGAATGAAGAGAACATTTCTTTTATTATTGCTATTATTTTGTTTACTAGTATTTTCCAAGGGAGAAGACATTTCTGAAAAGCTCTGAGAGGGTCTCTCTCTCTCTCCCCCCATCTCCCCCCCCCCTCTCTCAGTGTCCTTGAGTTCCCTCTAACATGTGGGAAATGTCTTTAACTCTTTATGAGTGGGTGGAAGAAAGATCAGCATTTGGGAACAATTTGGTTCAGAAACCCCATGCGGCTAAATCAATAGGTTTTGTGCTCCAGGGCTTACAATCAGTTCCCGCTTGATGTTCTCAAACATGCATCTAAGATATACTTCCTGGAGGGCTTTGGGGGGCCCTTTGCCCTGTGAGGCAAAAGGAGCTGTTTTGCACAGCCAAATTCCTCTGTGCTCTCATGCACATAGGTGGACAAAGGTATGGAGGAAAGCTTGTGGGAACTCAGCTGTAAATGCAGGCGACCATCTCTGTGACTGCATCTGCAAGTTTAAGTAGGGCCACAGTGATAAAGTGGTTGCCAACTCGCCAAGGATGGAGCCTAATGCAGCCTTCCCCCAAGAACCCTGTGAGGTAGGTTACGGTGAGAGTGAGTGGTTGGCCCAAGGCAGAGTGGAGATTTGAATCCTGGTCTCCCAGGTCCTAGTCCATCATTCTAGCCACTAAGCTACACTGGCGAGTTCCACAAATCTACATTTTAAAAATACAATAAATTACAACACAATCCTATGTATAACCTAAGTAAATTCAATTAGACAATAGCCAACATTAAGCAAGTGGCCTTCCGCTCATTAATGGAACTTCCCTCTCCTCTCCTCTCCTCCCCGCTGAAATCCATTTCCCCCAGTGGAATTGGGGTTTGGCAGCACTGGAATCCATTCCCGTAACACTAAACTACTTTAAATGAATTCAAATCACTAGGCCTGATGAGCTGCACCCAATTTAAGAAGGATATTGGCCAGTTGGAATGTGTGCAGTGGAGGGTGAGCAAGATGATCAAGGTTCTGGAAACAAAACCTTATGAGGAACAGTTGAAGGAGCTGGGTATATTTATCCTGGAAAGGAGGAGACTGAGAGGAGATGTGATAGCCATCTTCTAATATCTAAAGGGATGTCACACGGAGGATGGAGCAAGCTTGTTTTCTCCTGCTCCGGAGGCTAGAACCCAAACCAATGGATTCAAGTTACAAGAAAAGAAATTCCAACTAAACATCAGGAAGAACATTTAGACAGTAAGAACTGTTTGACCACAACAGCCCCGCCCCCCACGAGAGGTGGTGGACTTTCCTTACTTGGAGGCTTTTAAGTGGAGGTTGGATGCTTTAACTGAGATCCCTGCATTGCTGAGGATTGGACTAAATGACCCTCAGGTTCCCTTCCAACTCTGCAATTCTATGATTCCACGAGGGTATTTATAGAATGCATACAGGAAGTGCAGAAACATTTAATCATTCATTTGCCTTTCATAATGTTAAAATGCACTTTATTTGGGTACGTGACATTGTGTGTGATATTTCACTGTAAGCTGCTTCCAATACAGATGCAGTCTTTTATGAAACATGTCCTAGAGAAGGAATGAATAAACATTAACCAGCAATTCTGACTTTCCTTAATCCTTTTCTATACAGCTATCTTGCAATTTATGATTTGATTTTTTTGGGGGGGAAAGAGGATTTCTTTATTAGGCAAATCAGCAAATGTATGCATAAAAGAGTTCATCAGTCAAGAGTACCGTAAATGTTATATACATGCCTATCCTCCAACCCCCCCTCCCCCCCAAATTTTTTTTACCACTGGTATTATGACTAATCTGAGAAAACCTGCTCTGTTGGCATTTGAAGGACCTCTGCTATTTATTCAAATTTAAATCTGCCAAGTGCTGACACAAAATCTAAGGTGGGATAAGACATCTAGATTTTTATGTCTTTCAGAGCATCTGGGATCTTTAAAACCAAGAAAGGCTTTATTATTTATTACCTTTAATTGTCTCACACGGATGTTAGACAGAATGGATAGTTGCAAGAAACCAACATAATGCAGATGTCCCACTGCTGACACTTTGCAGGAGGGAGTATTTCTCCCATCTTTTGGAAATAAATAATTTTTTAAAAAAATCTTATCTTCCCTCATTTTTCATGACACATTTTTTCCTTTTCCTTTTGTCCAGGTTTGGAGAGACATTTATGGTCAAAACTAAAAGCAAAGCTGCAGAGCTAACTTCCTTGCAGGCACGTTCAGTGCCCTAACACCCTGCACAGACTATGAACTCAACAGGAAACCATCCTACAAAGTCACTCCATTCTGCTGTGAAAATAGATTCCTCCATGTGGGAGTCGGGGGTCTTCCCTTGTGCACTGCTGCGGATACTAATCTGTATTGGATGTTTACTGTGCTCCTTCTAGAGATTTGCTGGCCTCACAGGAAATGAATAGGTACAAAACAAGGATGGTCAAATCAATCAATTAATGCTTTCTTGTGTTCTCATTTTTCCAACTTTTCGTTCAGATCACTCCATTTCTGAATTAGTTTGATTTTTTTTTTAAAAAAAAAGCACCAGTGTACAAATATTAATATGCATTTTCAAGCACATTTATCCTAATATATGCCGCTTTCCAACACAATTTTTGCTTTAATATATGCATGTTGAAAGCACTTTTGCTTAATGTAATGCATTTATTATTATTCATTTAATTTTTATACTGCCCTTCACCTGAAGATCACAGGGTGGTTCACAACATAAAAATGCAAAATGAGCACATAAAATACATAATAAAAACCAAAAAACAAAACAAACCAATACCCCAAGCCATTTGCATATCATATAATGATTTTTTTAAAAAAAATTTAAAAAGACCTCCTGAAAATTCATAAGCATTTTAGTGCACTGCTTCCCTAATATAAACTTTTTTGCAAATAAATTTTCATTAATATAATGCATTTTGCATCTTACTTTCACTAACATATGCACTTATATGCATACTTTACCCCAGTACACACAGTTTTGCACATATTGGCTGGAGAACTGCATTGCAAAATTCAGATGGGTGAGTTTTTAAAGGACCGTCCTCAGTGTGCATCTTTTTTTTTTAGAAAGTGTGAGATAGGTTAAGTTCTCCTTTAAATGTGAACTGGATCAAATTCCTCTCCATCCCTAACTCATACCCCAGCTTGTTATCATCATACTAGTAGTAGGAATCACAGGTGGTAAGAAAAATATCTGCACGTGTGTGTGTGTGTGTGTATGTGTGCCCACACACACACAATGCAACAATATATTCTCTGTAGCTATTCTCTTTTTACATCATCAAAGATGATTACGTATGAATTCCATCAGGGTCTACTGCCATGTTGTCATCATACAGGTAGATGATATAAAGAAAATGGTTAGAAAAAGCAGCTATATATCATACTGTCTTAAAATCATTGATTTCTCCTGCTGTGCTGTGTCCTGCTGCACTCGGAAACACTGAAGAGGCAGGAGATTTTAATTACTTGGATCGCCATGCAAAGATAAAGCCAAACCCCATACAAGTTCTCCTTTCCAGACTGCTTCCTGTCTTTCTAGGCCAGGATGAATCTTTGGATACCCGAATGCAGCTTTCCAGCTACTTCAGGACATCAGCCAGGACCTATGGATGGTTCAGTTATGGAATAGGGATTCTGCCCAACTCTGGAAAAGATGGATTTCGATGAGCAGATGATGGAGCCAGGCTTTGCAAATTTGGGGAAGGACAATAACAAGACTTCAACAGGCAATGGTTGAAGCCCAGTGTGTTGACACAGGCGGATGACGACTTTGGCAATCTATATCAGCATGCATGACTTCAGGCTGAACCTGGAAAGGCACATCTGTCCCACCCTGGTATGGAACACAAATATTGTTATTAAAAATAATAATGTTTTATTTATTGTTTAAATTTTATTTTATTTTATTTAATGTTTAATATTCATTCATTCATTCATTCATTTCCCACCTTTTAATGGCTGTTAGAGGAGAGCTGTTAACCTGAGACTCATCTATACTCATCAATTACCTGTACAGTCATACCTCATGTTTCGTATGCTCTGTGTTGCATACATTCGGGATACGTACTCCCGCCCCCCGGAAGTGTTTTCCGGAGTGCGTGGGAGCACGCGCAACCGCCGGATGCACAGAATGCTTCTGCGCACTTCGTGCATGCGCAGAAGCGCTCAAATCATGCAACTTCTGGTTTTTCGGTGTGTGTTTTTTTACGTGCATTCGAGTTATGCACGCCTGCGTTACGCACGGCGACCCGGAACGGATCGCATGCGTAACCCGGGGTTCTGCTGTATATCATTGTAACTGTGTTATAATCATGTGACACCAGATGGCACTGTAGAGCCAATGGGATTTTCCATTAAGAGCTTTTATAGTGTTTTTTTTTCTGTAGCAGTTTTTTTTAAAAATCTGTATAGATCCAGACCCAATAAAAGGTCTACATGAGACTGTGAGGCTAAAGCAGCTCCTCCTCTACCTGGTCCTCAGATGGGTAATTGGTTGAAGCTGGGTCTTTTCCCTCCTCCTGAGTAGAGCCTTCTTCCTGGGTACAGCTGTGTTCAGAGGGATGTATGGCAGACTAACAAAGAATCATAGAATTGTAGAGTTGCAAGGGAACCCTTCTTCTTGCAAGTGTTGGCTGCTTGTGTATATACTTCCATTTCTTATACATGACATTTTTACATCTCAGCTCATCTGTAAGCTCCTTATGTAGCCACACCAGCTTCTTTAGGTGCTTCCCACGTTTCTTTCTTCTTGGGATTGCCTGTCTTCGTGCCTTCAATATTTCACCTTTAAGAAGCCTTTGAGTATTTCTGACCATGGGATCTCACCCAGTAGTTCCTTAAACTTTTTTTTTGAAACTGGCCTTCTTAAAAGTTCAGAGTGTATGTCTGACTACACTCAGCTTCCCATTGCCTGTGTATAACAAAATCCAAGAGAACAACATTGCTTCCTCCCAAGGTTCCCAGTACTTTCACTTCATCAACCAGTTCCTCTCATTAGTGAGGACCATGTCCAAGAGAGATGACCCCCTTGTTGCTTCTTCCAAATTCTGGGAAATGAAATTGTCAGAGAGGCAACTGAGGAATTTGTTGGACCTTACATTCTTGGCAGAGTTTCAACAGATATCAGGGTAGCTGAAGTCTCTCATGACTACTATACCCCTCCTTTTTAATTGTTTGGTAATCTGCTCTAGGAAGGCACCATCCAAGTCTTCAGTCTGGTTGGGGGCCTATCGCAGACACCCACAGTAAGGTTACCGTTGTTTCCCTCTCCTACAATTTTTACTCATATACTCTTAATCTACCTCCCATGCTCCAAGTCACGGATCTCTCCACAAGTGGGATTTTTGAAATTTACTAACACTGCCTCTTGAAAAAAAAATTGCACAAGGGTTTCCATCTTCCTATCTGCACCATCAGGGATAATGCCAGCAGAGCAACAGGAAAATGCATCTCAGGCTATGGCCTTAGAGCAAGCAATCTTTTGCTTCTGGATGATGTGGCCTCCGTGGGAAGCTTCGTTTATCTCAGATAAACTCAGTTGAGCCCTGCATTGAGGATGAGGCCTCTCTGTTGACCTGCATGCAAAGGATTCCACGTGGAACCTGTATGCTTCTATTTCGAAAAGCTTAAATAAATAAATAAATAAATAAATAAATAAATTTGAGGTTCAGGGGTTTCCATATTCCCCTAGGGCAGGTGGTGAAGAGCTTTTTCTACAGCCCAAGGGCCACATTCCCTAGTGAGCAACCTCCCGGGGGGTGCATTCCAGCAGTGGGTGGGGAATGGAAGCCTAGCTTCTTAAAATTGTTTATACTTGTAGATCTGTCTCCCATCCACACAAGCAAGGGGCTTTATTAGAGTTCAGGGACACATCTCAGCCAGCCAAAGACCCGGGAGAGGAGACTGAGCAGAACTGGTGAGCGGTATGGCCCAGGGAGAGTCCCAAAGTCCAGACAGAGAGTCCTGGAGGGCAGCATTTGCTCCCCAGGCTTGAGGTTCCCCACTCCCACCCTATGGAATGTGGCTTGCTGGAGCCATTTGGGATTATTTAGCTAGCACAATCCCCTTCCTACAAGCATCTGGGAGGGTGAACTTTTGCCATCTTCTTGTCTCCTGATAAAATATCTGATTACCTTCTGGCCTGTTCCAACCCAGCAATATTTATCCCTGAGGGCTGTTTCCCCCACCGCCTCCCTCTGGCCAAATAATATTTTCCTATGGAAATAATTGTGGGCCAGGATGTTCACATTTATTGAGCAGACCACTTAAAGCACTTGCCAGGGCTTTAATGTTTTGCGAGTTTGTGTGTTCCTGAGACGATGGTTATCACGCAGGCGGCCTCTGTGCGCCCACTCCGTCTCCAAAATGTGAATTTTAATTTCGGTCACTTTTGGGGTTGCTTTTCTCCTTTGGTTTTGCTAGTTATTGATGTTTCCAGATTTCTGAGTGGTGGAGAGAGGATGGCGAGCCTGATCGAGATGCTCCTTGCTGAAACAGATCAGGGGTTTATCTAGCCCATTGTTCTGTTTCCAACACCAGCCAGCCAGATGTCTAAGGGTGCATATAAGCAGGGCATCACAGTTAGGAATGGAGAATATGTCAGTTTCAGTTCTCTCGGTTCCTCATTTGTCTAGTCTTTTTTCCAGTTTCCTACATTTCTGCAACTGTTTCATGGGAATCTACTAGCATTTTAGTGCAAATTTATCCTGATACACACATTTTGGTATGCAGCTTGCCCTACCCTACAGCACTTTTGTTTGCCATTTTCACTAATATATGCATATGTACACAAACTTCACACTAGTATGTGCATTTCTGTATGTACACACTACTTTGCTGGAGAACTGCATTTGAAGAATGCTGAGAAGCGTGTGTTTGTATTTCAATTTGTCTACTGCTTTGTATAGTGTGGATTAGCTACGTTTGCCTTTAAATGTGAACTGGATTAACTTTCTCTCTCATTCCTAATCAAAGCAATCCCCTTCTCCCGCCACACATTTTCAGCATCTTATACTCAGAGATAAACATGGAAGTCCTTTTTTTTGTGCACAGGATGTTTCTGCCATTTGAGCTACGTAAAGACCCACACCCAGGGAACAAAACATTATGGTGTGGACTGTTCCCATTCAAGGTTCTTGCCAGGCATGCCCTTTTCTAGGATACTCCATTCAATTTACCCCATCTCTAGTTTTCTGCTGCTCTGGAACAGATGCTCAGCAGTCATTGCCCACTTTGCATGCTCAGTCATCACTGGGACATTTTGGGATTGCCCCCTGCCCAGTTAAGATTTTTTTCTCTTAGGTTTTTTTTTCTTGTGGAGGGAGAGGAGGAGACAGTGCCACACCTCTGACAGTGGTGCTGTGCTAATCAGAATGGGGCTGGGATATGGGGGAGGCAGCAACAGTGAAGTTGGGGGAGCTTCAGGGTAGCAGCCCACAGGCATTTGCACTTATTGGGCTGCAAACACCCCACAGTCCCTCACACCAGGCTGCTGCTTCATTTCCTTCCTAATGAGCACAGTACCACCACTGGCAAGACACCACCGCATGCATGCACTGCTGCTGTTCCTATACAGTTTGGTGTGATGGTTAGAGTGTTGGACTAGGAGCCGGGAGACCAGAGTTCAAAACCCCACAATAGGTGACTTTGGGCCAGTCACTGTATTTCAAAAACCTAATCTACCTCACAGGGTTGTTGTGAGGATAAAATGCAGAGAGGAGAACCCTATATACCCTTGAGCTCCTTGGAGGAAAATGATCACATACACACAAACATTATAAGGATTATTGGGATAAGCAGAGTTCCTTAGGTATGTAGGAAAGGTGATTGTTTTTTGGGGAGAGTAAGGAGACCATTCTAACATGGCTCCTTCAAGCAGGCTGAAGACAACTTTCTCCATGCACTTGAGTGTATCCATCATTCTTGATTCGGAGGATGATAGTTCATTATTTCAGCCTAATTAAAAGCAGTTGGATTGTTTAAATCCATATCCCCAGCCCCATCCTCGCATCTGTTCTTCATGGGCAACATAGCAGTGGCACGTGGCAGAATTGGAACTCAAAGAAGATGCACCATGGGACCAAAGAAAGCAGATTTGTATTCTGCAACGCTCTCACATACTCACCAATGGAATTTCCACGAGATCTGGCTTCACTGAAACGAAGCAGCTCCTTTCTGCAATCTCCCCGAAGAAAACAACATCGCTATATACAAAGAGCTTCCGTGTTGCCGGCATTCCAGCTGTCTCAAAGCCACAGCATTTAACTCTCTCCAGATGTAACCCTTCAGCCCCCACCCCCTTATTACAAGATCATTCTCCTTAAAAATAATAAAAGAATGGAAAAGGGTTTCGGCAGGTGCCGATCAACATCAGAATAGAGAATTAGATGGTTCCCCCCCTTTTCTCCCCATGTGTGACCCCCCAAAAAGAATGCTCCCCAAGCCACTGTCCCATTTTGTCCACAAAGCTTCCTAACCTTGAATAGCTGAGAGAGAGAGAGAGAGAGAGAGAGAGAGAGAGAGAGAGAGAGAGAGAGAGAGAGAAGGTTCCCCTGTTTCCCATTGAAAGAAGAGTGCTGGAAAGGTTATAGCTGTAGCTGTCAATTTCCACTGATGGGAAGGAAGTAGCCATCTATCAAGAACATCACTCTTATGTAGAGAGTTCTTGTGGGTTCAGAGGCTTCCATGCACTTACATTCTTATCTAAATATGGGAACTGTGTTATTTTGTATGGAAGCATCTAACTTTTTCCAACTTGGGTTCATTTATGATCAGTTTTGGTTCAGGTGTGTGTGTTAGGGGGAAGCACCCGCCAACAGACTGGTACCATGTATTATGGAACTGAGTGGCCTTTTAGCAGCATTGTACTAAATCTTGTGCTTCCCACAGACATTTGGCTGGCCTCTATGAGAACAAGGATGTTGGAGTTACAGGTGGGTAGCCGTGTTGGTCTGCCATAGTCAAAACAAAATCGAAAGTTCTTTCTAGTAGCACCTTAGAGACCAACTGAGTTTGTTCCTGGTATGAGCTTTCGTGTGCATGCACACTTCTTCAGAAATCTTATCTGAAGAAGTGTGCATGCACACGAAAGCTCATACCAGGAACAAACTCAGTTGGTCTCTAAGGTGCTACTAGAAAGGATGTTGGACTAGATGAGCCACTGGCCTGATCCAGCAGGCTCTTCTTGTGTTCTTAAAACAATTATTTGGAAGCTCCTTTTGAACAAATACCAGGAACATAAGAAGCTGCCTAGTACTGACCCAGACCATTGGTTCATCTAACTCAATGCCTGGCAGGCAGCAGCTTTCCAGTGTTTCATAGAGGGGTCTGTTTCAGTCCAACTTGAATGTCTTTAAAGAAGGATTACACAAATTTGTGGAGGAAAAGCCTATCAGAGGCTATGAGCTATGGTGGCTGTGCTCTGCTCCCACGATCAGAGGAGGTATACTTCTGAAAACCAGTTACTAGAAATTACAGGAGGGGAGGGTGTTATTGCCAGTGTGGTGTAGTGGTTAAGAGCGGCGGGCTCGTAATCTGGTGAACCGGGTTTGATTCCCCGCTCCTCCACATGCAGCTGCTGGGTGACCTTGGGCTAGTCACACTTTTCTAAAGTCTCTCAGCCTCACTCACCTCACAGAGTGTTTGTTGTGGTAGAGGAGGGGAAAGGAGATTGTTAGCCACTTTGAGACTCCTTAAGATAGTGATAAAGTGGGACATCAAATCCAAACTCCTCCTCCTTCTCCTTTTTTCCTCTCAGATCCTGCTTACAGGCTTCTCAGGCATCTGGTTGGCCAATGTGAGAACAGGAAGCTTGGCTAAATGGGCCATTGGCCTGGTCCACCAGAGTTTTCTTATATTCTTATGTAATGTAATTCACAGATCATGTAAGGTAAGCCAGAAGAGCAGCCTCCTTGCTTTACCTGCAACGTTTCATAGTCCTGATATTTACAGCAAAATACCCAAAGAAAGAAACAAAAAGTTTTCCAATGCTGATAAATAGCAAGAAGCAAAAAAGTAGGTAAGTTCAGTTTCACAGCTTTGGTGTCACATGGCTGTTGTGAAGATAAAATGGGGGAATGGAGATAACAATATACACAACCTTGAGCTCTGGGAGGAAAATCAAGATACAAATATACAATAAGCAACAAATAGGTGCAGTTTCACAACTCTCAGAAACATATATTTGAAACACTTTGTCAACCTTGACAAACAGAGAGAAATTATTGTGTTCAAATACAGTCAATAGCCATTTTAACTTGCAGCAGCTTTGAGATGTCCAGATATTTTGTGGCTGCATTTGTGGAGACATTTTGTATTTTATATTTTTGCTTTATGGTTACCGCATATTAACAAATAGCATCCCAGTTAAGATAAACAGACCAGTAGTGGCTGTGTGGGGAACATGGAAGCTCAGCAGGTGGGGGTATGTAATATTCCATTTCTTTCTGAGGGAAACCCTCATTTATTTTCAAAGTGAGTTACTTTTCAGTAAAACCTACCAAACCCAGCCAGTTTTGTTTTATTCTTTAAAGGCAGCACATTGAGTGAATGAAATAATGGGGACACAAGCAAACTTACCGCCGTGGTCTGCTCCATTCAGCTTCTCCTGCTGCTTTGGGAAGGGCCTCTTCTGAGTCCCAGGTGCAGTGGTCAACATTCCTTCCTCTGATTGCTTAGCAACAGTGATTAAGTGACCTTAGCAACAGAGGCCTACCTAGGCTCCCTTGCACCCTTGGTAAGGAGCTGTATTGGTGTCCCTTCGTCCCTTGAGCCCTTGGCAAGGAGAGTGTGTGGATGGGTGGATGGGCTCCTAGACACCCCAAACCAGGGTCAAGAGGTGGTTGGGCAAACTCAACCAACTCCTAGGTATGTCCCTGCTTAGCAATGGTGCTGCCCACGGAGTGCCAAAGCCTTAGCGATATCTCACATATTGTTTTATAACTTTCATTAGATGTCTCTGATTCACTTCCTTTTAAAAAAATGAAAGTTAAGCCCCTGGAGCACCTGCTAGCATTGGGCCTGGTACTTTTGAATTCCTTGTACCCCCCTCTGTCAGTGGCCCTGATGCAGTTACAACTATAGCATCCCTTGGAGATAGAAAGCGATCCAGCTTCAGCTTAAATACTTCCTGCCTAGCCCCCTGCCTTCATATCCAGATCTTGGGCTGCAGAGCCTGATCTCTATTCTTCAAAAAAAATGAGCAGCGGGAACTGGAACCTCTTACAGAAGTCAGGGAGTGTTACTTGAGCCTGACTTGTACCTTGCAGATTTTCTCATTTGGCCAGAGTTGTTTAACACACACAGCATGTGCAAGCCCAAACAACTATCAAGGCATGGTTCTTTCAATGGAGAGGGCAAATCAGCATATGTAGATGAGTACACACAGAGAGGACATACAGTGACAGCTGGGGTGATGACTGCTTGAGGACTGACTGCTGGGATAGCTCAGTCACTAGAGCATGGGTTTGAGACCCACATTGGGCAAAGGATTCCTGCATTGCAGGGGGTTGGACTAGATTACCATCGTGGTCCCTTCCAACTCTACAATTCTATGATTCTATAGTGACACTCCCCCAAGGAATCAGTGGTGGCATGCCTTATTGGTTGTACAGCCTATTGCATTTTGGTGATCTTTCTTCCTTGCGTTCTTTCCTAACCTGGTGTCCTCAAGACTCTCCCGGCTCCAGTCTGAGCATGGCCAATGGCCGGAGATGCAGTCCAAGACATCTGAAGGGACAAGGAGCAGGACCTGATCCCACAGGTTTACTTGTATGAGGGATGGGGTACCTGTGGCCCTCTAGATATATATTGATATCAATAATAAAATTATTATTATTTTAGAAGATATCTGAAGGTAGCCCTATATAGTGAAGTTTTTTCCCCAAAAAATGTTTGATGTTTTATTGTGTTTTTATATTTTGCTGCAAGCCGCAAAGTTGTTGGGTTTCCAGTTCTCAAGATCCCTGACCCCTGGCCACGGTTGATGGGAGTTATAGCCCAAAACACATGGAGAGCCATTGGTTCCCCATTCATGACTTATATAATGGCTGATTCTCTCCTCATGCATATACCTCCCTGTTCTTGCAATCGAAGTACTTATTTGACCCCACTATATTTTCTCTAAGCCCTTTGCTGGAGCGTTGCAGCCATTTATTCAACTGTAGGAAACAAGTATAACATACTGGCTAACCAAAAACAATTTCAAAAGTGCAGTTATTTCTGTTCCCGGAGAAGACTTCGTAGCCAAGCTCCACATGTGATATCAACTTCCTGAAAAAAAAACAGTGTCCTTTAATAGGAGCGCAAGGCAGGTCCCCAATAGGACCCATGGATCTGAAGTGGAAAGGAGGTTTATTGAATATTAATGGATCCCACCCACCTGGCAGGCTTTACACAACAGCTTGGGAAACAATTATCTGATGGCACTGAAATTTCTTAATGTTTGTATTGAAATATGAGTTTAGCTGGTTTTAGGCTGATGTTAATGGAATAAACAGACCTTCCAGAAGGTTAAGGAATGATGTCCAATTCCAGTCTCAATGCCTATTAATAATACATCTAGTTAATTAAGTATGTTTGCTATATTACATCAGTAATAACAGTTTTTTTTTTTAAGTGGGGCAAAAATGAACATTTTAAAAACAAAAACAGCCACTTTTTTATTACTTGTTACAACAGGCTGAGAAATCATCAGTAACGATCTTTTGGGGGGTGATAATGATGCATCCAGAAATTAAAAAGTCTGCCCCCCCCCGGCAAGTATTTGGTGCTTAAAAGTGGAAGTGATATGCAGTTACTACCTTTATGTTATTTCAACTTCCCAGATCTTGCTCTTCAAACACATCGCTACCAAATATCTGTAACTCATGCCTGCCTTTTGTTCTGTTCTAAATCCTCTTTAAAGTCAATGATGCCTCGGGTTCAGGGCTGCATTAAAACCTTTAGAGGCCCTAAACTCTGAAAAAAGGTTATGGTGCCCTCCACATATGTAATTCAAAATAAAAAAAATACTAAGCAGTAAAATAAGAGTGTTTTGGGGTTGTTGTTTTTAACGACACAAAACTTACACATATGCTGAAATTATAGCAGCTTTCTAAATTTTTGGATGACAAAATCCTTTCAAAAATACGTTTCTCGTTTTTCTTTGCTGGTGCCCTAAGCATGTGCTTAGTTTGCTTACTGGGTAAACCAGTATTTATATAGGTTTAACTATAATTTCAATGGGGTGAAAGCTAATTAGTAGAAAAGGAAACTCTGAACTGTTATAATCATCTCCAATGGATTTATCAGTTTCCTTGGTCTTGGGAGAAGATTTTTTTTTTTCCTGGCAAAGCAACACCGCATTGATATATCCCTGTTTGAATGAGGGCTGGGAGACAGACTACGAGTGTAATGTGGGGTAGTTATTTCCTATGGAATACGGTAGGGTGAATCGAGTGTTGAATTTGATCCCTACCAAAATTCTTTCTCTGAATCCGCTTCTCCTTTTTGCACAGGCACACACACACACACACACACAGAGTAGGGCAGCAACACAGAACAGCGATGCCTCTGCAATACAATACGAAGTCAGTCAAAACAAGCACCAGTCCTTAGATATTAAAAACATTCCTGCTGTGTCACATCATGGCGCCGGCATAAGCTAAAGTCAAGACTTTATATTGTCAAGAGGCACTAACTTCAGACTGCATTACAACATGGATGTTTGCCAGCAAGCATAAATAAAGAACTTGCTCATAAACAATATCTTGAGGCAGTATGTCAAGCAATTTTTTATTTTATTTTTTGCAGAAAAGAAAGCTTGCTACGATCGTCTGTTTAGGACTCTCTGTTGTCCTGTTGATCGTTGAGTTTTAAGACAAGCTCTATAGCAGTTCCCAGATGCTGGTGTATCTGGCAACGGCAGTTGCAAGAAAATGAGTGAGTAAACAGTTTGTAAAGCTTACGACTTGCTAGCTCCGGCGTTATACACGTTCATTTGTATGCATCCAGATCCCGAGGTGGGATAGCCTTTCTCAGCAGATTCCAGAGGCATCGGGGCACCATTTAGTGAAAACTGGATTTGAACAAAACCTGAATCTTGAGCTAAATAGGCCTTGGAGGAATTTTTGGATTGACAGAGGTGAAACAGGATCTGTGCAGGGCTGCATAAGTCAAAGAAGGGAGTCTCAAAGTGCTCTGCGGTGCCACCCAGAAACAGCCTCCAGTATCCTCTGACCTACACTGCTTTTAACCTTCCCCTGCTTACTCCCTTCTGCTGACCTTCACAACAGTTTGGATCCAATGCTGATTCTGCTGAGAGTGGACCCATTAATTTGGCTGATCATTTGTTTCTGTGTTCAATTCAAGGAACTCACTTTCGTCCTAATGTCAGGGACTGAGCAGAGGAGAAATGGTGGAGACTGCCTCCCCAGCTTGACCCAGAGGAAGACAGTTTAGATTTACAGTTTGAGGGAGGTCACAGCTCAGAGGCAAATGAGGGAAAAACTTGGGAAATAATGGGGGGGGGGGAGGAAGCACCAGGGGACGAGAGCTGACAGACATGGTGTCTTTACAAAGCATTCCAGACCCTCCACCTCCCAGAACCTGGCAAGCCTTGAAAGTAGGAGAGCAAAGATCTCAAAGACAGAGGACACTTACCAGCACCCGTAGCAGACAATGAGATTGATGAATCAGGAAGTGGGAGAGAGAGAGGTGGAGATTCACTTGGGACAACACCATTATCCAAGAGGCTGGGTTCTATAGCCTCTCTCTGTAAATACTGAATAAAAAGTGGACAGTAACAAACATTTCCTTGTCTTTGTCTGCTACTGGGCAACCAGCCGGGAGTCGCTGGCAGCAGTCTGACACTTTGGCCCTAAACAGCTGAAAGACCAAGTCCTTCCTTACAGACCTTCCTGCATGTTAAGATCAGCAGATGGGACTCTCTTGGTAGGTCAACCTCCGTTAGACACAAGGGTGGGGGTGCCTGAGATAACATTCTCTTGTTGTTGTTGTTCAGTCGTGTCCAACTCTCAGGGCTGATTTCTTTAAGGATGGATATGTTTGATATTTTTGCAGTCCATGGGACTCTCAAGAGTCTCCTCCAGCACCATAATTCAAAAGCATCAATTCTTCGATGATCAGCCTTCTTTATGGTCCAGCTCTCACTTCCATACATCACTACTGGGAAAACCATAGCTTTAACTATACGGACCTTTGTCGGCAAGGTGATGTCTCTGTCTCTGAACATTCTCTTAGGCTGCCCTTAAGTTGTGGAATACACCCAGAAGTGCATCTGGCTTTCAGCCAGCTTTCAGCAAATGCTAAAGACACACTCCTTTACCTAGGCCTTTGATCCCTGAGATGTGTGTTTTCAGGGCCCACCCTATTCTAGTGATTGTAATCTGTTTTGACTGGTTTTAATTTTGTTGTAACTTGCCCTGGGACCTGATGGCGAAGGGTGGATAATAAATTTAATAATAATAAGTTCAGTGGGTCTGCTCTGAGTAGAACCTACTTGGTTATGACCCTTGGTAAGTAACGTGTGACAAAGGAAACCTCAAACGTGCGCAACCTCATCAACTGATACACATGTTTCTAGGACTGCATTCTGGTATATTAACTTTGGTCTGAGAACCAACCTCAAATGAAGACCTGGTCATACCCATACCTTCACATAGACATAGCATTTCTGAGCTTTCAGTTTCTGATTTATATCAACAAATCTAAGGAAACTGCTAAAAAGCTGCAGCCCTCGACAGCAGAAAAGCTACAATGCTTCGGTGAGGGAGTGTAATATGCCAACGACTAGACATCTGAAAGTAAACAATGTCAGCTCATGCGCCTCTCACTTGCCTTCCTGTGACACTGTGCAGCTGCAGCCAATGGACTTCAGCCAAGCCAGTTGTGACTGATGTGCTTGTTTCCATTTCTGTAGCTTCCCATTACTGCTCTTCATTCAAAGAAATGTTAATGGCTAGGAACTAGGGATGCGAGAGAAATTTTTGCTTGGGTTTGCCTTTACATGTGAATCTTCCAAACTGAGGTTTCCTAAAACAGCGTTTGAACTGAAATGCAGCTCTCATTTCTGGAAATGCTCTGAATCTTGCATTGAGTTTGCCCAATTAAAAATGTCTACTACATTGCATACATCAGGGGAAAGTGCACACAAATTGGACACAAAACTGCGTACATTTGTGAAAATAAAATAGCACAATGCAATGGGGAATATCACTTGCAAAAATGTGTGAATAAGGAATAAATGCACACTTAACCACTGGCAAATATTTGTGACTTGCCCGCCCCCAATGCAACTTGATGCAGAAATGTAGTGATTTGAACTTAAGAAAAGAAAAATGAGTTACTAATATATTGTTGATTCCTATTGAATCAAATACAAGTTCATTTCAATTCCAATTGCTCTGGGTGCTTCAATGAATGCCCAGTTGCTTCCTTGTACTGCATTGATTCCATTCATTTAAACAGAGGAGCAGATTTGTAGGATGTGCAAAGGACCTGCCTTCTCTATTGAAATGAATGGGGTCAGCCTATGTAAGAAATCCATAAGATAGCCCTTGTAAAATTCCCATGGTAATAGGGAAGCAATGGGTCGGTTCCATTGTGTTAGTACATCTTGTGGCATCAGAGGACCCATATTAAACTGAAAACATTTTAAACACATGCTAACAAAGCCTGAAAGTAAGGCAGGGAAGTTATTTTTTTATTATTTGGTTGTTAATCAATATATTCAAAAGTTTTCAGAGAATCACAAATGCCAGTGTAAACATGCGCCAGGTACATAGATAATATAAAGTATTGCACATAGAAAAATATATATATCATCCACATTTCCTAATGATGTTTCATCCATCTGTAGTCAATGTGTAGGTGTTCAGCCAAGCCACCATTCTGGATGAACTATGGTTTTAAGTCAATAATTCAGCATTTAGAAAAGAGATACAACTCACTTATTTTCCAAGGGTGGTTATGTGAATAAGCTGGCAATGGTGTAGAAATCTGCAGCATGGTTTTGATACCTGAGGCAGTCATCCTCTGCTTCTTATGAGTGCATAAGAGAAGTAAAAATGGTTGTAGCAAGAGGAAGCCCCCATCTTCACTGTCCTGCCTTGCTTCAACCAAGAACTGCCCCCTGCCCCTTGAACGGTTCTCTGTAAAAACATGGCTCAGCAGTTAATTGGATGCGGGGTTCAGGAGCCAATTGTCCGTTTGTTCTTCCCAGTCTCTGGCAATAGTAGTTTGGGTTTTGGCAGGGCAACAATTATTATAATGGGAATGATTGAATCTGGGTCATAGGGTGCTAAACATGAATTCAACAAGCCAGGCAGGGGAAAGGGAAGAAAGTGAGCAATGTTAGTACTTTCCAGCACATTTACATTCAGCATTTTACTTGTGAATTCAAAGGATATGAGTATAGAAGGTACAGGAAGTTCAAAACCTCATGCAGATTTTTTTTTATAAAAAAACACAATTTGCACCAATGCATTCAGTTTTAAGCGAGGTTCAACATATGAGTGGAAGCAGTAGCTTCATGCTCTGGCACCGGGGGGTGGACAGCAGGCGGGGGTGGGGCTGGCATGTGTCCTGGGGGCGTGGCACCCAGCATGGGCGGAGGGGGCAGCCACGCTGGCACCCCACCGGGATTGCGCTGGCGGGGGTGCTGTGCTCTCCCCCCCCCCCACTCCTCGTCCTCCGCCACTGAGTGGAAGTTAATCTGGACTGGTGGCTATTATAAAAGCTCATGTTTATAGGAACACCTTGGAAATCTTCCTGGATTGGGTCCAGTGATTGTCCTGCTGAAATTAATGAGCCTAAACTAGTCCGAACAGGACTAATGCTAGATAAATTCATAAGAGACAACCTGGGGAGGGGGGGGGGAGTCAACCATGGATAACAATAAAAAGATAATTGCAATTCAGAAACCAGGTGTTTACATGGTGCTCCTCCATGAGCCATGTCCCAATTACTCTCAGTAGCACCCTGCTAATTTCCACACATGAAAAGGAATGAACACAGGTTAGCCCTCTCCATTGAAATTAATGGGAAACCATCCCATGTGCAGGAGTTACCTACACATGCACTGGAGCTCTCATGTTAATAAAGAGACTTGGTGGATGGGGTTGTTATAAGTCCAAGTGTCTCCAAATGGTTTGCTGAATATAGAAAAGCATGGAACTTCCTTAGGAAAGCTATGGGAGCAAAAAAAGAAAGACATGACCCTTACGTTGGTTTCAAACTAGATCTGGATACATTTATAAAGGTAATTTTTAATCTGTTATACAGATGTGCCACACTAGGATTAGGGGAGGTTTTGTTTCACTTTACATCGTCTTCACTTTGAATCATCAGTGGTTGTTTCAATTGGAAGCAGATGCTGACTGTTGGAAGCTCACTTGTGCTAGTGAGCCCAAGCTGAACTTTTCTTAAGAAGGGTTGGTGAATGGGGTTTGTTTTCCAGCAAAGGCTTCATTGGTTTCGTTTAATTTACATTGGATGTTTTCTCCCAAATCAGGTTGGCCAGCTGATTTTTCCCACTTTGCCTCACTTGATTGTATGTGGCTTCGGATCATAGGAAGCTGCCCAGTCAGGCAAATGGCCCATCAAGCCCAGTATTATCTATAGCGATAAATAGCAATTCTTCAGATTTTCAGACAGAGGACACTCCAAGCCCTAACTGTAAATGTCAGGGATTAAACCTGGGACCTTCCGCACACAAAGCAACTGCTCTGTCATTGTGCCATTGCCCTTCTTAGTTCACCTTACTAGCAGTAACTGGATTGTATTACTTGAGTATGCACAATTTACTACTGTCTTTTCTACAATTAGGCTGCAATCCTCTATAGGCTTTGTTGGGAGTAAGTTCCAGACTTTCATGTGAGTATAGGATTGCACTCTGTGTCTCTAACGTGGGACGCCAGACTTCTCTTTGATTGGCAATCAGGATATAGTGGATAACCTTAATCTGCTATGTCCATGGTGTGGGGCGATTAAATAAATGGAAGATTCTATGTCATGTTCCTTAAGGTTCAGGGTTCAACTATAATCTTCAGGGTCACTTCCCAGGCCTGTGATTCTGCAATTCTTTATCATACACTCCATCCTATAAAATAATATATACTTTTGCTTCCGTTCCGACTCTTATAACTGGTATATGGAATGCGCAGGATACACCCACTCTATTTACATGCAAAGTAATGTTATCATCAGTATAAAACTTTAGAGCCTATTTTGGTTAGGATGCCCAGCCTACAAAAAAAAAAAGATGGAAAAATAAATAATTGTGCCTCGCTTATGGAAAGTGTTTTTAAAGGCTACTTTTGCTTGTCAGAAGTACTTTCACAGTACCAACAATATTGCCTGTCTCCCTAAGCCAGAGTTTCATAGAAATTCCTATCCTTAGGGAGGCACCACAACATTATGCCATGATACAGTAGAGTTTGAACATTTTGTCTTTAAGCCGTACAGCAACGCGGGCGTTTCATCACCACATGCTCCGGACTACAGGAGTGCTTCTAATGCCATCCACGTGTGAATGACTCTTTTGTTTAAATAAAACTCTCTCTCTCTCTCTCTGCTGCTCATCAGCTGGTTATGTTTTTGAGGCTGTGATCATTGTTCTTGTCTTCCCATCTAAGGTCATTTATGCAGTGAATGTGTAGAACACTGCGTAGTTCGGATTACGACCACATCTTGGCAAGAAAGTTCCTGGTAAGTGGAATCTGTTGTACTTTTCTGCTCTTGACCAGGGGGACTCTCCTCTTCCTATGTGTCAGTAGTCTTGTCACTTGTCAGTTGCACCCTGTCAGCCATGTCATCTCGAGGGGGCCTCGCTCTGTCAAAGAAGCCGCACTGGAACAAAACAAACAGTCATGTGTAGACAAGTTGGCAAAGCAACCATCTTTTCTCTCTTTTTCAGGTCCTGCCCTCAGACTCAGACATTATGCCTTGGTGTCATACACCTGTATAAACATGTAGAGGAAATACATACGCATTGGCAGTGCTTTTGCCTTAAATTTTAATCAACCATCTCTGTATTGAAAAAAAAAAGCAGTTTAGTTACCTGGTTGTGAGACGTTTTTAAGCCTTAAAAAGATATTACAACCAAATATCCAGGGATTCCAAACATGAAACCCCTTGCTGCCCCACTGGTTGCATATAGAATTATACCACGCAGAAGCTGTTTTTAAATGCCTCCACAAATTTGTGTGATTGGCTAAGTGCAGCATGGAATTGAATAGGCCCCCCAAAAGCAGTCTGGACTGCCTGTAGGAGCAATCACTGAAACGAAATGTTTCAGGAAAAAATCTGGTGTGGCATGAATTGCTCACAGCCACTGAGATCAATCAAACTATTCTGGACTAAAGGCTATTGAGCAACTCAGTTAAAAAGCGAATTCATTTGAACAAACAGTGAAGGTGGTAAATGAAATGGAGAAGCCACTACAAGGTGATATTTTTTTTTAAAAAAAGCAGCAGCAGCAGCAGCAGCAGCAAAGGGGCTGCCTGAATGTCCTGCAATATCATAGTTATATAGACTCAGCCTGCTAAGTCATAAGCCCCTTGGAAATAAGCACACTTTGTCTGCAATCTTATTCATACTCGCAGTTTGCTTTTCAGTAAAGACTGAGCTGCGTCTTTCATAACAGGGCTGTGTAACAACGAACAAACAGCCTTCGGAGCAAAAATTAATTGACCCACCCTGGCATCATCTTGTTTATAACTTCAGCTATTTATCTGAATCTGCCCTAAGCCTCCCACGCTATTCCAGAAGTAGCTGCAGTGCTGTATTGACAATGCTGTTGGAAGATACCCTGGGACAAAGATAGCCTGGGGAAATTGCATCTCTGTAGTTCTTCATCTTTGCAACGCGAACAACCTTTGGTTCTGTGATGGTGACCGTGGAGCAAGTGTTGCTGGTGCTGGTGGAAACCAGGTGTTCAGCATCAGTGCTCTAGTCTGCAACCCTTCACAGCTGTGAGCCATGAATCATCTAGTGGGGTAGATCAGAACAGTTGGCGAGTGCTCTGCCAAGTCTTATCTGTGCACTTGCCATTTCATACAAACTTGCACTGTGGTTGACCTGTCCTGAAGTTGACCCGTTCACAAACTATGGAGGCAAGATGTAAGTGTGGGGTAGATGACGAAATGACAAGAGTTTGGTGTTGGGCAAGAGCCTCTCACCTGCTTGACTTACTAGTCTAAGCGACTGGATTTGATTATCTGCACTATCCTTTGGGGATCTTTTAAGTCCAAACAGAGATGATATAAAGGAATGGAATGCATTTTCTAAATATTAAATCTCTGCATGGCAGTCTTTGAAATTATCTTTTGGGAGTATTAATAGGAATAAGAAGCACACTTGTTCTGTTCTTCTGAGTTACTGTGCCAAGCCGGGCCAACTTGTGACCCTCCAAGAAGAAAACAAGCCCACCTATCATGTGTGCCAGGGGCTTCACAGAGCTCCTGTTTTGGCTGTCTTCCTGCAAAAACAGAGGGGAAACCAAGCTTTGGTAGGATCTGGTCAAATTTTATACAGGCCTATCTGCCATGTATGGAGGATTTCCTTACTGAACTGCCAACTGATACCTTGGAACTGACATGATTTATTTCAGGAGCCAAAAGTCAATGTGAGAGTTCCTGAGCATTTTCTACATTCTTAATATTCAAACTTAAAAAAAAAAGATGGAAGGGAAAAAAGAAGTTTGAAATGGACATGAAACAAGTGGTAATGTGGATAAATATTTGTTTTCTTTTAAATCAGATGTTTCAGATTGTTTATTTTAACAGTATTGTATCAGGTTTTGTTGTTGTTGTTTTTTAAAACAATTCAAAACCAAATGTATGACCCTCTGTCAAACAATTTCATTTCTGCATTAAATTTGCTATTCTATGTTAACGGAAAACCATGGGGAACAAGATTTGACTTCTGAGGTCAAGCATTATAAATATGATAAAATAAACCATGTATTCTATTTATTATTGTTGCAAGTTATGAATATTCATCACTCTTATCTACCAAACAACATGAATATTTAAGTTTCATCTCATTACTTTTGACACAATACTTGTCAGCTTTGCTTCTAAAAAGTTCAGGGCACAGTCTAGCACACTTAAGTCTACTGAATTATGGCCCATGCCTTCCATTAAATGATTTGCTTAAGTGTTCTTGCGCACGTACAAATAATAAAATAATATATGTATTAAATTCATGCTAAGCAGACATCACTCTGTAGTGCAAAAGGCATGAAGTGGGCTACATGACAGAAACGTTGGATTATGATCTTAGCAAGATAAAAGCCCTGTTTAGTTGCCAACCAATATATTTTAATATTCATAGCATTCAATTAGCATGCACTCTTGCTCAAGAAATGCATTAGTAATAAAATGGGAAATGTATTTTGAATCAATTACTAAGGTTTTCTTCTTCTTGGGGATTTGAGTAACCATTTAAATGGCCTTGATTTAAATTATTGCACTTGAGAAACAGTGTTATCATAGTGTTAAAGTATGTCCAAACCAGATGGCTTTCTGGATTTTCTCACAGGATTGTTTTGGGGATAAAACAAGAGAGGGGAGAATTATGGGATCCTGCCTTGAGCTTGTTGGAGGAAAAGTGGGATATAAATGTAGCAAATAACATGAATAAACATCTAAAGTTACTTTTAGTTACACACAATTTTTGTATGTGGTGTCTATGGTATTCTTAAAGATAAAATAACCAAGCCTGTAGAAGAATAAGTCTTGCTAAGCAGAGCCAGCATGTATTTGCAAGGACAAGCCCTGTCTCATGAAACTATTTGAGTTCTTTGAGAGTGTCAACAAGTATACAGACAGAGGTGATCTGGTTGACTAACATAGCGTATCTGAAACAAAATAGGAAATTCTTTCCAGTAGCACCTTAGAGACCAACTGAGTTTGTTCTTGGTATGAGCTTTCGTGTGCATGCACACTTCTTCAGATACCTTCAGATTCTTCAGATGCACACAAAAGCTCATATCAAGAACAAACTCAGTTGGTCTCTAAGGTGCTACTGAAAAGAATTTCCTATTTTGTTTCCTATTTTGTTTCGACTATGGCAGACCAACACGGCTACCCACCTATAGCGTATCTGGACTTTCAAAAACCTTTCAATAAGGTAGCTCACCAAAGACTCCTGGAATAAGAGGCGAATATTGACCCTATTGTGGATCAAGATCTGGTTAAGAAGCAGAAAGCAGGAATAAACGGGTATTTCTCTGAATGCAGAGATGTAGAAACCGGTGTCTACCATGAATCGGTACTGGGACCTGCACTTCTTAGCTAGTTCATAAAAAATGATCTAGAGTTAGGAGTGAGCAGTGAGGTTTGCTAATGATCCTAAATGGTTCTAGGTTGTTTAAACAAAAATAAATGGCAAAGAGTTCCAAAAGGACCATTCGCAGAGTGAATGGGCAGTAATATGGCAAATGCAGTTCAATGTAAACAAGTGTAAAGCGATGCTCCTACAGGAGGCAGTGATGGATAGCTTCAAAAGAGGATGAGACAAATTCATAGAAGACGATGCTATCAATGGCTACTAGTCATGATGACTGTGTTCTATCTCCACTGTCAGAGACAGTAAAGCTTCTGAATATCAGTTGCTGGAAACTGCTGGTAGGCAGAGTGCTGTTGCAGGCTTCTTACAGGCATCTGATTGGCTACTGTGAGAACATGATGCTAGACTAGATGCGCCATGGGCCTGATCCAGCAGGCTCTTCTAAAGTTCCTACAGTGCTTACCAAGGGGGAAGACGGAAGGAAAGAGGAAACTGGGAAAACATTGGATGAGGATTCATAACTCAACGTGGTCAGTAATAGGCATGATATAGACCAGTGTTTTTCAACCTTTTTTGGGCAAAGGCACACTTGTTTCATGAAAAAAATCACGAGGCACACCACCATTAGAAAATGTTAAAAAAATTAACTCTGTGCCTATATTGACTATATATAAAGTAATTTTTCCATTTTTCCCACGGCACACCAGGCAACATCTCGCGGCACACTAGTGTGCCGCGGAACAGTGGTTGAAAAACACTGATATAGACCACTGTGGGAAATGGCACCCATCAAGCTGGAATTAAAAACAACGTTTACACATCAGAGACATAGTTTTAAGTGCTTTGAAGTCAATTGTTTCCAAGTCCCTGAAACAAAAACTTGTAAACTGCTAGTGACTCAGTGATTGCTAGACTTTAGCGATGTAATAAAAACATCAAACAGAGCCTACCAATATTAAAATAAAATCACTTGCAGCCTTAAAAAAGATAACATTTCTTTTCCTCTGAAGGGGGTGCCCGATCATGTTTCAAAAGATAATTCCTTGAGGTACTTTGGGAGAAACAAACCCTAGAGATGCTTCATTGTAGCATGCTGCCGAAATCTAAATTCCCCAGACAAAAGAAGATCATAGGTCTTGGGAATCGCAGCCAATCTCTCACTGCTCACTTCTAACTAGCTTTCAATAATGCAAACAAGCCACCTCTTTGGAAAGGTCAGAAACACAAACATGTCAGCGATCCAAAATAAATAACACACCCATCTCGTATGTCCATGATTATTTTGCTCAGAAGATCACACATTCCATCCCCCCCCCCCACCTCCCCATTTTGTTTTGGTATCATCTTCTCTAGTTTAACACCAATACATTACATACCTTCCACAATGCTAAGGTCAACATAGCCAAAACCAGCAGTCCGAGGAGTATGGCTAATATTATAACCCACAGCGGGATTATAAAAGAAATGTTTGGAGTAGCCCAAATAACAGATGTTTTGGTCTGAAATGGAAGATGAGAAGGGGGAAAAAAAAGATAAAAGGGTAAATGAAGATGAATTATAATACAACCTGAAAGTGGTTATATATACAGAATTAGAAACTAATGGTGTATTTGTAAGGCCGCTGTTTTAAAAACTCAGCATACAGTATCTGTCAGAACTTCACAAAACTTAAGTTCTTGCAGTTCTAGTGAGTGGTATAGAACTAAGTTTTATATAACTAAGTAGACCCACTGAAGTTAATAGACATGAGTTAGCCACGCCTACTGATTTTAATAGGCTCACTTTGAGAAAAACCTATACATTTAAAGTAGTATCATACCACTTTAAACAGTCATGGCTTCCCCCAAAGAATGCTTGGAACTGTAGTCTGTTAAGGCTCTTGAGAGTGGTTAGGAGACCTCGGTTCCCCTCACAAACTTACTGGAGGCATCAGGTTGGATAAGAGTAAACAACCCTGTGGGGTAGATTGAGAGGTTAAGAGATGGTGACTTGCCTGAGCCCCCCCCCCCAGTAAGCTTTAATTGTTGCTAAGCAGCAAATCAGGGCTCAGCACTTTGACCACTACATCACACCGAGTCTCAATTTGGTTTTACTGCCAGGGCTTCACCTCCAAACTGTAGTTTATGTGGGGAACAGGAGTCTCAGCTTATCAAGGATTGTCAGCATCATTCTGTATTTAAGGTTCTATGCTTGTATCAGCCCTTGCCAACCTACGGCCATCCTGATGTTTTGATGGACTGCATCTCCCATTATTCCTGGCCATTGGCCATGCTGGCTGAGACTGATGGAAGTTGGGAGTCCAAAAACACCTGGAAGGCAATAGATTGGAGAGGCCTGGCTTGCCAAGTCACTTCTGAAGCAGACACATGTAGAAATACAGGTACATGTATTTTGTACTTGGGTATCTATAGTACCTGAATGCTATATGTCAGCTGAACTCAGAAAACCACAAGACCTAGGTCTGCTACAGTTAAATAGGTTTAAATTTATATTATAGCTTAAACCAAATAAATCTGAGCCTCCATAGGCAATGGAGTAAGCGAGAACAAATGTCAACATTGCTATGATTTGTATTAGACATTGTGGTCTCTAGTCAGCTGACACAGCTACATACCTTGGGCAATATGCCACTGGACAAAACCCCTACGACAAAAGCATTCAGTCTTCTAATTACAGGAGTAATGTGAAAAGGGTAACATTAGCTCTACCCCCCCCCCACTTTGAAAAAAAACCCGCTGTCATTTTTAAAGACCGTCTAGTACACTTTGTAAAATGGCAGGTAACAAGTCTTTTATAACACATCACATATAAAAATAACTTGAAGTTCAACAGAAATATAAAATGTATTAACACCATTCCCCTACATTCTGGCTAAGCCCTGACCACAAAAGCTGGACCAAATAAATAGATCTTACAAAGCTTTTGAAATATACTTAAGGTTTGGCTTTACTGGGTCTCCAGAGGAAAATTATGTGCTTTCCAGCAAAGTCAAATTATATATACAGTATTTCTAATCCTGCACATTTTCCAACATTCTAAAGCTCTCTTACGGTAGGTGTATATATAAAATACCCAATTTCCATCCATCTGAGGTTTATGGTTCTGCTGAACTCCGATGTTGCGCATCCAGATTAATGGTGTGTTAACTGGAATTTGAACACAGACGGCCTACTCAGACTCCCTATTGTGTGTGTACTATAGATGCAAGCACCACTAGGGATTTTGAATGCATGCTCGCTATGTTGGCCCGTGGATCTTGCCTGCGGTCAGACTGGTGACCTACAATGGACTCCAGAGCACGTAGCTCTGACTATAGGTGAGGTCTGCAATGTCAGCAGTTTCTAAGCTGAGAAATCGCTTCCAAGTCAGTGCTACTCCTTGAGCTTTGTCCACTCTGTTTTCCTCATCTCCTAGTCTCCCCATTTGGAAAACCACCAGCTCATCCTTTCTCTAAAGCAACCTGCATTTGCTCTTCATTAGTATGAGCCTTTCTGAATCAGCCACTTTCCCCCCATTGCCATACCGCAGCTTACCATATGGGGCAGTGGTTAGCAGTTCATGACAGTACTTAAAATCACATATCCATTCATTCATTCATTCATTTGTTTATTACGGTTATAAACCAGCTCGAGAGGCACATTTTGGACAGCTTTCACAAAAGTAAAATATGCATTCAAAACAATATACAGCAAACAACTTAAGACTTAAAATTAGGTTAAACACCTAAACACGTGAGAACCTAAAAGTTTAAAATTTGAGATACCATACAGATTGACCCTATCACCCTGGAGGCTCATTTCGACTATGTTCCCCGCAGACTAATTTGTTCCGGGAGGATAGAATGCGCCTGCAAATCTGCGCGCAGAATCTGGCGACCATCCAGGTTCTCTTTTGATCTTTGCCTAAGAGGAGAGCATTTAGTTTAGGTTTATCTGGAAGGTTAGCAAGCCTCTCCAGTTGGGGGGCAATGGTGCCTCTGCATACCTCATCATAAAAGGGGCATCTAAAAAAATAAATGTTTGGGGCTTCCTATTTCCCCTAGTGGGCAGGCGCAAAGTCTCTGGTCGTATGGGACTTTTCCAAAAGATCCTTCCAGAACTGGCGAGGGCAACGCCGAACTTCGAGCAACAGTAAAGGCCCTTCTTGTGTTTCTGGATTCGAGAAAATAGAGGTATGCTGCCGGAGCAGCAATGTATCTCTCGTTTTCTGCGATTATAAAATCAGGGAACCTCAGGCAGTCCTGCTGTCTCTCGGAATCCACAATTCTTTGTCTGACGTCAGATCTTGCTTGACCCAGGCCCAAATTTAAAAGGGCTTGGGGAGCAAAGCCCAATTTCTGGAGAGTGTTCAGGACTGCTAACTGCCAGCCAGACTGGAACTGGTCACAAAGGATCATTGGAGCTATGCCTCGGGGGTGCAATTTCAGTGTTAGCCATTTATAGACTGATGTTAAGCTAATGTAAGCCTCGACTCTCGTTAACTCTGTTTCTAATCTGACCCATGCGTTTGAAACGCATCTGGGGACTTGTAGGATGGCCCTGAGGACTTTAGATTGAACTTTCTCGAGGGGAGTGAAGGAAGAGGATGGCGGGCCCAAGAAGGATCCATAGAGGAGCTGAGCCAATGTTTTGGCCTTGTATAGTTTTACGGCCGCGGGGACATAAAAACCCACTTTGGTTCTAAAGAATTTGAGAATGCGGTTTGCAGATCTTTCCCCAACACTCCCAGTGGAATTTATATGGATTTTGTTGGCCCGGACCGCCATTCCCAGGTACTTATAGTTCAAACCTTGTTGTAATTTATGCCCCTGGAGTTCCCAATTTCTGATCTTTGGTTTTTGCTCTTCATTAGTATGAGCCTTTCTGAATCAGCCACTCCCCCCCCCCCATTGCCACACCGCAGCTTACCATATGGGGCAGTGGTTAGCAGTTCATGACAATACTTAAAATCACATATCAACAATGATTCATGCCCAAACTCTCTACAATCTCTTGCTTCCAACAAAACAGTTCTTTGGGTTTTCCAGTACACACACACACACACACAAATAAAAAATTATTCAGGTGTGAATAGAGAATTGAACACACCGAAGGCTGGGAATGAGTGGAAAGGTGAATGTTAGAAATCATTGCCAGGGATCATTTAAGAGGAGCAGGTGGCATCAAACCTGGTGTTTTATGATCCAGTATCAGTTTACTATTTTACTGAGAGCAGAAGAATACTTGAGATCCGCCACCCCATTACTCCTGATCAAAGACCTAGATACTGTAGGTTTAAATGCCAATACAGAGAGACACATAACTGACAGCCATTTCAAAGATTTACCGAATTGGGCCTGTTGCATTCTGATTACATAGAGACAAGAGCTTTTAAGTGCAGCCGGAAACTGAGATATGCACATTTTAAATATTGAAAATAAAGCACCCCAAATTACTGGTCAAAGGTAGTAAGCATTTCAGAGAAAGTCAAATACCCAACCCCCAAGATGTCTAAATCTTGTCTGTTGAAAATCGTGTCTGGGCAGAATTTTTGAAAAGTGGCTGAAATGCCCAGATGTATGTCAGCTCATATCAGGGGGTGGGGAGCTCAACAGCTTTTGTCCAGATTTTCACTTTTTGAAATATGGCAACCCTAAAATATAGGGTGCAATGTGAATTTAAATAGCTCACTTTTCTAGTTGCTATTGTGCACTGAATATTAACTATGGAGGCTTCCTAGGTCAGTAAGTTCAGTGGTCGTGGTAGAAGGGGCTCGTTTTAATTAGCTAATAAATATTTTTCAATGACTTTCCTTGTGTTCCTCAATAATGCTCTCTGGCTGGCATGGAAACATAAGGGCAGGATGAGTGAGGGAAAAGGTCAATGGCTCTCATCTGCAGCAATCCTCTACACAGAACTCTCAGTCAAGGAGACAAATGAACTAGTGCGGAAGGTTGCAGGATGTGGACGCTACAGACATTACAACATCTGGGACCAACTTGGCCAGAGAACAGAAGCAAGGATTTTTCTCTCCTCCAGGACAGATCTCGCTCAGCAGATATTTATGTTCTTTGTTACAGTGCCAGACATCTCAGTAGTGCTCTTAAGCATGTAACCATTCCCCATTTCTCAAGTGGCAAGCAGTTTCAAGGGAGGCCCTAGTGGGTTTAGTTCCCGTTGGACAGAGCCGTCTTAAGGGGATCTGCCGCCCTGGCACGGCTATCCCTCCGGCGCCCCCGCCATGCCGCCTCTCCGCCGCCTCCCTCCCGCGCTTGCCGCCCCTTGGGAGGGGGGTGGGCGAGCGGGGGGTGAGGGGCGTGGCGCTGGAGCGGCGCGGGGCTCTGCGCGCCCTTCCAGCGCTTCCGGGATGGGAGGCGAGGGCGGCCGGCTCGCGCTACCGCGGCGCTGCTGGGCAGCTCGCGCTGCATCGGGCGGGCGGCCGGCTGCGCGCGGTAGCGCGAGCCGGCCGCCCTCGCCTCCCAGAGCCCCAGCTGGAGTGCTGGAAGGTCGCGCAAAGCCCCGCGCCGCTCCAGCGCTCCAGCTGGGGCTCTGGGAGGCGAGGGCGGGCGGCTTACAGCCCGCCCGCCGGCGCGCGAGTGCCCGCCTGCCCGTGGGGGCGGGGGCGGGTTGGGGAGGAGGAGCCCGGTATGCCGGCGGGCTCGCGGGGGCGCCCCTGGGGCGCCCAGCGCCCTGGCGCACCGCGCCACCGGCTTCTATGGATGAGACGGCTCTGCCGTTGGATGAGAAAACTGTGGAGATGCAAGAATGAGGAACTGGGCCCAGCTGGTGAGCCGGATCCTTATTTTTCCCACCCCTTGTGGGTCAAGTGGGTGGGGCTGCTTACCTACCACAGTTTTGCCTGAAGCCATAGCAACCAGGTGCAGCAAATCTCTTCTCAGCCCAGACTTGGCTGTACTGACTCCCCCCCCCCCATGCCATTTATGATGCCAGGTGCAGGACAGGCAGACATGGCTTGGCCAAAATGGTCTAGCAGGCCAAACAAGGAGGCCTGGTGAGCCTCATTTGTAATAATAATAAAATAATAATAATAATAATAATAATAATAATAATAATAATTTATTATTTACACCCCACCCATCTGGCTGGGTTTCCCCAGCCACTCTGAGCAGCTCCCAACAGATTAAAAACAGAATAAAACATCAAACATTAGAAACTTCCCTAAGCAGGCCCCCCTCCACTGACCTAAGGGGTCGTTGTCATGTTTGCTTTATTTACAAATACAGAAGCAGAGCACAAATTGAGTTGAGAAGGCACCTTCTACAAGAGAGAATATAGTCACCATGCCTTGAAGCCACCAATAACTTCAGTTTCCATGAATTTATCCAATCCCCCTTTAAAACAACCCAGATTGGTGGCCATTACTGCATATTGTGATAGTGGCTTCCATAGTTTTAACTCTGTGCTATATGAAGAAACCCTTTGTCTGTCCTGAATCTTCTCAAAACTGACTTCATTGGATGACCTCAGGTTCTAGTATTCTAACACACAGAGAGAGAAACCTTCTATCAACTGCAGGGAACATGCGGGGAAATATGGTTGGTTCCAGATTTTAAAAAAAGAAAGAAAAAAAAAGCCATCTGTTTTCACTGGCTGTTAACGGAAATGTTTTATTGTATATATTGCTGCCGAAACATTTGTTGGTGACTCCATTGGGTTTGTTTAAACTGATTGTTTTATTATAAACTTTATTTAATGTTTTCATTTTTTTTTTGCAACTGATAAAACTGTATATTTGGTATTGAATGTAAGCCACCCTGGAAAGGTATATAAAGGTAGGTATATAAAGCTAAGTTTAGAAACTTTTGAAAGAAGTGAACAAACATTCCCTATCAATACAATTTTTCACTAGAAACAATCTTTAACAGTCTGGCACAAGAGACCAGGGCCCTGCAGGATTTGGCATCTTTCCGCAGGGTCTGCAAGACGGAGCTGTTCCACCTAGCCTTTGGGTTGGTTTCAGTTTAACCCTGATGTTTCGTTCTTTTGGTGTGATTGGTGGGCTACTTAAAAATGAGGCTGCAGTTTAGATTTAATTTTAAATTGTATTTTAATCTGTATTTTAATGAATTGTTTTATTTTTTTGTTGTGATTTTATTGGTGTTAGCCGCCCTGAGCCCGGTTTGGCGGGGAAGGGTGGGGTATAAATTATTATTATTATTATTATTATTATTATTAGTGTTATTATTATTATTACAATAACAACAGTAACAATAATTCTTCCCCTAAGAACCCGAAGAGACAAAGAGAGCATCACAAGACAGATACATCTGGAGCTACATGTTGGAAATATTTCTCCTTGACACAACTGTACAAGCAAAACAGCTTATCTTGAATATAAACCTGTAACTAATTTCACTCATATCAGTTTTACTTGGGTGCAACACTGGAGTCTAGAATTTCATGTCACAAGATTAAAATAAAAATGAAAATGAAAGCCTGGTATCAGAATAAAGTAATGCAAGCCAGACAACACCACACACTTTTAAACAAAACTTTAAAGCATAAGGGGAAACGGGTATGGGCTCTGTTCGAAAGGAGCAATAGTTGAACAGGGAATCAATAGGTATATAAAGCTAAGGTATCAAGGAAGGATAAGGTCCCAGGAGTAGGGATAGCAAATCTGTCCATTTTGGCTTCTCTCAATTTCTCATTTTTTCCAATCTCAAGTTTAGTTCTCCACATTTCCACATCAATCATGACCTTTTTTTAAAAAAAGTCGATTTTAATGCAGATTTTGCGAAATATGCATTTTATATGCAATTTTACCTAATATACACATTTGTGCAAATAATTCCCCCCCAATACAATGCATTTTTGTACATTCTTCTAACTTATATATGCATTTTTATGCACCCTTTACTGTAGTATATGCATCTTCGTAAACGTTTAAATGGCTGATGAGCTGCATTGCAAAATTCAGAGAAGTGTAAATCTCAAAGGATGCCTGTGTTTTGGTTCATATATTGTTTTGGAAAATGTGAATCAGGAAGGTTTGGCTCTCAATGCAATCTGAATCGAATTTCTCCTGAGGAGATTAATGTTCATTTCATGGTTGCTGGATGTACCACCTAGAGTAGAATAATTATTTTTATTGTGATGGTCTGTGTGGCATTTCTACAGAATGTTGTGAGCCACAAGGCATTTTATCGTTCTGAACCAGAGCTCTGCAAGGTGGGTTAGGCCGAGGCATGACATTGTGTCTATGGCCACCCATGCAGTGATCTTTATGAATGAGAAAAAGATTTTTGCACCTGGACTTCCCATGCGTGGCTCTCAAACCTTTTCTCTTACGTAACTTGGGGCTTCCTGGCCTTCATGATTTTCTGCAGTTTTCTGAACATGCACCTGTTCAGGTTTTTCTCCACTACCTTGAAGACTGGTGATGCTTTCTTAAAGGAGAGAGGGAAGCTATTGTTCTCACAGTTCTGATAAAATGACTCTATTTTGCATGAGAAAACCAGATTTCATGTTGTAAGGCAAGATGGCAGCCAGGCATATTTGGGTTTAAAATATGTATTAAAGAAAGGGGAAATTTGAACAGTTGTCCTCCTTGCTGCTGACTTCTTTATGCCAGATAAACAGGCATTTCTGTTCACTGTTTAGAAGAAATGATAATGGGAACCATGTCAATATTAGATGCTATGGAGACGCTTGAAGCCTTCTGCTATGTATAATGTTTAAATGTTGGTTTTAGATTTTCATGCTGTATTTTATGAGGTGCTGCACTTTATGGACTGTATAAACCACCCTGGGGTCTGGTTAGATAAAGGGCAAGTAGAAAATAACCTATACTAGCTAAAATATTTTGTGCTTTGTCTAATAATCCTTGTCACGGGAAAACACATGAAGTGAGGAGCCACGGCATATACCAGCAAAGTCACTGACCTGTGCACATTGCATGCAGTACGGCAGTAGGAACATAGGAAGCTGCCTTATCATAGAATCAAAGAATTGTAACTAGGATCCCAAGGGTAATCTAGTTCAACCCTCTGCAATGCAGGAATCTCAGCTAAAGCATCCATGGCAAATGGCCATCCAACCTCTGCTTAAAAACCTTGAATGAAGGAGACTCTACAACCTCTCAAAGGAATCTGTTCCACTGTTAAACAGCTGTTACTGTCAGAAAGTTCTCCCTAATGTTTAGTCAGAATCTCATTTCTTGTAACTTGTGACAGACCTTGAGATGTTTGAAAATGGCTATCATATCTCCTCTCACTCTCCTCTTTTCCAGGCTAAACAAACCCAGCTCCTTCAACCGTTCCTCATAAGGCTGGTTTCCAGACCCTTGATCATCTTGGTTGCTCTCCTCTGCACACACTCCAGCTTGTCAACATCCTTCTTAAACTGTGGTGCCCAGAACTGGACACAGTATTCCAGGTGTGTCTAACCAAGGCAGAATAGAGCAGTACTATTACTTCCCTTAATCGGGACACTATACTTCCGTTGATGCAGCCTAGAATAGCATTGGTGTTTTTTATTTTTGCTGCTGCATCACACTGTTGACTCATGTTAAGTTTGTGGTCCACTAAGACCCCTAGATCCTTTTCACATGGCCACCCAGGTGTCCCCCATCTTATATTGGTGCAGCTGGTTCTTCCTGCTTAAGTGCAGAACCTTATACTGATGTCTTTAAACCGAGTCAGGCCATTGGTCACTGTAGTCCAGTCCTGACAACACTGACATGCAGAGTCTCCCCAGGGTTTAAGATAGGAATCTTTCCCAGCCGTACCTACAGAAACTGGTGAGTGACCCTGGGATCGCCTGCACACCAAGCATTTACTCTTAGCACTGATCTATGGTCTTTCCCCACCACTATTGAAAGCGGTGTCATACACCAATCTGGAGAAATGTGTTAAAACCCTTTTTCACTTAGCACAGATGATTGGAAAAACTACTGGCATTCGTAGAAAGATGGTTGCAATGAACTAAGGGCAAAGAGACAGAAGCGTCTGCCAACTGCGTTTGTGCACGCCCAAGCATAGTTGCAAAGCGGACCACCTGTTATTCCCAGAGAGCATTTTATTTATGACTTCATGTAGGTGTTCGTTCTTCAACTTGGATGGGCCCACTATTTTCTCATGTGGTTTTAGGTTTAATACAAGGCTGTGAGCCTAATGCCAGTTCAGAAGTGCTTTATCTCTTTTTTATTGCGGGGGTGGGAGGGAATGCAAAGGATAGAGAAACTTTGAGAGATAGGAATGAAGTTGCTCAACTGATATTCCTTTGCCCATCCTTTTATCTAAGGTGGTCAGTGATGCAGCTGTGGAGCTTTTAATGCACACCATATGGTGTTTCTGGCAGAGCCCTTGTGACACAGACTGCCTGTCTCACATGGCCAAAGAGCTCCTTATGCTTAGGAGAACATTTCTCTATCGAGGTAAGAAGGAGAGGGCACATGTTTTCCACAATATCAGTTGCAAGGGACCTAGAAGCTGCTTTGAAACGGGTCAGACTGTTGTCCAGCTCATCTAATATTGTCTACTTTGAACTGGTGGTGAAGGACCAGGAATGAGACCTTGGTGTCAACAGTAGATAGCTCAATGAAGATGTCAACCCAATGTGTGGACGGCTGTGAAAAAGGCAGATTCCATGTTAAGGATCGTTAGGAAAGGAATCAGAAACAAAACTGCCAATATCATAATGCCATTAGGTAAATCTGTGGTGCAACCACACTTGGAAGACTGTGTATATATATTTCTGGTTGCAACCACACTGCTCAAGGTGATACATAGATGGAGCCTAGTTTTAACATCATTACTTTTAGTGGCCTTCTGTCGCTTCCTGCAGGGGTTAAGCCAGGCACCCCCAAACTCGGCCCTCCAGCTGTTTTGGGACTACAGCTCCCATCATCCCTGACCACTGGTCCTGTTAGCGAGGGATGATGGGAGTTGTAGTCCCAAAAAAGTTGGAGGGCCGAGTTTGGGGATGCCTGGGCTAAGCGCTATGCATCACAAAGGTGCAGAAAGCTGTGAAGCAAGCACTGCACAAAGGCAAAACTCTTGGTTCCTTTTCCACAGGATAAAAGTTAGGAAGCATTACCAGGCTGGAAGGTGAATGCCGACCTGAAGATCACCTTGAACACACACACACACACACAGAGAGAGAGAGAGAGAGAGAGAGAGAGAGAGAGAGAGAGAGAGAGACAGACATTGTAGAACAAACTTTGTAGATTCAATACACTTCTCAAATCCTCACCGATTATCTTTTTTGTTAAATTGGCATCTGAATGGCCAAACTCTGACCTATCTATCACAGAGTTTCAGTAGCTTTAGGCTTACAATAAATGAGCTATTCTTGTAGTGCGATTGGTGCTTGTGTGTATAATAGGCCCTTTCTCTGATCTTTAATCATTTCTGCTTAGAGGGGTTGAAAGATAATAAATTACTCTTTACTTGTTCTGCATGTTCCTCTCAGGCAAACATTTGCCATTTTTTCTGTTTTGAAAAAGGGTCCAAATTAGTAGATAAAAGCTCCCCTGAATTTAGACTCAGAATTAATATTGACACTTCCGGCGGCGACGCCATCGCGGAGCGGTCGTGGGTTGCCTCGGCTGCGAGGCGACCCAGTCTGTCCCGGGGGTTGGAGCCCCGCCACCGCAAAGCGGGGCTCCGGTGGGGTGCGGGAAGAGCGTCCCGCACCCCGGGCTCCCCGGCTGTGCCCACTATGGCTCTGAACCCTTCCCTCGCTCCCCCTATAAAAGGGGGAGTGGGGGTGAAGGGACAACGGAGCCGGGCTATAGGGGACATGCCCCAACCGGGACGTGGAGCGGCGGTCACCCCCGCGACGAGCGTCAATGTTCTACCTGTCAAGTTTGGAATTAAAGAAACCCGGTGGCCGTGAGTAGTGGATTGGACTCGTTTTTGTACTTTTTTAACGACCCGGGTGACATTTGGAAAGGAAGCCTGCCTCCCTCCCTTCGGGGGATAGAAAGTAACCAGTTTAAGAGACTGCTGTTACAGTGATGGTTACAAAGTATTTGAATTTTGACAAGTGAGACTTCTTTGATCTCCCTTTGGGGAATAAGTCTGTGGATAATATCTCTTTTTAAAATCTGTGGTTCTTGCACCCTGGATACAGGGAAAATGGCTGCGAAAGATTGTGATTGAGTGGAAAGTTACTGGCATTAAGATGGAGAAGTCTGAAAATCGAAACTGTAATTTGACACCTATGCCCGCTTCTGCCATGCTGGGTTTTGTTTTCGATCTGGTGATGAACTGTGAGATGAGTGATGAACAAAGGATTATTATACTGAGACTGGAACTGCTCAACCGAAAATTGGAGATATTGAACCGGGACATGTCAGAAAAGATATATCCCACAGAGGAGACTTTACAAGAAATGGCTGCATTGGAAGGGAGCCTTGGCATGGAACTGAAGGGGATGATTGAAGAACAGGATGGAATGGTCTGGCGACTCTGGAAAAATGAAACGTCCTTCGGGGGTGGCAGACCCAGGACGAGGAGAATTGTTATATCTAACTCTCGAGGTGAGAGCCCGGGAGCGTCGGTGAAAAAATTGTGTCTACAAATAAAAGAGGAATGGTATGGTGAACCGGAGAAGCTGGAAGAAGAGGATTTGCGTACCCTGAAGCTCTATGCAAGGACTGTTTTGGTTTTTGTCTGGATCTGTGGACTTGTAAGGAAAAATGACACTTCGAGGAGCGGCTCTGGAGTAAGACGACTAAAGAAAATGGACAGAAGGGGGATAGGGTGAACTGTATTAACGGTAAAAAGAAAAAATGATAAACTATGGTAACCTGAAACCGGCGTGTCAAGATTTTAAGTTTTTGGACTAAGAAAAGAGATATTTAAATTTTTGTTATTAACAGCAGTTATAGAGAAAGAGGATATTTGCTGTGATTTATATTGAGAATAATGTGTTAAGAACTAGAATTTTGTGTGGAATTAATATGAAGTCACAATATGATTAAATTTTTGTTAAGTTAGTTTTGGTAAATTTTTGCATGTTATAAAACAAGATTAGATGTTAATTCTTTATATGATGTTATTAAAGTAATATTTGGTATTAGAAACGAAGGTGAAAGGCAGGGGAAGTCTGTGCCAAGATTCGATCAAGATCTTTTTTTGATGATATAAGAAGAAGAATTATTGGTGTATATGTATTTGTCTATTTTCAGTTAGGTGTTGGGTTAATGTGGGTGTTTTATTTGTTTGTTGTAAAAATCAATAAATTCTTATAAAAAAAACAGAATTAATATTGACATGTGTGTTTGCATATTATAACTCCCTTGTATAAATATACTTTGCAGGGAGAGCAAGCATGTTTAAAAGAAATGTGCCTGAACACTGATTCTGTAGAAGCATCCCATCAGAGAGAGGTTAGAATTTAACTTTTACTTAGAGAAGACCTATTGAAATGAATGGATTTAACTTAGTTGTGTTCATGGATTTAACTTAGTTGTTTCCCCCCCTTTCCTCCCTGGATTTAACTTAGTTTTGTTTCCCCCTTTCAGCGGCTTTTTTTGCCGCTAGGCTCCCTGAGCAGAGCTGGGGAATGGAGAGGGGTGGGCCAGTGAGGGGGGTGTCACCCCTCCTCACTGGCCCGCCCCTCTCCATTCCCCAGCTCCGCTCAGGCCAGGGAGCCCAGCGGTGAAAAAAGCAGCTGAAAGGGGGAAAGCCCCCTTTCAGCGGCTTTTTTCGCTGCTGGGCTCCCTGGGCGGAGCCGGGCGGGCCAGCGAGGAGGGGCATCACACTTGGCCTGGGCGGAGGCATCACTCTGTGTGCATGTGTCGTGACGTCATGCGCACAGAGCGATGCCCCACCCCCGGGGGTGCTGCTTGGCTTGCCGCCCCTGGCAGCCAAGCGGCTCGCTACGCCCGACTTTGGACTTTACTTTCAGTTGACTATAATTATAGTATTTCAAGATCATCCTCTATCTTCTTCCCCAAATGGCAATTACTTAAATCTAGTCTGATTATATTGAAAACTCTGCTTTGTATGCAGGAGGTCCCAAGTTCAATCTCTAGCATCTTCAGGTAGAGCTGGGAAAGACTTCCTACCTGAAACCCCAGAGAATCTCTGCCAGTCAGTGTGGACAATACTGAGCTAGATGGACCACTGGTTTGACTCAGTCTGAAGCAGCTCTCTATGATAATTTGTACCAGCCACTGGGGAACAACAGTGGTAGAGGGCTATGGCCCTGATTTCCTGTTTGGGTTTTTCCATAGATCATTGGTGGCGAACCTTGTCCCTCCAGAGTCCATGTCCAATGGTCAGGGATGATGGAAGATGCAGTTCAATGCCCAGAGGGCCAGAGATTCCCTGTCACTGTCACAGACAACAGGCTGGCCACTAAGGGGAACAGGATGCAGGACTAGATTGGTTTGACAAAGCAGGTCTCTTCTGGCACACAACTGCAAGTAATCCATAATGCATGCAATGAACACATTCATGCACGAGACAGACACATGCAGAGATATGACAGCTAACTGAACTTCCAAGTCCACAGACAATATACCTTGGAATACCTTCCTGAAGACTACAGGGGAGGGAAATCGCCTTCATGCCCAGTTGGAAAAGTTGGGCCTCTGGTATGATTTAGGAAGAATCTTATTACACTTTAATCCTGGGACAACAGGCCCTGAATTAATTAATGTCAGCTTCTGATTTTATGTCGCAAGGGGTGGTCTAGGTTGAAGTGAGTTGAAAGGGAGTCAACAACCCCTGACAAGATCAGGAGTTCTTGGCTCCTGACTCATTTTCATTCATCAAGGGGTCATACAAACAACAGCAGGGCTGTTTTCTCTAGAGCGTGGAATTGTTCTGCAGATAAGTGGTGCCTTGTGAATGACACAAGATAGCAAGGTTGGTTGACAGAAACACTGGAGCTTCTTGTTCATGTATTTCAGGATAACAACCTTGTCCTGGCCATCGCCAATACTCAGTTCTGTAAGCACAGTGTAAGTAGCAAAAAAATCAAGTATATGTGGTCATCATTCTGGATGATGATAATGTTGAAGCTTTAACGAATTTCCAAAGTCAAGGCGAGTTCTTAACCATGATTCTGTAAAACCAGTGTAAGTAGCAAAACTTCACACAGATAGGATCATCATTCTGAGTGATAACATAGTAGTGTTAAAGAATTTCCAAATTTTGTACTTACTTTGACTCTTGGTCTTCCAAACAAATCCTCCTAGACAAACACTGAATCCATGACTGACTGATTTCAGGGGGGAAAGTACTGCTAACAGAAACTTCAAAAGAACTTCTGCCTACAGCACATCAAGCTGCAGGGTTGGCAAACCTCCATTGCCAATGGCCAGATTTAGGAGGACATAAATGCACTACCATTTTTCAAGAGTTTACAGTTGCTGTTTTGGGCATCTGGCTGTAAATCAGCTCTGTGGAATAATATGCTTCATTCTCAAGTAGTACTGTAAAAATGCTTATCTGATTATTCAGTATATCATAGGAGATCTGTTGAGAACAGCAGGCGATCACCTGTGGCAGAGCGCAATTGAACAGCTGGGAGACAGTACTCAGCAGCCATTTTGAGTAACATGTGTTTCTGCTACAAAACACATGCAAAGTGGGTGGGGGAAGCAGAAAGAGCCGGGATTTATCTTTGACTGTGGTATCTTTGAACCTCTTTGGATGAGCAATGAATATTAAGGATCAAAACGTTCTCCTTTTGAGCCTAAAGGTAAATCATCCCAGTACAGTAGGCATCAAAGAGAGAAGCCAGTCATGAACTAGTCAAAAATTCCTGTCTATTGGCTGAACTCCTCCCCATCTGCATATACTTTTCTCATTATGGTGCTAGTCCCGCTGTATGGGGGAAAACCACTCTTGTTCAGTGTGCACAATCACTTTTATTTCTTCTTAATCGCTTTTCTTTTCTCATAGGAATAAAAAAGACTTATACAGTAATACTTTTCTGTAACTGCTTAATAACTGAAGGAAAATGAAAATGCCCTGAATATTTCACATAGGTCTAATTATATGAATATATATGAAATATATATATTATATTAAATATTTTTATTTGTGTGCGGTGCAAGAACTATATCAGAATCCTGCGTCTTATATAGAAAGCACAAGAGAGCCCATGAGGAAACAACAATGCATAAAGTTAGCAGGTTGGGAGGCATGAAACTACGAAGAGCTGAGGTTTGCTTGCTGCCACATTCCTTCTCCAAGCAGAAACGGGAAATGAGACCTCTACCTCATTATGACTGAGTAAAGATGGGTCAAACCGTATTTAGCACGAACACATAAATCAATCATAGAAGCCTAGGACTACAAGCACAAATCTGTCGTTCTGGAGTAATCTTACCATTTCCAAAGGGCCTAATCTTGTGGTAAACGGCAGCAGAGAGCCACAGTTGTTTGGCCTCCCTGCTGCAGGGCTGGCGGACCTGTGACCCTTCACTTTCTGTTGGACTGCAGCTCCCATCAGGCCCAGCCACCATGGCCAATGGCCGGGGATGGTGGAAGTTGCAGTCCAGCAACATCTGGAGGGCTGCAGGTTCGCCATCCTTGCCCTAGCCCTACAGACAATCGCTGCAGCAGGTTCCCATTCTTTAACTGTATGGACTGAGTTCTGTCTAAATTAACCCATTCCCCCTTCTAATCATCGTTATAACAGAAACTCAGCTGCACAGCAAACGTTACATTTTATTTTAAACTCTCTCACACAAATAACCTTTAAATAGTACTCAGAGGATGGACCTGTACAAGAAACACAGGAAGGACTTATCTTGGATTTCCCATCTATAAATATTTCATACAGCAGCAACCAGGATGACCAAACAATGCACGTGTTTTGCATCAGTGTGTTATTTGTTTTCTGTGCTACTCACTGCTATGCTTCCTTCAGGGAGTTTTGTTGGCTGAACTTTGTACGGCATCTTCTTTACTTCGAATGACACATTGACAGAAAGAGAGTAGTGGTCATTTTTCCTCTGGAACAAAAAAAGAAATACAGACAGAGGTTTTCAAATGATGTTTTGATTAGTCTGAGTTATCAGTTTGATCTCCCTTCTCATGTTATAGAAATAGTATATACATGTGCTATACCATGTTCCCCATAATAGCTGCATTTGCACAAATTGTGGCTTCATAACAAGCCAGGCTATGCACGAGTTCCATGTAAATCATGGCTTACTGTATGTCCAGGCTTGTTTGGAAGTCGTTGACAATAGTTTCCTGGTGTGCACAGAGTGGGAAGCTATGGTTCACAGTGGCTTCCTGGTTTATTTCCCCACTTGAACTAATGTTTGCCTTGTGAATCCTGGCTTGTTTGGATACCATTAACCCTAGTTCTAAATTAGCACCTAACAAGAAGCTATGGTTAACTGCAGCTTCCTAGTTTGTTTTTCCGCCATGTGCAAAGGGGGTTAGGAGAGAAGGAAATGCATGCCAGGGATGATTAATCCAGGATTTGATCATGCAAACCAAGTCTATAGCCATCTTTCTTTTGATCAACACCCATAGTGTACATCAGCCTTTGCCAGCCTGGAGCCCTCCAGATGTTGCTGGACTCCAACTCCCATCAGCCCCACATGGCCAATGGTCAAGATGGATGGGAGTTGTACGCCAACAACATATGGAGGGCCAGTTTCCTCAGCCCTGTTCTAAAGCTTCCAATGTTTCTTGAAACAAGATTCTTTTCAGGGATGTACTGTATGATATATTTCCCAATTTCCTTCAGAGACAGAAACTGAAATGAACATTTTGGTTATTTATCTAATATATTTCCCACCCTTCCTCCTGAGCATCCAGGTAAATCCTTATGGATTATAGAGGGAAAATCCGGAACCTCATCCACCTGTGATGTAGATCCTGCAGTCCTCCAAATATTGTTGTACTACAACTCTCGCAAACCCTGACCATTATACATGCTGGCTGGGTCTGATGGGATTTGGAGTCCAGGAATATCTGGAAGGTAACAGATCCTCCATCCCTCCTATACACACTTTCCTTGGAGTAAGTTCCACTGAACTCAGTAAGGCTCTTTTCTGCTCAGACACGTATGGGACTGGACTGCAAGGGTTTCATTCTCAAAAGCTGCTCCATAGTTTGGCACCAGCAGCTCGCAGACTTGTTGAGTGGCCGAGGAATGAATTGGCACAGCATCTGAATTATCCTAACAATACAATCCAAACACAGTTTTTGGCTGAATCCACATGGAAATTTCGCTTTCATGACAATTAGAATCACAACAGGCTCATGATGAAGTTTACTTGGTAACTTTAAAAGGGGGTGGGAGAAGAAGAGACCTCGGTTTCTATTCTTCTGAAAGTATACTTCTGATCAAAAACAAACACAATACTCCCTACTTTCGGACGCATTTTAAGACGATGGGAACGTAATTCAGAACACACAGCATTTCCTATTTTGTTATCATATCAAATCTTGGTTTCAGCTTTGGCAAAACTCCAGTTCTGAGACTTCATTGCCCACTTTATACCCCACACCTGGGAAACTCTCCTTTGTTTCGAAGGAGGGTCTCCCTTCTCTGCTCCACAACCAACAGATTCTGGAGCTCATTGTGTTATAACTTTTTCAGTGAGGCCAGCATTCTCATCTCACCAGTGCAAAGTGTTTATATTCTTTGGAATTTCCGGCAGCATAAGCTTGCTCCCCCCACCCCACCCCATTATGTTAGGGATACTTTCTGCCATTGCAGCTGCTGTTCAGAGCAGGCCTCCTTAAGTTATGTTATCTCTCATCAGAGAAGAGGATTTATGAGTACACTAATCCCTGACCTATGCACTGGAAGGAGGGCCTTATACAAACCACACTCTCATTTGAAGGGGCATGTGCTTTTGAGAAATGTGCCATTGTTCCCCAAAGCTGAGAGCTAATTCTTTGCTTTCATTTTAGTAACAAGAAGCCAGCTAAGCAACTCTCACTGAATTTAAGTATTGGCAACAACATCGGTGGTTTCTAAACATTTTGGGGCCAAAGAAATAACGAAGGGAAGCCTTCTAGACCTGGGGAAGGAGAGGGTGATCCAGGAGGGGTGGCTGTGAAATACTCTGCTTCAGTGTAGCATCATCTCCCATCCATACGACAGTGTATGTAAGGAATGGGCCATAAGCAATGCTGAGCCAAAACTGTCTTCTACGTTGTTTTCCCTTTCACAATTGCCAAAAATCAGCTGCCTAGGTGGTGTAGCAATAGCTTCATTGTTTGGGAGTGCACCTTGAATATCCCAGAGTGAGTATATATATATTTCTAGGAATCAGTATGTTTGGGGTTATGTATGTACCAAATTTCCAGGCTTTCTGGTGGTTTGTCAGGAAGCAATGAGCAACTTTGATAATCCCACCAGACCCCAGTGTTTTAACAAATATAATGTCCGCATTGTAACTTATAAATCAGAGACCATCCTGTGATTCCCAGGTTTGGTCCATTCTGTAATCACGAGGTTTCAACCTAAAACAACAATTCCCATTCCAATACATGACCTCCTACAATGTATTTGTGTATCTCTTTCTTAGATCTTTCCCCTTCTCTGTTGTTTACAGCTACCGAATCCCCAGATGATATCAAACATGTTTAATATTATTCCCCAAGTGTATGACCATAACATTTTTGCGCTGTTCAGTCTCATTCCATTTCTATTACTTGGGTTCAGGAGGTCATCCCATTTGCCCCGTATAATTTCTTGACCTCCATCTGTAGTAATAATACTGCCTCCCTATTTGAGGTTATCAGCAAATGTCATCAATGTACTCCTACTTCCCTTGTACTTCCATTCCCAAAAATAAAATGGGTCTCACACTTGTCCTTAAGGAGCTCTATTAATTACTCGCCTTCAACTTAAAAGTCTACTTTTTGCTCCCCCCTCTTAACAAACTCCTAAACATTTTATACACAAGTTTTCCGTTCTGATTGGTTACCCTCTATATACTATTGCATAAACAACTATATACAACTTTTAGAAGACATCTGAAGGCAGCCCTGTATTGGGAAGTTTTGATGTTTTATCATGTTCTTATATTTTGCTAGAAGCAGCACAGAGAGGGTGGGGATCATTATTATTATTAACCAAAATATTAATTTATAGTTCTGCTGTATTTCCTTTGGGAAGCAATTTGGCTAAAACTCTTAAAACATAAATTTTATTTGACCAAGAATTAGCTATTTGAAGAATGAAGAAAGGCTGTTTAATGAACGTATATGAATATGGCAGTCTTCAAAGAGTCTAGTGCAGCATTAAAATCTTGGCTATAAGATCCTATAAAGACTCTGCCTTTCCACTTTTTCCAAATTCTGGAGAGTGTTCATTCCAAAAGCTTACATTAAGCAATTCAGCACCCCCAACCCCAGGGAGCATTATATGCTCATCTGCTCACATCCAAGCAAGCTACTAAACATACAGCACTGCATGCAATTTATAGAGAGATTTTGAACGGAGAGCATATCCTGTCTTCCTCATTAATTTGACATTATCAGACCGTGAAGCGATACCCCACAGTGTCTAACTGATGGATGAGCAGTTAAGGGAATTAGCCATTTCCAAAGGCCCTCTACACTACATACATCAACTTAAAAAATAAAAGCTTTTTTTCACTGCAGTGTATGTTCTCTTCCAATGCTGAGCCTGCTTTACTAGCAGCAACTCCACCACATGGTATTTCCTGGGGATTAACATCTGCCAGGACTTTTTTTTTTAAAAGTTGAACTGTGCCTTGGGCCACTGCATCCTCTCAGTTGCTTCTTAAGCTCCAAGACGTACTCTGGAGTTCAATTTCGACCACTGAATGGAATCTGAAAGTGGGATGGGGGGATGGTACAATGTCTCATTTCAATACCCAATTTCAGACCTTCTAAGTGTCCCTATTTTCCTGGATTTACAGAAGCCATCCCAGTTTCCGATTTGATCCCATAATGTCCCACTTTTCCTTAGGACGTCCTTATTTCCATTGGAGAAATAGTATTGGAGGGTATGGAGTTATGCGACCCCCAAGCCAAGGAGATACGTAATTATACAACCTTTAGAAGACATCTGAAGGCAGCCCTGTATAGGGAAGTTCTTTAATGTTTTTATGTATGTTGGAAGTTCTCCCATCTGCTTCCCAAAGCTGGGCAAGTGCTAACTAGGCTATGGGAAGAAGGAAGGAGGATTCTAGGACCTTGTCAGAGCCCTCATGCCTCCTTCCTGAAGTGCATACGAGACTTTGGGAAGGGGGCACCAAGGTGCCCTCTTGGCTTGGCGCCCTGTGAGGGGGGAACTGGTTGTGATGCCCTAAATCTACCTCTGTCTGCATGTATTCAGCTGAATGCAAGCAGATGCCTCATTGCAGATGTTTGCACTACCTCTAAATGCGTTGACATTGAGTAGGCAGGACCTAGTATCATAGAATAAAAGAATCATGGAGTTGGAATAGGCAGCTGTTCCTTACAGAAATCAAACCTGCAACCTTGGTGTTAATAAGCATCATGCTGTAAGCAACTGAGCTACCCACCTGTTGAAGCAGGGGCAGTTGCCCTTATCCATGTATTAATGGGTAGCATGTTGCTAGAACAAATATAAAACGTGTTTCCTCCCACCCTCTTCGGCACTGTGATCACAGAGCTATGTTCCAGTGGTTCAACGATCTAGAGAGCTTCATGGTCTTCACCTACAGTTGTACTTGTATCTTTATCACTCTCAGGAGGACCAACACCCTCACCTAGGTATGTTCAAACATATACCTTCTATTGGAGTGTTGAAAATTCTGACCCTTAGAGTTCTGGCAAATGAAAAACAGATGGGTGCCTGGATTCAAAAGAGTTAAGCACTTCCAACGCACTCTGAGAACAGTAACTGCCTGCATACTGGCCAGACTCATGCAGAGGTAATTTGGAAAGCACATCAACCTCCTGGCCCACCTAAGTAGTGAAAAACAATTTAACAAATTCTTGGTAGGTATGTTGATGGATGATGGTGCCTGCTTTGGTTCCAATGAGGCACAACAGCAGAAGTCAATAACCTGCTCCAACAGATACAGGGGTGGAGGCCAAGCAAGGCACATAAGGACAAAAAAGAGAGAGAAAGCGAGAGAAACATGCATCTGGTTTGCAGGTGGGAATGTTGAAAGAGGAGAAAGAAAATACATTATTTTAGCCAGTTGGAACAGTTGACTGCATCAATTGGGTTCCTATTTTCCTCTCAAGAGGATCTGAATGATGTTCCAGCATTTGAAACTATATTGGCTACTGCACCAGAAGAGCCAGCCCCAGAGAACTTCATCTTGCTGAGTTATGTCTGAGGGAAAGCCGTCCCTTTCAGGAGGGAATACAAGTTGCTTGGAATTACAAGTGGAGAGAGTGCTATTGCCCTTGGATCCTGCTTCCGAGAGGCTTCTGGTTTGGCCACAGTGAGAACAGGAAGGTGCACTAGATCCTTTGGCCTGATCCAGCAGAGATCTTCTTATGTTCTTCTGGCAATGCCATAAACCTTCTTATAAGGGACAAAAAATCCATGTTCCTTAATTGAGGTCTTGTGGTGGTTCTGAACTTTGCTCCCCAAACTGAAGCACGCTGTGAAACAACATTTTCTGATCATGTTATTGTAATAATGTTAGTCCTGCTTCACTGAAAAGAGGGAGAGGGTACACCTCATTTCCTCTGATGTCTGGCACATTTAGGTGGAGGAAAGTGAGAAATGTGCTGTTGCCATTTAAACACACACTTTGGGAATTCATTAGCACTCCTTCCCAGCTTGAGATCCAACTAGCAGGAACCAAGAAAATGACCCCGAACAAATGCCATGTAATATAAGCAATACTTCACTCCGAGATTATTATTTCAAAAATTGCATTGTGAGAGATCATTGCACACAAATGTTGTTTGTAAAAGGTAGAGCAGTGTCAAACAAGTTAGGGGCAAACTACACCAATGATTTATGTTCAGAAAATAAGTTTCTGGAGCTGCTCTTTTGAATGTTGAAGGAGTTGCCTTATCATGTCCTTCTCCATATCTTCTCAACTCCAAATCTCCCTGAAAGCAGCTCTGAAATGTAGGGGGTGGAGAAAATATTAAACATCCCTCCCCCTGCTGCTTCCCTATTCAAAATCACAGCTTCCTGAAGTTGCTGTTCAGGGCATCAACCCATATGTTTGCATGCAAAGTACAGTTTACCTCTTTGACTAGAGTTTATTTTATAAACACATCAGATATGTGATAAATTACATAGATGGAAAGCTAATAGAAGCCATAGTGGAAACACAACGTAGTCTTTCCAAATAAGGCTATTTCTTTTTTTGTATGAATTAGGCAATTGATGATTTGCTGGTTCAGCAAGGCTGACTACAAAATTTAACATATGTTCTTGTTTGCATCCAAGCTTTGAAGGAAAGCCAGAAACTATCCTGTCCTTTCTTGGCTCTGATTCAACTGCCTTCGTTATCTTTGTTGGCTCATTGGGAGACCTTAGGCTGCTTGTTTACCCAAACATGTTTAATCATCTCGCTTCATATTACTGCAGTTTGTGATAACATTTTAGGCTTTAAGGCGGCAGACTACAACTTGCAGTGAAGCAGATGTCACTTTAATATTTCAGAAAGTTAGAAAGTCGTTCAATTATTATTATTATTATTTTTAAAAACTATATAATTTATTCACTCTTTGAAATGAAACATGTGTTCTTTATTCCCCCAAAATGAATCACAATGGATTAAATACTCGGCAGGATTACACTTTTGTATCTGGAAGGAGAAGCTGGTGTTCTATTATTTTGTTTCATGTCATATTGAACGACATAGGGTTGTTTGAAGGAGAAGAAAAGTGCTTCTCTTTTTAAAGTTCCATTATCAGACATTTTGCACAGATAGTTGGTTAGACAGGCAACTGTGTAAGGCAAATTTGGGGGAATCGGATATATTCATTCAAGTTATGTGATCCCTGAAGCACTTCAGCTTATGCAGATGAGGGCAATTCTGGCTGCCTCAAAAGGAATGTTGCTGCTGGATCTACCTGTATGACACAGGTCTCTGCCAGTAGTGGATGCTGTGGTATGGCAGTACTCACCTGAACTCCCAACAGCTGAGTCACTGCTGCTTACTGAGAGGAGAAGGGGTGCACTGGTGAGATGAGCGCAGTGCAAATGTGCCGGCAAGAGTGCCAGGTTGGAACTGCTGGTGGTGTTTGCACCATGCTGACCTCCCTGGCCCACTTCAGAGGCTTAGCTGTTGAGAGGGCAGGTGAGCACCACCAAACCACTACAGCATCTATTACTGGTCCCTGAGTCTTTCCTGAGGATCAGTGAGAGCCAGCGGATAACTGGAAATAAGGGTCACTTGCCTTTCCCCAATTATTTCAAGGCAACGTCACACGTTACATTGAGTATGTCCTAGCGTGCTGTTTACAGGGAAACGCGAGTGGAGAATTCGTAAACATTTCCCTCAAAGGGTGGGGCTGAGATTGTATTCCCCAAACAGTTAAGTTGTGCCCACACCATCCAGAAACCTCAAAGGTTTCTGAATGGCACAACCCAGAGCAGCTTGTCACTAGCAAAAGGTGCAAGTGAGACAATTGACTGTCTCACCTTGGAATGAAAGGGATTCCCAAAGGTATTTCAACATTGGTTAGAAAGTTGAAATGTGGCACATACAAAAGAGGCATGCAGATAATGCTAAAAACTGAGTTAGGAAATTTACCCCAAGCTTGAGACTTGGCCCTCTGGCATGGAGCAAGTCAAGCTGCACACAGAAGGGAAGACCCATGTTCTGAAGTTCAGTTTCACCTTTACACGCTTGAATTGGGGTTTGATCGGAGGAGATGAGATTTCTAGTATCATTCAGGCCCAGGACAAGGATGGGGAACCTATTGCTCTCCAGATGGTGTTGCACTACAGCTCCCATCATCCCCAGCCATGTGGAGGGCTGCAGGTTTCCCTACTCCAGTCTAGAAGCAGCCTGTAGCTATGATTTCAGAAGCCAGAGGGAAGCTTCATTTTGCAGTACATAATACACATACAATACACAAAACTGAAACATTTCCTAATATTTTAGCTTGCATTTTCTTACCTGTAGAAATGTTGAAGCCCACAAACGAGACCGTATTTTCAGTGCAGCACTTTTCCCTCTTTCTAAGAGTCCCACTGAACAAGTTATCATCAAGCACTCCACATTTGTGCAGTTCTGTACAGGAAACAATATGGCATTCTAACTATCTTTTGGGATCTAGACAAATGCATTAACAAACAGTGTGTCCTGCATGCAATGTGCACTCGCAGCAAGATGGATTTTCATTTTTGGAAAGGAAAAATAGACTGAATTTGTGTTTAAAATAAAAAATAAATAAAATAAAAATGAATTACTTAAAATGCATATATAGTCATAAGAATTGAATCTATGTTTCCTTGGAGACACTTGTATAGAACCTAGGTCTCCGCAGTGGAGAATTTGCAGATTTCATTCAACACAATACTCTGGTGGTTTCATTTTTTTAAAAAAACCAAAATCCTATGTACACTTAAAAAATGAGGAAACAACATATTTGAATTTTACTTGGGGTTGAATTTTAGTGGGGTCTCCATTATGGTGGACTCTAATGCACCCCTTGGGTGAAAACCTTGTGTGTGAAAATCATGAAACATACATGGATGGGTCATCTAACCGGCTTAGTTAGGCTAAGACTACTGATGAGGTTTATGATAAGAATTATCAGTAATGAGGTTAGTTAATGACACTGAGAACTGATCAGCTGGAAGTGAGGATCAATTGAAGGGCACAAAGGAAGACACCTGCAACATGCATACATACATATATTATGGCACAATAAAACCAAGTTGTAAAGCTTTCATGCTATCCCTGACTCCCCCAACACTGAAATTGACACTGTAATGTTAGAGCTCCTCCAAGCATCTTTTTTTTTATTGCAGTCATGATGATTTGTGCTCAGGAGTGGTCATATGCGAACTAATTGTTTGCACATGCAAAGATTTTGGGGGAGTCACACTGCTTCATCCCCAACCAGTGCATATCCTGTAATTTCTTAGTGAAATCCCTTAACTTTTTATACCCCATAAATGTTCTGTTTTCGGTTTGGTCCTGCTTTATAGCCTGTCCAGACAGCAATAATGTGGTAGCACTGGAGAAGAACCGCAGAAGCAGAATAAACCCACCCCTAATGCAGAATTGTTGCATCAAGAACATGTCACAGAATACACCCGCAATAAAACAACAGTCTGGCGAGGCGCTGCATTTCTGTGTAATGATGCTCTTTCTGCACAACTGTATCTTAGGAGAGGGATGCTTTGGATTCCGAACTCCCTAAATGGCAGTGAGAAGTTAAATTTGTACAGAAAAATCACGTGGCGTGACATAGACGTTCAGTTCTCCATGAGAACTGAATGAGAGATTGTCTTTTCTCAACTTGTGTTTTCTCAGCTCCCATCCACTTCCTCAGCAGGGCCTTGATTATACAGAATTTACTGAAAGGCAATGTTTTAGAGGACATGTTTGTTTAGTTTCTCTTATTTAATCACTCTTTAATCTAGCTTGATTTGTTTATCTCTCTGTCTTGTAGGAGCAAGCGAGGTATGTATTATTTGTTCAATTCATAATCGCACTAGATGAAAGAAAGAGTCACATAATGAAAGGCTTCAGCACATATTCCAGGTTTTTTTTCAGATGTATGTAATTTGCATTCTAAGGGTGATTTTGTTGTTAATATTGCAGGAACTGGATGAACTTATAAGCCCAGGATCCAAAGAACCTTGCAATTACTTTTCTGCGCTCACAGGGGTTTTAAACCTCCCCCTCTCAGAAACATAAGACCCTTCCTGCCCTCCACCTTCCATATGGTAACTCTGCTTTTGAAACTCCCCTCCATTCCAAACACTGTTTGGCACTCAGCTTGCTGTTAGAGGGGGAAATATGTCAAAAATTCTACTATGCTAAGGCAAACCCTGTGGCTTGCCAGAAGTTGCTTTTCTGAATCCCAGCCATGGGCTGCAATCCATGGACTTTTATATTACACAAGATTCTGAGCAATTCAATATGTTTGTTCTCCCTCCATGCTGGGGGATGTTCCATGATGTGCACAAGGGAATTGTGCACGGGGGGGGGGCATTCCTTGCCCAAGAAACCAAGGCAGGCTGTCATGAGTGCCCCTAAGTGAGTACTGCAGGGGGATGCTGAGAACAGTGTAAGCAGCAGAGCACAAGATAAATGGTGTGCTCGTCTCTCCCTTTAATCATCTCTGTTCCATACTATCCAAAAGATGACATGAGAAAGAGACACAGTACCAAATGCTGTCAGGCTAAATCCAAGCACAATAGTAGTTGGAGCAAACTACTGAATGAAAGATCTGGTTCTGTTTGTTTTTACTATATAAAATGCAGATCCCACACACAGTTAACATGGAGGCTAAGCATTTGCAGTTGTTGAATCTGTACTGGCAAACAGGCAGGCTAGTCATTGTGAGAGATAACAGATAATGAGGCATTAACAGGTTTTACGGCTGAGTGGTAATATTTTACAAAAGGTGGTCTCCATGGAATTTAGAATACATTTTAGTTTGGCTCTGGCAATTAGAATAAGAAACCAAGGTAACTGTAAGAAGATTGATTTTTCTTATTTACAAATTAAACCCAATAAGTGATTTCTGATTTTTCTCTTGCATTTCTTTCCTAGGGTTGCCATATTTCAAACAGTGAGAATCTGGACAGAAGAGTTGTTGAGCTCTCCCCCCCCCCCATGCATAATCTGAATCCTGCTTCGAATCATTCCCTCTATTTGCAAAATTCAGGGGTGAGTGACAAACTCTATGCAGACAAAATGGCACAAGGGGGAGGTACCAGTAGACTTGGTGCAATCTCAAACTTTGCATAATGAAAAAAAAAACCTAAGGGGGAGAGAAAAAACACCCACCCTAAAGTTTGGGGGGAGGACAACTCACCTGCCCTCCCCCACAAATGAAAGAAATTAAACTTCAAGAAAAAATAAAATGAAAACTTAAATGCTGGTCTTTTTATAAAAAAAATATGGAAGAACTGGTAAACTAATAAGCAGAGTTTCTTGTTGGCAGCTATCCTAGTGTTCAAAAAATAGTATGTGAAAGCTCAAACTGGAGAGGAGAATGGATGGATATGCACTGGCCATGCCCATTTCACCCTGACCTTCCTGTTGCATGTGGGAGGATCTGAAGAGGGGTCCTAAGTGTGTCCCCGTCTGCACTATACCTTTGAAGCAGTATCGTACCACTTTAAACAGTCATGGCTTCCCCAAAGAATCCTGGAAGCTGTAGTTTGCTAAAGGTGCTGAGAATTCCCAGGACCCTCGTTTAAAATCCCTGAAAATGGGGGAAGCCTGGGCAATATGTGAAATTATTATATTTAGATTGTTTTGTTTTATTTAGATGATTTTGGGAAGCAACAGTATCTCTAACCACACATGGTGTCCACCACCTTTGGGTTACTGTCAGAAATTTCATATTCATTTGACCATTTAAAAATTGGTCATCAGGACTGCAGATCTGTGTGCTCAATTGCCAGACGTTCGTTCAGACGAGCCGTAGTTATATGTGGTAGACCATAAACTATTATGTAAGTGTTTCTGCTTCTGGTTCTTTCTCCGTGTAAGAACAGGCAGTTGAAGCTCACAGCATACTCCCCCAAATATGAAGGGAAGTGCAGTTGTCGCTGGTCATACCAACACTAGAATAATAACAGCCCCCCACTCATCCTTAAGACTGCACCCAAAAGTCTTCAGTGTGCGGTACTGTGACTTTCATCCATCTCACCAGAACTTTTGCAGAGTTCTTTTGATGCTCCACCACTTTGGCTTCCCTCCGTCCAACATAGTGGGGAATGGAGGAGTTGCGTAAAAAAGCAGCGAGTTCTGGAGTGTCCTCTGGGACAGCAAACTGCAAAGGGAAAGAAGAAAGAGCTGTGAACACAACTCTGCAATTGGCATCGCTTCTCGGCCTTTTGGCTAAGATCAAGTGTAGTAACTCTGCAATTGGCCTCTAACAGAGATCTTGGGTTTGATATTGACTTTTCTTCTTTTCATTTAACAGCTCTACCCTGAGAGCTGATACATTGCCCTCTTCAACTAGCAAGAGGATTAACTACAGCCAGGAAGGATGCTGTAAAATATCTTGTTTTAAAGACTAGATAACAGGATTGGTTTGTTTCTTTTGCCATCTGAGTAACTTTCATGATCATATTTTGCTTTAATTAAACTCCTGGGCCTAGGGTTCCATTTATTGTCATCCAGGCAGAAACTTACTACTGATTTCTAGCTTTTTTTGTACCAGTAAATACTTCTGGAATGATCAGGATCAGGGGTTTTTTGTGGGGTGTTTTTTTTTTTACTTTCTGGGAAATGAATTATTCCAACTGAGGACTTCTGCACTGCAATGTGGGGTGGGGGACCTTTGCATGAACGGCTCCAAATACAACATTTGTAGAATAAATATTAGACCTTACATTTGTTTTGGTTGATATGTCATTTTTTTTGTTCATAATTACAATAAAATTATTTTAGACTCATTTTTTTTATTTTTTTGGCTTCTCTGCAACATAAGGAGGATGTCAACTTTGGAAGAAGCAGAGAGAAATTGTTTTCTGATGTGAGTCGTGCGACTAGAATAAATGTGCAATTTTTCACCAGGGCTGAACAAATTAAAGCAAAACATTATACGGCTCATATGACGACGCTGGCAATAAAAGTGATCCTGGTATTACTCCAGGAAACAAACAACTGGAAAGATCTCGTGGGAGAACAATGAAGATAATAATACAGTTTAGAACACACATCACACACGACAGAAAGAAGAAAAGCAGAAAGAAAAAGGCAGAGCTGGGAGAAGTAAAAAGAGAGAGGCAAAGACCTGCTTCATGTGACAGGGAGGGAGGGGCAGTTTCTCATTTTTTGGAATTTTAAATTCAGTTCTCCACATTTCCACATCACTTTGCAATTATTTTTGGAAGAAAAGTTCTCATGAGGCCGGAGGATCATAGCCCGGCTGTAAGGCGTGAAGGCCGCTCCCTGCAAGGCCTTTTCCGCCGGGCCTAGGGAGCGGGGCCCACACTCACCCAGCCCTACTATGTTAAATATGTTGAGCTCCTTTGTAATGCTTTATTATGAAATCTTTAAGATAATTTTTTGTTTTATTTTCTGTTATGTTGCTTTGACTGTATACTCTATATTTGACTTTTCTTCAGATTGTTTTATTTATGTTTTATTGATTTAATATGCAGTAAACTGCTTTGGGATTTTTCTTGAAAATATAAAGCGGTATAGAAATCAAATAAACAAATAAATGAAACTTCATCAGCATTAAAGTGTGAATTTCTCCTAATATACAATTTTTTTGGTATGCAATTTTGCCCAATACACACATTTTTGTACGCATTTCCTCCCTTAATACATTTATGCATGTTATTTTTCACCAATACGTGCATTTTCATGCATGCTGCTTGGCTTGAGAACTGTGTTGCAAAATTCAGAGAAGCTTTTGTATTTCGAACAATGGCTATGTTTCAGCTCACACATTGTTTTAGAAAGGGGGAATTAGGTGAATTATTTAATTAGCCAAAGGCCTGGAAAGAAGAGGAATGTTTTTGCCTGGCACCTAAAGATATGTAATGAAGGCGCCAAGTGAGCCTTCCTGGGGAGAGCATTCCACAGACGGGGAGCCACTGCAGAAAAGGCCCATTTTCGTGTTGCCACCCTCCAGACCCCTCTTGTGGAAGAGGCACACAAAGAAGGGCCTCAGATGATGATCGCAGAGGCCTGGTTGGAAGTTTGATAAAATAAACAGTTTCTCCATATAGGTGAACCAAGAAACTCCATCCCCTACCTTTACTTCCAAACTATTGATTGCAGAGCTTGTTTGACATTGCAGTGGTCCATGTGTCTGAATGTGAAGGATGTAAAGAAGGAATTCCTTTCTGCTCAGAACTGGCCATTCCACATACAAGACTGTATCATTGATGGCACTTGGCCCAATGTTCTGCAACTATGGAGTAGACACACACAAAGAGGAGAATAAATTGAGCTGGAATCCTGCAGCCCAAGATACAGCTTGTTTGTTCACATCAATTCTGCCCCTTCCCTTCCCAATGTTTTCTGGTGCTTGTTGCCAGGTTGCAGTGGTGTGGCGACAGAAGCAAAAACCAGCTGAATTCCCTTGCCATGCACTTGATTCTACCTAGCAATCCTATGTCCTCACAGCTCTCTTCATGGCATGCCAACATTCTCCTGGGTAACTGCTCACAGCCTATAAATTCTCATGGCCTGTTGTGTAGCTCTTGCGCCAAACAATTTTCTTGCTGGCTCCTCCTTTCAACTCTGGCTGTGTAAACACAGCTGGGTCATTCTTTTCCCAATTGAGATCTAAGTTGGTGGTCAGGAATGATGGGAGTTGGAGTCTGGCAACATCTGGAGAGTCACAGGCTCTGTATTCCCATTACACAGCCCTCCTCATTCCCTAATGCCCAGTGATGTTTTTCACAGGGCTCACACACCCAACTGAGTTCTATTGATACTTCTAGTTCCCAGCTGAATGTGGCCATATCTGGGGCAGGAGCATTGTGAAGGGTGGGGAAGTCTCACCCATGTTCAGATTAATTTGGTTGGAAGATGACCCAGAGTGGACTGACTCCTTTTCAGGTTTCAAGAAGTGGGGAAAGAGTTTTTTGATAGGTGTGTTTGTGTGTGATGTTCAAAGGCATGCTTTTCAAGCTTAAAAATAACCTTTATTCTAATATAATTTCCTGTTATTAATATCGGATACCTCTTGACAGACATGTGTGTATCATCTGGTTCCACATACAGTTCTATCAATTTCAACCTTGCCAAGGCAACTTCACTTTTTGTGGTTTTGGTGGTGGCTGTGCTTGAAACTGACAGAGGCACGTCTCACAAACAGCATTGCTGCATGCTAAGTGTTGCTGGCTGGCCAAAATCCCCATATAGCACCCAAACGCTGGCAAAGAATAATTTCACGGTTTGTCTGTGGAACATTATACCCACAAATCCCTTGGAAGTCAATGGTTCATTTGTATATGCATATTTACCTGGTATATGTGCTCCACCAAAGGTCCAATCTCATCTTCTTTAGTAGGTTCATCCTTTGGTTCCCAGTTATGAATGGGCAAAATGATTTGTGGAGGATGGGAGACTCTGAAATGGTACAAAAGCACAGCCCTATCCGATCAATTGTCTGTTATACAAATGAAAAACATTAAATCTGATTTAAGAAAACAATGGTTATGTAAGATAGCAAGTAGAAATTGACTGCAAGCACATGGGGATTTTTTCATGAGCATATACCGAAAGGTGCCCATGTAGCTTTTTTAAAAAATGTGGGAGCATGGTATTGTGTTTAGTGCATGGCTATTGTGTTTAGAGGATGGTGTTTAGTGCACGACTATTTTCCCCAAACCATGCCCGCCTGCCCAACCCTTGATGTCATATGTGATGTCAGGTGAGAGGCAAGCAAAGGCATGGCTGCCATCATCTAAAAGTCAGTTTGAAGCAGTTTGCATTGAAAACTCTTTGAAACGCACTTCAAAGTGATGCCTCTTAGTGCCCATTAGCTGATCGGTATAGTGAGACACTGCCTTTGAAAGTCCATTTGCAGTTTTGTATTGAAATGGACTTCAAAAGGAGCCCCTTTCAAGTTGCCATATGAAGTCATAATGGTGTCAGATGAATGACAGGTGGTTGGCACTGCCCACCCCTCAAAGCTGACCCACAATTGGTGAGGGAAGGAAGAATCTGGCCTTCTACCAGATCCAGTTCCCCACCCCTGGTTTAGGGTGTCGGCCTAGAACAGGAACGGTGAACACATATGGCTAATTTTGTTAGACTGCAACTCCCATAACCCCTTGTTTTGCTGGCAGGGGCTGATGGGAGCTGTAGTCCAACAGCACCTGGAGAGCCACTGGTCCCTTATCCCTAATCTAGAACCAGGGAGACACACGTTCAAATTCCTCTTGAGCCTGGAAACTTGCTGGGCAACCTTGTGCTGGTCAGTCACTGTCTATCTTAGCTTGACCCTTTGTGCAGCATTGCTGTGAGGCTAAGACGAGAGCTGTAGAGAACTACATACATTGGCAAGAAACATGCTAGACTCGAAATTGATTGTAATTTGGCCTAGTAAACCAGGATTGAACAGTGGTAAACATGGTAAGCTATGGTTTGCCAGCAAGGGGGGTGGGGATTGCATAATGCAATAGGAGGAGAAAGAACCTGAAACCAAAGGTCCATTAGGTTCCATTCCCGTAGTACCAAAACCTTCGGTTTGACATTACATCTGAATGTCAGATAGGTTCATTAAGGAATAATAAATAAAAATGTGTTTATTATGGAAAACACCTACGTAACTGCAGCAAACTCAACTGCTGCGAGAAGCAGTCTTATGCTTTGGTAGATGCTGACAGGGTTCAGCCTACCTCCTCCTCACTGCGCCCCCCCAAATCCCCTTTCCCGTGAGCTTCTCCATCACAGCCAAGCTTCAGCCCTAGTTACCCAGCATCCATCTTTGAGGGAACAAGGGATGGATGTATAGATACTACCTAGTAGGGCTTCCTTGCGCTCTGCCTCCCAAAAATGACACAACAGCTTGCCAAGGCTCTTGGTACGGCAGAGGGGAATATTAGGAATGTTGGGTTTCTCATTACAGCACGGATCTCCAGGCTTTAAGGAAGAGGCAATTGTGCATGAAATTAATCACAGGGTCCTTCCAAAGAGACCACCACTCCAACTTCATACAAATGCCTGTTTGTTCAGCTTGAGGGGGGCACCTCTCAGTTTATAGAGAACATGCTTCAACAGTCTTTCTAAATAGTTAATAGCAATGCAAAGAACCAGACTGCAAAAATTACAATATATCCATTTAAATGTACCCAAACATCACGATTATTTTATTATGGTGATGCCTGTCGTTATGCTTTTCATTATGTTTTTTATTATTGATGTACTGCAATGTGTTCTTATTGTCGTACACCACCCAGGGCTCTTTTGATAAAGGGCAGTATATAAACTGAATAGATAGAAGCAAGAATTTTAGTAAACATTTAATTTTCAAGGGAAATTGCTTTGTAAGAAGCAAAGGAAGGAAGGAAAGTTTAAGATGCGTTTGTCTAGCCAAAGATGTATTATTTCATAAACAGCATCCATTTTAATACCCTTTGGAGATCATGAGACGTTTCCATGTTATGTGATGTTCCCAAGGCCTCCAAAGGCAGGATGCGCTTTTAGAAGCCGCAGAGTTATGGCTAAGACTGGCTATGCCCAGCCATAGGATTTTAACATCCTGTACTATTCTTTTTATTTCTTCACCTGCCTCCTTCTTAGCAACAGATGTTTACATTTAGGCACTTGACTCAAAGTAGATGCATAGGAATATGCACGCGTTTGATAAAAGTATACTTAAGATTGCTGATATTTTATTAAGGAAACTGGCCACTCTCCAGTGAATTGCTCAATTAGTTCCATGTGCCGTGTGGACCTTTGGCCATATTTCCACGAAGAAGTGTTCTCCATGCTGCAATGTGAACTGGTTTGGAAACTTGGAGAGGTTTCAAGAGCAATTTGTGAGACTGTGTGGGAATGTTGCTCCCAGGGAATACCGCCGAGTGCACAGAAGCCCTTGGGCAATCTGATGGAGCTCTCTGGGCTATGATCCACATCTAAACTCAATTAAGAAAACAAAGGCAGTGGGTCCGCCAGCTCCATTCCCTCTAACTTTTAAAAACATTTTCTAGAGTTCCTAGTTTAGGGATTCTGAATGCGAAGGAAGCACTAATGTCTGGTGCTAAACCAAATGTGCAGAAACAACCACAATGGACAACAGAGAGGGGCACATTGTGCCATCTGTCATTGTAGCTCAAAGTTAGACAGAGGGAAGGGGGACAAATATACAAAGCACAGTAAGTTTTTAATCCCCATAACAAAGTTAATACACCTAGTTGCAAATACACAATCTGCCTATTCGTATGATGTGGTAGGGTCAGAACTTCAAGCTCCTGAGCATAGGACTTTTTTGTATGAGGAATTCTTCTGGCAGAATGAGAAATCAGTGGAAATTCTGAATGAGAAAGTTCTATTGAGCAGGGCTAGCCTGAGACTTTTTGATGCCTGAGACAGAGGACAGGAGGGTGCACATGAACCCTGCATTCCATGTACAGAAGATGACTAGACTGGACCAGGGATGCCAACTTGAACAAAGTATTGGGGGGAGGGGCAGGTAAGCCCTGCCCTGCATAACTGATCAGGGACTTCTAGGTAGTGGTGCCCGCCCTGTGGAACACCCTCCCACCAGAGGTCAAAGAGATAAACAACTACCTGACATGTAGAAAATACCTGAAGAAAGCCCTGTTTAGGAAAGTTTTTAATCTGTGACATTGTTGGAAGCTGCCCAGAGTGGCTGGGGAAACCCAGCCAGATGGGCGGGGTACAAATGAATGAATAAATAAATAAATAAATAAATAAATAAATAAATAAAATAATTACATGATGTGGTGCATGCACACCATTTGAATGGCAATGCCCATCAACTTGGACTTGGGGGGTGGCCCCCTCAAATATTTTATTGGGAGGGCCGAAGACCCCTCGGTCCCTACGAGTTGGCTCCTACAATCCATACTGGCAATGGGACAGTGTTCTTCAACACAGCCCAGGGCGGCAGGTGAGTTTGAGGGGGCACAGAGCAGTCTAGGCACAGGTAGGACCTAGTGACACACGCAGATCTGTCATCTAACAGATGAGAATAGCTCAGGAACAATTGTAGGTTGTTGTCTTTCCACCTCACTCCCAGCATCTGCAACCGGTATATGACTCGCTCTGCTTAATGGCAGGACCAGCTTGCTTCTGAGCCCAATCCCATTTCTGAACCAATCAACATTGTGGCCTAACTATTGCCCACTCACAGTAAACTAAGCAAACAATTATGGTTAGGTTCTTTTTTTAATGTCCGGCTTGAATACAAATGTACTTACCCTCTGACCTGTACTTGAGCTACTGCACTTATGTCGATCTGAAGGTCAACCAGATTACTGTTGGGATTAACCTTGTTGGAACTAAAATAAATTTGTGCAAAGGTTAATTATGTTTCACATATATAAACCTGAAAGCATTTTTTACTTAAGCCTATCGTGCTCGGGGCTATAGCAATTATCAAATTAACAATTCTCTCTTTGAGAGATGGAGCACGGTAGTGGAAGATGCACCCAACTGCCTGGGGCCATTGCAATAATAGATAAGGCCTGGATCTTCATGAAACAAGGAAACGTCAAGTGTATCTTGATAATTCTGAAGGAACTGGTTCTTCCTCCACAATCTTCCCCACAATCTTCCTCCACAATCCTAATAATAATCTATCCAAAATAGGATATAGGTTATAAAACCTTCCTTCCAACATTATTGGTCAGTTGCTAAGAGAGGTGACATGGATCAAGGGGTAGCGATTATCACTCCTCAGTGAAAAGGAAGAAATATTAGAAAAAAGAGAGAAAGCATTTGTGCCATACTTTGAAGAGTATACAAATATTTCCAGAGGCTCTATGCACCACCTAGCTGGCAAGCAGTACATCTGGAAAAATCACCTGTTGCGTTAGCTTCAATCTTTGTAATATACCACCGGTTTTGTAATCTTTGTAATCTATCAGTTTATTCCAGAGTTACTTTGTCTAGAGAGAAATCACAGCTCTAACCACGTTCCTGACTACTCACACAGGCTGATTTCACAAGTTTAAAAAATGCTAACAATAGAGGCACACATTTAATTAAATGAAGAAATATGTCTCATTTCTATTCCAAGTACCTATATATTATTATATCAACATAAAAATATATTTACTATGATAGTAATCAGATTACATGTTCCAGTAATGCAACAAAACCCAGGACTTCTGAAGACTGATCTTGCGATGTGGTTAGGAAACACATCTAGAGTGATGATAGCTGCTCTTTGGAAAAGCCCCATGACATATGTCTCTTATCCAGTAATCTTTCCATCTGCAGCAACTGCACCAAATTCATGGACATGTGGACTGGACTAGTGATAAACTGCCTTCTGCTTTGTAAACTTTGCTTTGACCATTCCTTTGTTACTGCTGAGAATGATGGAGAATCTCTGGAGGAAAGTAACTATCTTTTGGAGGCTTTCTTACCCTTTCAAGGTAAGAAAAAGAAATTTTATTTCTTATGCCTCTGCTAAATACACACTATAGAGCAGAAATTACCAGCATGGCAACTCAACAGCACCCTTGAGGTCCTTACTTGGTGCTCCTAAAGCCTTTAACATGTACACACATACACCAGCAACTTGGTCATGAGATGGTGAATGTGATTTCCTTTTTCTCCCTTGAAAACTACATATGGCTAAAGGAGGAAGTTGGGGAAGTAGCACTCTTTCCTACTTCCTCTTTCAGCTCCATGCACTTTTCAATACTCAGATTGAGTCTCCTGGATCGCAGCTTACCTTCTCACTTGCAGTTCAAACTGGATGCTGAATTCAGCATTTTCAAAACGCTGAACGGTAAACCGGATGCCTGTAGAAAACTAGGAGTCAAAGTTCACTAATTAGAACTGTGAGCATTTGACTGAGCTACATTTAAAGGCGATAGCCTTCAGTTGGTCTAAATTGGACCCTAGATGGTGCCATTTGGAAAGGCAAGGTATACCAAGGTACAGGGTTGCAAATAATTCTTCAAGCTGTGGTTGCACACTCCCTGCTCATCTACTAAATTTGAAGAGCCGATAGGTCTTCTTTTCCATAAAGAAATAAGATTGCAAGACTTGCTGTATACGATTAGAAGGGAGAATGAAAAATTGTCCTCATATCCTTAAAGGCTTCACTTCGGCATCTGGTTGGCCTCTTTGAGAACAGGATACTGGACTAGACAGGCCTCTGGCCTGTTCCAACAGGGCACCTGCCCCAAAGTCATAACTTAGGTAATAATAATAATTGGGCCTTGAAGCAGTATACCTGAAGGAGCGTCTCCACCCCCACCATCCAGCCCAGACACTTACGGTCCAGCTCTGAGGGCCTTCCGGTGGTTCTCTCACTGTGAGAAGTGAGGGAACCAGGCAGAGGGCCTTCTCAGTAGTGGCGCCGGCCCTGTGGAACGCCCTCCCATCAGATGTCAAGGAAATAAACAACTATCTGACTTTTAGAAGACTTCTGAAGGCAGCCCTGTTTAGGGAAGTTTTTAATGTTTGATGTTCTATTGTGTTTTTAATATTCTGTTGGGAGCCGCTCAGAGTGGCTGGGGAAACCCAGCCAGTTGGGTGGTGTGTGTGTGTGTGTACACACTCTCTCTCTCTCTCTCTCTCTCTCTCTCTCTCTATATATATATATATATATATATATAATTATTATACTTTTTTATTTGTACCCTGCCCATCTGAGTTGCCCCAGCCATTCTGGGTGGCTTCCAACATGTATAAAAACACAATAAAACATTACGTACTAAAAGGCTTCCCTATACAGGTAATTTGCACTGCAGTCCTGATGATCAACACATGAGCCTCACTTTGAGACTTCACATAGAACAAAACTACACTCCTGTTGTAAGGTACTAATGAGTAGCAGATGACGCCTCTGCGTGGTGACAGTTTTTAAAGGTGGCTTTTGGTCCTTGACACTCCTGGTAATAAGAGGCAAATGAGGTTCACATATGCCACCAATAAAACTCCACAGAGACCGACACACAGCGTTTTACTCAGTTTAGTAAGTGGGAACACAAGAAGAGCCCTTTGGGGTCAGATCAAAGGCCCATTTAGTCCAGCATCCTGTTATCGTAGTAATCAGCCATATAATTATGGAAAGCCCAAGTGCAACAGCACTCTCCCCCATTTGTGATTCCCAGCAAGTGGTATTCAGGGGCACACTGCCTACAACAGTGGATGTGGTAAACAGTCATCAGGACTAATGGCAATTAATAGCCTTTACCCTGCATGAATTTTCATAATCCCCCTGTTAAAGCTGTCCAATTTGGTGGCCCTGCAGTTAATTCAACAGTTTAGCTATGCCCTGTGTGGAGAAACACTTCTTTTGTCTGCCCTGAGAGTCTTCCCAATATTCCACTTCTTAGGATAGCTACAGGTTCCAGCACTATGAGAGAAGGAGTAAAAACTTTGCATACTTCTATCATGTCCCCACCCCCTACAGACCTTTTTTTTTTAATTGACAAGAACCCCATCCTCATAGGGGAGCTGTTCCAACCCAATAATCAGTTCTCCGGAACTTATCCATGAATAGATTTCACCCCAATGCCATAAATGTATGTGAACACACTTTCATTTTTTAACACATGCAATTAAGTTTGCTTGAATTATCTATATATTCCCTGGCATTTCATGCAAAACAACAACAGCCATATATCTTAAAGTCCATCCCATCACAGCAAATGCCAAAGGGGTACCAGCAACTGATGCTTCTTCCACTCATATTTTTGTTTGCAAATAAATGCACTTCTAATGTTAACTGTGATTCAAATGACTCGGATGTAAACAAAATCATGATAACAATCAAGAGCAACATATTTTGTTGTTTCCACCCATCACAAAACAAATAATATACTCAGACCGTGGAAATTCTCAAGTGAATTGTCCTTAGCGGAGGCATTCCTTTCCTAATCAGATGTATGTACCTACATTGAGTAGTTGTTCAGAAGTGATGTAAGCCAGAGTATGTTGGAATAATCCTTGACAGTGCCATTTTTCACGTCTTCTGAATAGACACGTAAAGGATTGCATTGTCTAGGATTATACAATGTATTAAGTGAGGCTTAGAGTTCAACAGGTTTATTATCAGGCAAATGGATAGGACTGGAGTCTAAATCTCAGTGAAAGCAATCAGACAAGTGTGCACTTAAGTACTCAGGTCCAATTAATTTGGGCAGAATATCAGCTGATTACTTCAAATGGATTGTGGCCTGGCTCATAAATAAGTTCACCAATCAGTCTATTATGTTTTTAAAAATAAAATGCAACACTGTCTTCTATTATACGAACCATTTCCTGGCCAAATATATCTATTCTTAAAGCTGCCTCTTATTGACACAAATTCCCCTAATTGAGGCAGTTTTCCATTAACTCCCCCAAACAATTCAATTTGATAAAAATCAGCAAACGTTTCTGGTGTTGTCTTACATTTGTTCCAGCTGCCATGGGGTTCCCGAGGTCACAAATCACCATTCTAGTTTCATTTTCCATCTTGTAATCGCAGCTCAGCACGCGCAAGGCCTGTATAACAAAAGGACACCAACAGGGAGGTCACAGGTCAATCCAGAATGTATCCTGTTGGCAAAATGAATGGCTTTTAGATGGCAAGATTACTCCTGATTTCAAACACCTGCACAGAGGCCCAATCTTTCATTCATGCTTAAGGAAGGCTTGACACTTTGAAGAGAATTAAATAATATACCTGTCTTTTCTTTTTTGGAAGGAAAAATAAGATTTGCATATTTATTTCTTGCATTATCTGCTCTTTCACTACAGATACGAAGAGAAAATACCTACAGAGTGAAGTCAAGTTGCTAGCAAAGTTGCATTTTCTATGTACAACTATTGCAAAGGAGTTGAACTTTAGGACAAAAATTGTTTGCAATGCCCAAGATCTTTGCAGAAGTGGATGAGAATAATTTGACTTTTCCAATGGCAGTAGGAAAAGTACCCTTTTCACTTCCACATTAATTTCAGTGGTGACGTTTGTGCTTCTGATTGAAATGGAAGGTTCCCCCTTGGGGAGACTGTCAGAGCACTTTCTCCATGCAGTGGGCATAACAATTAAATAAAAGTTTCTTACCCCTGCTGGGTGCTGTTGTCTATACACGCCACACTTGCAAATCAACACAGCCACCATCCCCAGGTGGTGGATACACAATAGTAGATTGCAGAGTCTGCGTGTCTCTGGGCCAGTGCAGGGAATAAGAATCTTTCAAATGTTATGTGTACCATGTGAAACAGTTAGTGGTCTCCATATTGGGGTTTTAATATTTCATAAGGGACATAGCTCAGTGGTAGAGAAACTGCTTTGCACGCAGGTCACAGGTTCAACCCCCTGACAATTCCGTACTGTCCAACTTTTTCAAGCCCCAAATTGGGATGTGTGTCTTCCAGGACATGCTTCCAGGTGAGTCACGCAATCCGCACATTGCTCTCACCCCACCCCCAAAAGCGGTTTTTCCGGGGGTGAGAGCGTAGTGTGAGAGGGCGCAAGATTACGACACCTAAAATGGCTGCCGAGATCTGAGATCTGAAAGAATGGGATGTCCCATTTTGAATGGGGCACTTGGAAGGTACGCAATTCCAGACAGAGATCAGAAAGATGCCCATCTGAAACCCTGGAGAGTTGCTGCTAGTCACTGAGTTAAATAAGACCAAACATCTGACTTGGCAGCTTCTCAGGTCCCTAGCAGCCCTCAGGAAGGAAAGATAGTGAATGGTGCCTGTTATAAAAATTAGGCTCAACCCTAGAAGGGAGTCCACGAACCTGGGGGAGAGCCTTAGTAGGGCTCCCCTCCTCTCAGGAGCACTTATGAATAAATAGAGACGATACAGAATCTCCCAAAGCAAGGCGATAGCCCTTTATTAGAAACGGCTGCAGCAGGGTGTCTTGCAAGCAAAAGACCTCCAACAAAGGCGCGCAAGCTCCCATATAGACTTTTGAAATTGCCCCCCTCCAGCTCAAGACCACCCCTCCATACTTTAGAATTACATCACAAATTGGGAGGGTCTGGTAGCAGTGATCTGAGCATCTTGGACCCTGCCCCCATGTCTCCTCTTGCCCTCCACCAAAAACGCATCAAGTGAAACAAAAGATATCTACATTTCTCTATTTCCCAGCCAAGTTAATCACACCCTTTTGTCTGGCACTCAGGTATCAGGATGCCAGAGATTATCACTCAGGCAGAGGCCTGCTGAGTAGCTGGAGGGGCAACCCCCCCTTTTGTTTCCTGAGACAAAGAAATACTTGGTCAGTTGGGAGTCAAAAATGGAGTGAGGCCTGTCTTCCTGTGCTGTTTTCCATACATGTGGCCTTATTTGTTTTGGTACATTAATAACAATTATAATATATAAATAAAATACCTTAAAAATTTTACAACAGTGCCTTTCATTTAAGATGGACTTTCACAGATTCTGGTCCCACAGCCTCACTTGTCTACACAAAGGCAGGGAGAGTTGGGTGCTTCGAAAGTGTGAATTCAACCTGGATCTGTGTGTCAAAAAGGCATTCGAAAATGTCCCCTTTGTGGGTTTGTGTATGTGCGCAATTGATGTGTGTGGAAATGGATGGATCACGGCAGGTTTGAGAGTCAAAGAGTGTGTTGTAGTGATGATCTTAAGAGAGAGATAAAGCATTTGTGTGGGACCAGCCCTGCCTACCATGGCTCTGCCCTCAGACAGTTCTCCTTTGAGGGTATGCAGCCCTCAGTGGCAAAAGTGTTGCTCACTCCCGATGCGTACATCACCTTACAAAAGGCACTCACAAACATTTAAAGACCAATTGTCAAACAGTTCCTGGATTTGGAGGAGGAAAGGCATGTAACAGGTGTTAGGGAACCTCAGCCCCGGCCATCTCCCTAATCCCAGGCCGTGCTTCTTCTCTCCAAGCCACACCTCTTACTGGCCCTGTTCTGTGCATTAGCCTTGCTGTAATGGGTCCTTGAAATGTGGGAATGCTTTCTGCTTGCCTGGATGGGGGACAGAGATTTCTGTATGCATCTGGTATGTAGAAACCTCTGGCTTTTGCATGGCTACAGTGTTGCCTACTGTGCAAAAGGCAACAGCTACACACTGTATGTTTCTGTGTATAAGACGCCCCCCCCCCTATTTTGGGGGACTCAAATTAAAAAAGTAGGGGGAGATGGCTTGAGGTTTCTTGGGGGAGGATTGCCCAGAGTTGTGGAGCATTTTGGGGGGCGGGGGGGAATGCAGAAAATCACTAACACGACAGATAAAAACTGACAATCATTCACGTCACAAAAGTAAACAAGCGCCTGCCTGCTCACCATGTCCAATTGTCGCAGCGGCAGCCAATCCACAGCAGCCATTGCCGCATCAACCAATCAACCACCCAATTACTGCAGCAGCAGCCAATCCAAAACAGCCCTTCCTGCAGCCACCAATCACCCACCAAATCACCGCCGACAAGCTGTAGCTCGTGGCTGCAACCAATCATCCGCCCCACTATGCACTATCCATGTATAAGACAACCCCCATTTTTAAACATTAATTTAGAGTAAAAAATCCTTGTCTTATACATGGGAAAAGTATGATACATTGCACTGCCCACTTCTGCCTCTGGTGGTGTCCATGTTTGGCTTCAGCCCCACAGGCATGCAACCCATGGAAGGCATCCTCCAATAGAATGCAACCCTTGGGCTGAAAGATAGGTTCTCAACCCCTGGCCTGACATCACAGGCACTAACCAATAGGCTACCTATAACCAACAGGTTATACCCATTCAAATCGAAGCTCTCTGAAGATACACACAAACTGTTTTAATTTTCTTACTGGGGCCTGCCTTGGAAGGGAAACACCAAAGAACCTCTTTGGCTGTTCTTAAATTGTCACATCTGTCTTCGCTTTCTGAAAGGACTCAACTTATTTCTGCCCAAGAGAACAGAAGTAATTAACACTCTACTAAAGAATTGTGCACTTCTTTGTTTTCCTCAATCACCCGGAGAAATCTGCTGCTGATGGATGTTCCAAAAGTGTTGAGGGCACATCTAGTTGTAAAAATGCAATAATTTAAGCACTGTGAATGCATCCAAGGATTGTGAAGTTAGGGTCCTGCCACCCCTGTGTTCTGACTTTCAGCCCTGTGTTCTATCCACCCCATAACCCAGGCTATTTTTTGTTGCTTTGATGATGCTATTTTTTCTTTTCTTTTCTTAGACTAAAGACACTTCTGATCTTTCTGTGTATTATTATCTCTGGCCTCCTTTCTCTAGCCAGGTCATCTGTATAAACACAAGGGAACAGAGGGAGAAAGAACAGGGAGCTGCAAGGCAGGAGAAGTTGCATAATAGGGGCTTGGACAAAAGCGGAAAAAAACAGTCTTATTTTGGACAAAAGAAAAAAACAGACTTTCTTTGCCTTAATTCGTTGGTGTCATTAGCTAGAGAAATAAAATCATATGAGGAATGTATATGGCAGAACTTCTGAAAAACATGAGGAATCCTATGTGAGGAATCCTATGCTTTACATAACAGTCAGCTAATTTATCTTTAAGTAGGAAACTAGTTCCTGGCAGGGGTCACCAATGTGGCTCCTGGGAGCACAGGTGTGTCCGGAGAGGACATCCCTGGCACCCACAGGATCTCACCCACCACTGAAATTAGACTTGAAAGAAGCAGTCTGTTGTAGCCAATGGAACAGGTAGAATGGTGTACTTGGTTGTGGTCTGTGTGTGGATCCCATGGCAGCTTCTCCAATGTCCTTCAAGAGAGAGTGAGTTTCAAACCACACTGGTGCCACAGCACACGAGGCCCTTTCCACCTGTGTTCTTTCTGATGTTGTTGGACTCCAATGCCCACCAACCTCAGCCAGCATGGCCAGTTGTCAGGGATGATTGGACTTGTAGTCCAGTGATATCTGGAGGACCAGAAATTGCCCACCCCAACCCTATTCACCACCCTCATTGACCATCCAAGGACCCCTTACACAGAACTGCCTAGGTGATCCTTATGCCTCATCCATGAATATGAAGTCTCTGTAAGACTTGGTAGCATGCATTAGTTAGTCTTTTGTGTGTTTTCTTCACAGTATTTTTCTGCTTGCCCTTTGTTCCTTATCTCTATTAATGAAAACAAGGCACACCCAAGAAGCATCATGCCAGTGACCTAAAGAATAAAGCTCAGTTCCTCCCTAGAACCCATATTTTAAACCCACTTAGCTCAAAGGACAGCAAGGTTGCAGAAATTGTACTGTAGAAATTATTCTTGTATCAGAGAATAAAGACCTGGGTATTTGCAAAGGAGAACAACTGACACATGTTCTATTGGCAGTCCCCCATGTCACATATGCTAATCCATTAACACCTCCAAATATTTAGCCACACTAGCCTTTTTACTAGACACTAGGAATGACTTTATTTTCCCTTTTGTAGGAACACATGGCTTATTTTTACCGCTCTGAACAGTAGCAAAACCTGACCAATTAACACTAGCACCAGCGCAACCTGGATCTGGTTTCAAGTGGAAACGAGAGGAATATGGATGAAAATGGGCAACCTAGCAGAATTCCCAGATGAATGAAGCCGTGTAGGCTTTAAAACTGGCAGAGCTGCCTGCGTGATGATGATTAATCACTGGCCACAACGGATTCCCCCAAAGGCCCGGATATTAATGGCCTGAGTGTTAGCTGATGGCATTCTAACACCCAGCCCTGGGTGCCCCCAGCATCAAGGACACCTGCTCCTGGTGTGGGTGTATTTAAGACATGGAAGCTGGTATTTCTTTCTCTCCCCTCCCCTCCCAGGGTGGTGGCGGCGGCAGCTCTAATTAAGCTGATTTCCTCCCCTAGCTAGCAGCTAAACATTTATTCCCCAAATGAGCAAAAAACCACACAAACAAATGAAAATCATCTGCTACAACTGAGTTTCTGCTTTGACCCACATTTGTCTAGCCGCAACAATTGTTGTTGTTACTATTTAAATATTCATCAAATTTATAACCTGCCCTTCCTCTTAAAGATGCCCTGGGTGACAAACAACAAGTGATAAAACACTAGAAACATCTCTGAAACATGTTAAACGCTTTTTGAGTGACGCCATGAAATCACGTCACCATAGGTCCTAAGAGCCATTTCCATACTTCACGATGTCTGGACAGTTTTATCCTAAAGTATCTCCTACTATGTTTCATTAACTGTGTTGTGTATGATCCATGCATACGATGCACTTTTTCTATGCCAATAAAGGAGATTGATTGATTGATTGATTGATTGACATCTTAAACACATTTCCAATGCTGATTCTAACATACCTGCCTCAACAACAAAATACAATAATACAAAATACAAAATACAATACAATAATACAATAATACAATACAATAATAAAGCTTCAAAATACAATAATAAAGCCTCAAAATACAATAATAAAGCTTCATGCTATGACCTTCACAACTGCACAAAAGACTGGACAGAACACCAAAACACATCTGGTAGCAAAAGGGTCAGGTTTTTAAATATTATTTTTAGAGACGAGTCCACAAATACAAGACAAAGCTTTGTTCAATTAAAAAATATAGCCTCTAAGAATAGCACAGCTCCTTTCTTGTCAACTGTTACAGACAGCTCTTTCTTACCCCCTTCAGTGAGTTTTGCATCAGTAGAACAGGCTAAAGAAGAGGAGCGGGAAGTTATTTTCAACACAAGAAAAATATTTGATTCTCGAAAGGAAATTAACTTGGCACACCTTGGTTCCTTGGGGGGGGGGTGTGTGTCATGCTTTGAACTATCCAAAATAAAGTTCATGCTGTATCAGCTTGCAGGCTTTGTAGTCAGATGAATTGATATATGCTGCCCTGTAGTGAGCACATGAATTGTCTGTGTATTTAGGGGATAGAATTTCACCTCGGCTCTTCCAAAAGTGCCCCCTCCTTGTGCCTCTAAACTTTTCAAGTAAAACAAGCTACGGCCAGCTCAGTTCGAGCTCCACTGCTGAACAACATTACAATAACCAGTCTTCCCTTGCCTGGTGTCCTCCAGTTGATGTGGGACTACAACTCCCATTAGCCCCTGCCAGCATGGCCCAATGGTCAGGGTGATAGAGGGCACCATATTGGGGGAGGCTACTATACATCTTCGTGTGAATAATTTTGTTAATAATAATAATAATAATAATAATATTTATTATTTGTACCCCGCCCATTCAGGGCCTGCTATCCCACTTGGTTCAAATAAATATAGCTGATATGAAATATCTATGACTGCCATTGCTCTCCTCCCACAAAGTGCCTCCATAGGTTTATGTTATGCAGCCTCTGTTAGGGAAAAAGAAGATGGCAAGCCCCAATACATGTTACCTTGCTGTTACGCTCTACACCGGTGTAATCTGCCTCTGGGGGTATCTTAATATGGAGCTCAGCCTCGTAGGCACCTTCGCCTTCATTTCTTGAGTTGATCATAAGCGTGACGCAGTTTTCCTCCCCAATTATGATCTGATCTCTATCCCTGTAAGAAATAAAACTTGTAACATGTTTTCAAAATACACAACAGTGCCGATTTCTCAGCAAACAGAGATCCAGAAGACCCATCCCTTCAGCAGATGTGAGGAGTCATCCCTGTGTCATTATTGCCAAGCTGCACATTTCCTTTCACTTGTGACTTTCAATTAGGGTGGACGTAATGACATAAGAAGAGTATGCTGGATCAGGCCCGTGACCCAGCAACCTGTTCTCATAGTGGCCAACCAGATGCCTATGGGAAACCAGGGAGCAGGACATGAACACAACAGCACTCTCCCCTCTTGTGGTTTCCAGCAACTGGTAATCGGAAGTGTTACGGTGTCCAACTGTGGAGGTAGAGCAAAGGTAAAGGTAAAGGACCCCTGGAGGTTAAGTCCAGTCAAAAGCGACTATGGGGTTGTGGTGCTCATCTCGCTTTCAGGCCGAGGGAGCCGGCATTTGTCTATAGACAGCTTTCCAGGTCATGTGGTCAGCAGGTCTAAACTGCTTCTGGCACAGCGGAACACTGTGACAGAAACCAGAGCGCACAGAAATGCCATTTACCTTTCCGCCGCAGCAGTACCTATTTATCTACTTGCACTGGTGTGCTTTTGAATTGTTAGGTTGGCAGAAGCTGGGACAGAGCAACAGAAGCTCACCCCGTTGCAGGGTTTTGAATCACCGACATTCTGATCAGCAAGCCCAAGAGGCTCAGTGGTTTGGACCACAGCACCACCCGCGTCCCCTGGAGGTAGAGCATCACCAGTCACTGATTGCCCTCTCCTCCATGAATTTGTCTAATCCTCTTGTAAAGCCATCCAATTTGCTGGCCTTTACTGCACTGCAAAGGTGTACTTTGGAAAAAAGGATGCATGATGTGAGACTAGGATTGCTCTCAAGGAATGCCCTGAGGATGCAGGGGTTTTTCCCCACTTCCATCCTCAATCCAGACATGCTTCTCTGTAACAAGTACCCTTTCAGCACTGTTGCCAGAAGGGAAGGCTGCAGCCTTGAGCAAAACCAATTACCCATGGCTTTGCTCAGGAAGCATATATGAAATATTTTTTGCCGAAATAAGCAAAATCTGAGCAAGCAGAGCTGTTAAAGAAGTGACTTCGTTTTGTTTTGCGTTTAGATGTGACAAACCTTTGAAGCTACACATTTAGCGGCTGTAAAAACAACAACAACCTTAAAAGCTCATATCAGCATTCATTAGTTGAAATATCTGCTTCCTATCAGATGGGGCAATCTTGATGGGTTTCTCGTCCCCACCCCCTGCCCACAAGCAGATTTTTTTTTTTTTAATGAACACCTTTATTCCATTAAGTGCAAAACACAAGTTTATTTGCTCAAACTTACGGCACAGCGGAAAGTTTCAAGTCAGGAATGCACACGTTGTCTTCTCCACAATCCACAAGAATGTAAGCCTGCATTGTTCAAAACATGCATCACTCATGTTAGGGGCTCTGCTTGAAAGGAATCCCAGCCATTTCCTTTCCCTTCCTTCATGCTTGTTTGATAGCCATTAAAAATAAGTCCCTGAAAAGGCTGTGTGCTTCCAATCCCATGATTCCAATACAAAGAGCCAGTGGTGACTGGTTATATATGTAAAGACATGTTAACGTACTGCATATTAAAAGAATGAGCACATCTTTCTTTCATTGCTGCGAGGAATATGATTTACAGGCTGTTGCAGTTAGCTAGGGCTAAGAGAATGAGAACATTCAGGGGGGGGGAAACACAGGCTGAAAGAGGTTCGAGAAATTTCAGATAGGTCTGGTTCAATTAGCTCACCATAATGAACAAATTAAGCTCTTGTTGCGCACACTGAAAGAATGCTGAAACCATGAACAAAGCTGCTTATAAAAGATGCCACACAGCATGGTAGTTTTCGTTAACTGTTCGGAGGCATAATAAATACACATGCAAGACCCTACCTGCTCCCCGATGTACTTTTCTTGGTAATAGTTCAATATTGGGTTCACAGCTGAACCATCTGAAAAGGTGGATTCATCCAAGCTGTAGTTCAAACTTATGCTGATTGGAGACAATTTATCTCGGTATTCAGTTTCATCCTGCGGGAGAGAAATCATATAGAAACTCTTCACTTACGTTGCACTTCATTAATGTACTCTGTGTGTGTGTGTGTGTGTGTGTGTGTGTGTGTGTGTAGTCTATGTTTCAGCAATGAAGCAATTAATATCCTGATCCTATGACTGTCTACTAAGAAGTGAGGACCACTGGATTTAGTTCAACTAGGTAAGTTTGCAGACGAATGCAGCAAAAGTCTCCAAAAAGGACAAAGAGCAAGTTACCTCACTTATAGCAAAGTTTCCAAAACACACTGCTTCTGCAACATCCGCACTTGAGAAGCAGGTTGCTAATCTGTGCAGAGCCAGAACTATTTCAAAGCAGTAGTCTGACTTGATGTTGTACTTCTAAAGAGCTCGGTTCCCACAAGCTCTTTGCTGAAATGGAAGCAGCACATATGTGACCTATGGAAGGAATAGTGTTGAGGTGTTCCATAGGAAAGGAGTCATATGCATCGGTTTTGAAAAACTCTCCACCATCACCTATAACATTCCCTTGTATGTAACCCAAAGGTGCCTCCCAAACCCACTTGAGCAGATTGCTTAATCATTTGAATTGTCAAATTAACTCCAACTTGTTCATAATCACTAGCATCTTTTTTTTTGGGGGGGGGGGTCTTTCTGAAAAGCTGCTCTCACAAAACCAGTGATAACAAATTGTTCCCCCAGATCAGAAAAGCCAGTGAGATAAAAACATTTATATATATATATTTTCTGCGAACTAACCTAATAGAAATTACAAGGTTCATAGTATAAGAGTTGCCTCTGATATGGCAGTACAGCTCTTTCCACATCTGTAAAAACATCTGCCCATACAATATGGGTGGGGGGGTGTACTTATATTACTTCTGTTGACAGTCCTAGTTTAATCACCCAGATAGTGACTATATTCTGAAAGAATTGCCCCCAAAGCAATAATTTTCTGGACACAGCAAAGAGCAAAACTTACTCTGAGATAAACCACAAAGTCCTTGCAAGTGAGCCGCTTCTGCCTGTCTATTGTGAAGAGGAAGACATGCTGGGGCTGATGGTAGTCAAGCAAGAGAGCACGCTTAACAGCTCCTTTCACTTTTAACACATCTAGCTGGAGTTCAGCTCTCAGAGCTAAAAGGAATGTAAGCAAACCAAACATCATAAAAACAGTCAACTGGATGCTCCACTTCAAATTCTGATCTGGTTTTACAGAAAGCTAATTATTTTTGTTTTTTCAAACATCCGCATTTCTGACAGAGGTTTACCATTTGTTCAGCTGACCAATGACTGTTTCCCAAAAGGAAATGGTCCAGATACTTCTTATGTCATTACAGCACAAATTGACCATTTCAAAATAATGTACAAAAATGCAAGCAATCTTCTTTCAAGTAAAACGTTTTAATCAAGTACGGTAACAGCACTCAGCATGATGCGGTAAATGCCAGGTCCTAGTCAATGGCCTTTCCCAAGGAACTCTGGGAATTGTAGTTCTGAGAGGGGAAACAGAGGTCTCCTAACAATTCCCACCACCCTTAACAAACTACAGTTCCCTGAGTTCTTTGGGGAAAGCGATGGCTGCTTAAAGTGGTATGATACTGCTTCAATTTTATAATGCAGATGGTGCCTACATTTGTAAAACCAGGGCTTTCCTTCAAGGGGAACTCACAGGAACTCAATTCTGGCACCTCTCTGTTGGGTGCCATTGCCATTCTAAGAGAACAAGGGAGGTGTTCATGGTGAGTTCCGGCACCTCTTTTTTTAAAAAAAGAAAAGAAAAATAACACTGTGTAAAACCCAATCCATCTGGTTTCTTTCAGGTTCAAGAACTGTGATTAGTACAAGGAGGCCAAAGGCCTACATAGGCATTCCCAATGACTTCTAGAACCCAACTGGGCATGAAGTTAATAATCCCAGTGTGGGCTCTGGGACTTCCCTTTAAAGCAAATAGCAGCTTTGGAGAGTCAATGTTTGTCAGGACTGTGGCAAGAAGAGGCAGAGTGAAATTCCCCCTTCCCACCCAGATGGTGCTCAGGTTTTCCCATGACTGCTATTTACACAGAACTCCCACATAAGCTCAATCAGCAGAACGTGAGACTCAGGGCCGTGGGTTCAAGCCCCACGTTGGGCAAAATATCCTCACATTTGAGGGGGTTTGAACCAGATGACCCTCATGGTCCCTCCCAACTCTGCAATTCTGTGATTCTTTGATCAACAATTGAGGTTGTGTCTAGTTCGGCCCCAACAGAGCCCTAATGGAGCTTAACAGGGCAGGTAACGAAGGCAAGTTTAAATATGGCAACAGAAAGTCAGTTAATCTTAAACCACAATCTTACAGGTGTTAAAAAGTCTTACCTATTTTTTCTGAAATGCCTGGACCTTCAAAAGCCACACAGACAGTTACAGTAAAACTACAAAGGAAATGGGAAGAATAACATTAGAACGTAAGGAGAGCCTACTGGATCAGGTCAGTGTCCCATCTAGTTCAGTGTCCTATTTTCCAAGTGGCCAAACAGATACCATGGCAGGCCCCAAAGCAGGACCTGAGCTCAACAGCGCTCTCTCTCCATGCAGTTTCCAGCAAATATTCAGAAGCATACTTCCTCTGACAGTGGATATGGAGCATAGTCATCAGGGTTAGTAGCCACTGGTAGCCTAATCCTCCATGGATTTCATGAAACCTCTCTTTTAAAGCTGTCCATAGTGCACTTGTTCAAACTCTGCATAGGAATATAGCTGTATCTATATATTATGACTTTTGGATTTTGTTTCTCTCTTTTCAAAACTGCCATAAGAAAGTAACCTGCTCAAGATCCATGACACGGCCACCATCTTGAATTTATAACTATCCCATCTCCACAAAGACCTTAGGAGGGAACTCTAATTCTATAAAAAATAACTTGGTTTTTTCCTCTAAACTACAATTCTCTGAACCTTTACTGAATGATCATGCTCATGAAACCAAATGAGTTTAAATGGAAGCCTTGGTAAAATAGACTTCAAGCAAGCCCTCTTGGACATAACTGCTATTGAAGAGACTGGAAGTTTGCCCTCTCATGCATTTCCTATGAGGAAAGAGCATTAAACTGCTTCTCTTTTACCTCGCCTACAGAAGACAATGGAAGTCTTGCATGTGCAGGCCTTAGATTATTTTATTTATTACATTTATTTATTACATGGAGTTCAAAGTGGCGTAAGTGGTTCTCAGTACAGTTTATTCTCTCAATAACCCAGTTAGGTAGGTTGGGCTGAAAGACAGAGACTGGTCAAAGGTCACCCAGTGAGCTTTGAACCTGATTACATGTGCTTAAATGAACTGATCTTCAGTCTATAAAGCTGGCACGAACCAGCTAAGATAAATATGGGCCTGTCTTCTAAGTCCAATCACACCAGGAACATAATTTAAGCTAAATATTTGATACAACACATTTCTTCTGACATACCAAGTCAGACTTTCAAACCAAGCAATTCTTTTTTAGACAGAACATCCCGAATCATAAATTGAGAAGCCGTTGAGCTGCAAGACTTTCCTTTGCATTATGAAAAGATAAATTTTTAATCAGGCTATGCTAAAAAGGCTTTCACAAACAACCACAGATGGATGTTAAGTCATTATAACCAACTCTATCCTGCTAGAAAAGTACAATTTCCTGCTAATCAGTGTTGCTGGAAATCCATCATTTGTGACTTGCTCCTGATGACAGGTCAATCTATGTGTTCAGAGGTGAAACTTGAAACACAAAACACAACCCCTTGTGCAAATTAAACAGGATAGGACGGGAACGTTCTCTATACAAAACCTGAAAAATCTTCTTTGGTGATTCCAATTATTTTTTTGGGGAAATGTTATAATTTTATCATTTTACAAAAACTGCAGGTTAAGTAGAAGACAGCTTCTTGGGCAAGACCTTGCATTAGTCATTTTTATTTTCAGTCCCAAGTTACTAAATACATATCTGCAGACACTAGAAGTTCAAAACCGGCAATATCACCTCTGGAACAACCTCTAATCTTATTAGAATTCCGTATCAGCTTCCTCTGACAGTCTCGCTGAAAAAGGACCACATCTGGGTTTCATATAACGTGCTTGACCTTATTCCACTTCTTCCTCCAGGGCAAACAATTTGCCACATATCATTAAGCAGGGCTTTCCCATAAACTCCAACGGTTGTTATGAAGGGTTATTTCAGAGCCTTGAAGAACCCCCAAATTCTGACCCATTTTCCCTTGGAATTGCCAAGAGATGAATAACTGAACATTGCTTAATTTATGGAGCAGTGCAGAGTAGGAAATAAGGGGAGAACGGTGGACACGGTATGCATATGATCTAATGACTAAACCTGATCACAAATAAAAACTTCCTTATAGGGCAAACTGATCAACAATGCAGGACGTGTAAGGGAGACTGAATGGTTTTGAACTAGAAAAACCATTCGCCCGTATAGGTAGAATTAGTGAAACCTTTGTATCTCCATTACTCATATGTCCAGTCGCTGATCCTCAACAGATTTCATGACTCCACACATTCCCTGCCGAGAATGCTGAAGAAATCACCATTTGTACACCACAATTTCTGTCTCTCAAGCTGTTTTACAGTTTGCTTGTTTTCCTCTTCCCTCCTCAACCATTTAATTTTTTTGTGCTGGGCCCTTTAAATTGTAAGCCTGTGGGCAGGGAGAGGCTGTCCTATTTTTATTCTTATGAAAGCTGCTTTGGGATTTTTTTTTTAAATGAAGCACCTTTACCCTTTCACCTCTATCTAGAACTCAGCTGCCAAACTAAATTATGTCTCATACTGCTCAGATCATGCAACACTCCTCTTCAAATTCCTAAAATGACTCTCTATTCCTTCTGCACTGAGAACAAAGTTTTTGTCTTTAGTTTTAGAACACTTCATATCCTTGGCCCATACTGGTTACTAACAATAAACTATGGTGTTTTTAAAAAAATAAATAAGTGAAAGACTACAGGCAAACCTCAGGCTTGCATACTCCTGCCCCACTCTCCTAGGACAGCAATAAGGAGATTGGAAGCTTCCGCTTCCATTATCAACCAACTGCAATTTTGGGTTATGTTCAAACCCGGATAAACTGTTGTTAGGCTTAACTATGGCTGATGGAAAACAAGACAACTTCAAATCTTGGTTTATGAAGCAGCCTCTCATGGGACCCGACACCAGGGGTTACCAATTCCCCAAGGAAGACTCAAAGTAAGGTTCTAGATTCAGGTAGGTAGCCATGTTGGTCTGACGCAGTCAAAATAAATTAAAAAAGTTAAAATATTGTCCAGTAGCACCTTAAAGGTAAAGGTAAAGGTACCCCCTGACCATTAGGTCCAGTCGTGGATGACTCTGGGGTTGCGGCACTCATCTTGCTCTATAGGCCGAGCGAGCCAGCGTGACTAAGCTGCTTCTGGCGAACCAGAGCAGCACACGGAAACACCGTTTACCTTCCCGCCTATTTATCTACTTGCACTTGATGTGCTTTCGAACTGCTAGGTTGGCAGGAGCTTGGATCGAACAATGGGAGCTCACCCCGTCACGGGGATTCGAACCACCGACCTTCTGATCGGCAAGCCCTAGACCACAGTGCCACCCACACCTTAGAGACCAACTAAGTTTGTTCTAGGTATAAGCTTTTGTGTGCATGCACACTTCTTCAGAAAGAATAAAGTATGCTTTACCCAGGGAACTTCCACCCCCTCTCCCATGTCCTTGGTACTGGAAAATATTGCCCTACCATTGTTCTTGGACTCAGAAGATGAGTCCTCAACAGTACCTCCAACTCCCTGACCAGGCAGAAGTCAACAGATACAAAATCAGGCACCACTGCTCTAAAAACCAAAGCGATGTGTGGTCAACTATAGCTTTTCTGCTCAGGCAGCAATATGAGGGAAGGCACAAACCAGAAGGACCCATTGGGAGCTGTCCATGGTTCTACTCTCCCTGTAAGGCTTCTCAGAGTGTGTCTGACACAGCCTGCTCAGAAGTCACTCGGCATGACCACATCCACTTTCCCTGCAAACCTCAGCCCCAATAAAACAATAAAACAGCCCCACCAGTTTAGAGTTTGGACATAAGAGTAAACTATGGTCAACTGGAAAGAAACACGAGAGCTTCCAAGATGGGAGGAGAGAATGCATGAGCCTGAGACTCATGAACATAATGATGAACCATAGTTTATTATTATGCTTCAGTGCAGCCACAAACTGTGCATTTTTTTCTTTGCAAATAACCATTGTTCCTCCCACCCTGACATCCTTGGCTACCTCTCCTGCTCCATTTTCCCATGCTGCTCTTATTCTTGGAAGTCCCATCTAGAACTATGTGGTATCATTTCTTACACTCCTTTCAAGTCCCTCTTCTTCTGTGAAGCCCTTCGCTTAGTCCTCATCCCTCAGCCTAAACAAGTCCCTCCCTAAGTATTTGATACTACCTTTGGCCATATTCATCCCTCACTGTTCTTGACTCTTCCATTCCTCTGCTATGGAAAGGAAAATGCTGAAACTAAGATGCTGTACTTTAAGAAGCTGGCATAGAAATCAAAGTGACTCCGCAGTGAACCGGGAGGGTTTATGACCATGGAGATTAATTTATAACTCTGTACAAAAACACATGCACATCCAGACCTATTCACAAATGCCAGTTTTAGAACAATTAACGGATGGAAATCACTCTTCCATGCAAAGTTTGCATTGTTTTGGTGGCAAAGGGTCTAACACTTCACCCTGACAGTAAGGGGCTGATAAAAGATCTGTACAATGGACAACTGTAGATGGAGACAGATCTTATAAACTATAAATTTCCTTCCCTTGGCCCAGGGTTACTCAAGGAGGTCAGACTAAAACAACTCTTATTTCCCTTCAACCCTGCCAGTGAATTTTCACACATACGAATCTGTATAAAGACAGGAACATTTGCAATATATATTTGTAAGACAATATGTTTTCTCACTTGTGATCTGCCCCCAGATATTTCTGCTTTACAGTGTAATGCTGCAAATGTTTACTTGAAACTAAGCCCTACTATATTCATTAGATCTCACTCCCTAAAAAGTGTGTTGCATGCACACGAAAAAGTATCTGAAGAAGTATCTGAAGAAGTGTGCATGCTCCCTAAAAAGTATCTGAACAAACTCAGTTGGTCTCTAAGGTGCTACTGGAAAGAATTTCCTATTTTGTTTCGACTATGGCAGACCAACACGGCTACCCACCTGTAACTAAAAAGTGTGTGTTAGGTAGGATTGCCTCCTTACATACTGTTACGATATGTCTTCATGCATTCAGGATGTTCAGACTGCAAAAATGTTTACAATTGCTCAGATCAATAAAGATAAATGATTAAATTCCACTATGGTTTGAGTTTCTAATTCAGGACTGAGGAAACTCAGGTCTGAGGGCCAAAGACAGCTCTCCAGGCTTCTCTATCTGGTCCTTAGGACTCTCCCCAGGCCACAGCCCTCCTTGAGTGTTCTTGCCTTTTGGTTGTCTGGATGGAGGACAGAGAGGGGTGTGTGTGTGTGTAGAAACTAGCCTACTGCGCACAGGTGACATCTGCATTCATTGCTCCGCCCACGTTTGTCCCTGGCCCTGCTGACCAGTGTCATGTGACTCCCCAGACGGTTGCCCAGCTGAAAATGCACTCCTTGGGTCTGAAAAAGGTTCCTTGCCCTTGTCCTAATTTAATGCCTACAATGATCCCAAGAGAGAAATCGGTTGCCCACACATCATAAAGCAGGGATGAGGAAGAAACCCAAGTCAGTTCACATTTAGAACTGAATTTATCTAATTTGCACTTGCAGGAGAAGCAAAAACAGCCAACCTTCAAAATTCACAGTTGTCCAAATTTTGCAATGTGGCTCTCCAACCAGTGTTTGCAAAAAATGCATATGTTAGGGGGATATGTGCATAATAAAATGAATATATTAGTGAAAATGCACTAGAGAGATTGCTTGCAGAAATGTGTACCTTAGTCAAAAGTGCAGCAAAATATTTGTTTATTAGGATGAATTTGTACAATAATTCGCCTTTGCTGGAGAAACCTGGGGAACTCAATTTAAAATAGGAAAAAATGAGAAATGGAGAGAACCAAAATTGACCGATCCTCCCATCTCTTATCAAGAGGCCTGTTTGGGTATACTGCCCACATGTAAAGATTAAATACAATCACAGCAGGGGTGAATGTGCTAAGCTCTGACTTCCTATTAGAGGGTGAAGTCTGAAGCAGGGAGCTTCCTCTACGCATGGAGGTTCCTTACAGAAGTGGGGTTCTATATCACACAGGGAGTCTTTGGGAACAGAAGAAGCCCCTTGCTTCAGGCTTTGCTCTCCAACTCATGGAGACTGAAGGGAATAGTCACATGGGGTGGAGCTTAGCAAGTTCATTTCTGCTCACATGTAGCCTTTACCTGTGAACAGGATGTCCAAACAGGATGCTCCTGAAAATGGATGCGAAGCCACCCCCCAAAAAATCAGTGTCTATTTGGATCCAAATCAGAGCCAGTACTCTCAAAATGTTTTGCACTTGGGATACCTGAGTACAAAAATGGACTAAGGAGAAAAAAAGTTCAACATGTAAGAAATCCTTAAGGTGCAATCACCTTTGCCCAGCTGTAATTTACAAGGGAGGGGGAACCCAGCTTCTACCCCCCACCCTCTGTTTATAACTTCGAATTTTAACACATTTTAAGGCATGCTCGGTTTTAACTACATATTTCAGAGTTTTTCTGTCTCTGTAGGAAAACAAAGCATGCACATTTTAATAACAATTTCCCACATGGTTAAAACAATATTTGTCTTATACTGGGATAGTGTACAGTAATCCAAATCTTTAGACTCCCAGAGTTTTTTCTGGTTAAGATGACCTCCTTTCATTCATTTTATTTTGAAATGTCAATCAACGGGCATTTTGCACAAGCTGCACAGCTGGCTAAGAGATACAGAAATCTATCCCATGGGGCAGAGGAAATATTTGTCTGTTGGAGTTTCCCTAATAATTGTTTGCATATGTACAACACGAGGTTATAACAACTACAGAGAAAAATTACAGCATAGAAAACTAACAGCTGCTCTTCCATCATTTCGGAGACAGGATTAAAAAGTTTTATAGCCGGAGTAAAAACCTTTAGGGAAGCATATTTTATACCAAAATGGTCAGGACCATAACCATCTATCTGTTGTGGCACCTATATAACATATACTATTATATATATCTATGAGAACATACAAGTTTAAGCAGTTCCTTTCCCATGGAGTCAAGTTTCTACAGAAGTAGCAGAAATCAGAATATTATTCTGGTGCCTCCAGACCTTCAGAACATATGCAGGTGAATAAGAATCCTGAGATGGCAGAATGGATTGTGCCAGTTCAGAATGTAGGTGAGGAATAAAATTTTGAATGCTCTCCCACATAATAATTCTCTGCAACTGAAAACAACAACAACAGCACAAGGGAAAAGAATTCTAGCCCATGTCACTTCCTCCACGCCAGTTTTCTTCTTGCACGGACAATTTTTGTTTTTCCCTCAATAGTGGAGCAACAAAAAAATGTTATTCCCTCATGATGGTCTGAAGTGGAACATTCCATTTTTTTAATCTCGTGACTGTGCCAGTGCTTCATGCACACCTCATTCTGATATAGATCAGGCATTAAGTATAGTGTTATGATGGATACATTTATTGATCCTTGCCAATAATTCAGAAGACCCCAAAAGGAGGGGGTCTACTTTACTTGTAGACTTGAGTGCCTTCTGGGGATAAAAGAGGCAGGTAGTATATATATGGAGAGAGAGAGAGAGAGAGACCCAGATACAATAAAATTGTCCAATATTTGGCGTCCATTACTTCTAATGGGTTCTGACAGACGCACAAATAATGTCAGTACCCTGAAGAACCAATTCACATAGTTTACACCGAAGCTTGCATTTACATTCCTGCAGAGCAGACTTCCACTAACTTTGGACTGCATATAAGATTTACAGGAATGTTACAACTCTTCACATACAAGAAGCTGAAAAGCACTTCCTGGTTATGGCATTCCATGTGGTTGGTATTACACTTAAAAGCCTCTGACCCTGTGCTTCTGTCCAAGCACACGCAACATCTCACTGTCAGTGACAAAAGTCACCCGGCATCTGCAGGTCTGGCAGGAACACATGGAGTCATGGTGTCTTGGACATATGTGTAAACTATGCAGTGACTTCCATAATCTAATTCAAGATTCCATATCATGGACAGCTGTGATTTGCTCCCCAAAATGTTTTCTCTATTTAACAGCTGCCATAGCGGTTTTATTTATTCCACAGGAACTATGGAGTTTCAAGATCATAAGGTAAGAGGACAGTCATAAGAACGTAAGAAGAACCTGCTGGATCAGGCCATTGGCCCATCTAGTCCAGCATCCTGTTCTCATGGTGGTCAACCAGATGCCTATGGGAAGCCTGCAAGCAGGGCCTGAATGCAACAGCTCTCTTTCCTGCTGTAGCTTCCAGCAACTGGAATCCAGAAGCATAATGCCTCCAGCAGTGGAGGTGGAACACAGCCATCATGGCTGGTAGCCACTGTTAGCCTCATCCTCCATGGATTTGTCTAATCCTCTTTTAAAGACAGCCAAGTTGGCGACCGTCATTGCCTCCTGTTGAAAGCGAATTCCATAGTTTAACTATGCAACAATAGAAAGCAGCTTAAAATGGGAGGGGAAATGCCATGGCCCTGACTTCTTGGGCTGCCAGCGCACAGCTCTGGTGCACAGATGCTCACCTGCAAGCCATCCTCACCCACTTCAGCAGAGGATCTCTGTGAGCACACAGAGATGTGCCTCCTCAAATACATGCATACAAAGGGGCTCCATGCATGGACTGCTGTGGACGTAAGACTGGTGTGAAAGACTCGTCTGTTCCTATTGCCAACTTACCAAGCCACCAAAGTCACTGAGCCGGGAATCTGGCAGGTTTTATTTTCCGGATTTACGATCACTGGGGTAAGCAAGAGCTGCGCATCGACTGTCACCACCGGCCTCGCTCTGCAGGGGAGAAAAGCAAAAGCTGAGTATGTAGAAAAGGAACAAGAGACAACAGAAGAGAGGAAGAAGAATATTCAGTTACTGTGGATGTTAATGACACGTGGGACCGCAGAAAGCATGAGTCACACTTCCTGTATTAGTGCATATCATAAACAATCAAACTCCTGCTGGGAGGTGCACGCACAGTGCCCACATTAGGAGCACACACATTTTCCCACAGGGACGGTGTGCAAGCCCACGCTTTGGAGGTTAATGACTCATTCATGTTCCCTGTGTTTGTATATCTGATTAAGATCTAGCCTAATTCTGTTAATAGTGATTTGCTAAATGCACCTACGCACAAAGAGGCAAACCCGCATGTGCTAATATTATTAAAGCAATATATACACCACTTCCCAGCCAAAGCTTTAAAGTGTTGTCTTATACAGCTCTAACATGATGCAATATAAAACAACTGTAAATCCAGTAAAATAAGCAGCAACGACATCAAAGGTACATTTAAAAAAAAATGTTTACACACAAAGCAAGTGCACAGGAATTCTCTAAATATTTTCCTGAGCAGGATGGTCTCACATTACCTTTTGAAGGGCTGGAGGATCAGGAAAAGGGAAGCTTCTTCTTTGGGAAATATATTCCACAAAGAATGAATTACCACTGTTAATTTGAACCTACCACTGATTTCACTGTTATAACAGAGAGGACTTTTAACAGTGCCCTTGAATATACATTTTAATGACAACTTTATTCACAAAACAAGATATGGTGTTAGTCTTGATCATACTCTGAATAGGCTCACTGAAATAAATAATCTTAAATGCATTTCAGTGTGGCAGCTGTGGGTATAACTTAATTGAATGTCACCCAATGTTTATCTTAAAGCATGTTAGTCTACCATTGACATTTCACTTGTGCATTCATGGGCTCCCTGTATGTAATGAAGTGTCCCGAACGTGAGCCTGTGCATGCAGGATTAGTATACACCAGCCTTGTAAATACTGTAAGTCCACAAAAGTTAGTAGCCTGAAAAAAAATCAAGCAAGCAAGCAAGCAAGCAAGCAAGCAAATAAATAAATAAATAAATAAATAAAGCCTTAACCTAGTCAAATTTGGCAAAGGAAGGGTGGAGAGCTGTATTTCTGTGCTGGGTACAAAGGAGAGGATTGTTTCCTCCATCAGCCTGCTTGATTTCTGTGCTGGACACAGAGGACCAATGTCTGCCAGCCTACTCAGCAACTTGCATGAAGTCTTCATCACCCATGGCTATAATACCAGTGCTTAAATTCAAGACTGGCACACAGAGTCTGATTCATGATGCCCACTAGATGTGGTTAACACTACAACTTCCATCAGTCTGAGCCAGGTCTGCCAGTGGTCAAGGATGATGAGGGCGGGAACCCAACAACATCTGGAGGGGACCACACTGCCACCCCCTGGTTCAATCAATGCATGGAGGTCATGTGTGGGGCCTATCATTGCAACCACACTACACTTCCACAGCTTGATCATACCAAGTTTTAGAACATCTGTAGAGGACTGTTGTTGTCTCTCGACAATGTAACATTCTCCAACAAAAAAAATAAAATAAAAAATATTCTGTTTCAGTTCTGCCACATTTTGCATTTGTGACTCATATGATTTTTGGGGAGGAGAAGGGGAACTTTTTTTCAAACTGCTCTATGATACAAAGTAGCTGATAGATCTTAAGCCAAGTGGTCTACAAGCCAAGAAGGAGAAGAAGTCATAATAGAAAAAGCAGCTGGAAACAGCCCTGGCTACAAAAATAATTACTTAGAATCTCTCCAAGTAACTTGCTTGTAATTAAATGCATAGCTTTAATTCAACTCCCTAGGAAAAACTAAACAGAGAAAGGTGAGAAGCCAGGATAGCTTCCTTTCAAAATCCACATAAATAGGGTATGAGGAAATATAGCAGAATATAGTGGAGATAAACAATTCTCCCTCTTTCTGCATAAATTTGTGAATATTTTTTTAAGAATCCTCATAAAAGTTCTCCAACATTTTAATGCAAGTTCCTCCTAATAAACACATTTTTGTATACATGTCTGAATAATGTACACATTTTGGCAAACACTTTCTCCAAACAGAAGTGAATTTTAGAATATAATGCATGTCTGAATGTTATTTGGAGAACTTCAGTCGCAAAGTTCAGTACAAATTTCAAAGGATGGCTCTGTTTTGGTTCTCATGTTGTTTCAAAGAGTGTATATTTGGCAGATTCACATTTAAATGCAAACCGAACCTATTTTCTCCCCTATCCCTGCCTGTGAGTGACAATGGCAGAATCTTCATGTATGCATAAAGTAGTACATACCTGTAAACAACTACCTTGCCAGCTCCAAATGCACCTACAATCAGATCTGAAAACAATGATGAAAAGGAAACACTTAAACACAGGCAAAAATGACAAAACATTTTCACTAGCTTAGAATTATGTACATTGGAAAATTAATAAACTAACACATAGGCAACACAGAAAAAAGTCAATTTCTTTAACTCACATTAAATTCAGCCACCCTCACCTTTACCCTGATATGAGTGGGCTGGGGTCCTCTTGCAAGGCAAGCAAATCCCTGTCCTTCAGTGACAGAAATACCTGGGATGAGGTTGAGGGCCTAGCCCTCTTCCAAGTCTTTCATCTATAACTGGGATGGGACTAAATAAGCCCAGCACACAGGTCCCAGTTTGGTCCAGGAGGCTGCTTCTCCCAAACTACACCCATGTTCCCTGATACCCAATGTTATACATGACATCAGGTGTAAGGCAGGAAAGGATGCGGCTCAAGGAGGCGGATGCTTAAAGTGAGCTCCCAATTATACATTTGCAATTGGCTGTTAGTGGAAACTAGGAATGGAAAACCAGCTAGGAGAGGAAATAGACTGGATCCCCATGGAGGAGGACATGATGGAATGGATCCTCATCTGCATTACACAGCTAAAGCAGGATAACACTATTCCCCTCACAAAGTTACAGTTCCCAGAGTGGTTTAACAATCAATTCCTCTTCCCATGGCACTCTGGGAATTGTAGTTCTGTGAGGGGAAGAAGGCTCTTCTAACAACCCTCAGCACCCTTAACAGTCTAAAGCTCCCAGGAAACTTTGTGGGCAGCCATGACTGTTTAAAGTGGTACAATACTGCTTTAAATGTATGGTGTTGATGGGGCTCAGAATAGTAACTGGAGCACTTCACACTGCAACATTTTGTTATAATTATTTCCATTGCATTCTTGTTTTATACGGTCCAGTTCAGCTCCATGGAAAATCAATTGGAAGTTTCCCTTTTGCATCTCTAGAGAAGGGAAAGCATTTAACATTCAGAATGCCAAAATCATTAATGTGATTGATAAACATTTTTGGTTCTGCAAAAGAAAACAACCAAAACCAAGTGTTTGAGCCGTCTATGTTATCTGAAGTCTGGCACCACAGCTACCCTAAAAATAGAGAACACTTTAGTCATCTCAATCATATTTCTTCCCAGAAAATGCCACAGATAGTGTTTGCTAGCTGAAAGCAAAGTGTTTCACACAATATAGAATATTTGCAGAAAACAAAGGAGAGAGAATCATCTTAAACTAAGTTTTCTGAATCCTTGTCAAATGAAACCTGGAGAAAACTTCATGGACTGGAAGATTAAATTATACTGTTCCATTTACTAGGGATTTGACTTTCTTTCTTTCTTTCTTTCTTTCTTTCTTTCTTTCTTTCTTTCTTTCTTTCTTTCTCTCTCTCTCTCTCTCTCTCTCTCTCTCTCTCTCTCTCTCTCTCTCTCCCCCTTTTTTTAAACCAAAAAGGAGAAAAAATCTCCACAGCTTTGATCTCAGGAAAGAATTGCCTATAAATCGTTACTAGGATATAGCCGACACTCCGCAGTGTTTTTGGACTTGATATTCCAACTCTGAATTCTATGCAAGCATTTCCACTTCCTAAAGGGAGTCATCATCTGCTCTCCATATAGGTAATGAATAATGCCCCGTGGTGCCCGGGGGATATGACTGAGTACTTAGGAAGTAATGAAATAACCATGGACAACTTTTTTTTTTTTTAAAGCTTCCATCAAACAAAATCCCAAGGTCCCTCGATTGCAGGCAAAGGAGACTGTCAGTCGTCCTCTGTGACCCCAGTTTGTTGACATAGGGCCACAGCAGACAACAGCACTACAAGGACATAGTGTACCCCAGTGTGTACTGTATATTATCAAGCAGGGGCGGCCTGAGGAGTTTCGGCACCTAAGGCAAAACACACCACTGCCACCCCCATGATGGGGGACACAAACTCTGTAAGGAGACCACCCCACCAGGCGGGGGGGGGGGATAGATCCTCCTGCCTAGCAATAGGGCTTTGCATTGACTCTTCCCTTCAGGTGAAGCCAGTGCAAAACTTCATCACTGCTGGGTGGGCTGGGGGAGATCTCCTCTCCCTGCCAGGTAGCAAAGCTGGGTGGCATAATGCCTCCCCTCTCATCGACTCAGCAGGAGGGGAGGTGTTCCACAGAGCTTTACCACCAGTCCCTCTCCACCCCTAGAGGATGGGGAGACCAGTGGCAAAGCTGGGTGGTGGAACGTGGTGACACCCCTTGCAGGGTGTTGCCTGAGATTTTTGCTTTTGTTGCAATAAAGAGTCCTGTGACACCTAAATGACTAACAACTTCACCACAGCACAAACGCACATGGACTACAGCCCACCTTATCAAACGCAAGAGGTGTTTTCATGAGTTGCAGTTCACACACACAGAGTTTGGAGTAAGGTGGGTGGGAATTGTAAACAGTGAGGTCCAAAGGAAATAGCATGAAGAAAAGTACAGAGGTGATAAATCTGTTATTAACACTCGATCAATAGTCCATCGTGAAGTACCAACAGCCTAAAATTGACAGGCCACTGAGTTGACCAAAACTAGGCATTGACTCCAAATGTCAACCTCTCTTTGGTGCTATTACTGACCACCTCCTATTGTTCTATTATAGGTTGAACCTCTGCACCCAGATCTCCAGTGTTCTTGGCTAATGGTACCTCCATCTTGTCTGGTTTCAGATTTTTAACTCCCATCCTCTGCTGAACTGACTCTGGGCATCTGCTTCCCATGCCTGTCACCTCTCTGAAGTTGGGCAATTGCTGCTATGTCATGTTCACTATACTCTCCCCAAAATGGAAGTATATCGTAATTCTATAAATCAGAGGAATATGGCATTGGAAATTAAGTGGTGAAAAGCCAATTGCCAGTTCTTGGCTCCCGCCCATTCACTTTGCAACCGCAGCCATGATATGGCTCTGTATCAAAGCTGTTCCTTACTTAATTTTCTTTTTCCATTCTTTCCCTTCCAACCCACCCTTGTCTTGAATATCTCCTCTGAATAGATTCCATAATAAGATATATTCTAACTTGGATGGAAACGTGGTAGGTTGAGAATTGTTGGCACGTAACTTACAACTCTCCAAATACTTTAAATCCTGCAAGAAATCCCTACTACTAAGAAGCTGGAGGGGACTCTTCCTCCTGTAGACCCTGATGTGTTGAGCATATGAAATAATCATACAACAGCATTTTAGAAAGAATAAGCAAGGCAGTTCATTTTTCAGGAGTTGGTTTCCCCTTTACCACGGCTGTTACTTTCCTCAAACATTGCTGCAGCTGTTCTCACAGTCTATAAACAACAATCTACAATTAAACCCAAACCCAAACTCAAACCAAACCTAGACTATGGCATAAAGACATGCTGGGCGGGCTGAGATTCAGGGCCAGCTCCAAGATTATCTGCGTTGAATGCAGAAGGTAGCATATTTAATCCCTGACATCTCCAGGTAGGGTTGGTGTCAGGGATTGGTCCGGATCTGAAGATTGGGGAATGCAGTCACAGTCAGATCAGCTCCGCTCAGAAGAGGAGGGTGGATAATCACACACACCCTGCCTCCAGTGTTTTCAGAAGCAGAGAGAGAGGCAGACACGGAAACTGCACAGCTTAGAAAGGAGTTATCCAGTTACAACATAATGACAAGAGAACCAGAAGGGAGGGGACAGCTAAGAGAGACATCAATCGAGAGTGTGGGGGACCCCCCCCCGGACTTGGAAGTCCGAACATATCAGAGAACAAAGGAGGCAGAGGGGGGAAGGAGGAACTTCCCGTTGGCACCCTTCTTGCTGTGGAAGTCGGAGGCAGAGTTCAGAGTAGGCAACTGCCCTCCTTGCGGACAGCTGTATATCTGTGCTTGCAACACAATGCCATAATAAAAGGACTATAAATATATCAACTGCTCGTTAATTCTTATCTGTGAAGTTACCAAAGGGAGGGGGAGGACTCTCCATGCCTGACATCTGGGAAAGACTGGAGAGCTGCTGCCAGTCAGTGTACACAATACTGAGCTAGATGGACTATTTGTCTCACTCAGCATAAGGTAGCTTCTGATGTTTGTGTGTGTGAGTCTGTGACAGAGAACACATGCCAGGATGATGATGACAAGTCTATCCCACTTTTCCCTCAAGCAGGCCCCCCTTCTCCATTTTACAACAACTTTATAAGGTAGGTTAGGCTGAGAAATGGTGACTGTCACCCAGCGAGTGAGAGGGGGTTTGAACTCTGGTCTCCAAGGTCCTAGCTTGACACTCTAACCACTACACCACATTGGCTCTCACAAGACATCTTCGGCTGGATGCTATAGCTTGGAAGAAGTGGGGCATGAAAGCACAGAATTCTCTTGTGCTTCCTCTGACCCCCTTGGGTGCTCTGTGTAAACGGAGAATGGTGGAGTGGAAGGGCTGAGCCTCTCCCCAATATCTAGGGCCTTGGCTAATGCCAAACCATTATCATCATCATCTGGAACCAGCCTGCTTAGATGAACAGCTGAGGTGGTGGCTAGTTCCGCTGCCCTGGGTTTTTTTCTTGACTTGAACTACGTAGATCCTTCAACAGCCACCACAGGACGTTTTTATCAGCAAGAAGGCATTACATGGCGAATATTCACACACATTGCAGGCAAGGTGAGATGGTACAAGCTTGCCTTTTGTTTCTGTCATTAAATGGTTTAACAACCTTTAAGGAAAGAGCATGATAAATATCCCAGCAAATAAATATAAGGAATTCTGGTCAGAAATGTTTGTGTGGTTCTCCAAAGAGTGAATATTGTATATACTATCTAAGCCAACAAAGCTGATGAGCCAGATTTTTATTTTTCAAAAGGTTCGTTTGCTGCTTAAATTTGCATCAGCAATGTAACAGCTACAGACACATTCCATCTCTGGAAAGTAGGAAAAAGGTGTCAGAAGCAATTGGTCTAAGTTCAGAAATTAGCTCGACATGTTTAAATAATGCTCCACAATAGCCAAAATGGATGCCGTTATGATTAATCATTTAGGTATTTATATTCTCTGTGCCATGTTTATTATTTTAGCAGTTCACCGAAAATCTGATACAAAGCCCAGTTAGATTTTCTAAAAATATGGATATATTCTAATTCAGCCTTCAACAACCTGGTGTCCTCTAGATGTGTTGGATGACAACTTGCATGAGCCTAGCCAACCATTTTCTCATTGGAATACTTGACCTTGGACTTTGCCTCAAGATAATTTTCAATGTGGACTTTGATGTTAACTATTAAAGTGAAGGAAAACAAATTTCCTGCTAAGCCCAGTTATCTCTGTTAATTCCAACAAATATATCCACTTATGTTTTTCAGATTCAAACACAACCTGCAATATTAGGTTTCAAAATATTTTTAAGGCTGCTGTCCTCAGACCATGTATTTTCATTTTTGCTGGCACAAACAGGTACATTCTGAGCCAACGGCATATTTTTAACTGGGACATATTGGCAGTTTTCTTTCCCCCCACCAGCATAACTATTAGTGTAAAACTGTTAAGACTGGAAAGGGCATTAAGGTGCTTTGGCTAAATTGTAAAATGAGGTCTGTTGCCTGCTCATTCATTTACTTATTTAAAAGACTTTATGCCACCCATTAGCAGAACTTCTGAATAGTTTACAAAATGAAAATAATATACAAATAACATATAACATCATTACAACAACAACACCCTGCTTCATTAGGAGATGACAACAGAGTAATATGTCCGGGAACAGAAAAGTGTATTTCCCTGGTGACAAAAAGATAACAATGTCAGCATCAGTTGGGAGGTGCTACCACTAAGAAGGCTATTTTAGCTCAGACGGTGCATTTTGACTAAAGAATCTCAGACAACTGACATACTTTAAAAGGATTAAATCTGCATCAATTTGGAAAAAAGTAAATATTCTATTAAAGAAGAGATGAAGAAAATACTTGTGTTTAGGTGAAAGATACACGCCATAGCATGAACCCCCCTGAGACCTGTGGGTGTAGGACAGTATTAATAATAATAATAATAATAATAATAATAATAATAATAATTTGTGTGATGAATGGAACGACTAAAATGAACTGGATATAATTTTGACATAAATGTTTTGACTATAATTTTCTTTTTCTTGTTATTGTTTATTGATAGAAATTGAGCTTATATGTGGAAAAGTATATGAATGATGTATGGGTTTGTTTGTTTGTTTTGTTTGCTTTTTTGTTTGTTTGTTTGTTTGCTTGCTTTTATTGTCAAAAATGAATAAAAAGATTTTTTAATAATAATAACAGCATTCATTTGTGCTTGAGAGCAAAGGGGGAACTGCCTCTTCAAAGATGGTATCGGTCACCCACAGCTTTTGCCAGTGGCACTGAGGGAGAGGTTAATTAATATCTAACTCTTTCTATGATCAAAGTTTCTCTTCCCGTTAAGCACCATTAGCCTTGGTGGGAAAGTAACACAGCAGCAATGCAGATACCAGTTATTTTGCTCACCCCCACATTTGTGCTTACACCACTTTATTGGGATGGAATATTTCAGTTGGAGAAATGTTGGTGCTCCAATTCAATACCTCCTCCCTCCAGAGCAGCTTAAAAAGAAGAAGTCAGGATAGCCAAAGGGTGTCAGGAGATTGGATCGTATTAGACATATGCCAGTTTGACTGTTCTGGGACTGGTTTACATGAAGAACCAACTTCACCCACACCACCTCATAGACCTGCATCAGAGGCCCTGTTTCTGTGCACACACTGTGAGGGCAATGAGAGTGGTGGCCACTCAGAGCAGGGCCTTCTCAGTGATGACCCCACTTCTATGAAATTTGCTTCCTTGTAACATCAGGCAAGCTCCACCTCAATCCTTTTTCAAGCAGGACACCTGTTCTCTGCCTCTTTTATGGAGTATTTCAGGCCGCTTCATTCTGGGCTGGGCTGTGTGGGCTGCTGCTTCCACATGCTGCCTAATTTTGAGGCTTTCGGGGTGTTTCAGAGCATAACGTTTTATATTGTTTCAGACTGCTGTCGTGTGTGATGTCTGCTGCTTTGTGAGGAGATTCGCCGAAAAACCGGGAGAGAAATCTATCAAATAAAGGAACATCTGACCGATCTCCCGTGTGGTTTGGCCCAAGTCTTCTCGAGTTCTGTGGAACTTGTTTCCCAAGTAAGGGATGAGGAAGATTAAGCCTTTGTAGCGCTAAAAAAACCCAAAGGGGAATAAAAACACCACACATTTTGATCCTCGTTTTCTCCCTGTTTTCAAAGGCGACGCAAATGAGAACACAAAGCTACAAGCCCAGCCAGCTGGATTAAGGCAAACAAAGGAGGGGAGGGGGGAATAATCAGTGAAACAGTCACAGAACATAAACTATCCGAAAACATTAGTACAGTAGGTTAACAGAGCACAGTGGCAGAAGATATTTCAGGATGTTCGTCCAGCATTGTCCCATTAATTACAACGGGGCTTACGCCAGCAAAACAATCCTAAGGCTTGCACTACAGCAGTTGTACTGTGTGGGTTGTGTTACAAATGCAGAGGGCCTTCTCAGACCCCAAGAAAAAGAAATGCTGCGGTTTGCCTTATCCTTCATCCCAGAGGAGTTGGGGGGGACGGACGAGAGAGGGGGGTGAAATGGGAGAAAATCAAATTAAAATGATGTTGTGCATTTAGGCTACAGATGGTGTTGGAACGCTGCCCCAAACTGGATAAGCTCCACTTCAGAAATAAAGAGGGAGAGCTCCTATAGTGAAGCAGTTGTTGATAAATACCAGATGACATCAGTAAAATATTAATCGTTGAGGGAAAACATTCGAAACCAAACTAATTAAGGAAGAAAGATCCAGGCAAGTGAGCGACGAAGGAATATCTGGAACCAGGAGAATCTCTCACCTCTTCCTGTTTCAAATAACTTTTTTAAAAAATCCAATATTTAAATAATGCTTCTCCTCTAAGTGCTCAAAGCGCTTTACATATCCTCTTAGTAATCCTTAGAATAACCTGGCAAGGTAACCAGAGGAGCTATTGTTTCCCTTGCTTGGGCTGAAAGACAGATGTTTGCCTAAAGCCATCCTGTGAGTTCGTAGCTCGGGAAACCTTTGGCTCTTAGCTCATCCCCTTAACCCCAATCCTACAAGGGAGTTCGCAGCAAGTGAGACCCCATTCACTCGAAACTGAAGAAACCATATTTAAACAACATCCAAAAAGACAAAAGGAACTACCCCCTTCTTAGGCATACCAACCGGATCCAACATGATATGGGAAATATCGCATCTGCAATTCTGTTATCTGTTTGTTATCTCGGGAATTTTCGCAATTAAGATCCAGGAAGTGCTGTAGCTCAGTGGCAGAGCATCTGCTTTGCATGCAAAAGGCCCCAGGTTCAATCCCCGGCATCTCCAGGTAGGGTGGGAAGAGACACCTACCTGATATCCCTGAGAGCTCTTGCCAGTCAGTGTAATACTGAGCAATATTGACCGATGGTCTGGCTCAGCATAAGGCAGCTCCCTATGCTCCTATTTTTATTTTAATAACTTTCCGAAATGAGAAGGAAGCCATCCAAAGTGCAGAGAAGCAACTTTTTCATCCAGGCTTTCTGACAGGGAACTGAAGGGTTACAAGCTCCCCCCACCTCATTTCCGTCTTTTTTAACAATTCAGGTGTTTTATGTTAATGTATCTATTTCAGTCCTTCTTGCATTTCTGGTGATTTCTCATAACAGGAAAGGGAGTATTTGTTCTGTCCAACTCCAAATTCTCAGAGAACCAAAGTTAGATCCGCACTCAAAAGCACAGCCCTATTTGGGATTTTGACCTCGGCCTTTCCAAAAAGAAAATGATGCATTTTCCAGAGGTGGAAGGGGATGAAATCCCTTCTCTCTCGTGTGGAAGAACCTTACCTGGGTAATCATTCTTGTCTATGTCGGAGTCTCCTCTTAGTGTAAAGCCAAATCCCGCAGGCATTGATTGGGAGGCCCACATACCGCGGAGAACTTGGGAAGGGTTAGGATTTAACCCATTATTAGCTCCATTGAAAATGAGGACTTTCCCCCTTCTATCTTCTCCAGCAAATGGTGCTCCTATTGCAATGTCTGAAAAAGAACAAAGAGAGGTGGGAATGCTTATGGCGAGGGCTGGTTTAATTCCTCACGGGAGTGAAGATCAGAGAGGCCTCTGCTTTAACTCTTCTTATGTGTCATAGCTACTTTTAATGCTCGTTTTGTCTCCTTACTACAATTTTAGTAACTTGTGTTTTTTTTTTTAGAATATCGTTATTAGATTGATTATGTTCTAAGCCACCTTGGAAAGGAAGATAATATCCTAAAAAGGTAGCTTTTCTCTCTCTTTATTTACCCCGGGTTTTGACACTTGAGATGTCTATTTTCAGAACCTACCTGAATCGAATTCATCACACATCCTCTTAAGAACACATGGCTCAGCACAAACACATAAATCACATTCATTATTTTGGCCACTGCAAAGCAAACTGTCCATGCAATGGAGCCATTCCCACCTTCAACTGTCTCGAGAAATTTGTGCGTAACCTCTAAAGAATACTTTGTGTAGTACCATTAAATCCATCCTGGTTTAGATCTCCAAGATGTGCGATGGAATTGCCGAATCTGCCGAACACCTCAGTGCCAGACAGCACCTGAGGTTCTCTGAAGTACAAGGCACTCTCTTGTAGGTAGAGATACACCTGCCCAACCTCCTTAGGATTGCTCTCAAATTCACGCTCCATAAAGAGAGGAGCACCGACTAGGATGTCATCCAACCTGGAGAGAGGAAAACAAGCAGAATGGTCAGTGCAAAATTCAGAGGAATCCTCCTCGCTTTTAAAAATTTATGACGCTTATGCTTTCAGCTGGCCTTCCCCAATCTGGTGCCCTCCAAATGTTGCTGGACTCCAATGACAATCTCAGACAGCATGTACAGCATCTAGGGCAGGCATAGGCAACCTTCGGCTCTCCAGATGTTTCAGACTACAATTCCCATCATCCCTGACCACTGGTCCTGTTAGCTAGGGATCATGGGAGTTGTAGGCCAAAACATCTGGAGAGCCGAAGGTTGCCTATGCCTGATCTAGGGGGACCACACGTTCCCCACCCTGGCACATGAAATACACTGCTTTAGGTCAATGTCCAAGGGAACCAGGGAAGAGGGCTGTGTGTTTGGCCAGTTTTCTCTAGAGTGCTCATCACTGCAGTCCTTATAACCAAAATTGGAAGCTACAGTTTCACTAAGAGCCAGTTGTGGAACCTACAGCCCGCCCCAGCCAAGCCTGAATATTTATAGCCCTACAGTTTAGAAGGAACACTAAACTATGGTTTAGCGTTATGTGAATCAACCTCAGGCTTACCAGTTCCCCCTGCCTTCTCCTCCTCTGAAGATGATCATAAGCTTTGGCTTTCATTTTAAAGTAGTGCAGTTCAGCATCATGTCCAAACCAGGCAAACATAGTTGGGCTTAACTACAGTTTACTGGAACAAGCCAACTTCAAACTGTATTAATGGTTGCCTTGTTTTAGCGTATCATAGTTAAAATTAACCACGGTTCAAGGTTCAGTTATAATGCTAAAGTTCAAATAGTTGAAAGTGGGAATGAAAGTTTCCAATCTCTTCCTTCTGGCAGTGGCGGAGAGGAGGGAACTGCAGGAGCCAAGGCTCATGCACACAACACTGACCCGTTGTTTACCAATTACAACCAAACCAGTCCACTGGCAGCAAATATTTGCCCTCCATGGTGCTCAGATATGATACTGAAATCCCTGGTACATCACCAGGGCCAGCCCAAGACATTTTGGTGCCTGAGGCAAACCGCAAACTCCCACCCCTTGCTAGGAAAGAAGGGTTGAGTGGAGATCTACACCAAGAACAAGGGGAGGAATAAAAATTTACATCAGGAACAAGCGGGGAGGAAGAGACCAGCAGCATTTCCAATTCACCAAGAGACTGCTGTCTCTTGAGAGGGGTTGCTGAGAAGGCGGCAGATCCAGCCCCAAGGAACATTCCACAGCCTTGAAGGCTGGATTTGCTGCCCCCCATGACTCCTGCTGCTTGTGGCGGTTGCCTCACCTTGCCCTGCCTAGCACATCCAATAAAACACCAACAACTGCTTTGTGCTAGGTGCCACAGTTGTAGGAAATCCGTGGCAGCCATTTGAATTTTGCATAAGGCCTCCTGCACAACCCTGCCCTAACATGGCCTCTCAAAGTCCCATATGCAAAACATCTGGACTGCACAGGGGTTGAGAGGGATGCAGCGCGAATGGCCCTGCAGCACCAGTATTGGGGCTAGATCCCAGCACGGTCCCACTCACAAATGGACTGTCCCCTTGCACCAGCGTCATCTCCTTTGGTCTGATGAGCCCATGCTTCAGTGCAAGGACTCATTATTTATCAGGCTGTTCTTGTCACCGCTCACGATATTTCCTGTCCCATCCCTCTGCATCCCAATTTGGAAAAACAAACCAAAACAATGATGTCAATTTCACTTCTATTTGTTCTCTCTCTCTCCCCCCTTCCTGCTTCTCCATTCCCCCTCCTCCAGCATTAAAACAGTGTGTGGGGAGTTGTATGTTTTAAAACATCTGTTTGCTGTAGGTTTTTTTTTTGTTTTTTTTAAATGAAGAACGTTTCTGCTTGTCTTCAGTTATAAATAGTTTCATTTGTTGGGCCAAACTCAAGCTAAAGCAGCAAGAGGAATGAGGCACTAGGCTGTGATCCCGTTCAGTGGTGAGAGAATCATCTGAGCCACAACAGTGTTTTACTGATTTCCTGGCTGCGCCGCGATGCTGCATGCCTGGATCGAGCAATTTGTTTGCTTCCATGCCTTCCCAGAGGAGAGGCACGGCTGCTTCCTTCTTAACAGAACAGCATTCAAAAGCGCAAGCTGACCACCTGCTGAAATTTTATGTAATTCCTTTGGTGTGCCGCTGGGTAGTTAACAGCGGGAGCACGGAGTGGTGTCAAGAGGTTAGGGCCTTAGTATTTGAAGCTTTGATATAGTGCAAATAAAAGATCGCTAATGTATTTTTATTAGGTGTGCGGTTTAACCCAACGCAAGTAATTCTCTCCTGTGCTACAAAATCTCATGCACCTAAATCGCTCCCCAACTGGCACTGTTTGTTTCAAATACGGGTAAGCATCTATTTAGAGAGCACTAAGACCCTGCTCAGTGGGTAAAGTGCTTGCTTCGCATGCCAAAGGTCCAAGACTCAATCCTTGGCACCTTCAGGGAGGGCGTGTAAAGACTCCTATCTGAAAACCCTGAATAGGAAATGATGGGGGGTCACCAACATCTGCCCATCAGTGACCTGTGGGGGGAGAAAAGCAAACTAGAACAGGAGGTTCCCACAGCAGTCTCTCATCATTCCAGATGAGCCTATGGGCCTAAGAAGGTTGACTACCAGGGCTAGGGAATCGAAAGTATGGGGTAAAGTATGATTTAATGGGGATTTTATAAAGGCTGATCACGGTACTCCGACACCAGAGGGAAAACGGACTATGAGATGGAAGAAATACTTAGGTATTTGTTAATATGTGTTGATTTTTTAAATATTTGAAATTGGAATCAGAAGAAATATAGGCTACAGCATAACAAAGTTAAGTGAAGAGAGGATAAAAGAAGTGGAGATGTGGAATTTGGTGTTTTATTTGATAAGAATAAGATTTAGGATTTAAAATATGTGGATTATAATTGTAAGATTAAGATTAGATATAAGAAAGTAGATTTTACAATGTTACAAAGTTACTAAAGAAGATTAGAAATGAACACAAAAGAGAGGATGTGAGGAAGTCCCAAGTTTAGGATTATAAAGAGGATAAGGATGAGTAATTAAGTGTTTTGTTTGTGTGTATTTTATGTGGTTTTGTAGTGTATGTATTTGTGTTTTGTGTATTTTTGTTATTAAAATCCAATAAATTCTTTGGGGGGGGAAAAGAAAGCCTGGGGACCAAATGTGACCATCTAGTCCTCTCCGTTTGGCCCTCAGGACTCTCCTCAGACCACACACACCCCTCTCAGAGACCACCCTCACCTTGAGTGCTTTTACTTGACTGGAATGTGTCCTTGTGGAATGCTTCCTGCTGGCTTGGAAGGAGGTTGGAAAGAGGTGCAGGTGTAGTAACCAGCCACTTCTGCCAGGCTTCACAAAAGGCAAAAGTCACATCCATGGCTCCGCCCACTTTCGCAGCTGCTCCCACTCCCTACTGGCATGCGGCCCCTGGGAGACTGCCTGTGAGAGAATGTGGCCCTCAGGCTGAGAATGGCTCCCCCACCCTGGTGTAGACAATGCTGAGCTAGATGGCTTTACGTGAGGCAGCCTCCTACATCCTCACCAACCAAAACTCAGTCCAGAACCTTTCTCGGTTTAAAGTAGGTAGACAAACATGGGTAGACAGACACAAAGGCCTTAAGCAAAATATTTTCACCTCGTCCTTGTCTCAGACCTTTCGTTTCCCACCCACTCCCATCTCCAGCTGCGTGATAATTCCTTACAGATCTCTAACAGTCTTCCCTTCCTCGGCTGCTCTTAGCCAAGCTCGACGAACTACCGTTTCTGAGCATTTCTACAGATTTAAAGAAGATTTGGGAAGAACTGTCTAAACCAGCAGCTGCAGTGGCAGAAGCAAAAACACTAGGTAGCCTGGGCTGAGCTGCAATGGGAGAGCAATTGGTTTTGCTAAAGAAATCTGCTAAAACTTAAAGTTCGGCTATGTTTCTTTACTGTTTTCCATCCCCCAATTTTGAGGCTGAAGGCACAACCCTATGGTACCAAGGAGGGTGTTCCAGAGGCGATTCTCCCCCCTCTACCCATGAAGGGGGAGATCCGTGGGGGAGATCCACTTTTCCGTTGAATGGAGGCTCCCCTGCCATTCTGCTGTCAGAGCTCCAAAGGTGCTATGGGGGTGTCAGGGGTGGACTGGGGAAAACTTTGGACCCATTGGAATCCAATACCTTCCCTTTTTACACACACACACACACACACACACACACACACACACACACACACCTAGTAGAGAGGAAGCGTAATCAAGTCCTGCAACTGGCATACATAATTTCCCTCCCATTGGGACCAACAGGAGGAATAATCCATAAAAGAAAATACCGGTCCAATTTTAAAGTGAGGCAATTGGAGCTGTTTCTCACTGGGACTGGTAGGGCAGAAGGCAAAGAGGCCGACAGTAGGTGGAACGAGAGTCAGATGGCAGGAAGAGACATTGGTTTTACTCTCATGGTCCTCTCTGCTGAGTTTGATGGTGACAACACTGAGATGGAGGAGAAGCTGCCAGCCTGGGCTGGATGTAAGTAAGAGAGCAAACAGGTGGGCTGGGCTGGCTGAGAGTGGGCTGAGGCAGTTGGGGCAGTGCCCCACTCACTGCAATGCACCAGCTTCCACTTCAAAAAGAGGAGCACCCACCTACCTTATGCCCTACCAGCATGAGCCTGGCAGGATTTTGGATTTGGCAGCCCCCCTGCCTTCCATTCTCATTCATCCCACCCCCTTTTGAGCTGCTCTGCCTAGGAACACATCTGCTGGGGTGATACAATGGGAAGCACTCAAACACCTACACAGTGAATTAATACTTTTAAAAACAACAACAACACCAATGCATATTATAGTGCTTAAAATGGTGCAGGTATGGCAGGAAAGAAAATGTTTCTTGCCATCAATGGTGCCACAGGCCTTAGCTGATAGATGCCCGGATTCTCATGTAGCCACGGTGTACATGGTACCCGTTCCAAACTGTTGCAATCACAGTGTTGCAGGTAGAATGGGATGGTTTTCCAGTGGCAGCCTTGTAAATCTGAGCAAACAAAAATTACTAGCCTACAAAAAAATTACTGGCCTCTTGGGTGTTGGACTGAGAACTCCAACTCTCCTCTGGCAGCACATTTAAGTGTCTATGCTTGGCACGCAGCAGAGACAATGTGGTCCATCCCTCCTCTCCAGCCCCCGCTCTCTCCTACATAAATTCCATGGATTTACCTGCATGACATTCCTGGTCGCCTCTGGCGACCTGGCTATGTACTTAAAAACAAGGTCAAATCATTGCTGTTTAACAGATGTGCTAGATAGATAGGCAAAAGACAAATGCATCCCTGCAACACTCCAAGTATATGGTTGTCTACAAAAGAGCTTATTAGAAAAATACCTTTCCACCAAAGCTGAGAAAACAATAGGACCAAGGAATGAAACCCCATGAAAGAAAGACTAAGAGATTTATTTATTTTGGCTTTTGAGCAGGTTAATATTATTTTTTAGAAGTATGAAATCATAACCTGTGATATCTACTACTGCTGGAAAGTTTAGGAGGAAGGATGAAAAGATTTAGGAGTCTAATTCTAACTGAATATAAATAGCTAAGCTACAATCTCCCTCAAGGCGCTCAGTCCAGGGTGGTCCTGGAATAGTCCCATGGACTTCAGAGGGAGCGTTTTGGATTAAGTGGCTTGGACCCACTTGAAAACCCTGAATTAAACAGGGCAGGAAAAGAAGATGGAGCACAGAATGAATACTTATTTGTCTTTAGAAACTTACCCATCATTGTTAACATCTGACACTGCAACCGTGTATCCAAAGTAAGATGCCATCTGTAAGTAAAGAGCATTTTTACATCAAGTATGCCTTTAAATGCTATATTTACAGCTGGTAAAATCCCATCATATCCCAAATCATATTGCAAAGGATCCCGCCACACTGTCAGTGTTTTGCGGGAAAGATTTAAGCACATCCTGGGAGATTTAGGTTGGTGCAATTAAAGTGGATTAAAGTGTTCAGTTGCCTTCCTGCCAACAAATCCCCTTTAAAGAAGAGGCAAGCATTTTGCAGTTAGGAAGGTGATGAAGAAGTGCATTGAAAAGTGTAGAATGAATGAACGAATGCATGAATGAGTAATGGGAATGTATACAAACACCCCACAATCAACTCAGGGTGGGTGCTCATTGTCATATAACATGGGTAGGCAAACTAAGGCCCGGAGGCTGGATCCGGCCCAATCACCTTCTAAATCCGGCCCGCAGACAGTCTGGGAATCAGCGTGTTTTTACATGAGCAGAATATGTCCTTTTATTTAAAATGCACCTCTGGGTTATTTGTGTGACATAGAAATTCGTTCATTCCCCCCCCCAATATAGTTCGGCCCCCCACAAGGATTGAGGGACAGTGGATCGGTCCCCTGCTGAAAAAGTTGGCATATAACATAGCTACAACCAGCTATGACCAGGCAAAATCAGCCTCCAAGCAAACTTTGTGCAAGCAAATCTGGATGGATGCTGAGCAAACATGCCTGGATGTCCAAATAACGCTGCTTAAATTTGAGCTGCAACTCACTGGGCAGCATTGTATTCCCTGTTTGGAAATGCTGATATGCTGAATGATTGAAATTTATTACCTGTTCACCGGTGAAATTCTGAATAAAGGTCAAATCTGTGGAATTTATAATCGAAACCTAGAAACGGAAAACAGGAAGCTGCAGGTTCATGCCACAAACGGTTATATTCCAGAATAACTGCTGCAGCGCTACATCTTACAACTTGTACTCCCACCATTCTAAATATACTATTCCCCAATATTTCAAATAAGTTCAGGAGAGACAGAGCAATCCTCAGAAGTAAGTCCGTGAGAGTAAGTCCCATGGAACTCACTTGAATTTATTTCTGAGTGGACCTCCTCAGGAAGGTTCTGTTTTCTGCCTACTTATTTGGAGGGCGAAGAGTGTGTAGGATTGTAGCCAAGCAACTAACAATCCAATGGTCCCTGGAAGGGAATCCCTGAAGGTATTGATTAGAGCAGGTCTTTCCTTGCTGCTCCACCGCCAGTTGTCTGATTCCAGGGAGGGATAGCGGAGACTTTGAATGCACTGGATCCAAAGCCCTCTGGTTTCCCCACAATGGGGCGTGGGGAGTGTCAAAGAGGAGGTCCCTTTCTCGGGTCCTTCCTCCAAGCTGCTAATCAATCACACGCAGGCACCAAAAGGGTTAGCAGGCTTTACTGGCTGCTTCTCTGGCACCATCAAACAGCAAATCTAAAACACGGAGTGTTCTCTCCCTGGTCAAAGGCCTGGAAACGATGCCTTATGAGGAACGGCTTAGGGAGCTGGGTATGTTTAGCCTGGAGAAGAGAAGGCTAAGGGGTGATATGATAGCCATGTTCAAATATATAAAAGGATGTCATATAGAGGAGGGAGAAAGGTTGTTTTCTGCTGCTCCAGAGAAGCGGACACGGGGCAATGGATTCAAACTACAAGAAAGTAGATTCCACCTAAACATTAGGAAGAACTTCCTGACAGTAAGAGCTGTTCGACAGTGGAATTTGCTGCCAAGGAGTGTGGTGGAGTCTCCTTCTTTGGAGGTCTTTAAGCAGAGGCTTGACAGCCATCTGTCAGGAATGCTTTGATGGTGTTTCCTGCTTGGCAGGGGGTTGGACTGGATGGCCCTTGTGGTCTCTTCCAACTCTATGATTCTATGATTCCCATGGTAGGTTAACTCGAAGGTTTATAGGGGCTGGGGAATGCTGGCAGCCAGCCAGCCCCATCACATGCTCCCACTTTGGGGACCAATTGTTACCACCTGCCTGAGGGGCCCCACCCAGCGATACTGGCTCACAGGATCGTTACTTCATGACAGAGAGTATGCCATCCATGGAGCTGGTGTACAGCTTTCCCATCCTATTGAAAGCATGAGTTCATAGGGGGGAAGATGGAGTATAAAAGTAAGAATGAACAAATGAATGAACGGTGCTGTGCCATCATCAGGGCTGAAATAAGATTCAATTGCCAGTAGGGCCTGATTTTGTACCTCAGGGCTGGGGAACCTGCGGTTCTCCAGAGGTTGTTGGACTGCAACTCCCATCATCCCTGACCATTGGCCACGGTGATTAGGGCTGATGATAGTTGCAGTCTAATCATATCTGGTGAGCCACAGGTCCCCCACTTCTGCTGTATATGGAAAGAGGAGGACACCAACTTGTCTTTTGCCTCAGGCAGCAAAATAGCTTGAGATGGCTCTGAAAATTGGGCACACCCAAGTAAGTTCTCTGAGTACCAGACTACAATTTCTTTTGAGACCTACAGTTTAGAGAACAGCACAAGTAACTCTTTATCCCCTTCATTTTTTTAAAAAAAAATGTAAAGCAAAAACCATGTTTCCATGATAAAACCAACTGGAAAAGTGTGGACAAAGCCTTTTTATTATTCAAACTCTAATACACATTGGGTGTGCATAAAGTTTTGGGTGTATCTAAATGAGCACATTGGATTGTGCCGTGCATTTAGAATGACACATAACCTTTCCTCTTTGTAGTACCAGCAGCATCTGTGCTGAAATTCCATTTTAAAGTTCATCTCAGGGTAAGTGTTCGGGCACAGTTGGCAAATGAGAGGGGTTTTTTCAATGAGTAGAAGTCTGTCATGGCTGAGGTTAGTTTAATTGCTATCACCATTATCATTATCATTATCAACATTATCATTTCTATCTTTGGGGAAAACAAACACACCTTGTTCAGTTCTTATTTGTAAAAGGGGAGGAGGATAAAACATTTGGTAGATTACATACATAGCCAAAGTTCTGTGCACCTCTTGGGACTCCAGCTACCAGCTCTAAAGAGAAATTAACAAAGTCTGAAAATTAACTCGGTGCAATACCTACTGACACAACAAATACTCAGAAACTACTAGTGGATAACCTTTATATTTGGGGGAGGAAACCAGTACTATTAAGAATATAATAAATATTAATGTATTTTTTTATTGTGTGATACCATCATTCAAGAAAAAATCAGCTACTAGATGCAAAAATTAGGAAATTTACTAGGGGTACCATATTCCCAAAAGTGAAAAATTGGACAAAGTTTTGATCCCCCCCCCTTTTTTCCGCTGCTCGATTCCCAGACATATCTGGGGAATATAGCATGTCCTGAAATATTAACACACAGTTCCTCAATTTAGCTGACCTGAAGCTGCCTATACACCGTACATGCAAAGCACATTTAAATCACATGGCTTCCCCCAAAGAATCCTGGGAACTGTAGTTTACTCCTCACACACATGTCCATCCTCCAGCCCAGCAGAAGCACTTAAGGAAGGTGAATAGCAAGGCTGGTGAGAGGGGTGTGTGGCCTGAGGAAGAGACATTACATGGGGAGTGTCCCAAGGGTCAGATGGAGAGGCCTGGAGGACCACATTTGGTGAAGGATGCCGGGAATTATAGTTCTGTGATAAACTACAGTTCCCAGGAATCTTAGGTGGTTCCCAGACCTGAGATTCCCCGTCCAGTTCTAAAGATGTGCCCTTATGTTGCCAACTGTGATGAGTAAACCATGGTTGAAGTTAAACATGGTTCCACTGAAAGCTGTGGCTGGATGAAGTGTTGCCACAGTCATGGGAACTGATGCGAGCCACATCCTTGTCCGTGTGCTACATTTTTCTAAACAAAAGTGTTTCTCAGGCCCTGCTGTTATTTATACAAATAAATTCTTTACACAGTTGCCAGGGAGCAAATCCCATTAAACTCAATGGTCTTACATCTGAGTAGACATATATAGGACTGCATGTTAACCACAGACTGTAAACTTTTCACAGAAGGACATTATTGGCTTCTTACCTTGTTGAAAATCTCCAGTAAACTCACCAGCAGCCACTGAGTATCCTGTTGAAAAACAAACCAGCAAGCATGAAGCCTGACAAACCACTTATGTCTGAAGAGACTCGTTTCTGGAAGGACAACCAGATCCACCCTCTGTTTCAATAATCTCCATTTTTTTTAAAAAAAAAGCTTTATAAACTAGAGTATCTAAGGCCAGGAAAGGGAAAACTATTTGTCAGGTTTTTACAGCTAGCTTGGTTATATGTCTCAGAAGCTCAATAAATCTACAGATTGAAGCAACTAGGAAAACGCACGACTGTAATTATTTCTCAAGACAAGCTCTAAGAGCATCGATGCTTTGCAATACACCTGGATGCAACAGTTACCTTGTCGCAAACAGGGGTGCAAGAAGACACTGTTTTCCATTCCACACTATATTGGTAACAAGCAGCACTGTTTCCGTTCCACCGCAGCTCATCTTCCAACAAAAACTATGTGATTCATCTCGCTATCCACTGCAGCAAAATTACATAACCTATGCAATTAATTGTGTTGTCGTGGCACTATTCCACCCTGTTCATTTCAGTGCAAAGGAAACGCAATGCAAACAAGGGGAAAGTGTAATCAATTACGTATCATTCACGGAATGAAAGCAGCAGCAGCAGCAGCAGCAAATGCTGATCATATTCACATATTCCATTCCAGACATGGGACAAATAATAGAACACCAGCAATTTCCCCTCCTGTTTCCATTTCCTGCAGGGATTTTCTGACATCTCTAGTCACTAGCGGGATGCACAACACCACTGTCTGCTCGTGTATGCACTGAAAAGTGAAGGTACAGTATGCACATCTTTTGTTTTATAGCATACATTGCACATTGGATCTTTTTCTGCTGGAGCAGGGTGGGCGCTATTTTAATATCCTATTTCCCAAGAAGCATCATGCACCTTACCCAGATAGTTGTCGTCATATATTGACGGTGCCACTCCAGTTTGTTTTTCTCGGCTTAGCTTCTTCAGGATATTTTTGAAGGAGTAGTCTGTGATAATATCGGCTATGCTACTTGTGATAATCTGGCCTGTGGTTCAAAAATGGAATAGATTAAAGGGATCTGCAGAGCAGCCAATTAAAGAATAACAATTAAAATTATGTTTCTAAACCATCACCGTCATCTGTTATTTATTAAGCAAGCAATATGCAGTAAATACTGTATAGAAACACACACAAGTGCCCACAGGCTCAGAATCTAAACAAAGAAACACGAGACAAGAGAAGGGAATTGGAGGGTGGGGTATATTTTACATAAATTGGGAAGGAGTTTTTAAAAGGACAAAACCGCTGCAAAGAGTACTTTCTTCTTTAATAACTAATTTGCTTGCTGCCACACATAAATGACTGCAGAACACACCAGCCCGGTTCGCACTTCATGGTGTATTAAGGGTGGGGAACTTCAGGTCAGAGGTCAAATGCGGCCCCCAGGGCTCCTTACCTGGCCCTTAGAACCCTCCCCAGGCCACATACCCTCACCGGCCCTGCCTCACACAGGTGTTTTTGCCTGGCTGGAATGTGTCCTTGAACTCTGATAATGCCTCTTTTGTGAGAGGGGTGCTGAAACTAGCCTACTGTACAAAGGTAAGCTTTGCATCTGTTGCTCCGCCCACTTTTGCCTCTGGCCCCGCCTGTCACTGGCAGGCAGCCCTGGGAAGGTTGTCCAGAATGGAAGATGACGTTCAGGATGGAAAGAAGGTCCCCTGCTCCTGTGGTAAGCCATAGTCCTTTTTCTGCAACTGGAAGTCCATTGCAGAAGTGGGACCCCACAGTGGGATTTATCCATTTACCAGGTCAATCTTTTAGTTAATTCCTGAATTACTACCTGAAATTGCAATAATAAATGGTCTAATCACCACCATCCATCTCCTAACAGTGTCTTATTGTGCACCTAATCTCTTGAGATAGAGGCATGGCCTGCAAAGATTTGTGTGTGATAAATTATATTTGACATCAGCGTTGTCAGAGATAGTGAGGTAAAAACAAATAAACCAATTATTTAAGAAGTATTTTGGGAATTATTTAATAAGTATAGGGGACCTAAGGGATTGTATCAATTCAATTCCTGTGCTGTAGATTTTTCTAGAACATTTTTACCACATGGCCTGTCCATATTTACCTACTTCAAGGGTTATTTACTCCACTGAAATCTCCGCCGATAAGAAACTCTTTGCCTAAATTAGTTTCTACTACTCTATTTGTTTATTGGTTATTATCTGGAACACAGATGCAGTGAGTGAGGCAAGAGTTTCCTATCAAGTGTCATATCCCAAAGGAATACCACCCTTCTAAGGAAAATATAGGGAGAGGTCTGTCCCCTGTCCCCCAAATAATAGCAATGACTTTTTTTCTGAACACAGTGGGGAAAAAAACCCTTCTGATTTTAAACTGTCCCTCCTGTTTAACGTGAATTTCTTGCAGCGTTATTAATTCTGCCTTTAAAAACAACAACTTTTATTAAGTAATTATTTTTAATTGATTGATTGATTGATGAAGGTGTTTCTATAGTATCCTCTCATATACAGCATATACAAACCTAATTAAAAGCAGTACAGAATGGCTGGAAAATAAAAATTGAAATGGCTGCAAAGGTCTGTTGACATGAAAAAAGTATTCAACGGACTCCTGAAAGTCAAAAGTGAGAATGCCTGTTGAACCTCCACAGCATGCGAAGAGCACGAAATGCATGACTTCTGGGTGAAGGCAAATGGGACTCTGTAACACAGGGGACAACTACCGGTAACAGTGTTCCTCTGGGTGATCTCAGCGATTGGGCTAGGTTTAATCCTATCGCTTTGGGTGACAAAACTTGTGTAGTATTCATTCTCACCAGAGGAGGAATGAAGCTGAAGCAATTGAGCTGTATGTATTGTGCTCACGCACATTATGGTTCATTAAGCTGAGGTTCTTGGCTTTCCGTTCCACGCTCGCATAGCCAATGCACATAGGTTCTAAAAGCATTAAGAGAAACTTGAACGTGAGGTATATGGGAAGACAAGACAATGGGTGTATCGTGATGGGCAATGCAAGCTCTGCCCTTGCCAGGAGTAACTGGAAAACCCTGCCATTAGCTATTCTGTGGCAGAGGGAAATTAAATGTGTGCCCTCCATCCTAAACAGTTATCTTATTAATCACCTTTCTACCCTGATTTTCTTCCAATGAGCTCAAAGTGGTGTAGTTGACTCTCTCTCTCTGCCCATTATAGCCTCACAACAACGCTGCGAAGTAGATGTCAAGGAAATAAACAACTATCTGACTTTCAGAAGACACCCGAAGGCAACCCTGTTTAGGGAAGTTTTTAATGTTTGATGTTTTATCGTGTTTTTAATATTCTGTTGGGAGCTGCCAAGAGTGGCTGGGGAAACCCAGCCAGATGGGTGGGGTATGTATGTATGTATGTATGTATGTATGTATGTATGAATTTATTATTATTATTATTATTATTATTATTATTATTATTATTATTATTATTATTATTATTATTATTTTGACAGGATCAAGATCAGTGAGGTTCATGATTGTGTAAGGATTTGAACCTGGGTTTCCACAGTCCTAGTCTAGCACTCTAGCCGCTACACCACGATGCTTCTCTGGCTCAGTGGCTCTACATATAAAATGTGATATGCAAAAAGGAAAGAAAACATGGGCGACATTTCCTTTGGGAGGGGGTGTGATCTGATTCTGACCTCTCCTTCCACTTGTCAACGGAATGGTTGCTAATTTTCAGGCATGTGAATAAGGATGGACTTAAAAGTTATTACTATTGCACAGTTTAATGCCTCCTATATGCATTAACTCAGAAGAAAGTCACCCTGGGTTCAATGGGACTTACTCCCCAGGCTAGGACTTCAGTCTCTTCATGCTTGGCTTTTAAAGGTGTTCATTTTACTTCACCTTTTAATTCATTTTGGGGTGGGGGCTATATAAATAGAAGAACGTACCTTGCCAATAAAAACTTCCAGGTCCCCCTAGTATGAGGTCTCCATTCTGTATACATGACAGATAACAGCAGCATTAAATTATGCTTAATAATACCTGAGAGATCAAAACCAAACATGTGAAAAAAAATGATTCAAATAATAAACCAAGATCACAGCTGACGTTATGCCAAACACACAGCCGGTCACGATTTTTGTGTGTTTGTCAAATAATAAACCTTCATCAAATGGCATTGTTTATTCCATCCTCATCCAACCGAGGGCCCTCCAGGTGTTTTCTCTATGTTTTTAGCAATTACACTATTGTTTTTATCTGTAAGCCGCCTTGAGTCCCATCAGGAAAAATAGTGGGTGGGGTATAAATAAATCTATACTACTAATAATTTTTGACTACAACACCCATCAGCCCCAGCCAGCACGGCTAGAGCTGATGGGAGTTGTGGTCAAAAACATCTGGAGGGCACCAGGTTTCAAGAGGCTGGTTTACCCAGAGGCTGATTTAGTCAGCCGTAAAGCGGGGAAATGGGAGGAAAGCCCCAGACCGCCATTTTGAAATCTCTGAAGTATATGCATCATGCCAACTGGAGCCTAAATTTTACCACCAAACAGAAGCTTCCTCATTTAAAGGTACGTACTGAAAATCAAGTCTCACATTCTCATTACAGAATGGTGTTCTCATTTCTTGGCATAGGATGCAGGGTAAAGTGGAGAACATCTTCCAAGCACGGTGGGAGCATCAAAATTTGGATAAATTTGTCAGCCGAGAATTATGTTATTGCCAGGAGTGGCCAGCGCGGCAGGATAGTGGAGCCACCCTCCTGATGCTGCCACTTATGAGAACAGTGCGGAGGCACAGCAGGGTGGATCTGTGCAGGTGCACTGGCAGAAATGACTCTGCTGGTGCTTGCACACAGCCTCAGCACATTCTGAGTCCTGCCCATAGTTAGTATATGAAAGGGAGATATATTAGTATTAAAAAGTATTTGAATGAAACCCAATAGGTTCTAGACCAGACACAGGCAACCTCGGCCCTCCAGATGTTTTGGGACTACAAGTCCCATCATCCCTGACCACTGGGTCCTGTTAGCTAAGGATGATGGGAGTTGTAGTCCCAAAACATCTGGAGGGCCGAGGTTGCCTATTCCTGTTCTAGACACCCGATGCTATGTAAGGCGTTTTAAAAGAAAATTTTAATGTGAGAACTGATGGATTGGTAGTGAGGGGCATGCATTTCAAAGTGATTAGACGATCCAGAGAAAAGTCAACCAATGGGGGTTCTCACCTTGTAAAAGTCTAAGCTGAATCCTGCTTGACAGTAACCTTGTCCCTCAGGATCCGGATTGTCTGAAGGTACCAAAATATTATCACTGAATTAGATTCAATATACGGAGTGACTCAGACATTGTCTCAGCAAATGAAGAAGGCTTTCCAAAAAGAAAGCGCTAACAGGGTGCAAATCTGATACATGGGTCTTTTTTTGGGGGGGGGGTTGTGCTGAAATTTAAGAACTAATTCCTGAGAGCAATGTTGGTTTCAAACAAAAACAAAAGGGGGTGGGGGGAGAATCTGACCATCCAAAGCTGACATCAAAACCAGTATGTTAATTTTGCCAGGGAAATTTGAACCCCAAACAGTAAGTTCATGCTTGGGAATCGCTTTGGCAGACCCAAAGGTGAATTTGAGATGTTCCATTTGTTTTGTCCCGAGTCAGAGAAATGACCTTGGATTGCACAGCCTTTATTGTAGTCCCATGAAGCTTTTCTACATTCCTGCACACACTATTGCCTTTGGGATGTGACAGGCTCCTTCACTTGCACACTGAACAGTGACAGCCATCAGAAGGAGCGCAGGAATTGCACAATCCTTAAAGAGTTTCCCACCCCGTACTGCGATGTAACCCATGGCTTGCTAGCTCACCAAACAACATGGATTATCTTAGCGCAGGTTCAACCTGTAGGTTGCCAGTTCTATAAAAAGTTCCATTTGGAATAATCAGCTGCTTTTAAAAGCTGGCTTCTGCTTATCAAGATCTGTTTGCTGTATTTTTAAAAGCTCTTTTAAATCGAGCCAGTTCTGTCTCTGCATGTCAACGCAGCAGCACCGACTTCATCTTTGCTCTTTTAATTAAATGTAAAAGCATCCATGCAGAAATTTATAATTTGATGTCTCTCCTGAACTGAGATTCCCCCTTTGCAAAAAAGATGCCTCTCTCAGTACGAGCCATTTGACTCATGTACACCTGGCCAGACTGTGCGAGGATACGTATTGCAATCTCTGCTTTACAATGGCCAAATCCTGGAAAAACTAACAGCGTACCGTTGCGACAAGGAGAGTACTCAGCATAGGCGCTGAAATTCTGAATTGCTACATAGCAGGTGCCAACGGGATCCTTTTCAGGGACTGCCCTCAGGGTCCTCCAGTGATACAGGGGAGCACAGGCCTATCAAAACAATACAAAGTGAAGACCTTTTAGGTGTTGTGACTGTTTGGTTAGGCTCCTCCCTTCCTTGCCCACAACACACCAGATGTGCCATTACATTTGCTCTTGTAATACCGGGTGCAAGCTCGCTTTTGCTTTTGCTTCAAGCACACTTAGGTGGGATTTTAATGTAGCCTCTTTTACATGCATAAGAGCTAACCCCAAACAACTCTGCAGTTAAAGGGAACCTAGGCAGCAGGGCAAAAGGCATGCATCGCACATGCCTCCATGAAAGGAGGCTCTCGGCTGCAGCCTTAGAATGCATTCTGATGGCGAGGAAACAACCAGGAGCTGCTGCAAAAGCTTGTTGCACAATGTCTGCATAGCGGAGAGGCACAAGCACCTGCAATAAATCTCAGCATTAGTGGTGGTAGTGACAGCAGCCTCCACCTTCACCTCCCTCTCTTTGCTGACTTGCCTTGAGGAAAGGTTCTGATTTGTTCCTCAGAAGAAAGAATTGCGTGCCATTACTGCTTTGCCAAATCAGCCAGAACGCCCTTCCTCTCGTGGTCACCCAGCTCACCCCTCCAGGTGGAGTCCCCTGGAGAAGGGCTTTCTAGGATGATGTGGGCAGAGGTGGTCGTTTTTCAAGTCGTTTAGCACTGTAACAGTTAACGCTATCACTCGATGTACAGCACAAGTGTGCTAGGTAGATGAAAGGATGACAAGGAGCCTCCCTACCTTGCAGAGTTGCTTTGCTCCCTCTTTCTATCAAAGAAGGAATGAAATGCTAATGGAGGAATTCGTGACCTCTTCTGTCCTGCTAGGAAAATCTGGCAGGTGTGGCAAAAACCACTGATTGATAGGTTTTGCAAAATAAACCCATTATCCTTCTGCAATGACCAGAAATGGATTTATCTTTACGTGCACACACAAGCAAGCTTCTTCAGCAGTTCCACTGTCTCCCCCCCCACACACCTTTAGTCTTTAAATTGTGGTCTTTGGTGAGGGGAGATGTTGCTTTTATAGCAATCACACAGAGACAGGAGGTTCAATCAGGATCCCAATGCAGACACAATTTTTTTCAACCCTTCATCTCTTCACTGCGGTCCCCACGACCTCCTTGCAAAGCTGCAATTTATGTGTGGGAGGGAAGTTGGTTTGGCTCTAAGTGACAGTTTTCCCCCCAACTCAAATAGCTTCCAGCATGGTGAATTTTTTTTTGGGGGGGGGGGGGGTGTGACAGTGACCCAGCTCCGGGTGCCCTGATGAATGACCTTTTCAGAGAACAGGGCAGGGTGTGTGCAACTTTGCTCCTGCTTCTAAATCTCTGTGTGACTTTTGATACTTTTGACCATGGTATCCTCCTGGACTGGCTCTCTGGGAATTGGGGACACACGTGTTACAGCGGTTTCAGTCCTAACTCTGGGACCGAGTCACAAGAGTAGCACTAGAAGAGTGCTTTTCAGCCCCTTGGCAGCCATGCTATGGGGTGCCACACGGCAATATCTTATCTCCATGCTATTTGATATCTATAGGAAGCTTCTAAGAGTGGTCATCAGGAATTTGAGGGCCAGGGGGCATCAGTATGCTTAGCTCTACTGTATTTCTCCTTAACACATGAATTGAGAGAGGCCACATAGGCTCTGGATGCAGTGGTGAGATGGGAGGGGGGAAACTAGCTGAGTTTAAATCTTGCTAAGATGGAAGCACTGTGGATGAGTAGTTCCCACGTCCAAGAAATTAGTTGTCTACCCTGGAGGGGGTTGCACTCCCTCTAAAGGTGCAGGTTTGCAGTCTGTGTGTGCTTCTGTCACTGGAGGCCCAGGTAGCCTCGCTTGGAGGTTTTATACAATTAAATAGAGGACTGTCCTCTGGAGAACCCTTGAAATACAGAACTGTCCCCTGTAAAGTTAGCCACATGGTCACCCTATTCTCATTCATGCTATGCTGAGGGGTGTGTGTGTGTGTGTGTGTGTGTGTGTGTGTGTGTGTTTGTGTGTGATCTGACACTCTGGAAGAAAATGCTCCTTGCTCATCAACTAATATGTAAGCATATGTTTAGGAATTTTATTTATTTTTGCATTATTTTTTTTCCAAGCTAGAGTATATGCCAAAGGGAGAGAGAAACTGAAGGTGCTGCTTTTGGAACCCGAGAGTTGCAATGGCTCAGAGGGAGCATTGCTGGGAATCTGGCATACATGTTAGTAAAAAAAAAAGAGAGAGAGAGAGAGAGAGGTTGATGTTTTATTCATCACCTGTTTTATGTCAAAGGAAAAGAAATATTCTTTTCTGGGGTTAACCACATGAGTGACTACTGAAAGCAAGGCATTTCCTTTCGATGCACAGGCGCATTAGGAAATAATTCAAACCATTTTAAAACAAATCCCAAGACGACACTTGTTGCTTCATTAATTGTTTTGGGAAAATGAAGCATGACCAAACGCAAGGTTCACAGCGCCAAGATGTTTTGATTCGTCATTTACGAAAAGTGTTTTCATTTATTTATTTATTAAATCCTACGCATTGGCTGCTAATGCAAAATGCCTGACTGTGCAGGGAACACATCACCATCACCTTACTAGTTAATAAAACTGCCCAAGAGAAAACAGAAGTAGATCGTTATGGATTTCCACCTGGGGGTTTCTAGTGGTGCTTGTAAAAAAAGGCCTATAAAATCGCAGCATCTACACCGAGACTTTTAAAAGAAATCTTTGGACTTAGAGCCATGACTGCATTAACCCCACTGCGGTATAGCCAGAGTTCTACAACTGTGAGGCAGGGACAGAGATGAGGTCCAGGCAGTTGCTAGGGAAAAGCCAAAGCCCTTCCAGGTCTCTCCAAGCCATTTGCACCCTTGCATTGATTGGACTAGACAGCAAAGTGTCATCCTAATAATCAAGTACATGCCCATCAACTTTGGGGGAAATGTCTGCTGAAGATAATCAAATATTAAGCTATTACCTCCTCTGAATACATCAGCACCAGCATCTATCTATCCATCCATCCATCCATCCATCCATCCATCCATCCATCCATATCTGTCACCTGATATCATAGACTGGCTGGAAGCAGAAGAGTATTGGAAGGCACCAGCTGGGGAACTCCCAAGGGAATCCCCAGGAGAAGGAGGTTCAGAGCCAGGACATTGGTGGTGGGATGACAATGAGTGGTCAGAGGGAGAAGAGGGAGCAGATTGGGAGGAGGAGAAGGTGTCGGAAGCAGAAGAGGTAACAGGGTTTAGTGAGCAGAAAGAGGCTGTGGCAGAGAGCAGTCCAGACTCAGAGGCAGGAGAGGAAGGTGGTCCGGACACAGAGATGAGGTAGCCTGCTGAAGAATCCAGGGAGTCTCCCCCTCCTGCTACGACCAGCTACAAAAACAATATGCCAAGATGCTGCAGATGCTGTAAAAATGTGATTGCGTTTCTAAGAACCCCAGTTTCTGCTGATCTCTTTCACACTCATGTTCATTCAAGGTCAGCCTTCCCCAGCATGGTGCCTTCCAGATGTCAAAATTACATCTCCCATCATTCCTGATGATTGCCATGCTGGCTGCAGCTGCTGGGAGTTGTAGTTTAAAGCATCTGAGCAGAGAAGGCTGTTCTAGAATATGTTGTGGGAAGTATAAAAGTCGCATCTTTCTGATTCCTGTGTGCCCACCATGGATACTGTTATGCTAGTGAAGCCATTCAGTGAATGCTTGAATTAATTATATCCCAAAGGGCTGCATTTTGTGGTGTTCAGATTATTCCAAACCCAACCTGAGAAACTGCATACACTGAGTAGGCTTTGAAATATCAAAATCAGCTTCATTTGTGTTTTTTGAACATATATAATTGAATCAGAAGAAACGTTCCAGCAAAACGAATGCCAAAAAAGTGTCAAAACATACCACAACTTTTCCTTTATGAGCTCTGACTGTTGCTCCAAACCACTGCTTGGATTTAAACTCAATGGGCTCCCTTGTACCATTGACCTTGATTTTTCTGTTGTCTGGAAAAGAGAGAGAGAGAAAGTAGGATGCTTGCCAGGAAAGAACAGAAAGGTAAATTATTATATTCAGGATCGTTTTCCTTAGGAGTTGGTATTTACAATGGGTTGGACCCAGACCAAGTTCATTGAGCTTAGGTCACAACTAAACATATCCCGTTGATTTCAGTTAGAAATAAGTGCAAATAATTTTGTCTGGATCCAACCCAATAGCTATAAATATACATTCTTCCACTGAAATCCATGAAGATATACTTACTTCTAAGTATGATTAGCAGGAAGGTGTTGGCATAAAAACAGCATTAGTTTTTCTGTCATTCTACAGCAGGGATGGGCACCCCATGCTGCTCTGTATTTTCAGTTACAGGTGGGTAGCCGTGTTAGTCTGCCATAGTTGAAACAAAATAGAAAATTCTTTCCAGTAGCACCTTAGAGACCAACTGAGTTTGTTCTTGGTATGAGCTTTCGTGTGCATGCACACTTCTGAAGAAGTGTGCATGCACACGAAAGCTCATACCAAGAACAAACTCAGTTGGTCTCCAAGGTGCTACTGGAAAGAATGCTCTGTATTTTGTTAGACTACAACTCCCATTGTCCCTGATCACCAACTAGGCTGGATGGGGCTGATGGGAGTTGGAGTCCAGCAACAACTAGTTGGTCACAGGTTCATCATCCCTATTCTACAGGATGAAAGCTAAATTCACCTAGAAAGGTTACAGCTGATCAAGTCTTGGACTTAGGTCTTTCGGGTGTGATATCCTGTTGACTCACACAATTATCCTACTTCCTCAGGTTTGCATGAACTCTGAAATGCACCGGGAGCTCCTGTGCAGAGCAGAGCAGAGCAGTCTCCCACAATGAGAAGAGGGATGCTCCAGGTGTGCTCTTCAGGCACATTATGAAGCTCCACACCAGGGTGAGCATCTGCTGTTAGAACAATTTTAAGATCAGGACAGGATAATAAGCAGCTATTAAAGTTTTCAGTTTTTCAGAATCATTCAAACATGCAGTTGGGTATGTTTAGGTTTTTTTAAAAAGAAGAAAAAGAAGACGAGATAAGCAAAACGATCTGACTATATTTAGTTTAATTGCAAAAATAACAACAACTAGGGAAATAATGTAAAAGCAACCTTGCCCAGCAATCCATCCAGCCAGGAGATTCTATAATTTGTCAGTATTCAGATTGTAAATGAATCAAGTCACTAAAAAGGGGGGGGGGGAGGTAATTTTTCAAAGAAGTCCCTTTGATTTCCCTCCCCCGCCCTTTGGGACGAGTTACAAAAGTGTGGTCCATTTCAGTCAGGCCAATGCCGTTTGTCTCCAACTGTTATTCCACAAACCAGCACTAAGGAAAGGAGAGGAACGTAGTCCTGATCAGTATTACATGTGTCCCCCCGCTGCCACAAGAGACAGCTCTTTAACACTGCTTTATATACACGTCGCAGATGTCAGCCTAAGAAAAGCCATCTGGGTAAAAACCCAGTCCAATTATAATCCATTTCAGGTTTTTTAATGAAAAGCAGACCTCCCTTTCTTTCACCCTTAGTCATCTGAAGTAAACTGATTTCCCACATGTTCCTAAACTATGTTCCTCCCTCAGCAGTCACTCCTAATGAACTTCTCTATCGATACCCAGAAGGAAACACGGAGCCTCCTCCTAGCCCCTTGGATCTGGGCAGCCCCTGCGCTGGTTTCTGGTTCGTATCAAGGAGCCACTCGACAGAGCCTTAACTTTTGTTATTTGAGCTAAGTAAGAATAAAAACACACATGCTGTCAAAGGAGGAATTTAAAGTATTTTTTCAGCGTCAAATGATATTACATGTATTTACGGAACTGAAACACAAACAAAGGTCGGTACAGCAGTCAATACTTGGACCCGGTGCAGAGACAATGCCCTGGTCACCTAGCTATAGTGCTACAGGGCTTGAGGGTTCCCCTTTCCTACTCTTCCACCTTCTGTGATATGTTCCGGCTGTTGGTTTGCATCATGGCTGTGTCAGTGCTAACGTGCTTGTGTCCGCAGTGGGTGGAAAAGGGAAGGAGGACCACTGGTTGAGAAACCTGCCACAAATGTTTTGTTTGCAGCAGTTCCTCAGACCTCTCTAATCTTGGCACTCTCCCCAGGCCATGCCCCCTTCCCAACCAAGCCCCCTCTACCCAGGTCACACATCCCACCAACCTTATTTCACCTGTTCCTTGAGTGTTTTTTGTCTGGCTAGAATGTCACACCACTGAACTGTCCCGATTCAAGCAAGACACCCCGGAATTACAGAAGCCATCCTGGCTTCTGATTGGATCCCAGAATGTCCCTTTTTGGGGGGGTCTGGCCCTGTGGAGAGAATCAGTTGGCTCCCATGAGAGCTAGGGACTAAAACAAAATAAAATAAGCAACATAATTTGAATCACCTGGATGTTGGGTATGGAATGTCCGCTTCAATTAAGATCATGCTTCTTGCTTGTAAGGATGGAGAATAAAGCAAGGGGATGATGTGTGTGTGCAGAAACTAGACTATTGTAAATTACGCATTAATTACTCTGCTCGCTTTCACCTCTGGCCCTGCCTACCGATGTCATGTGGCCCTTGGAAGGTTTCCTAGAAGGTAATGAGCTGAAAAAGGTTCTCCAACCTTGACTTACAGCTTCCATGAATTTGGCACTGGAGCGAAACACCAACGTTGTTGACAGCCCAAATGTCCAAAGTGGAAACATTGAACCTACCTGGATGACCATGGGAGAAAGAGTAGCTTAAGATAAGTGGAAGGGATGGCTAACTCACTGTTCCTCACTGTCCACTGTCCCTAACCTTGGGGGTGGGGGGCAGCTGTTTCTGATCTATGGGTCCTGAACTTTCACATGACACTGAAACCACAGCCAAATGATAGAGTACCTGCCTTGCAGGCAGAAGTTCCCATGTTCAGTTTCTGGCATCTCCAGTTAGGGACTGTCTGAGACCCTTGAGAGCTGCTGTCAGTCAGAACAGACCATGCTGAGCTAGATGGAGCCATGGTCTGACTAAGGCAGCTTCTTATATAGCTATATCTGTCAGAACTTAGCCTCAGAATGGGTGGAGTGAAGGGTCAGAACATGACATTTTGCCACCTGAGGCAGAGCAACAAACTATGCTTTCCCTCCGAGGTCTGCTGCAAGCATCGGTGATCTGACTGCATGAGTGAGAAGAAGCACAACAGTCTCGTGAGAGGGGTGCCGAGAAATTAAAGCCTGCCCTTCCCTCTCTGCATTATATGGGGAGGTTTCATAATGGAGGAAAGGGGAAAATAAAAACCTTTTGCCATCCTACTTTCCAGCACCTCTCCATCCCAATATATAATAATGCTGAAGGGAGATTTGGAGGGTGGAGGAAATAGACGCAGGGGACTCTTTTGCCATGCTATTTGGGGTTGGGTTTTTTTTGGGAGGAGGAGGGACACATTTCCCCTTAAACTTTCCCCTCCAGCTTTGTATCAACAGCACTCAGATATGGGGCCGGCAGGCAGCCCCAACCCCCTCCCCTAATATATTAAGAAAATTATGTGCCACCTCTTGGCCCTAAAAAGGTTGCCCCAAGGCAGCTCACAATAAAATCTCAACGCTATTAAAAGGAGACTATTCAGAGCCACAGTAAAAACAAATAAGAGCTGAGTATGGTTGCAAGATTAAAATACACAAAAAGCTCGGCAGAAATTTTAAAACGTCAACAGGGCAACTGAGGAGGAGCCAGGCAAATCTCCTTTGGAAGACAGAGTTCCACAATCAAGGTGATGCCCCCTCCCCCAAAAAAGCCTTATTCTGAGTCCCACTGATTGCACCCTTGTTGGTGGTGAAACACAGAGCAAAGATGAGGGCAGTGGGTGCTTCTCTTAGTACCACACTCTTGCGGCGCATTCTCACCCTGAAAAAAAACTGGGGGAGGGGCCAAGATCATGACACAGGTCACATGACATGCCCAGAGTGCATCCCGGAAGACACGCATCCTGATTTTTTTATCTGAAAAAGTTGGATAGTATGTCACCAGGTTGTAGTTGCAACGAAGAAAACCAGGTATGCCAACTTGAGCAGCTTGGAGGAAAGTTGGGGTCTGAACATAGTCAACAAACAGCAATGGTAAATAACACTTTGTAGTTTGCCCGGTTACTTTGGTGGGGTGAAAGTTATGTTTTGGAGATGGCCCACCGTGGAATTAATGTAAAAATTAAATAAGAGTGGGGCAGCCTTGCTTGACACCTTTCTCAGTTGCAATGGCATTAGTAAGATGGCCCTGGGCATCTCATCTTACTTTGAGTGAGGTCCCTTCATGTAACATACATATTAGATGAAGCAGTAGTCGGTCTATTGAGGTGGCCTCTAGTTTTTCCCAGAGTTTAGCTCTGGATATCACGAGCACACTTGGCGAATACTAAGGGTTGTGTCCAATGTTAGTCCCATTTAGAACAAACCCATTAAAATCTATAACTTTGGTCAGATAGAACCCAAGCCCAAATGTTCAGCTTGGTGGCCCCTTTGGCTTGGCACCCTAAGTCCAGCCCTAGATAGAGCATATCCTTAGCAAATAAAAGATTCCAGGTTCAATCCTTGATACCTCCAGCCCAAACATAGCTGCCTGAGCGAGACCCTAAAGAGCTGCTGCCAGTCACAGCGGACAACACTGGGGAAAACAGGTTAACACAGGGGTCAGCAACCTTTTCCAGCCGTGGGCCGGTCCACCGTCCCTCAGACCATGTGGGGGGCCGGACTATATTTTGAAAAAAAGAAGAACAAATTCCTATGCCCCACAAATAACCCAGAGATGCATTTTAAATAAAAGCACACATTCTACTCATGTAAAAACACGCTGATTCCTGGACCGTCCGCGGGCCGGATTTAGAAGGTGATTGGGCCGCATCTGGCCCCTGGGCCTTAGTTTGCCTACTCCTGGGTTAACAGTATGCCCTGGCATAGGACAGGGTCCTGTGTTCCTATGTAATACATTTTCTCCCTCTCTAAACAGCGGCAATTCGGCCACGGTCCTCCCTGAATGGAAAGCCCATAAAAGCAAACTATTTTTTGACTCACTAGGCAAATGGAGCCAAATGAGCAAAGCTTTGTGCTTTAAAGGTTTTCTTTTTGATTAAGCTAGCATATTTGAATGCATAAGTTGCTCAAGTATGCAACTTTGATTAAAAACAAAAACTTCCAAAGCCTGAAACACAGACATGACCTTGGCTTAAAAGGAACAAGCCCTAGTCTCCTTCTAATGAGTAAATACGCAGAAGTGCTTCTCGCCCGGTGCTTCTCTTCACCCTTTCCCTCTGCTGTTTGCCATAGCTCAGTGGAAAAGCATCTGCTTTGCGTGCAGGTTTCAAGTTCAATCCCTGGCATCTCCAGGTGGGGCTGGGACAGACCCTTGTCTGAACCCCTGGAGAGCTGCTGCCAAACAATACCAAGCTCAATGGAACACTGGTTGGACTCGTGTAGGGCAGATGCCTATGTTCCTATGCCAACCTGTTCACAGCAGACCCAAGAAGGTGGTGTTGGTGATGAGGCCTCAGAGAGTACTGTGCCCAGGGTCCCTTCAAACCTGACTGGTACACCGTGGTACAGAGACTTCTCTTCACAAAAGTCAACACCTTCCTAATAATAATAATAATAATTTATTTATACCCCGCCGACTGGCTGGGTTTCCCCAGCCACTCTGGGCGGCTTCCAACAGAACATTAAAATACAATTATTAAACATTAAAAGCCTCCTTAAACAGGGCTGCCTTCAGATGTCTTCTAAAAGTCTGGTTGTTGTTTTTCTCTTTGACATCTGGTGGGAGGGCGTTCCACAGGGCAGGCGCCACTACCGAGAAGGCCCTCTGTCTGGTTCCTTGTAACTTGGCTTCTCGTAGTGAGGGAACCGCCAGAAGGCCCTCGGCACTGGACCTCAGTGTCCAGGCATAACGATGGGGGTAGAGACGCTCCTTCAGGTATACTGGACCGAGGCCGTTTAGGGCTTTAAAGGTCAGCACCAACACTTTGAATTGTGCTCGGAAACGTACTGGGAGCCAATGTAGATCTTTCAAGGCCGGTGTTATGTGGTCTCGGCGGCTGCTCCCAGTCACCAGTCTAACTGCCGCATTCTGGATTAGTTGTAGTTTCCGGGTCACCTTCAAAGGTAGCCCCACGTAGAGCGCACTGCAGTAATCCAAGCGAGAGATAACTAGAGCATGCACCACTTTACACCCTTACTAGTATCAACTTCATTTGTTGCCTACAGCAGGGCTGAACCATGGCTCATTATTCCTAGAGTTGGAACTGCTACCACGGAGAGTTGGCCAAGTCTTCCCTGCACATGTTATGTGCAACAAAACAGTTGCATGGCACCATCATCAAATGGTGACACGCTAACGTGTGGCTGTGCCAAATGTTCCCGACATGGAAGTGATTTCCATACATGGCAGTCTGAAATAGCCGGTGGAATCTAGGAAAACAGGGCAAGTAATTACAAACAGAGTGTCTGGGCTTCTGCAAATACATAAAAGTACCACAAATAATGGAATACAGCTTAGAGAGCACTAAATTTAGTCTGTGCATTTTTTTAAATAAAAAAGTACCACAGGAAGAAGAAATGATTATGATTACACACACACACACACACACACACACACACACACACAGGTATATAATAGTATTCCGGTGAATTACTTTACTCCATCCAAATCTGAAAATCTAACTCAGCTGATGGATATTTCCAGTTCAGGAGCGTTCTCCATAAAGTCAGAAATTGCTTCATCCAAGACAATACCAACATCATGATTCTAAAACTGCACTAGAGTTTCAACCTGTGCAATTTCCTTGGACTGCCAGTCCAATTCTTAAATTTGGAACTTGCAGCCCCCCCCCATCACCCCTGACCACTGCCACTGGCCATACCGGCTGGGGCTAATGTGAGCTGAAGTAAAACGGAATCCAGAGAATTCTGGATCCCTGGGCTTAAGTTGAGAGCAGAGAGTGGATTTTTCCAGCCTTAGATCCAAGCTAACTAAGCTGCGTCTCTTATTTTTTAAAAGTCACAGTCGACAACAGGAGCCACACATCCACCACAAGCACTTTGCCCGTACACGGTTAGAGGTAAAACTGGTATTCCTAAACGTCTTGTATAAAAAAGGAGTGAGATGGTGAGCTTTTCATTTCTTTTCTCCAGAAATAAATCCTGTCTTGTAGTTAATGTCCCACAGGGTCTCACCATCTTAACGGTGAATAGCTTCTCCGTGTAATTAAATCCCTAGCGTATCACAATACATCCTCTCCTTTCCTTTCCTTAAACAAGTACCTGGCTCTGGTTACAATCAACTCTGTTTCTGGCCAAATTGACTCATGCTTTATCTCAGCTGCACACTTGGCCAAAGATCTCCCCTCCTGCAACTTGACAGTGATGCAGCCTTTGGTTGAAAAGCACAACCTGTTTCGTCAAGGTGTGATTGAGCACACCCAAAGGGGAAGGAAAACCACCTAATCATTCAAGATTAGCAAAATCTCATTCCAGCAATTCTGGGCTTCAGGAAAAGAAAAGAAGCTATTTTATAGTAAATTAAGTATTTTTTAATAAAAAAAATTACTATGTCACATTTTTAACAGGATAGGGATTCAGAGATCGTACTGAACAAATATCCTTAAATTTAGAATTGTGGAGCCAATGTACGGAAGTATTTTGTGCATTGCTCTCCAGCTACCCCTTCCGGCCACTTCAGAGAACTGCAACAAGACCCTTATTTTCAAAGGCAGGTTGGCTTTATTAATTAATTAAAATGCCTTTTTGCTGCAACAATCTCCAAGATGGCTCATTAAGCAAAACAACAACAACCCTCAAAATATAAGTTGTGTTCTAGGTGGCGAGGGCAAGTGTAGCAACACCTCCAAAGAAGTTCTGTGTATGCATGTAGATCAAGTCAGGAATGACGCTTCTCAGTGGATAGCATTGGTACCCAACATAGAAGCCTTCAGGTGCTGTGGGCTACAACTTCCACTATATCTGGGCAGATAGAAAGGCATTTGGGACCTGGGCCTGAGGTTCTCAACCTCTGCAGTCCCAATGGCTCAGGGCTGCAACACCTCAAGGACTGCCTCTCCTCATATAAACCATCCTGGACTCATCCTGCATCCATCATCTGAGTCCCTTCTTGGTATTCCTTCTCCACAAGAGGTCCGGAGGGTGGCAACAGGAAAACGGGCCTTTTCTGCAGTGGCTCCTCATTTGTGGAACGCTCTCCCCAGGGAGGTTCGTCTGGCACCTTCATTATAACCTTTAGGTGAAAAAGTTCCTCTTCAACCAGGCCTTTGGCTGATTAATATTCTACAGCCTGTTAAATGTGGGTTTTTGTGGGGTGTGTGTGTGTTTTGTTTTGTTTTTGTCTTGGCTATTTATTTGTGCATTTATCCTGTATTTTTATCTTGTGAACTGCCATGCTATCTTCGGGCGAAGGACAGTGCATAAATTTAATTAATTAATTATGCAGAGTCTATGTGCATACAGCAGGCTCCACAACAGACGTTTGCCCGTCAAAATGTGGAGGGCAGGAGAAACTGGCCTGAGGACATGACAGAAGGGGCAGGGCTAGCACACTCATCCCTGCCTTCTGCCTTATAATACTCATGCCTTTTGACAAAACAGCTTTATTGCATGAAGGAAAGACCACATTTTGTAAACACATGGTGCACACATTGGTTGTGGGTCCCCAGGATCTCAAAAGCCCCCCTCCCCCAGGGCAAGTGTCCTCAGACTCTCATTTCCCCTTCAAACACTACAGCAGTCACCAACAGAGAAGCACCCGATGAGCAGCCAATTTGTAAAGCCTGAACTGACCCACAGGCATCCTTTTAACCCAAATGGAACTCAACTGCAGGTTGTCATCCCCCTAGATTTACTGGCTGCGAGCAATTCTTCTACCTTCCTCCCTCTCTAATCAAACCAAAACATGCTCTTTTGTTTTCTGTTCTTTTCATTCTGCTGAAATCAGTGGGTACCCATTTGTATACACAAAAACAACTGGAGGGAAGGATTTATGGACTTTCAGGAACCGAACCCAATAGCAGAGTAAGGAAATCAGGACACAGGCTTTGCTGCTGATGTTTTAAAGATGGGAGACATGGAAGAAATAAAGTTAACCAAGAGGAAAGCTATTTACTTCTTGGAACCGGGATTATAACCGAGGCGTTTGCTCCCAGTTCAGTCAGCCTAAAACTAAAAATCTCAATTCTCAATTAAGGAGATTAAAAAAAGAGTGAGGTGGGGCTTTTGTAGGAATAAGAGTGTTAAAAATAAAGTGGAAATTGTAGAAGGCCTAAGAAGCAACAGCTGTTGAAAGAAGCTGTGTGCAATCCTAGGGTAGCATTTTCCTATATACCCTTCATGATGACCACTAGGGCTTTTGGAGGGACTCTCGTGGACTCTCCTTCATTGGAGGGTCTTAAAGACAGGTTTGATGTCTTTCTTCAGCTATGATTCCTGCATTGCATTGATGACCCTTTGAGCCCCTTCTGATGCTACAGTTCTGGTAGGAAGTGGATACTGGAAACAAAGGGGTGCCAAAGAACAAAAAACAAGGCAGTTCAGAGGCTCATATTAAAATATATATTGGGCTGTGCAATGCTATGAATGCCTAGGAAGAAGTTATTTCTTTACTACATCTGTCTTTCCAAGAACCTTGAAATGATGGGCACCAGCCTTTCCAAACCTGATGTCCTCCATCTGATATAGGACTCCGGTTCCCATCAGCCACAGTCCATGTACCCAATGGTCAGCCCTGTTGCACAATCTGATCACTTTTCATGTAAAGCACCCCCAAATTCCACAACATATTGCTTAGCTTAGTGGATGGCCTCTTAGGATGCCAAAGCTGCCATCCACAATCCCTGTGCTTATCACACGACGGTTGGAATGGGTTGGGGGGTGGGGATTTTGCCTGCTCCATAGTTAAGCCATGCCTTCATTTCTTGCATCTGGAGTTTTTTGCTTTTCAAATTGAACTTCTTTCCTCCCAGAGAAAACAATGGGGACCTACTGTTGTGGGTTTGAGAGGGGGACAGATTCCCCTAAAAGTCCTGGGTACAAGATCCCCCCCCCCTAATTTCCAGAGTTAGTAAATGTAGAAGATTTCTAGATGCTTGAAGTCTTCATCCAGGTGTGAGGAGCTTAGCAGTGTAATAATTCAGGCTGAATCAGTTCCCTGGAATTGCCTGGGGAGAAGAACTATCATGTAGTATAAAGCAAGGTAAAGGGTAATTGAGGGGCGTGGGTGGCGCTGTGTTCTAAACCACTGAGCCTTGGGCTTGCCAATCAGAAGGTCAGCGGTTCGAATCCCCGCAATGGGGTGAGCTCCTGTTATTCAGTCCCAGCTCCTGCCCACCTAGCAGTTTGAAAGCACATCAAGTGCAAGTAGATAAATAGGTACCACTCTGGCGGGAAGCTAAACAGCGTTTCCATGCGCTGCTCTGGTTCAACAGAAGCGGCTTAGTCATGCTGGCCACATGACCCAGAAGCTGTCTGCGGACAAACGCCGGCTCCCTCAGCCTATAGAGAGAGATGAGCACCGCAACCCCAGAGTCGTCCATGACTGGACCTAATGGTCAGGTACCTTTACCTTTTTTAATGGGTAATTGACACAAACAGTTACCCTGTGCTGGGCAGTGAAGGAGAGTGTGAGCCTCTCCTTCCATGGTGAGCAGAGAAAAAGGGAAGGTAAGAGATCTTGGGGGTTTTAGTGGACTGCTCAATGAAAACGATGACCCAGCTGTAAAAGGTGAGTAATGGTAAAGGTTTGTAAGAGTATGTGTATGCTGGAAAGAAAGGGGGGGATTTTTTCTCCTGTCAAAACTGCAGAACTCTGGGTCGTCTGGTGAAGCTGGATAGTGGAAAGCTCAGAAGAGACAAATGAAGTACGTCTTCACATGGTGCAGGGTTAAACTATGGAATTGACAGCCATAAAATGCTACAGTGGGCACCACCTTAGGCAGCATTCAATGGGGATTAGACAAATGCATAGAGGACAATACTATTAACCCATACTAATGATGGCTATTTGCTGCTTCCCGATCCAAGAACATAAGGTGCATGCTTCTTAATAGCACTTGCTGGAGAGCAACAGCAAGGGAAACTATTGCCCATTAGGGCAAAATAAATATTGCCCTAACGTTAGCTTGCAGGCTTCCCACTGGCATCTGGTTGGCCATTGAGGAAAACAGGATGCTGGGCTAGATAGGCCTTTGGTCTGATCCCACAGGGGTCTTATTATGCCCAGATCCTTAGCAACAGCCATTCATAAACTTCCAGCATAAAGCTGCCGCTCCAAGTCAGCCATGCATTCTGAAGCTTTGGGTGACAATGTTGCGATAGTTTCAAAATTGGACCAAAACAGAGGAATTGCTGTTATGGCTCTTTCACAAAGGCCACTTGTAGGAAGTGTCCTCATCCTGTGCTCCTGCTCTGTTGACTTGTGCGGCAAGTATTGTTGGCGGAGGAAGCCAGAAACTCATCCAAGTGTGCTGTGGGGTCTCCACACATTGAAAGGTTGCAAGTCCCATAATACTTTCTAAATGCCATCTTACTCAGAAAACAAGTCTAAGGAGTCCTGTGCTCAGAGGTTAAGGACAAACTGGAATCCAAGACTGAAATGTGGTCTTTGGAACCTCTTTCGTTAGGAGCAGAGAAACCTCAGGCGTGGGGACCAAATAGGGATCTCTGGACTTGAGGCTTTCCTCAGACCCCCCCCCCTTCTCCCCAGGTCATGCTGTGCCCCAGGCCTTCTTCAAGTGCTTTTGCCTATCAGGAAACTATGGAAAGGTCTCTTTCTTGCTTGGATTGGGGTGGGTGTATATAGAAGCCTGAAGCTTTTGCATTGCTGGAATGTAGCCTACGGTTAAAGTCGTTGCCTCAACCACTTTTGCCTCTGGCCCTGACTGCCACTGGCATGAGGCCCCTGAAAGGTTGCTAATGGTAGAATGTGGCCCTTGGACTGGACCTGCTTTAACTTCTTGCCTTCAGGTGTTGTCCAGAGTCCACACCCATGCAGCACTAAGAGTTAATCATTTATTGTCTTTTTTGTGCAAAAATAAATGAATTTCAAATTACGCCCAAACTATTTTTTTTTATGTTACACTACGCTTTTGGGATATTCAGACCTAAAATATTATGTATTAACACACCCCTGCCCACCCAACTCTCATTTTCTTTTTGAGGTCACACCCAGAACGTTGGTATTAGCAAACCCCAAGTCTATAAAATGACTGCAGTGTTTGATGCAGTCCCATTTTTCTGTAATTAACACCAGTTGGCTTCCATTCCCATTCTTCATTAAATTGGAAAATCTCTTTTTGTGAGTGGGAAAGGACCGAGCAGTGACGTAAGACATCAGAGGTTCAGCTCAGTGCCACCAAAATGTTTCCTTGTGTGGTTCTGACTAGTCATATTAAAATGACTTTTCTCTTGTTGCAAGATTTAGAGCCCAAAGTCTAGTCAAATGAACTGCAAGAAAACAAATTAAAACAACACAAGCAGCATGGCTACAGATGAAACTTGTCTCCTGGCTCATCCCTTGGTGGTGGACAGCTAAGAAAGAGAAGCTGGAGGGTTGTGGTCAGCATCACTCCCTAGGTCTCTGGTATTCCTGCTGTCATTGCATGACCAGCAGTGAGCCCAGGGGAGATGATGTCTCATGGGGACAACCCTGCTGCATTTAGATCCTGCTTCCGGGCTTTACATAGACATCTGGTTGGTCACTGTGAAGACAGGATGCTGGACTAGATGGGCCAGTGGCCTGATCCAGCGGGATTCTTATGTTCTTAACATTGGATGTAACTGTCTCCAGGAGACAGGGCTTCTCTTCATCCAGCCAGATGGAATTTGACTCCTGGCTTGCCTCTGAATTTGGATGCTGGCAAAGTGTGATGTGAGAGGCATACGATGTCAAAGTCTCCTCCCCAGGTCTGTGGTGTTCTTGGTGCTGTTGTCCTTGCACACTCACAACAGGGCCTGGTGAAATAGTCTCTCTCTCTCTCTCTCTCTCTCTCTCTCTCACACACACACACACACACACACACACGGAAGCTGCCAAGAGGTGCTACCTGTAGCTCCAGAGAGCATGGCTATATTAACGAGGTGGATTCTAATTACCGTACTTTCCAGCACTACATTAGCTGGGATTGGTGACTTCTCATACTCTCTCTTAAAAAGAAAGAATGATACAGGTGCAAGACAAATTTGGGAAATGAGTCCATTGCTACACTTTTGATGTCACCACGATACTTGAAAGTATGTGTGCTAGTCAACTAAAGCCACGATTCTAAGGAGACTTGATGGAGAAAGAATATGTTCATTGAATGGGCTTACTTCTAATGAAACATTCTAAGGACAGCATGGCATAGCAAAACTCTCTCACACATACACTCACTAACGTAGATATTTAACACTAGAGATTTTGTACATATTGTTCATCGTATTATTCCAAAACCTGAATGCTATTTCCTTTAGTTTAGTTCTGCATGAGTAACTCCAAATGTGCTTAAAGGGCCAGGATGTATTTCTGGGGTCGCTATACAGTAGTAGCCAAAGGAAGGTAGACAGAGATTATACTAATGTTAATGCAATCAGTAGATTTGTGCTGTTAGCAGTGTTTGAAACTCCCATTGTTCTAGGCGCATTTTGGGACGGGGAATTTCATTAGTGTGAGCAGTTTCCATAGAGTGGAAGGAAAGGAGGACCTTTTTCTGCCTCCCCACTTCTAGCTACTCTATGAAGACTGGAGAAGAGACCCTCTTAAGAATATAAGGTGGGTGAGCTTGGGAAGGACTAGACCATGTGAAAAATGAACATAATATTTTAGTTGCAATTCATTCATTTTCAGCTTTGTATTCTTGTTATTTAAAAAAGTGTGCCTAGACATTCCATTGTTGCACCCATAACCTATATTTAAGGTGCCATTTAGCTCCTAGCTTTCATATCTCAGTTTCTAACACTGTCTCTTAGCATTCTATCTCCAACCTGTTTCTGCATTCCTGTGCTCTCTGCTTCTGAGAGTATTGATCCATTACTGTTCTTTCCTTTCCTACAAACCTTTGCCCATAAATTCTCAGTTTGAGAACCTGTTTTCATGACTGCATCTGCAAATGTCAGATGGGGGATAGCTTTGTTCCTCTTGACTTCCACCTGTCCACAACCTGTGGCAAGGAGATCCTGTGTGCATGCCTACAGACATAGGAATCCCGGTTCTGTTCTGCCACCACTAACCCACATTTAGGAGAGCTTACAGACATTAGTCAAAAGAGATTATCATTCTGTGCGCATTGGTGGCACATCAGCAGGCATACATGACCAGCTCTCAGTAGACTAGGGAAGTGTTCTTTTTCAACCTAGAGTTCAGGGATGATGGAATCTGTGGTTCAGCAACATCTGAAGGGTCAAAGGCTCCCTACATCTGCTGTGGGAAAACACATACGCAAAAAATATAAGTAAACTCAAGATTCTGGTCACACAACATGGACATTCCCTCAGTGTACTTATTTCTCAATCTGCTTTGTTTTTACTAGAGTCCCAAGGTCCATCAACTGGGACCTGCTGAAAAATAGTGGCCATGGTGGTAGCAGCAGCAGACATAGTATGTTTAGGATTAAGGAGCAGAGCACCTCTGAACATAAGTTCAGCTCAAGAGTGTCCATTTGGTACCAGAACTGAGTTCAGAACTCTTTAACACAAAAATCCACCCATTAATTTTTTTCTCCTTAAGCTTCCTTAACAAGGACTTTCTTTTTCCTCTTCAAGTGGGTTGCTGAAATAAAGAGGAAAAAGAAAGCCCTTGTTGTTGCAAATGTGATACAATTGGGAACCAGGAATCCCTGCTGATCTACCACAGATCACCCAGAGCTCTGCCGGTAGACCCTGATCCAACTTCTGCCCTGCTATAGATCCCAAAGTAAATTGCTGAGAGCTATGATTACAGGTGAAAGCAACCTGTCACCTGGTCAAACATACCTCCCATTTGGGGAGTCTTGTTTGGTTCTCAAATAGAACTTTGACAACACACTTAAAAGTCTGGGAACTGTATAGTTACACGGGGATTCTTAAAGCTATTTTTTTGGGGGGGGGGACACACACCACTGTTTCTTTGTAACTGAGTCATTACAAAGGACTGCGTCCTTAAGATTTCATTCTCTATTGTCCCACATCCATTTCATGTGCTCAGGCAGGACATATGATGAATTACACAATATGATGTTTGTACCCATCTAAACTTTGCTTGTCGAGCTGAGTTTCACTTCCAGTCTCCTTACACGAGTCTGAAGGAGACCTCCCCCAGGAGACACTGGTGTGTCCAAAGGTATCACCTTACTAATTTTGCCTCCCTCCCAGGAAAGTTTTGAAATAGATGTTTTCAGAAAGGGGGTTGGGTGTACCCATGTACTCAAGAAAGCGCCACTAAAGTTAAACTAAGTTCCATGAATCATAGCCCCCATCCCTTCTAAAGATCAGATCTGACTAAATTAAAACCTTTCAGTTTTAATGTTTCAGAAGACACTAGCACTAAATGGTTTTCAAGGGCCATAAAGGGAAAACAACAGCAAACATAAACAGCCCGAATTGTCTCAAATGTGTTTTCCCTTTAATTAAATAGGAACCATCTGTCGGAGGGGGTGGCGGAGGGGTTTGAAGTGGATGCAATCCATCCATATGATGCCTACACTGGTTTCCACCCAGCCTCCATTATCCTGAAAGAAAGTTCTCCCCTCTGAAAAGAATTAAATAAGCACGCAGCACAAGGGTACCTTTTCGCTCCACCCAACCAGACAGAAATCCCCTCGCATATGGAGATGCAAAAGACTGGGTGCTAAACACTGAGTACAGACAGATTTCAGCTTCAGAGAGGAACACTGAACAAGGAGCTCACTATGTAAAACCCAAGGCCGGCTCTCTTAAAAAACAGAAATGCAAAACAAAAACAAGGACTCCAGTGTAAATCACATTGCATGAAAACATCCGGGGGGTGGGGGAAGGTTCAGGACACCCAGGAAACTTAGTGAAGGTGGAGAACCTAAGACCACAGTCACACCATATATTTAAAGCACCATGGTGCCACTTGAAAGACTTCTGACATCCCCCAAAGAATTCTGGAAGCTGTAGTTTGCTAAGGGCGATGAACACGGCTGGACCAATACATGTTGGCACCTGAGTCAAATCACAAAACGCTCCATGTCCCCTGCCATGGAAAAAAGGGGTGAGTGAAGATCTGTATCGGGAATGGGGTGGGTGGGAATAATGAGATACATGAGGAACAAAGGTGGTAGGAGACCAGCAGTGCCTCCTATTTGCCAAAAGGCTGCCATAGAGGTGGCATGGGGTGGGGGTGCTGCTGAGGTAGTGTCAGATCTGGCCTCCAAGGAGCGTGCCACAGCCATTGTTGCCACCATGGCAGCAGCAGCAGCAGGCTATTCATTTCTTGGAGACTTGATCTGGTGGCCTTGTAGATCCTGCCGCCTGAGGCAAGTTGCCTCACCTTGCCTCATGGGTCAGATAGCTCCTGTGCTGCGAGTTGTTAGGAGACCTTTATTCCCCAGAGTTACAATTTCCAAAGTGGTTGAACAATCAAACCCTCACAGGGGCGGGACTCTCAACACCCTAAACAGGCTATAGCTCCCAGAATTCTTTGGAGGAAGCCATGCTCATAATAGTGTTTTAAATGTATAGTATGAATGTGGCCTAAGTAGAAGCACTGGAGGTCATACCACTGCTATCTCTTTGGGGAACCCCATGGAATCCTTCCTCACAAAGCACATACATACAAACATCCAGGAGTGGCATTTCCTCCTGGGAAGTTGCAGAGAGATAGATCAGGCAAATGACCACCATTGAAGGGAACGTCACACAGCTTCAGTAGAACTCGGGTTCAACTGCATGTTTCCACACCGATGTTGACACAACCAGTTCACTTACTTGTATTATCAAATGGGATCTGTTTGCAGTCAGCGGCTGGCCAAGGGCAATGGTAGACTGCTCCTCCTTCTACGATGTCTGGCTGGGTAGTGTTGGCCTTAGGAGCTCCGACTAGGACACTTACTCTGCAAAACATCCATAGGCATTCATGAACAAGGATGAAATGTCAAAGGTCAGCCGTCTCATTGAAACATGGCGGTTTGCTGAAGGCTAGCTCAATAGCTAATTAAAAAAAACAACTTATAAGTATTCAACAAAAATAAATAATGGTCAAGCACTTTTTGGAATAGGTAATTAAACAGTTGGTTGGTGAGCACTTAGAAAAGGATGCTGCAATTACTAAGACCCAGCATGGGTTTCTCAAAAACATGTCATGCCAGATGAATCTCATTTCTTTCTTTTTTTGAGTTACAAGCTTGGTGGATAAGGGAATACTGTGGACATAGCGTGTCTTGATTTCAGTAAGGCTTTCGACAAAGTCCTCCATGATATTCTTGTGGAGAAGCTGGTATAATGTGGGCTAGATAAAGTAACTGTTGGGTGTATTTGTAGCTGGTTGAATAACCAAATCCAAAGAGTGCTCACTAACAGTTCCTAATCATCATTGAAAAAAATGTGCTGTAGTGCCCGTTGTTCAACATCCTTATAAATGACTTGGATGAAGGTATTGAGGGGATGCTAATCCAACATACATGCCACCTGGGAATCTACGCCATGCATATTCCCCCTTCTGCCATGTTCTTTGAACATCTAAATAGGGTTAGAGGACAACTTCTCCAGCAAGAACATCATTAACTTGTTCCCATGTTCTGCTGGTGGGTTTCACAGAAGCATTTGGCTTATCACTACGGGACACAGGATGTTGGGCTAAACAGGCCTTTGGCCTGATCCAGCAGAGCTCTTCTTATGTTCTAAGCTTAAGGGAAATTCATTGCCACATTACATTGTGAGGTCCAGTAGAGTAGACAGCTTTCAAAGCAAAGATGAAAGGGATTCACAAGGGATAGATCTGTCAGTGGTCATGACATTGCTACAAACAAGCTCTACGTATGTTTAGAGGCAGTGTACTACTCATCGTAAGAAGCTAGGAACAAACAAACATCTAGGGGTTGTGAGCCATCTGGGGAAAACTGCTGCGTAAACAGACTTTTGGCTTCACCAGGCAGATTCTGTTGATCTCAGTAAGAAGGCCAAAGGGCTCATTCGGTACAGCATGAGACCCTTCATCTCAAGGTCATGGGTTCGAGCCCCACATTGGATTCCTGCATTGCAAAGGGTAGGACTAGATCAGGGGGCAGCAACCTTTTTCAGCCATGGGCCGGTCCACCGTCCCTCAGACCATGTGGTGGGCCAGACTATCTTTTTTTGGGGGGGGGGGGAATGAATGAATTCCTATGCCCCAGAAATAACCCAGATATGCATTTTAAATAAAAGGACACATTCTACTCATGTAAAAACACGCTGATTCCCAGACTGTCCGTGGGCCGGATTGAGAAGGCGATTGGGCCGCATCTGGTCCATGGGCCTTATGTTGCCTACCCCTGGACTAGATGACCCTTGTGGCCCCCTTCCAGCTCTACAATTCTATGATTCCGTGAGTCTATGAACTGGCTCTCCCATCACCATCATCCATTGGAGGCTGGTGCATTAGGGACATCAGTCATTACTGTCAGCACCACCATCATATGCTGAAGGCAGAGAGGAGGCAGGGTTGAGGGACCCTGCCCTGCCACCAATGTAGTTGGACTCCAGCTCCCATCAGACCTAACCAGCATGGCCAATGGTGAGGAATGATGGGAGTTATAGTCCAGCAACATCCGGAGGGCCACAGGTTTCCCATCCCTGCTTTAAGGCAAGTCAGTATTATTATTTCCCAATTCTGGAGACAGGAGGACTAAGGGCTGAGAAAGAATGGCTTTGCCTAAGGCTACCGTGCGAGTTGGTGGTGGAAGACGCAAACCAGGGGCTTCCATAGCTCTTAGAGTCTTAGACGCTATGCTCCATTTGCTCAGTATAGGCGTCGGCCCCAAAGCTGCCCAATAAGCCATACATCAGCACCTTCCCTGCTCCAGCAAATCCACTCACAAGCTGGCCATGGTTAAGCTTGCAGATCTCCAATGTGATGCAAACATTCCATGGATTCTCAAATATCGGATGTGTGATGGCCTGGGAGTCAGACTCTGATGCTGAACCTGAGGGATCCCAGCCTGCACAGGATTCCCTGCCTCCAGAACCAGCTGAGCCAGGGCCAGGGCTTGAGCCTGTGCTGGATCCCCAGGTGCAGGCATCAGCAGAGTCTGCTCTGGCTCCTGATGGGAGGGAGGACCCATTGCCTGCAGGTGCTCCACTCCCAGCCTCTTCAGAGGAAGCTGAGGCAGCCCCTGGGTCCAGTAACCCACCAGCCTCTCCTGAGCTGCAGAGGCTCAGGACAGAGAGGCGAAGAGAGCTAAGTGCTTTCAGGAGGAGTGCTTGCCTCCAGGCCCGGAGGAGAGGAGAGGCGAGTCTCTGGAGGATCGGGGCCGCCCTAAGCATAGGGCCAGATAAAAGCCAGCCAGACCCAGCCCAAGTTGTGTGAGCAACTTAGTTGCAAGCGTATGCTCAACCTGCAACCTCGTGCCTGCACCTGCCTTGGACCTTGACCTGCTCCCTGCCTCGCTCCCCTCCGGACTGACATCCTTTGGACCCCTAGACCCAGGACTGGACTTGGACCTCGCTTCACGGACAAACCCCTGGGGCCAGCACAGGATGACTCTTTCCTGCCCCCAGTCCACATCCCCTCCAAATATTTGATAGACCCAGGAGCCATTCATATGTATACATTCACCACTAGGTTACTGCAAACACCACATGTATGTATGAATGGGACATCACAGATCAAACACTGCAAACACCACCATGCATTTCAAGCACCATGCTTTTCAGTGGAGTAAATCCATGCATTCTGCTACTACATGTACAGTAATACAGGGTACACTGATGGCATGCAAGCCTGCCTATGGCCACACACATTAGATGGTCTCATCAACGCAATCAGTTCAGTCTATTCAATCCGGCAACAATCCACAGCTTACAAGAGAGAGGTTTTAGTGCAGCGCCACTGATGTCTAAAGAGAGAGTCCACAGGACTTCTATCAATAGAAAAGTGCTGTGCACTTTAAATTGGACAATAGCAGTTTGATTTCCTGCCCAGTTAAGGCAAAGTAATTGGCTTTAATCCTGTCAAATTCAGTAGGGCTGAATCAGCAAAAAAATGCACTTCTATTTAAGTTGCAGAAAGCATTTCACTGTAACACACACACACCAGCTTGTTCTTAATGGGCTTCACAGATGCTCTATGAAATATACACAGTATAAACCCAGGGGGTACATCTCAAGTGACTTGCCAGTGATACTGTCAGGCTGTGCCACTGAGCCTATATGTGCCCCTGACGCAGCCTCACAGAAACTCCTACTTAAATCTAGATTTCTACAATTGCATTGATTTCAGCACCATGGCTGTGTACAGTATAGGCAGCATGCATTTAAAGCAACGCCCCCCCCCCAAATAATCCTGGGAACTTTAGTTTCCCTTCACAGAGCTACAACTCTCAGCATCCTTGACAAACTGCAATTCCCAAGAATCTTTTGAGGGAGTGGGGTGGGATAATATGCTTTAAATGTGTTCTTCACATCAACCCATAGATCGGTAGACCTGCACATTGTGATGCTGCTCTGGGGGGAAAGGATACTGGATGCCTCGCGATCTGTCCACATGCATCAAATAGCAAGAGACGCTGGATTTCGGTCAATTTAACTGCCTTGAAATCAGCCTGGACTCTGCGAGCTGGACTAAGAACGATACAGGATCCACTCGATTCTCTAGTCCAGATTGCAGAAGACCTACCGGTGGAACTTCCCACCAGCCCATTGCACTCTCTCGCTGTATGATGAGTAGACCGTCCCAATGCATGTGTACTCAGAAGTAAGCCATATCGAGTTCAATGGGCTTACTCCCAGGTAAGTAGCCTTGCCTATGTAAACCTATATGTACGCCTACTGGAAAGTATGTCTCGCTGTGCTCAGCGGAGCTGCTGACTCTTTCCTAGCGAGTAACTTTCGAGTAAGCCAGCTGCAATCCCTTCACTGACTTGGGAGTAAGTACTTCATTGGACTTGCTTCCGAGCAGCCGCTCCTAGACGGCTACCGCTAGGAAAGAGTGCGCGCATTGCTCCTGGCCGCGGGACAGAGCTTCTGCTTTCGATGTAGAAGGTCCCGGATTCAATCCCAGGTTCAGGTAGAGGAGCTAGGCAGAGTCCCTTGCCTGAAACCCCGGAGAGCCTCTGCCCGTCAATGCACCGAGCTAGATGGACCAGTGGGCCTGATCCGGCACAAGGCAACGTCCTCCGTCCGGCACAAGGGCAGCCGACCGACTCCCACCAGCTCGCGAGGACGGACGGCGAGGGCTCCGCAGCCGCTGAGCCATATATATAAGCGCCGGGCGCTACTTACGCGTGGGGCGCAGGGCTGTAAAAATCCAGCGCGTAGCCGAAGTAGCTGCCGTCGGGGCCGCCGTAGACGGCGAGCTTCTCCTGGTCCAAGTTGAAGGCTCGCAGCGTCCCGGCCAGCGGCGCCAGGAGCAGCAGCAGCGAGAGCAGTGCGCCGCCGCCCGCAGCGCAGCGCCCGCACCAAGGCGCCGACGACGACGACGACCCGAGCAGCGGCAGCAGCGGCACCAGCAGCAGCCTCCGCCGCCGCCTCCACATCCTCCCGGCAGCCGCTCCCTCCCTCGCTCGCTCTCCTCAGGAGTCCCAAGCGGCGGCACCGAGGAGCTTGAAAGGCGCCGCTGGGAGCCTCGCCGGGCTACCTCTCTGGCCGCCGCCGCTGCCGCCCCCGCGCCTCGCTCTGCGCGCGCCGCCCGCCCGCCCGCCAGGAGGTGGCATGGCGAGGGAGGCGCAAAGCCCGCCGCTGCTGCAGCCGCCAGCCGTCGGGGCAGCGCGCGAGGAGCGCCTGACTGGGCGCCCCCTGGTGGCCTCGGCCGGGCCGCGACGGGGAGGAGAGGCGGGAGGGCCGAGCCCACCAAACGCGACCGCCGCTGATGGCTTTTCTAGAAGAGCGTCCGGTCTGGAGCTTCTCTAACCTTACGGCGCCCACAAGGTCTGGAGTCTGCTCCGCACGCTGCTTTTGCGAAGGGTCCTCGTTGTCTTCATTTGGCACTCTTGCGACTTCGCGTAGGGTCGTCACGGGCTTGCGCCGTTTCAGGGCCACTTGACTCCTCCGCGCTCCGTTTCTTCTTCCCGTCTACCCTCAGATTCAGTTATTGCACTTACAGCCTCTGCATTTTTTCTCCAAGGAGCTCGAGGTGGCCTCCCTGGTTCTCACCCTCCTCATGTACTTCCCAAACAACCACCCTGTGGAGTAGGTTAGACTGGCCCAAGGTCACCCAGTGAACTTCATGGGGGAGTGGGGATTTGAACCCTGGTCTCCCAGGTCCTGGGTCCAACCACATTGGCTACTGAGGCAGTTCTTCATCCATCTGATGAAGCGGACTGTACTCCACAAAACCTTGTGCCAGGGGTCAGCAACCTAAGGCCCATGGGCTGGAAGCAGCCCGTGGAGGTTGTTTGACTGGCCCACGAGCCGGCCCCAAACTGAGCTGCCCGCTCACATGCTGCGCTAAACCATCACAGCATGGGGACTCAATTCTGCAGCGCCAGAAAAACACGTCTGCGCAGACGCCGAAAATCATTGGCGTGCACACGCAATCCGGCCCACGGAGGGATCTCTGCAGGACCGATCCGGCCAGGCAAGATAAACCTTGCTGACCTTATGCCATAATACTCTCAAAAATGCCCCAAGCTGCTGGTGCTGCTTTTTCTTCACCCCACCATGATTCCTCCCACCCCCTCTCTCAGGACTTCTTGCTGTTCAACAAACTAAGGCGGCTGTGCTTCTGACTTTTCCCCCTGAAGTCAAGCTGGATATTCTTTTGCCAGAAGGAAGAATGAGGAATGGCAAAAATCCTCAGAAAATGCTTATCTGTGGCCATTTTCCTCAGCTTTCAGGGTTTAAGGTAGGAGGGGAACCAGTGACCTTTTAGGATTTTTGTTAGGGAAGCAGACTTTTATTGGGGGGGGGCAGAACCTCAGATTTGTATTGATTTTGATTGATATGCCCATGCATCCAGATGTTGCCAGACTCCAACCCCCATCAGACCCAGCCAGCATGGCCGATGGGGATGATGGAAGCTGTCATCTGAAAACATCTGGATGATGACTGCTTCTCTATCCCTGGTTAAGACAAACTATTGACAACTTTCTCTCAAAAAAAATCTTACTTTCCCGAGTTCTGTTTATCAGTGTTGTTAATAAAGGGGGGACTTGCCTGTATTGTAGTTTTCACTAAAACAAAGGGAAAGGGGGGAGGAGAGATACACCGTGATGGAGCCAAATTGTCTGGTGTTTTTTTTTTTCTGGCATGAGAAAAAGGCCCTTCCTCACACACATCTGGGTACTTCTCTAAAACCAGCTTATCTTGTAGCTTTTGGCAGGACAAACAAAAAGCTGTGGAAGGAGATGGAGGAGAACATTCTGAATGAAGGTATTTAAAACAAAGTCAGACAGTGTAGGGTGCATTTATATATATAGCAGTGGTGTTGAATGCATATGTGAGTGGCAGGCAGAATTACTTGGCCACATCCAACAAATGCAAGCAAAGAGCAAAATTTATTTCCAAGGTTAAGTGTAGCGCCTTAAGCTGTCATCACCAGCTTGCCCTGCCTCGTGATATTTGACTTTTGAGACGCTCCTATCAGCTGCAGTGTTAAGTGAGATGTAACCAGAGCTGTTGTGCAGATTTTTAAGGGTGAAATGAACACATCAACTTCCCATAGCAGTGGGAATGGAGCCACAGAGGCTTCTCAAACTCAAGAGGGGGAAGGGAAACATTTGGCCCTCTTTCAGCATAACTATGACAAAACAATCACACCACCATCATCTATATTACAATTAATTTATTTCCCAACATCTGTTTTTTTAAGGAATAAAATCGGCTGAAATTTTTTAAAGCAGGATAAAATAATCTGATTAAAAAGAAAATTTTAGTTGAGAAACTTATGGCAAATGTTAAACCTTATTATTTATTTCTGATACTTCAAATAGGTGAATATGGTTTGACATAGTTGTAGCTAAGACTCTTCGGACCAAGTATAGGATGGAACTGTAAGGCAGGGGTGGGGACAATTTTTCACACCAAGGCCCACAATGGGCCATAGGGGTCACCGATTCCCCAACCAAGGTGAGATGTAGAGGCGGCAACCATTTTGCATCCATCCAGTTGATGTGCAACCACCGATGGGCAGGTCCTCTTTGACTCAGAAGAGGGCGGAGCAGGCTAATGTGTGTTCTGCAGATGCACATGGGGGCCAGGAATGGAACCCCCGTGCAAAATGGTCACTGCCTCTGTCGCCTTTCTTTTTGAACCAAAGCAACAGACACAAACTAGCATATGCAAAGTATTATGCAAACCTATGTTATTTTTGTGGTGCATAAGTAACTACCCTATTGCCAACAGAGGAAGGGTATGGACCTTTGGTTCCCTGTTTGAGAGAGACAGTCATTCTAACACATCAGTAAGTTTTGCAATTATTTCTGGTTCTGGAGAGGAGCATTAAAAAAAAATGAGAGTAAGAACAAAAGCAGCAGCAGCAGTATCATCCTGTAACAGAAGGAAGTTGTTACCTCTCTCCTTTCTATCTCTTGAGGAAAAGCAAGCTAGTAACTGTGAAATATGGAGAGACAGTTGACCTTGAACCTCTGCTGCTCCAGAGTAGTGAGTGCATTGAAATAAAGCAGGGAAAGAAACAATGTCACCCCCTGCCCAATATAATTACCCTAACAAAAATCGTTATCTCCCAGAGCAAGGGCAGGGTCTCTGAAGGGGGGGGGGGATTTCCAAAGGAAACTCTGATCAAGCCAAACACACTTTTCCCACAGAGGGCCTGAGTTTATTTTACAGGGCCCTTGCCCACCCAGAAGAACAAACAAATCCAAACCAAAATCCCAGGGCTCTCTCTCGCCATCTTCCTCTCAAAGTCAACATGAAAAATATGGGGCCATCTTAAAACACAAACAAGATAGCATTTGTCCTCTTCAATACCCCTTTGCTTCATTGGCTAAGGATGCTTCAAATGCCTGATCCCTCTGCAATCAGCCAAGCTTTATCAGGAAAAAGAGAGTTCAACTGCACTTGATTCTCTCTCTCCAGAAACACATTCTCTGCTGGGATTTGACAATGAAACTCTACATATCAGTCCTGGGCCTGCTACTTCATTTTTCCACGGGTGCTACTGAGGAATGCAAATGACACAGTGTTAAAATAGGGGGTTGAGTTTCATTAGATATTTGGCAGCAAATTGCAGACATTGTCAGATATAATACAAAAAAGCACAATTAGGTTAATGGTACTGATAAGTACCCAAGACAAATTTCTGCAAGGAAAATGATGTGCTTTGGATATTATAAAACAGAGCCACAGACTACAGTGCCAGTTACATGATCATGAGACTGGGGTGCGGGTTACAAACCTCTAATAACGAAATGGAACAACTTGGTTTCAACAGCATTTTACTGCTACTAAAGCACATGCTAGACCTTCTTAGACATATGACTCCTGCATAATAGTACATTTGTGTGCATATGTAACCTTCAGTAATATGCCTTTTCTACTGCAGTCCAAGCATTTCTAGCAATCTCCAACTGTTCTTTTTGGAGAAAAGAATAACTGCAAGCCAAGAGCAGCTGAGACTATTAGCATAACACATGCTTCTCATAGTTATTTTGTATTTGCCAGAGTACAGCAACATTGATTTTTTTAATAAAAAAAATCTGCAAGTTACCACCTCACCTTTTCAAACAGTTCTGGCCTTTTGAAAAAAATACTATTTGGAAAGGTGTTTATCAGTAGTATAGTCCCTGGCCAACGAAAGGCTCCTTTTAATAGCACTTATTTCTATAGAATAGCTGCACAGATCAGCAAGAACGTTTTGTATTTGAGAAGATGCACAGTTCTGCCTCTTCTGGTGGACTAAAGCAAGGACTGAGGAAAGGTTAAGAATAGTGAATCAGGTTGCATTATAGTAATGGATGTCTGAATATTTTTGCTAGGGCAAAGTAGCTCATTTATTGAAAGGAAAAACAATAAGACTGTTTACTCCCAAATTCATTAGAATATGCCTGAAGTGTGTGCGCTTTAAAAAAAAAATATTCTGTGCAACATCAATGCCACTTGGGCCAAGGAATTTCTGTGAAGAGCTCCATGCATGTGACGCTGCCTCTACCACTGAAGTGAACAGAGAAGCCTTGAAACACAGGAACTTCGGGTGGAAGTGGGAGGAGATGAGAACATTAATGGGCATGATGTATCATTCTGAAGGCCACACAACACCATTCCTTAACATTCTGAAAAACAGGGTAGCCTTAAGTATGACTTAAGTATAATATACCATTACTCAACAGCCATAGAGTTACTTTATGACATTAAAAAATAACAAATAAAAGTCACCAAATTGGATAGGCAAGGAGGCAAAATCACTAGTTCACTATTTGGGTAGATTTTTATTAAGCCCTGCTAGAGAATAAATAATGGACTATACTACTTGAATAACAGATGTTTTCATGCATGTAACACATACAATAGTGCTGGCTTACGTTTTTTGTTAGGACATGTTGAGAAGAGGTATTTGGCAATAATAACATGAACAGCTTCAAAAATCGCAGCACAAATTCTCTCTGCTGTTAAGGCTTTTTTATATTTCCTTTATACGAAATCAAATATTATTATTCTGTTCTTCTTAAATCTTGCTTTGACTTTCAGTGTGCCAAATATGTAAATTCTGGGAACAATGCAACTGCCAATAAATAGCATTAATCATTTATAATTAGCCATTAAAAAAAATACCCCACATCATTTTTTTGCTGTTTGTGCAAAGCCATGTAGATGAGTTTTAAGATTTCTAGAAGTGAGCAGCAGAAATTTAACTCATCTAAACATATTCAGTGCAAATGCCAATCTAGCCCCAAAGTTGTGATACTGCAGTGTATGCCAAAACCCACCCAACAGCTGCCTTGAATAAGCCCTGAGAACTGGGTAAAAGCTACCATGCTCGTGCACAGCTCTCATCCATCCTTTTTAGTGGGGTACATGTATGGGAATTTCCCGATGGGTTGTGCCCTAAGGCAGAATGATCCAAATAAAACATATGGCAAACAAATGTGTAAACAGTTGAATACTATGATGATGTTTAAGACCAATTTAATCTAATATGCAGATACTGCACTACTAGACCATTTTCCAGGTTATTTTTGGGCTGAACAAGGAGGCTTCTGGGTGAGAACTCACAATAACTGTACTACAATGGCCAAGGAGGAAATAGTTGGTATAAAACAAATCAATCCAATTGTTAAAAAAATTAAATAGTCTAATCAACACTGAAAAGTGTTTATTTACAGTTTCTCGGTGACACCAGTGTATAGCCACGCAGTCAAAAGTATAGTTTGCTTGTTTGTTTTTTTTAAAATAAAGGCAGCTGCCTACCCAACCCTCATTCAAAATGTTGGATATTTGTAAGTACATGGTCTTCTCTTAGCATCAATTTAACGAAGGGGATCGATCTGTGGTCCAGAGTAGTTCTATGTATGGCCATTTAGTCTGCAAACAGCGCTTGACTGGAGTATCATCAGTTTGTAGCATTGGGTCTTCAAAGCCCATAATCACTGCTGTACCTTCGACGTACATGACCTGTGAAAATGTAATTATCTTATTTAATCTACTGTTTCAAAGAAATGCCATGTTATTTTAAAGACCAAAATCCAAGCCACTCTTTTTAAAAGATCACTTCGAGAGCAAAGGTTCAGATTGATTTAAATCTTCTGCACCTTATTAACAAGATTAAATGAAACACTCATAGAACTCTTACGTTTTTGTGCCTTACTACACATGTTCACTATTAACCAGAAACAAGCATGAAGAAAGGATATAAGAGGGACTCTAGAACCAGCTTGGTCTTTAGTTTGTTAGTCTCTTATGGGGTGACGGAACATGGGGCCTTGAGGACAGGCTGTAGGGAAGGAAGACACACCTAAACTCTTAGCCCTTGCTGACTGAGCTTGCTCTGCTGCCGACATGCAGAGGCAGCATGAAGGCAGTGTCCGTGTGGAATTCTCCACCTCCATTAATTTTGGAACGATCAGGTGGGGAGTCTTTTCAGAAAACCCAACACTGTTGTGTACATCTCAGGGATCCACCTAAATCTGCAGATATCTTCCATGGGCCTGTTTTTTCACTCAGTGCGCCTACACAGGGGACACTAAATAGTTTACGATATAAGATGGGATGGGAACCATATCTCTAGGTACCTAAACTGAAATGGGTGAGAAAACCCTACAGCGATGGTCACAAAACAGATTATTTCATAAAATAAAAACTAGTTCCGTAATAATTTATATTTTAAATAAAGCAAAGCGGGAAAACTACTGCCTAGTAGCCTTCCCCCAACCCTTTTCTTGACATTTTGAAGCACAGTTATTAAAAATTTCAAGATAACTCTAAATTCACTTCTTACTTAGTGGAGAGAACTGGTGACAAAACACTGACATTTCCAAATGCCTCCGTAATTAGTTTTCTATTTGTTCCCCCCACCCCTAAGAACATGTGTCACCAGCCAAATGGTAAGTGGTGGTTTTATCACACTGTGGACTGTCCACTTAGAAATAGGCTGAACCCAACTTATTTCCATGGGATATCTGCTATAACATGCAATTGCCTAATTAGGTGTATGAGAAGTCACTGCTGCCATACCTTTTCATTGTAATTAGATTGCTTCAATCCATTGTAGTGGTATACGGTGAATGATTCTTGAACCTTGGACTCCTAAGAGAACACACAAGACAGTTACTCTCAAGTAATAGGTTAATATCATTAAAGGTATTTGTTCCCATTCTCCACTTTGAATGAAACAAGAAACTATAGTTAATGGGTGAGTTCCTGGTTTCTTTGCTGGCTTATGAAGGGAGGACTGCAGCAGCTGCATGAAGAGTTTGCATGCGTGGATATATGGATCATTCCTAGCTTGACTTATTAAGCCAAGATATGATCGTCCAAATGCAGCCATAATGTATATTAACTACAAAATGGTGAATGCATCACTGATCCACATTTGTTTAAAAATGCCCTATTGCAAGAATAGAAAGAAGGGGTTACAATACCTGTTCAGGGAAAAATTCTTGAAGAAAGGGACCTAGTAATATGATTCCTAGTCCTTCTGGATCTAATTTTGTTTTCATGAGATTTACACTAAGATAAGATGAACAACACAAAAATATCAGTGTGGTGCATTCATATTCTAGCATGACTAAGCTCTATGGTTCTACAACACTCTTAAATGCCAAAAACAATCAGGCTGTTGTATTTAGAATCCTAATAGCAATTGCAAAAGAATGGCATCTGGTTGCCAAATAAAAGAGTTATTTTTAAACCAAAGTAATCTTATTTAAAATCAATGTAGCAACAACAATTGACATACTACGCCTTATTAGGTAAAGCTTTCAGAACAAGTACACTGTCTTAATTCCTTGGATTTTGCAGCAGAAGAGAGTGAAGATACGTCTTGAGCATTAACACACACATCGTCTTTCTAACTGTCCTGAGAAGACCCACCCTTGTTTTATCTATTTGACAGGCCACAATGAACAGAATTAAGCATGCAGAGATGGGGGATTTGTAGCCCTCTAGATGTTGCTAGACTACAGCTCCTATCATCACTAACAACTGACCATTATGGCTGAGGCCAATGAGAGTCCAACAGCACAGAGCGCTGCAGGTTCATCCCTGCACTAAAATAGACTGAGGAAAGAATGCTGCATTTACATAGTACATTTTACATTTGTCTTTGTTCTAAAGTGATATTCTTTTTTTTTTCATTGGATAGGCAAGTGGCATCCTCTTTAACATTCAAAACTGTATGTAAATTTTGCTGCAACAAATGGTCTGTTTTTACAGGCAATACTAGATTAGTGTAATTTAACCATTTATGAGCTGTGTATTGAATCTGAGTATTAAAAATACTCTCTCTACATTACCACAAGCAAGCATACCACAAGTATGGAGGTCTAAATTAAACTCACTTTATAATGCACATTTCATTTAGACAAAAAATCTGCCACAAATCACATTTTATACTTTGATACAATGTTACATTTATGCTGACAAGGAAATAATCTAGCATTTCTCCATTCATGTGAATGAAAATCTCTCTCTCTCTAAAACTAGTCTTGAATTTGTATGTAAGCACCTTGCTCCTTACACTTACAGCTGATACATATTGAATTACCGTAGTTGTGTACGCTGTAGCAAAAAAACCACAACCATTTAGGTGGCAAAGGTTTTCTAAACAGTGTTCTAAAACAGCTGCCAATTTGTGCTTACTATTCAGGATCTGATACAAGGTCCAAAGCCTTCATTACATCTTCTAGAAGACTGTCTGGTATAAAACCATTATCTGAAAAAATAAGGAAATGTCATTAGCATGAACTAGCAGGTGTCCAAGAATTAAAAATATTTATATGGGCTGATTAACACTGCCTCTTCTGAAATGGAAAGTAATGTGCATTTCTCTAAATGTAGATATGAAAAAGCAGACTTTGAAAATGCAATTTCTTGGAAGTAACTACTTCTCTAATGATTTTCAGGGCATTGTAACTTGCAGTCTGACTATGTGATACCATAATTGCAACACAAACTTGCATGAAAATCCTTGCCCCAGTGTCTTGAAATAAAGCATGTTGCAATTTTAACCAAACATAGCAATGCATTTACTTTTAGAATGAGAGAACAGCATTCCTCCAAGAGAGCATATCAAACAATGCAGTTTCATTTAATGAGCCAAGCTATAACAGTGCCAAACACCATAAGAAACAAGAAAGCGTGAATATAACTATCTAAGGTAAAGGAACCCTGACGGTTAAGTCCAGTCGTGAATGACTCTGGGGTTGTGGCGCTCATCTCGCTTTACTGGCCGAGGGAGCTGGCATTTGTCCGCAGACAGCTTCCGGATCATGTGGCCAGCATGACTAAGCCGCTTCTGGCGAACCAGAGCAGTGCACGGAAACGCCGTTTACCTTCCTGCCGGAGTGGTACCTATTTATCTACCTGCACTTTGATGTGCTTTCAAACTGCTAGGTTGGCAGGTATCTATTTGATACTAAATTCGTGCAATTTATATTCTCCGTGGAGTAAAAGGGATAACTGATAGTATCTGAATGCTTTTAAGGCATTATTTTTACCGTCATTTGAAAACATATTGCGAACTTGTCAGAGAGACCTTTTTTTCTACCATCATGTCACAATGCATACTCTTCTGCTGGTCCCCAAGAGCAAGAATGTCTCTATTTTATGCCTACTTTAAATAATCTGATTGTCCTTATTTGGCACCTTAACATTTAAGAGTGAACTCATTTGCATTTGGTTACAAGTAAGCATACATAGGCTCATACTACATATCTTACCTTCAGGGTCATACGTTTGAAAGACTCGTCTGGCTTGTTCTGAGGGAGCTTCAGGAGCAACAAGAGCTAAATCCTTAAGAGAGAATTCACCAAGATTAAATACATCACTGGAAAAATGATGAAAAGCAATAAACACAAACAATGAAAATGCAGAATGTCATCTTCATAAATGAAACACCTAGGAAAATGAGGCATAGGTTTCTTTGTTTGTTTTATTACTAGAAACTGGTAATTAATAATCAACCCTAGTGAACAGTAGGACAAAGCCAGAGTAGTAGTAAAAGATGTTCCAGTAAGTGAAAGGCCAAAATGGTTCATTTCAGACATAACAGCAAACAATAGTTAAGAAAGCTCCATTACAGTTTTAAATCATGTCCAAATTGACAAACCATTGTTTACAATATAGTGACAAAAAAAAATCACAAATCATAATTTTGAAATAACTTTGCAGAAACATGGTTTGGCACAGTATCAATTGACCAACCATAATTGTGGCTGTTTCTCTACCATCAGAGCCGAATGCATGTACAGACTAGTGTGCTGAGCAGATAAGCAGTTCTAAAGCATGGCTTGCCATCTAGATTGTTATTAGTGTAAACCATGGTGTGACACTGAACTACTGTATGCTTTCAGCACCAGAAACAGTGCATAAAGGGACTTCCAGGATTATACAAAGCAATAAAGAAAGCAATGATTACATATCTCACAAAGCAGTGTACACACACACACACAGTGCTGCTATTTCAATTTTAGTTCTAGGGGCACTCAAATTAGAGAGCTTTAGTTTTTCCCCCAATCAAACAGTTCTTGTGAGTTGAATGGTTAGCCGCTCCTTTTCTCCCAATTCCTTCCCCTTCCCCCTACTTTTCTCTATTTCCACTGCCAAATTTCAGTGGTTATTATAAGCATTACGATGGGCAAGGGGGGGGAAGTATAATTATTTCTTCTCAATCCTAAACTGATAATTGAGATAGAGAAAGAAGCAGCAAATGTCTAGGGATGGTAGCTACTCCAAGAAAACACCAGGGCAGGTCTAGGTAGGGAAGAAGTAGACCTGGCAGTGATCCTTACTCTGTCAAAAGCAACAGCCTCAGTGATTTATGGGGCAAGCGGGGAGCTCAACAAAAAGGCTCTACCACACTTCCTTGTCTTATTATAGAGGCTCTTGCTGCAGATACAAGTGGAGCAGGCTGCTTCTGCAATTCTATCTTATGCTATGCTTAGTCTGTACCAAACCTGCTCCACACCCCAATCAAAAAGTACAGCTTTAATTTTTGCAACATTTGTATTTTGTAAAAAGCAATGAATGCATTCACTTTGGGCAGCAACACTTATTAAAAAAACAAAATATCCCAAAAATGAACTTCATCTGCCAAGCATTTACAACTTCTGCCAAACACAAGCACCCAGGCCTTGCAAACTGTTGTCTAAAAACATCCCAACCCCCAAATCTTCCATAGAAGGAAATCCTATCAGTAGTTTACCAAGCATTGTTCAAGTACGCCATGTCCTAAAGGCAAAGAGGTTCATGTTTTACCCTTTGAACTTTGTAATATTCCTGCCCAAAACCATTTTGCTGTATTTTGAAATGCTATTCTGATAACACAAGTTTATTTTAGAATCTCATGTTTACCCTTGGAGGCAAACACACACACCGTTAGTACTTCGTAAAAAAATCTCAGCCGCATTTGTTCTCAAAAATCAAAAACAGCACATACAATCTCTGTAATAACTGCAGAGCTGATAAACACCATTAAAAAAAACACATCACTGATTTCTTTTTTTAACTTTCTAAATACCATTGCTCTAAAAACAGTACATAGCTGTGGACAGATGCTGTCATTAAACTAGCTAAAAGACAAGTCATATTAAGCTTAAATACCCTTAGAAGGAACAATATGGGCATAGACTAGCACAGAGGTTTTAAACCTTTTGGGGTCCACGTCTCCCTTGACTAACTACATTCTTTCTGTGGCAGCCTCTCACACTTTTTCAAACACCCTCCCTTGTGGAGTATTCCCTCAGCCTCCTCTCCTCAGTATTAGTGGTTTGCTAGATTGTCCTTGATTCAGCAAAGGTGAGACGTGTGTGGGTCATCATTCTTAATTGGGACTTATGCATGAAAAAGGATGCTGTAAAGATTCTGGGCAATATCCAAGTTGCTCAGTCCCATAGTATTACTTAAGTCCATTGATTTCATTGGATTGGATTCTGTTTACACCAAGTTTCAGAACAAAATCAAGATATTTTTATTTGAAAGTATTTTGCTTCCAAAATTCATGACTTCCTCCTCCCAAACTAGCACGGATCTAATCTAGGGTGCAATAATCCAGTGCTAAAAAAAAAAGATTCAGCAACTCTGGATGTATTGCTGTGTCTTGACAGTAAGATTTAAAGAGTCTTTAGAATGGTCTTACACATCCTTCTTGTCTGGAACTGCTGTCTTAAGGAAAAATCAAAAGCATTCATATGTGTCTATACAAAGATCTTCATCTCCACACAAAGGAGACAATTAAGAGAATGCAAAACAAGCTTATCCCAGCTTCAAAGGGGAGTATGAAATGGATTTGCAAGGGTATTAATTGCACTTGTAAAGAATGAAACTGAATGCTGTATCCAAGGTTATATGCAGTGTAGGTGGGCAGGCAGCAGCTGTCACATGCATTACTGTTTGCGCAAATGATCAAATAACTAACAGAAGACAAACTGATTTTAGTAAAGCTTTGCCATCCATGTAATTGTATCAGTGCCGACATTACTATTAGACGTATGTTAAGGTATTTAAACCTCAGCTGGAAAGCACGCAGCAGGCAACACAAATCCAAATTAAAGTCCAAAGACTAATGCTTCATTCACACTCAGGAGTACGGTGGGATCTGAGCAGCTTTGTCAAGCATTTGCTACCAGTTGCTGCATCTTGTGCTGCATTGGATGCTATACTGGACACCAACCAAGTCAATTTTTGAGATGGGTGACAGAGCTACAGTGTGCACATGAAAAGAACACATAGTTCTTTAGATCCTAACCATATATACAGTAATGAATCTACAGAGACCAGAGAAGGACACAACCACCTCCATTTTCAAGTGGTAGAGTCACAAAGAAAGAGAGTGTATCACAAGCCTTTTCTCTTTCTATAGATTGACCCTTATTTAAATAAGCTAAAAAATACAGGTTAGTCATAGATATGAAGTAGTATTCAGTAATTAGTTAATAATATACAATGCATTACAATTTAATTCAAGAACTATGGGATATATGCCTAAACACCAAAAACAAAACCCATTACTTTTGTTTTGTTGCTTTTTTAAAAAAAATATGTTGCTCTTCAGTTAAAATGCTTCCAGGAACTGAATTATATTAAAATAGAATGTGCCAATTTGTTTTTTCTTTCTTTCTTTCTTTCTTTCTTTCTTTCTTTCTTTCTTTCTTTCTTTCTTGGAGTGCCTTAAGTCTCTTCTATTAAATTGCATTTCTTACAAAAGAGAAATGGAATCTGCATAACTGATTTCAGCAGCACAGACTTTACATATGGTAGTCCAAAAGGTCACTGTTGGTGTTCCCTAGCTTCCACCTCCCCAAATACCCCTGTTCTTGGATGCTTTCCTACATAGTCATTTTTGAAAAATCCACACAGATCCTGCAGTTTCACACTTATCCAGAGGTTAGCTGTAACACAGGATTCATGCTGAATAACTCATCTAAGTCCAGAAAGCAGGAGGAAAATGTCATCCTTTCCATTCACCAAAGATCAGTGCACACCCCATCCCTTGTTTTGATGAAGTTTCAGGATCAGTCAGAGAAAAATGTATTACTTCCACACTTGGTAAAACATAGATTGCAATGCTCAATACATAGCTTTGCACAAATAGCCATGTATGGTAACAGTTTTAGCCAAGCAGAAGGGTCTTTGGGACTTGATTTCTAACTAATCAGAAAAACTCAAGAAGATCCTGAAGATGAGTTGTTGTTTTCAACCATACTGACTTAATACATTCTCAGAAATCCAGTATGTCTGCATGTAACATGTATGCCAATAAATTATTTTAAACCTTCAGTGCTGTGTAAGAAGAGTATACTGTAGAAAATATTTGAACTGTAGACTTAAAATAAGATGTTTTTGACCTAGGGTGATGAAATGAAACAAAAGAAAGGAATCCTACCTTGGCAAAAAAGACTGTGAGATGAGTTTCACTGCCAAGTATCCAAATAGGGAACTTTGGGGACTTCAAATAGGAGCCAACCTAAAATGAAAAGAAAAAAAATATGTAGCAAGTTCATAACCTAACACCATACAACATTTTGTCCTCAAATATTGCAGTGTACACTGAGCTAATAGTACTCTGCAACAGAATAGTTCTGCACCCCGAGAAAATAAAAATCAGACATGGTTTGGCTAATTAAACCATCTATGGCCTTTTAAACTGTGGGGGGTATTGTTATTGTTTGTTACTGTTGAATGTCTTTTTGTATTGTAAACTGCCCTGTGATCCCTCAATGAGGGGTGGTATAGGGATTTAATAAATAAAAATAATGCTGCTTATTTTGTATTCCAAAATCCAGGTCAGATTTCCCCATATGTATGAAGGAGCTTGGTATGAAAGGACTAAAGGAGGAGACAGGTACAAAAATTGGTGAAAGCTAGCTACATACAGTATTCATCACTGTGACCCCTGATTCCTAGATACTGTGTTTGGATCCTGCTTTACCAGACAAAATGCATGTTGCAAGGTTCACTCTACCATTCTAATAACCATCATCATGATCACCATAATCTTTATTAATAACAACCAACATGAAACTGAACACTTTTTAAAAAATAAGTAAAACCAGAATTGGCCACTGTGAGAACAGGATGCTGGATTAGGTTGGCCACTGACTGGATTCAGCAGACTACTCTTATGTTCTTAATTATCAGGATGAATTCTGTATCATAATGAATGCTGTACTTGCATGGTAACCACAAATACATGTGCAAAAAATAAATGTAAGGTTCCCAAGATTTATTGGTTTTTTTATGCACGAAATAAGAATGTTAAGAGCTGAACAAGTCTAATTTGTGCATGAGTGATCTGCAGAGGGACAAATCAGTGGATGCTTCAGTAAAATATCAAATATATTGGGTGCAATTTCTACACCTTCAGGATTCCTATAGCTCTTTTTCCCATCTTCCCCCGCTTACAAGGACCCATTAAGAGTGAATGGTATGTTCAAAGCAAATTATTAATGGTTTGAAACTAAATTTATACTGAGGCAAGAGGGAAAGCTAGTGCACATGGATTTCTTAACTACATAAATAACTTTTCATAGGCAAGGGGAGGTGAGAAAACAGGCATTCATTGATCCTATGAGAATTCTATCTTAGGTGGACTAGATTGTGCCTTTTAGATTCTTGTGACAGGAGAAGGAAGCAAAAGATAGACATAACTTGTAACTCTGAATAAGCTAAGTTTCTTCATTGCTTACTCATCAGCAAGACATATGACTTTGCTGTTGCTAAAAAAAAGGCGATTCTAAAAAAGTTTTTTAACTTGAGATTTGAAAAATTTAGATGACATATGCTTCATCTGTGATTTCTCTTCAACAGTTAAAGGCTGAAGTTGAAATACCAAGTTTTCAAAGGATTTTCTTTCTGGGGTTAACACCAGCCATGCTTTTACATAAGGAGTGATATCCAATTAAGTCATACCGAGAGCAGACCTACAGAAATAAACTGACTTCAGTTATTTCAATGGGTCTACTCTTAAGTAAATAACACAGCATATCACCCAAGGACTCTGAACTATCTTACCTTACAGTATCTTAAAGATTCCATAAGTGTCAAAAAACCAACAGTTGCTTGTTTATGTATTCCAAGTAGTTCTGAAGAAAAATAAAACTCTGTATTAGATTGCAAAATTTGAGTCATGCTACAGTTTCCTTCTTAAAACACGCCACGACACTTTGGCCTACAATCAATCATGTAACAGAGCACATAAAAACTAGGCAGAGAAATAAGGGTGCAATCCTATTCCTAAAATCCTCTGACTGAATGGACCCTGGAAGTGACAAAACTACTGCCTGATTCATAGAGAGCAAATCATGCTGATGGAATGAGATATCCACCCCCAGAATGATGGTGGAAGGCTAGAGACAGAAGCCAAAGCATGGTGGTGGAGGGGGGCATTCTTGGCCCAAGCCCTATTACAAATTTTCAAGAGTAACTTATCATGGAAATCAAGTCATAACAACAGAACAAAAAACTGATAAACACATACAATATAATAATTATTTCTCTCTTTTGTTTACAAGAAGCTTTTTGTTTTAAACAAAGCAAATGATGCCAAATATATGATGAACTCTTAAAAGCAAACAATGCAAAGAACTAGAATCTCCTTCCAAATGGGCTTTTTCTTTCCATTGCCAACTTGTCCTCTGCGCAGAAAATTTTGAAGAAAATTGGCTTGTAAAAAGGCCACTCTAAGAAAAGCTGAAAACACAGTTGGTGTACTACAAATTTATATGAACTCAAGACCATGCTGTTAACATATCAGCAAAATCTGCCCCAAACCTGCCTGCTTAACTTGAGGCAAACTCCTCCTCTCCCCCAGCCCCTTTTTGCATTCTGTAAGGGAGAGTTATACAACATCTCAAGAAAGGTGCACACATGTTGCCTGGACCAGTGGTTCCCCAAACCTCCCCTCTCCCACTATGAACCACTTGAAAATCAGTACTTTTAATTATTATTATTTCTTTAATTAGTTAATCAAAATTGAGTGGGCTACTTTTTATGAAATAACAAATAAAATATAAGCACCAAACCAAGTTATTCTAGCTCTTAATCTGTAAAAGGAATTAATAAGGGATACCTCAGAGAAATTCATGTGTGGTTAAGAAATAAGAATATTATTTGAAAATGGCTATAGCTCTGGGGAAATTACTCATTATCTCAAAAGGGGGGGGGGATAAGAACGATAGAAAAGAGGAGGAAGTACCAACATTTAGTGGGCAGAAGAAATGGAGATGTTTTTGAGTAAAGAACTGAAGGGTGCTGAGGAATGAATGTGAACTCTAAAGTTATTTTCTTAGAAAATAAAAAGGAGGGTAAACATGCATTTGGAATGCTCACAGGGATATAATTTCAGAGAAAGGCCAAACAGGAGCAGAAAAACAAGTTGGCAAGGAAAGGGTTAAGAATCACCCAAGAGTACTTTTTGTTTGTTTCTTTGTTTGAAAGAGTGGCCTTTGGGGCTTCATTGCATACATTTGTGAGTAACATACAATTTGATTTTTAGCCACTTTTGCCCAAGGAATATATTAGTACCCAATCAGGTACTGCAGACCCCGTTTTTCAAAAGCCAAGCCATGGACCTCTTACTTTTTTTTAAAAAAAATGATATCTCTATGGTAGTTTTTGTTATGTGAATGATCCATGAAACTCTGGGTGAGTTGCACAGACCTCCTGGGGGTCTGCAGACCACCAACTGGGAACCACTGCATTACTGTATTGTATCTAGGCTATATGTGAACATTACAGAAAAAAATCAGGATTATCAGCAACTCTATACCAATTTTCTTCATTGTTAATCTTGAAATTCTGGAAAGACGAAACAAACTACAGCGCTACATTTTCAAGTTTCCTCATCCTTTTTCAGTGATTCATAGTCAAATGGCTATATATGGCAATATATACTAAGACAAACACTCTGTGGGCAAACTGATCATTTTGGGTGGGGTGGGGAGAGTGACATGGGGATTAAATTAGTGAACATTTTGCATGTATTTATTTTTCATTCTACTAAGAGCATAGTTCTAGATTCAAGGAAGAATTCTATCAAGTTTCTTATAAGCACATTGTCAAAGAGCTTGATTACATGAAACCACTATCAGCCTTCCTATTTCAAGATATAAATGCTTATTAAAGGGAAGACACAGGCACTGCACAGCTATCCCACAGTAACTACCTTGTGCAATGTCTTTCATAGCAACTAGATGACTTTGGAGAGGTTTACCCACATTCTAAACTCTTCACTTATTTTTCTTCCTTAGGACCCACTGCCATCTTGTGGTAAACTAAAGAGTACAAGTTTCCTTGTACTGTATACAGTACTGGTAATTAGTTATCATGGGCTGATGTGAACTCCTGACTCCCTAGACTCCTTGAAGAAATTTATTAAAAACCCAACACTCAGATCTCACAGAACTTAGTGGGCAGGCAGTTTACCAAAAACGAATGACTAGAATTTTGCAGTCAAGTAGCATTTTAAAGTGGAGTAATATGTCAATATTCATAAATAGACACAAAGAAACACAAACATTTGTATAAAGCCATAGCTTTAGTTTGTAAGAACTATATACAATTCAAATTCAGAACATTTAGTATACAACTCCTGATGCCGCATCACAGCAAAGTCGTATCAAGTAGAAACTTACTCATTCCTGAGCATTCCCTGTCTCCATCCCAGACGTTAGATACTGCATGCCCCGTCAACAGGAGGTTAATTAAGCTTTGGCTTAATATGAAGAAAACAAGCTTTTAGATTTGCAATTTGCGTACACATTTTTCTAAACAAATTAATTTTGATGGCACTACAACTATTTTATTGAAAAGCACATAGGGAGATAAAGCAAGCTACAACATGCACTTAACTTTTTTCAGAAGGTCAAGGTTCAATTTCAGTTCATCTGGTATAAAATCATGCCTTCACCAACACAATAGGTGCTAACAATACAAGATGCTTCCAGATGAAATCATAAAAAAACCACTGTCCCACATATTCGCCATCAATTCCTTTGTAATTAATAATGGCAGAAACTGTGTTTCTAAAGTATTATTTGTTCAGAAAACAGGCAGTACTTTCCTTAAGGAAAGTATAGGACTAACCAGAGCTTACCTTCCGTGGCCATACACTGGATCTATTAATGGCTCAGTTGAATCTTCAATTTCATTTTTTATGTTTTCAATGCCCTAGAAAACAGGAACGCTTTCTGGTATATTTACTGGCATAGTGGCCACATCTTCCTGCTAAGAAATATTTTTTTCTTTTAACAAATAACCAACCCTTAACATTTTGTCAACAATGGAAAAACTGATACATATGGTTAGTTTGCCCTCTATTTTGACTAACTTGTTCCGACAAGATAACTGAATTGCCATTCAGGCTGTCACTGAACAAGCAAAGGATTAAACTGGGCATGGGGCAGAGGGGCGCATGCAAGTCTTGTGAGACACTGCTGTCATAGACACTGTGAGGTTGGGGGTGGGGAGAGAGGGGTAGGGGCAGTGATTCTTCATTCTTTTTGCTTAGTGTATGTGCAAAGTTTTTTGTGTCAGTGTTGCGACGATAGGTTCTTTATTTTTCTGTTTGTTTTTGTTCACCTGTTCTTGATTTAAAAGCAAGCTCCTACAACTCAAAAACCTGATAAGCCAGGGTTCCTACTTGCAGGGAGGTTTCACAGTACATTCATTCAATCAAACAAGCTTAAAACTGCCCTTCATACCTATGCACTGATCAAAACAAAGATCTAAAAAGCAGCTGGGTTGAGGGCTTGAGGCAGCCCCCCCACCCCATCCATGATTAACAAGTGCCTATACAAAGCTCAGGGTTCTCCCACAGTGTAAAATTAACAGTTTACAGCATTAAAACATCTAATTGTAGATTATGAAACCAAAATGGGAAGATCAGGCCAAACAACAGGAAATTAATCAATCTGCCTGCTTCATGCAAGCACACACATTGTATTGAAGGTGATGGGATGGAGGAAACAAGCACCTTTAATCCCCTTCCTTCCTTATATCCAGTATGAGAGGTGGGAAGAAGAAAGATCTTATTAAAGACCCAAAACCACAGATTTAAAAAAGCATGCCTGTTTTGAAAGCTTCTCTACTACAAATTAAGGAGAAAATTTTACAGATTCTAAAATGAAATGTTACCGAGTTTATGCTTCAGACACTTTTTTGTTAGTTTAAGAATGCAAACATTTTTAAAAATAGAAACAAACCTTTGTCAGTATCACAGAATACAGAAAAAGCAACACTCCAAATTTGTTTGTCCAGACTGAATACTGATTCCAAACTGCTTCTTTGAAATCAGGAAAGCTTGTGAATGACTGCTTGCTGAAGATTAAAAAGAAAAGTCCATTAGACATGGTACTGGGCTTTGACAGAGTTCAATTTTGTATTTGTTAGCTGACTAGCAACAAAATGCAAGATAACGTGAGGTGCATCTGAATGCTTAAGGCATGCAATAATAGTATCTGTGACCAATACATTTGCAACACAATTAGCAGCAACTGTCTTAATGGAGAAAAAATAATGGTTATAGCATGTACACAGTACAAGTACCGTATATACCCGAGTATAAGCCGACCCAAATATAAACCGAGGCACCTAATTTTCCTACAAAAACCTGGGAAAGTTTATTGACTTGAGTATAAGCCGGTTCACCTTTGCCGCTGTGGAGGAGGAGGAGGAACGAGCAGCCCAAAAGCAGCCCTTTGGGCTGCTCCTTCCTCTTCCTCCTTTGCCGCTGTGGAGCTCACCCTGTCGCAGGGTTTCGAACTGCCATTCTTCTGATTGGCAAGCCCTAGGGCTCTGTGGTTTAACCCACAGCGCAATGTTCCCTTGTGTTATACAGAGAAGGCTGGGATCCTGTCCTGTTTAAGCAGGAGCCAGGGAAAGTGAGCACCTGTGGGGTTTTAATACTTCCTTAACTGATAGGCTGCCTGGGGAGAGTAAAGAACCGCCGTTCTTGTACGCTTCTTAAGGAATGGTTGACTCGGGAGAGCGGGCAGTGGCACGAGCGGAGAGAAAGGGCTTCTTTCTCGCCGCCCCCACCGCGCATCTCACTCGAGTATAAGCCGAGGGTAGCTTTTTCAGCACAAAAAATGTGCTGAAAAACTAGGCTTATACTCAAGTATATATGGTAGTATCAATATGGCAGCACGCATCACAATTTTAGAAGCCTGGTTTTGTTTTTTCGCCTGAAAAGTTCTCATATGACAGTGAAAATTGGCAGATGTTAGATTTAGGTCATCACAACTTTAATGACTACTTAAAATTTTGTTCTTGTTGGTAAAGACACAATGGGCAGATAGTAGCATTTGCCCTTATAAACAAATATTCTCAAATAGCAAAAGCCTAATTAAGTTAATAGCCCCATATTGAACACAGTTCAGAAAGCTGCAAGTACAGAAGACTGCATGCCTAATGCTGTGCTTACACAATGTTCCCTTCCATCACAAACCCCACACGTTCAATTGGTAGTGTAAGTTCAGGGGCCCTTTCTTCACTCCTCCCAAGAGTTGAATTGTGCCGAGAGAATTCACTTAGATACCTCTCACAGCACAGGCCCACTGACGTGTCCTCAAAGTGTGAATCACTGATTGGTGGGGATATGGGTCTGTCCATCTTTCATTCCCAACTTAGGTTTTGAGCATCTGGGAAGTGTAACCTGAGTTCACGTTAAGATAGATACTGCTGAATTGTGGTGATTAAGAAACTGGATTGCTTAAAACCATGCAGTTTTTTTCTAAATACATGTGGCTCACAGGACAATTTTGTATTCAGGCCACTTGAAATGTTCAACCATGACTCTTCTAAGCTAATGCTGAAATTTTAAAATAAATGCCTGAATTAAAGCAGCAACAAAATCAAGTTAAAATTACAGATTTGGATAATCACAGTTGTTTTGATCTTAAAGCAATAGCTTTCTTGAGCCTAATTATCTTTTAAACCTTGATGTTCAACTGCATTAAGTATGAGGCTTACAACTGAAATAAGTTTTGTTTATTGGGGAACTACAAGATAGTGTATTTTAAGTGTTCCAACATGTTACTTACTGAATTAATGAATGAAATCGCTCAAAGCCAAGCTCTTCGACAGCCAAGGCAGCTATACACAAGAGACACTTTTCAGCACTACACATGGCAAAAAGTGACACAAGAAACACACAGCAAGCTAGAATACTTCCAAGTCTTTCATAATTTAACCCCAACCCCCACCCTCTTTTGGACCAATTTCCACTTGTATAGTTTCATGGTGTAAGCCAATTTAATGTAACCCAGTTAGGTCTCTACAATACAGGTAAAAACAATTTAGCAATATTGATTCTAGACTAGCAAACCATTAGTTCAATAGCCTTGAAAACTTTCAAGTTTTGCATAAATTATGACAACCACGGCAGGGAGGTCACCAAGTGCAAGCATAATGAACACACAATTCTGCTATTTGAGTAAATTTTCCACAAGAACAAGCGAGTAGTTATACAGATAACTTCAGAGCAGAACCGGTGTTAAGACAGCTGTATTTTCATTCCATTTCTCTCAACACATTTTGCTTCAGAACAACTAATTAGAAAAATAGATTTTAAGCAATGCTATTTTAAAAGATAACTATCCTCTATTATTCTACTCAAGTATGTGTTAAGTAACCCAATAGTAGGAAAAAATACAGCATTTAGTGCCTTCCTAGGTTCAGACTTTATACCACCTTTCCCTCATCCTCTGTAATTAAATTAGAAGTGGGGTTTTCCTTTACCCAACTGATGCCTTCCCAGTTAACTAATGTGTTACAAAGTATTAGTGAAATGGGCTCAGCATAACATCACACCTGCATGGGAACCACATATATGTTGCTCTGAAGAAAAGTTTGGATTTGATATCCCGCTTTATCACTACCCGAAGGAGTCTCAAAGCGGCTAACATTTTCCTTTCCCTTCCTCCCCCACAACAAACACTCTGTGAGGTGAGTGGGGCTGAGAGACTTCAAAGAAGCGTGACTAGCCCAAGGTCACCCAGCAGCAGCTGCATGTGGAGGAGCGGAGATGCAAACCTGGTTCCCCAGATTATGAGTCTACCACTCTTAACAACTACACCACACTGAGTGATGTGAGACAGAATATAATATACAGTGGAACCTCAGGTTGCAGATGTAATCTGTGACGGAGGCACGTCTGCAACCCGCAGCGTTCACATCCTGAAGCGCCACGTCTGTGCAGGCGCCGGTGCAATTTGGTGCTTCTGCGCATGCGTAAATAGCGATTTAGCACTTCTGTGCATGCGCAAGTGGCGAAACCCAGAAGTAACCCGTTCCAGTACTTCCAGGTTTCCCGCGGTCCGCAACCCGAAAACACGTAACCTGAAGCGGCCGTAACATGAGGTATGACTGTAATATAAAACTCAACATCTAGGAAAACTAGTGCAGAAACTAATGTTATCTGTATCACTGTTAACATTGGGTCCTAATGAAAAGGTGATAGCGGCAGCTTCTGCAATTCTTATTACACAACAAGAATGACAACCCCTCAAAATCAGAGTGGCAGGATTCATCTATGGAAGAAACCTTTGAACTGTACTAATTAACGAGAGTGTCACTTTGGGAAGTGAAGAACACTGAAACTGTTACATACAGCTTTAGTAACAGATGCCTATTCTGGGACATTGACCAGGTACGAACAGCCGGCCTTACTGCAGTGGTTCCCAAACTTTCCCTTCCTCGTGGAACCCTTGAATGTCGCAGAGAATCTTGGCAGACCATTTAATTATTTTCTGCCTGCTGTAGCAATTTATAATGTGCTGTGCTTAATGCTCTATGGTTTTAATTGTACTTTTACAAACATGCTGTGGACCACCTGAATGAAGCTCAGGGACCACCAGTGGTCTGCAGATCACTGTTTGGGAACCCCTGCCTCAGTGAAAAGTGTTCTAAAATTAATTACTTCACCAATTAATTATTGCACAAATCACATCCAATAAAACCAATTAAATTATGAACACCACAACCTGAGGGACCTATGATATAAAGGTATTTCTGAACCTGTGAATTAGCACTATTACAGTCAATGAATGGCAAACAAATCATAGTTGTGCACAACATAAAGCAGATGAAACAAGTAGACTATGCATTGGCAATCTGTGGACCAGTTACTGTTGTCGATTTCACTGACCCTGCTGAACTGAATGGAATGGTAAGAACAGTATGTCAAGAGATGGACTATGATTAGAGGAACACAAGTACTGTTGAGAGAAAAAGTCCTGTATAAAACAGGAAGGTTTGGATTAAGTTGCCTGATTCACTATTTAAGGAAGTATAAAATGGGAAAGCTTTAATATAGTATCTGTACAAAAAACGCGATTTACTAAAGTTCCATGGGGTTGTGGGGGTTTTTTGTTTGTTTTTTGTTTGCAGCAAACAACACACTCCATAAAATGTATCAGGGCTCTATGTTTACTAGAATAAGAATCTGTTATAGTTCAGTTTCATCAGAAGTGTGTAGACAAACAAGGGAAAGTCGCTGTCTTTTCAGCTAACAGTTCCCCCCCCCCCATATCTGTTCTTCGGGGGATGAGGAAGAAACTGCAAGTCCTAAAAAGTTATATAAAGATATTGCCCTGGGTCACAGTTTTTCAGCCACAGAAGACTCCAGAATGTATGCAGAGAAGCATGTGAATGGGAAGGTAAAAACTGCCAGTTTTCCCTTCCAGCAGGCATCCCTTGTGCCCTTTGGGGGCTGAAAAGGCCTTATGAGGAACACTTTTTGTGGTACTTTGCATATATTCCTAAATATACACGCCTTTCTTCCTACAATAAGTTGTGGCTTCAAAATTGGTATGCATGAGGAAAATGAAATTTGAGTAAAAGTCAAATACGAAAAACATGCCTGACGGGCAAAATGCAGGCAGGTGATCTGGTGCTAGTGTAGAGAGGGAAGAGAGGAAACAAAGTTACAGGTGTTTATTTTCCTTACAAATTAGAAGAAAGGATTCTGTATAGCAAGTTTCAATATTACATCCCATTTTATGAACTCAAGGCCAATTTCTGCATTGCATTTTACAGTCACTTTGTGCAACCAGGAACTCAAGTCAAATCCTTCCCTCGACTTTAATTCACTGTATGACAGAGACAGCAGTGTGAGAAAGAATACCAGGCTAAATCTTAAAAATGACAATCATCTTTAAAATACTATTCATACCTTTACAGTGTGTGTGTGTGTGTGTGTGAGAGAGAGAGAGAGAGAGAGAGAGCGCTAGAGTGGGTGTTGAATGTCTATGTATACAGGGCTCCACAACTTGAAGGGGAAGTGGGGCCACACTCTGGCCCCAACCCCAAAGCTGCATGCCTCCTCATTCCTGCCTTTCATGCAGGGCATCTGAGGGGAGCTACAATCACAATAGGGCATTATGTTTTCTTATTGCTCCAGTTTGGTAAGATTATTGAATAAATGCTAGTCATTCAGTACTGGCTATTACTTGTATCCTTATTCCAATAGGTCTTTTCTGTCCTATCCTGCGCCTGGCAGTCCCTGTGTGCCCCCCCCCCAATAGCTCCAGAGGGTTGGGAGACCCTGCAGAACAGATGGGGATATCCCATCACACCTACTGGTGAGACACCGGAACTTTCCTAAGATTTGAAGTGGGTTTCCACTACCCAAAGTCAAGACTGAGTACCGTTTGCTGGGGTTCTGACATAGTAAACTGTGGCTTATCAAAAGTGGAAAAGCAGCATGTGAGCAGAGTGGGAGGCAAAACTCATTCACATAATGCTAAGGTATGGTGTAGCATTACATATCTAAAAAAGAAGGAACTATGTAGAGGCGAACAGGACAATGTCCCGACAACTGCTACTACTTAAGGGTCTAAAACTGAATGATATTATCAATCATTTCATGGTCACTTACAGCAGCAGGCAAGCCAAAATGCATCCAAATGAGACTTTTGGTTTGGGGCTTGACTACCAAATGGTGGTATTCAGTACAATCCAAAGTATGGTGATGAGTCATAGTGAATGCAAATAATCTGGGACTGCCAGACAGCCTACTAGGTGGCAGAAGCAGCAGTGGCAGAAACAGCTTGCCATGACCACGGTACATGTTGGCAGTAGTGGTGACAACCTGCAAGGCCTCATGGTGGCGCCACAATCAGTGGCAACTTGCGAGGCCTTGTGGCGGCAACAGGAGGGGGCAACTGTAGCAGTGGCAGCCTGCAAGGCCTCACGGCGGTGGCACAAACTGGTGGCCTGTGAGGCCTTGCAGCAGTGAGAGAGAGTGACTGCAGTAGCGGCAGCAGACTGTGAGGAGTTGTGGCAGCGATGGGAGGCAGTGGCAGTAGTGGTGGCGGCCTGCAAGGATGGGAGGTGGCAGCAGTAGCAAAAGTCCCTGTTGCGATGCGTTTTGACTTGCTTGCTGATGAAACTGAGTGTGTTATGACTGATAATATTGTCATTTATCCGCTTTAGACCTATTTAGTAGTAGCAGTTGGACATTGTCCTGTTTGCCTCTGTATAGTTCCATCCTTATTTCAGTGTTTAACTGGTGAGTTATTGCAATGTTGAAAACCAGTTATTGCCTAGCCCTTACACACATTGTGATTCACGATATATTGCCAGCTCAATTATGAAACAATGATCAAACTGGTTTTGGACAATATATTGATGTATCACCCAGCCCTACTGTAGGGAGCAAGGGGTAAGGGCAAGTCCCACTATGTGAGCAGATGCTCACCTGTGCAATGCGAGATGTCACCAAAAGTTCCCTATATTGAATAAGTGTTGGTTTTAAAAGCCAGACTCTTTGCATGTACTTAGAAACTGATAATGGATACTGAATACTTGTGTTACCATTATTTATTAAATATGTGCCCATTCTGTTGCAATTAAATCAGGGAAGAATAGAAAAGTACAAATCACGAGCTGCTGAAACTAAGCTGGTAAATGTCACACAATTATGCAGAAGTAGATACCAGTGATAGGCATGTGGTGTTCTCTTTTACTAAAAGGTACCCATAATAGCACTTTTCAGAATGTCATAAAATTATAGTGGTTTTCCAGCATTATCTTTTTTAAAGTAGCTTTTTAAATAAGAATATTTTGAACTGCACTAACATGATGATAAAGTGTATTTATGTGAGGGGGAGGGTTCAATTTCTCCTTTTATTTTTATGACCCACATATGAATAAATTTACTTATTTAGAGAAAATGTTTTGACAAGAATATCAGAACACTAATCACATGCAAGAGTCTTTAAATTATTTCTTGTCACAACAACTCTCCTCTAGTGACTGCCCATTGTGAATGACCTAATGATATCATATTAAAGAAGCAATTGACTGCAGGTGTTCAGAATCATATTACACAAGGTATAGCTTACAAGGCTGGTCCTCTTGATGGCTTGACTCAGCAGAACTCTCAGAAATACCAGCAGTTTCTTCAGCAGTTCTTCCTCTTCGCCATGTTACCAAACAGTATGATTCTGAATTATCAGAGCAAGCCAGTTCCAAAATATCACTTAAGGTATGACAGAGGAGATTCTTCTGCTCTTCTTCTGAAATATTCAAAGTCAGAACAAACACAAATCTTGAAAGTGAACTTGCATACAAAACATCTGGCAATGTTCATACTACTCAGGGTTTTCCTTAAACCCTGGCAGCTTTAAGGCAGGCTAGGAGAAGGATTGGCAACTGGTGGTTTCCAGGTCAAATCTATATCTTGAGGCTACCTAGACACCTAATCTACCAGTCCAAATTTTCTACTTAATTCAGCAAGGACAGGAGGATACGAGTAAGAAAATGGAACAAGGGAAGCATGATGTGGAGCAGAAAAGATCTGTTTACAATTCATGTTATGATCACAATACAAATGAGTTGAACCTTAAGAACCAGTTTTTCTTTGCATTTATAATTTGACAACTTTGGCAGATTCCAGTTCACTGTTTTTTCTAGGGGGGAAACTACACATACACAAATTAATTTATCCTAAGCCTTAGAAAATCAAGAGTAATGGGCAAAGGTTCTTTATTCATCAGAGTTCAAAGTGCCTCCACTTATCCCAATTGAATACAATGTTCAATGAGGATAAGTCCGCCTTCTCCAGTCCTAAGATAAAAGAAACAAGTTCAGCAGAAACAGTAAGACAAACTGTGTAGTAAGAATAAAGAATATACAGTGACATTTCTGCCAGTTGCCTAATCTGCTTGACAATTTCATTTGCAGGATTTGGACTTTCTTTAGCCCCACTTAAATTTTTGTAATGCTGAATTCTATATCCTGTATTTCAAAATATCAGCAAATAATGCATTTGTACACTAATTGTAACATCAAATTACTGCAGAAGCATATTGCTAATAGCTCATGAATAATAGTGAACTATAATTTAGCTTAGCACTGTGTAATTTGCTGACAAGTACTGTATCAAAACCCTCTTGTGGAGGTAGGTTTATGGTTACCTTGACATTGTCTCCAGGTAGATTTCTCACAAGTAAAAAGCTTCTTCAGAAGGAATGCCTTATATTAAAGATAACATTGACATATCAGATATGTATGATTTGTTCTTCAGTGGTGCAAAGTGTTCCATTTTCAATATCAGTTTAACTTCTTTTAAAAGAAATAAAATACATTCCTAGTTACAGAAGGCCTTTTTCCCTATGCAAATATACAATTTACTTTTTTGTTCACTATCACTAAATTATTTACATAGCTACGGGATTAGAAATTGCTTAACTATAACAGCATGATAAATTTTCTCATGCAATTATATCATTCTCTCCGAATCTTACAGATGTTTGAAGCATTTGATGGCCAATTTAGAGGACTAGATATTTGTCCCTACCTAAAACATAAAATGAACTTTGTCACGAGTTAAGTGCTGCAGGAACTCATGGAACAGGTTAGTTTTCAGATCTATATCTGCAACTGATTTAAGTAGGCATGTAGATTTTATGTATTATATTAATGTTGCAGACAACAGTGGCTTAAAACAGCAGCACTGGTAGTGTTCAATCTGTACTACTTCAACGGAGAATAATCACCTAAAGTAAACCCAACCAATATATATTTGTCATTGTGTTTACTTTAGGTTTTCACATAAGACGAAGGACAAAAGGTGAAAATAGGTATGTTTCAAATTTGCATAGTTTCCACAAGCTTCTATAGTATTACCTGAATGGGTGCAATCACAGCGCAAGGGCCTCCTTCAAATTGTTCTAATGCAGTTGATTCTGATTCACTAAATACAAACCCTAATAGGAGGAACCAAAATAATAGGTTAGTTGTTTCCAAAGAAAAATGTCCACTAATAGAACAGTCTTTCATACTTATTCCTTGTCAGAGTCAAACTACTGAGTTCTACTTTCAATATTCTGTCTCTGCCTGTTGTTGTTCAGTCGTTCAGTCGTGTCCGACTCTTTGTGACCCCATGGACCAGAGCACGCAAGGCACGCCTATCCTTCACTGCCTCTCGCAGTTTGGCCAAACTCATGTTAGTAGCTTCGAGAACACCGTCCAACCATCTCATCCTCTGTCGTCCCCTTCTCCTTGTGCCCTCCATCTTTCCCAACATCTGGGTCTTTTCTAGGGAGTCTTCTCTTCTCATGAGGTGGTCAAAGTACTGGAGCCTCAACTTCAGGATCTGTCCTTCAAACAAACCTACTCAGTTCTTTTCATGGTATCAATTCATTGTACCAATGTTCTCAAGTAAACCACATCAACCCCAGCCTCATTTTCGGAGTAGTAGTAGGTAATTATAATTTCTAAAGTGTTCATATCCTTACTTACCCTACCTTCTGTTAGAAATGTGCAAATTTTATTCAGTCTGGCTTGGCAAAGGCCATTTGGAGTTCATCAAATCCTCATTCCAATACAAGTGCTGCAGTGACGAGCATACCTTTACTGTATGTATGTGTATGATATATGTGTATGGTGTGTGTGTGTGGTTGTGACTACATTTCTTCTTAAACCAGAACCTAAGCAGGTTCCAACATTATAAAAGAAATCTTTTTCTTAATGTTTTAAGAAAAAGTCCTGGGGACAAAGTATAAATAAATGACTGGGGGTGGGTGGAGTGGAAACCTACATGGTAATGTCCATATACCGAGGGGCGGGGGAAGAGGACACAGTCATGGTCTCATCAAATGACTACCTTCAACTGGGTTCAACAAATAATAAATTCCATCTGAATATAGATATCCTAATTCCCCAATGATACATTCAAGTCACACACAAACACTGTGCTCTGCAGTTTTGCTCAATATTGTATTGAACTCCATGCACTTTCTAGGTCATATTCAGTGTAGAGCAGTGTATTGCTTTGACACAAACGAGGTATTGGAGTGAACAGAGTGTACAAATATGTCGCTTTTGCTTAGCTTTTCCAGTAGCTAAATGGAACCATGAAACAAATCAAAAACAATGGATACAAGTTTCACCTGCCATTTCAATATAATGGGTGAAGGGGGGGTATTTTTTACAAGACACAAACATTTACAAGGATACTGTAGGAAATGGTAAACAAGTGAAGTCCTGAAGCAGGTCAACATAAAAAGCAAGACTTGCACGTAATTCCAAGGACTCTATGAACTTTTTTAAAAAGGGTATTTAGGGGGAATATTTTCAACACGAGTACTGAAGATTATAGTCACAATACGATGTTAGAACAAACTTGCATTGAGCTCAGCAGCAGCTCTAAAACTGTTATATGATAGGACAGCAAAACGGGGCCAGGATTTCTGACTTGACAATAACTGAAGCTTATATTAAGACAAAGGTACTGTAAAGCTTGAAAGCTTCTATTCCAGTCCAATTGAGTTGCTGGGGTGAACGGGGGTGGGAAAGCTGCAATAGAACCAAAACCAGAAGAATCCAACTTAGGGGAGAAGGAAGTGAAAAATAAAATATATTAACCAAATCAACAGAACAGATGGCAACAGCCATCTATTTAACAGACACTGCGGCATATATTTGTGACAGAGGTGTTTATCCTGTCGTACCAGAAATCTTCTGGCAGGTCACACAACTTTCTCATATATCACAAAACAATTTTTCCATCCTGTGCAAACACAGAAATTGCAGCTGACTATACCCCCAGTCACTCAAGTTCACACATTGTCTACATGAGTGAGTACACGAGAATGTGATTTATTATCATGTACACAAAAGGACCAGGGTGGTGATTGAAATGTTTTTTATCCAACCTTTGCAAAAAGAAAATTATTCTTCAAAATAATTACTTAGTTTTCTTATTGATCCTTCAATTATAGGCACAAATATTTTAAATTATAACCAAACAAGCTTGCACTTCTGACCAAATTATTTCAGTACAGCCAGTAATTACTAATTTAATAGCCTGGAATACTGCCGGTCAAAGTGAACCTTTTTTAAAAAAGAGAGAGAGAAGAAAAAAGAGAAGAGAAGAGAAGGCCAAAACAACTTTATGATTCATCCCTTTTCTTTGGTCAACACATTTCAGAGACTTGGGATTGTTCATCCATGAGATTTCCTGTCCACTGTTGCCAGTGTTTTTCTGAAGGCAACATGGAGCCCTAACATAACCCTAATCTGCTCATGAAAACAAATTCATTGATTAGCTCCTTAAAACAGACAACTGCCAGAACATACTACAGTACTTGCCCTGCCCTTTCTTATCAACATATCCAGCTGCCAGGTCCCTCAATCAAACAGACTTTAATATAAAAGCACTGACAGCAGCAGCCAAACTAAAGGACATAAGGTAATAGCTTAACAATAACAAGTAACATACCGGTAGTTACAAGCACATATAAGCTCCAAAATTTTAACTGAGCATGCACACACACAGAGAAATGCAATCAATGCAATACCTGTTTATAACACTCCTCTCTATGTAAAACAGGAAAATAAATTTTAAAAGCTTTTGTGTACAAAAGCTATCTGGTATCTGAAGAAGTGTGCATGCACACAAAAAGCTTATACCCAGAACAAGGTACTACTGGACAATTTTTAAATTTTTATTTATTTATTTTGACTGCGTCAGACCAATACGGCTACCTACCTGAATATAAAACATGAAATAAGAGGAAAATAGCCATTCCCAAGAGGGGACAACATAATGCGTGATTACCATATATACTTGAGTATAAGCCTAGTTTTCCAGCACACTTTTTGTGCTTTAAAAGCTTCCCTCGGCTTATACTCAAGTCAACCATTCCTTAAGAAGTGTACAAGAACGGTGGTTCTTTACTCTCCCCAGGCAGCTTGTTCCATTCCTGAACTGCTCACATAAATGCAAACTTTAGACCCCAGAAGGCAGAAAGCCTATAAGTTAAGGAAGTATTAAAACCCCACAGGTGCTCACTTTCCCTGGCTCCTGCTTAAACAGGACAGGATCCCAGCCTTCTCTGTATAACACAAGGGAACATTGCGCTGTGAGTTAAACCACAGAGCCCTAGGGCTTGCTGATCAGAAGAATGGCGGTTCAAAACCCTGCGACGGGGTGAGCTCCACAGCAGCAAAGGAGGAAGAGGAAGGAGCAGCCCAAAGGGCTGCTTTGGGCTGCTCGTTCCTCCTCTACCACAGTGGCAAAGGTGAACCGGCTTATACTTGAGTCAATAAGCTTTCCCACATTTTTGTAGGGAAATTAGGTGCCTCGGCTTATATTTGGGTCGACTTATACTCAAGTATATACGGTACTTTATTGTTTCAGCAGCCAACACACAAAGGAGAACAGTTGTAGAAAAATAAAGGACAAATCACATTGGTCTTGAATGCACATCATGTTAAACCATAGTTTAAATAGGCTGTAGTGCTACTACACACTGCTCAAAGTTCCTTCTGCTCCTGCTCCTATTGCTCCACAGACAAAACAAGCCAGAGACTGGCCTGTTACATTATCTGAACCCAGGCTCATTGGTTGTTTCTTCCAAAACAACCATGAACAGAAATCAAGGTTTGTTCTTGGCTTATCCCTTGTGGTGTTTGAGAAGAACAAACCACAAGCCCAGGTCTGAACAATATGACAAGCCAAATTTTGGCTTGTTTTGTTTGTGGTGCAGCAGGAAGATTGGAGGAGGACCACCTTAGGAACCTATGAGCAGCATGTACCAGCTCACTGCTCATTCACATTGAACCACAATCTATTTTTAATGTGATGTATGAAGTAAGCCACTGGAAGCAAACAGGAGCATTTCTATAACACTTCAGTTCTGAGATTCCCCATGGTTATCAGGTATACAGACATGAACACCAACACATTTGGAACATGGTCATAACCACCAATGCATATTTTATTGATGATGAAACATCAACTGTGGCCAGAACTGCACTGAGGAGAGCAATTAGCAGCAGCATTCTGCTTCAAGAAGCCAAACTTCCAACTAATCGTTCTTGTTCTCTTCCCTCAGTTACCTTTTTTGCAAAACAAATTATTTCATTAATGTGATTTGTCATGCATTTGAGATTCAAGTTAATGGAAATGATGGAATGGGCTAAGACAGGCTTCCTCAACCTCGGCCCTCCAGATGTTTTGAGACTACAATTCCCATCATCCCTGACCACTGGTCCTGCTAGCTAGGGATCATGGGAGTTGTAGGCCAAAAACATCTGGAGAGCCGGGATTGAGGAAGCCTGGGCTAAGATATTGTCAACCCAGCAACAATAACTTTAGGGGGTGTTGTTTTTTTTTAGAACTACCAAGGAGTCAGTTACCTGGGTGCAACATTTGGAATGGTGGAGACGATGTCTACTGCAAAGACAAGAGTAACTACACATGTTACTGCCCGATTAATTCATTTAACATGTTTACATTTCCATTTAACTTATCAGTGCTACATGAGCATATACTGGCTAAGTCGCACCAGTAGCTATTTTAAATGGGCTATAGGGCTGATCATCTTGTAAAGGTAAAGGTACCCCGTCCGTTAGGTCCAGTTGCGGAAGACTCTGGAGTTACAGTGCTCATCTCGCTTTACTGGCCGAGGGAGCTGGCGTTGGTCCACAGACAGCTTCCGGGTCATGTGGCCAGCATGACTAAGCCACTTCTGGCAAACCAGAGCAGCACACAGAAACGCCGCTTACCTTCCCGCCAGAGCGGTACCTATTTATCTACTTGCACTTGACGTGCTTTTGAACTGCTAGGTGGGCAGGAGCTGGGACCAAACAACGGGTCACAGGGATTCGAACCGCCAACCTTCTGATCGGCAAGCCCTAGGTTCTGTGGTTTAGACCACAGCACCACCCGCGTCCCAAATCATCTTGTAGTGTCCACAAAATTTAGCAAGTTCTAATTACAGGATGGCACTTCTAAAAGGACATTATAAAATATTGTCAAATTAAAATGAGGACCATATTCACTTTCTAGAAAGATTACATTGATAATTCCTAAATGCTGTTTTTTAGACGGAGCTTTCAGTGCCATGCCAAACACAGTAATTATTATTGGATAAATATATGCACTTCATTGTTTCTATTGCCAGTACTGTAATAAGCAATTCAAAGCTTTTATTAACCTCTTGGGAATCAGTAGTATGGACACAATCCATAATTTCTTTCTACCAAGAGCACAGCACATTAACTTTTATGTTACAAAAAAAAATATCCCAAAGCAAGACAGAAAGAACAGAATAACTTGTAAGGTTTTTATATTCATTATTCATGGACAAGCTGTTGATAAACACCGCTATCAATGCAATCAATGCTGCATCATTACGTGCATGGAGTAAGCCAAAGTCAAGCTTAGAGCAGAGGAAATGATGAATCCTTTTTCTACATATTCCACAGCAATCTAGTAGACCATAAATCATGTGAAATTATACTAAAAGGATATCACATCCCAAGTACATGCAGTACTTAGAAGAAAGCCTTGCTAACAAATCAAAAAGTATTTCAGACTCTTGGGAAAGAGCACCAATTTTCCAGCTCTGTGAAACCAGACCAAATACCTAACATGCAATACGACATGGCAGAAATTTATCAGAACTACTAATGGTTAGAATGACCATCTTAAGGAAACCTAGGAACCTTGACTCACACACATGATGGAATAGCACCAATGTTACCCAACCATTTAGGATAGCTATTACAAACAGCAATAAAACTGCTGAACATAGTAGCACTGTTTACAACATGGAGCTGGGAGAAAATTACAGACAAAGGAGCAGCAGAAGATTTATCTTGTCACCTACTGGGTTTAGGGCTGGGTGATATCAGCTTTTAAACATCAAGGTGTATTGCTAGCCAAACATCGCAGTTTGGCGATATACCATGATGTTGAAAAAACAAGATGCATTGGCTTCTACCCACAAGACACCAGGTGAAACTGCCCCAGCTCTCACCTTGAGAGCTAAGCCAATTTCACCCAGGCTCGCAGGCATAGCTGTCAACTTTCGGATTGGAAAATAAGGGATCAGCAGCCTCACCTATGACAGTCACATGGCAGTGGTGGGCGGAGCCAAAAGCAAAAGTGGGCGGAGCAGCTAGAATGCGGGGAGTTTAACTTCTAGAGGGGAAGGATGAGAGAGTGGCAGCGGTACCCTCCCTGCTTTTTGCGGCTCAGTTTAAGGATTGTTGAGATTATTTTTTAAGGTGTTTTGGGGGAAAGGGGGGGGCTTGTCTCAGAGCCAGCACCTTTTGTAGATCCGAGACCCAGGAAGAAGATCTTATCCGAGCCGGAAAGTTTCTTCTTGGCGCTAGGCTTGGACTAATGGGAGCGCAGTCTGCAGGGGACGATTTCTACAGATTGGAAAGAGAGCGCTGACTCATGTATGAACTAATTTGAGATTCTGGCATTGCAGAGGGTTGGACTAGATGACCCTTGGCATCCAATGCTGCTCAGCGATCCAGACCAGATCCAGACCAGACAGCTGAGCAGTTTCACAGAGCCTCCACCCCGCTTGCAGAAGCCAGTGCCTGGCTGGGGGCTCCCCTTTAACTGCTCGACTGAGGCAAGGGCAGTTGCACACTCCTCAGTTGAGCAGTTTAAAGATGCAGAGGGAGGAACAAACTGTATTGGTGCTTCACCGATACAGCTTGTTCCCCCCCCCTCTATCATATGAGGGCAGAGTGGGGTGGCGGTTTCACTCAGAGACATAGGAACTCTTGACTCCCTCCAGACTCCCTCCAGCGGACACTGCTAGCAGAGGGACTCAGGAGCAGAGGCAGTTTCACCAGCGATATATCGCTGAGTGAAACTGACATCACGGTCTGCTCCTCATACCGGTCCTGGGTGATGTATCACCCAGGCCTAACTGGGTGGCAAATACACCCTTTCCCAATAGTAAATATACCAAAGTCTTTTACAAAGAGAAAGGGTTTGTCAATCTTATGGTGCAAAAGATTTCCCCAGCTCATACATAGGGTGGGGGTGGGGAGGCAAATGACACATCTTAACAGCTATCATGATGACCGTGTCACCACTCGGTATATGTGGGTCCCTTCCTGCCCATTTCAAAACAGGGGAATAACAAGCAAAGGAAGATGTGTCAAGGGGAGAGAATATATCTCAGCTCACTAGTTACAGTGCAAAAATGGGGGGGGGGGCGCGAAGAGCAAGAAGGGTGGAGAACCCTTATTCTCCCTGGTCGCAAACCGCCCACCTCTCTGCCATGATGCAGTTCAAGGCTGCGCCAGCTGGGAGCGCTTGTCATACCAGACACTACCTTTCCCACCAGCACCTGACGAGGAAAGGGGGAAGAGGGAAACAGCACAGGCGTCCAAAGGGAAGATGTGTGTGCAGGATGAGGGAGGGGGTGTGAAAGGGAAATTTGAAAGGTGAGTGAAGGTGCGAAGAGGGAGGGAGAGAGGGAGGATCAGGAGGAGCGATGGGGGTGGGGAGGGGGAGGGGGAGGAGGCCGGGACGTACCTTGTGCCCACCGGCAGAAGATGGTGTCAGCGAGGCCCTGCGTGCTGGGCTTCTTGCCCCACACCAGGTGGACGACCTCCTGCCCCAAGTCAGCCATGGCGGCGGCTCCCGGCGGCGGCGGAAAGGCGGCAGCGGCGGCGGCGGCACAGGCGACGGAGGGGCGGCGGCCAACCTGCGTTCGCTGAACATGGGCAGGAGGCGGAGGAAGCGGGGGCGAAGCGGACTCCTCCTCACGCGGCGGCTGCCGGGCCTGAAGGGGGAGGGAGAAGCGGAGGATGCTCAGGAAGGGGGACAGAGGGCAGGCGGAGGCCCAGCGCCGCCCGTTGAGGCGCTTCTCCCTCGACAGAGGGCCGCGCCGCCCTCCCCCGGCCGGGGCTTCCTCCCTCAGAGACCGCGCCTGAGCAGGCCGCGCTTCCCCGCGAGGGGCCGCCTGGACCGACTCCCCCGCCGGCGTCGGGCGTCGCGGATGCTTATACTGACCGGCCTTTCCGCTCTTCCTCTCTCACTGCGTGCCTGTGCCTGCGCCCGCCTGCCTCACCCACTCCCTTCCTCAGGGCTCAGTAGTAATACTGAATGGCAGGGTTGGGCACTACGGGCAGCCCCCATTGGAGGAGCTCCTTGACAAGCAAGCACCCCGTCGAATCGGAGGCGTCGAAGCGGGGCTCACTTTCTCCCCCGCCCATCCTGACTCGGGGAGTAACAACACGGTCAGAAGCGGGGCGGGGAAGGGAAGGGGATGCACACAAACACGCTCGGCCGCACGCCAATCAACAATAGGGATGCCAGGGCTGGCTGTGGTTCGACGGAGCTGCGCGACAGGCATGTAGGCGGGCCAATCCATGGCGGGCGGGCGGAGCCGGAGAAAGGGCGAGATGTTCATTCATAGGGTGGGTACAAAGATGGGGTCGTTTCAAAGTGGAAGAGTCCCGCCCGGCTCTCGCTTCCTGTATGAATGCTTCTGTGCGCGAATGTACAGGTGAAAATAGGAAGAGTCGTCGTGCACGCGGGTTGGATTACTATTTTTTTTAGTTTTGGAGGTTTTAAACTATTGCAGAATAGAATTTAGAAACGGAGGATGAAGAGCATCTTAAGTCAAAACAACCCATAACATACCAATTACGAAACGAAATTTAAAAAATTCCTTCCAGTTGCGAACGACTCTGAGGTTGCGGCGCTCATCTCGCTCCATAGGCCGAGGGGGCCGGCGTTTGTCCGCAGACAGCTTCCGGGTCATGTGGCCAGTATGGCTAAGCCGCTTCTGGCAAACCAGAGCAGCGCACAGAAACGCTGTCTACCTTCCCGTCAGAGTGGTATCTATTTATCTACTTGCACTTTGACCTGCTTTCGAACTGCTAGGTGGGCAGGAGCAGGGACCGAGCAATGGGAGCTCACCCTGTTGCAGGGATTCAAACTGCCAACCTTCTGATCAGCAAGTCCTAGGCTCAGTGGTTTAGACCACAGCGCCACCTGCGTCGCTCCTGTAGCACCTTAGAGACCAACTAAGTTTGTTATTGGTATGAGCTTTCATGTGCATGAATACTTCTTCATGCACACAAAAGCTCGTACCAATAACAAACTTAGTTGATCTCTAAGGTGCTACTGGAAGGATTTTTTAAATTTTGTTTCGACTACCGCGGACCAACACGGCTACCTACCTGTAACTATACCAATTACGATCCAGTAATGTAAAGAAAGAAAAAGCAATTGGGTGCACAAGTTCAATGCTGGTGGATCAGCTTTGGGGCCAAGTTCCCCACAATAAGTGCTGAGCAAAGGACTTTTTGACAGGTGGGTGGTACATAATGCATACCCTCCAACATTTCTTAGATGAAAATAGGGGCGCCCTATTTATCATCAACAACAATTTTTATTATTTGTACCCCACCCATCTGACTGGGTTGCCCCAGCCACTCTGGACTGCTTCCAACCTATATGAAAACATAATAAAACATTAAAAATTAAAAAGCTTCCCTATACAAGGCTGCCTTCAGATGTCTTCTAAAAGTTGCATAGTTACTTATCTCCTTGCCTCGGGGGTCGCATGACAGCCTAAATTGCTGTAAGTGAGCATTGTGCATTTCTCAGTTTCTAATCCAGTTCAACCCTATGAATGAAGCTTTGCTTGAATTTACGGTATGTAACATCCCTTTTTCTGCTTGATCGCCATTTGAGCACCGAAGTACTTGAAAGGGTATCACGTGTGTGTGTGTTTGTAAAATAGTAACGGATAAGTGCCAGCAGTAGAAAACTGGGCTTGATGGAAAGAAAGAGGAATAGGAAACAATTTCCAGTGGGGTAACCATTTTCGTCTGCAGCAACAAAAACACAGTTTGTGGCCCTTTTAAAAGACTAGCAAATTTATAATGGTATAAGCTGTTATGAACCGGAGCCCACCTCATCAGATACATGATATGTTATCCAAGGTAGAGCAGTATACTTTTGACAGCAGAGGATTCTTAGCACTGAGGTTGGAGGAAAATGAAATGCATAACAACAACAACAACAACAACAACAACAACAACAACAACAACAACAACAACAGACTGATGATTATACAAAATCAATAGAGAGACCATTCACAAAGCAGCATTGAAGACAACACAAACATCCTGGTGTTGGCAACCTAATTAATACCTGCAGAGGTTGGGGGGGGGGGTGTTCTTTTATCTCAGTTCAGGCCACAGGTGAAAAAAACTGAACTTCTTGAGAAGTTGTAATTCAGCAGTTCCACACTGGAATTTCTCTTCAGTCATCCATTGTTCAAGTGTGGCCACTGTAAGCTCAGTGGACCATATTTTCCCATTTATTGATAACTCTCAAGATATAGATACTGCTATTTCTTTTCTCAGCTGCCCTGAGGGGAATCGTAGATAGTTATGAAAATTCACAAACTGTAGTAGACTACACACACGTAAATGGAGATGATGGAAAGCTCTACCAACACAATCCATTCTTTCCCTTAAAAAAAAAAAAAAAAAACAACGGCATAGAATAGGACAGGGATAGGGAACCTCTGGCTGACCAGGCCTCCTCATTTGGCCCACAAGACTTATTACCCCCAAGCCATGCCCACCTGCCCCACACCTGATGGCATATGTGACATCAGGTGTGGGGCAGGTAGAGGCATACCTGATCCCTGCAAAAAAGCAGAATTAATCAGCTTGTGGCAAATACTTGCACTTCTGTGCAACCTGCCTACGTTGTGGTAATGGATCAGACCCCATATTTGATACTCCTATTAATGTAGCCCAGCTGAGCCTATTGCATGGGGAATGAAGGCATCATGTTTTCTCTGAGATTCCCTCATCATGGGAGGCAACACAGGCCAGATTCACACACTGATCTTCTGGTTCCCTCACCTTCTATATTAAAACAGCATGACTTTGTCTCCCATCATAAACCATAAAACTTTTAAGCTTATTGTAAAGCCATAAATCCTTGAATTGACCAACATCTATTGCAAGCAATAAGCCACACTTACAACAAATCCACAAACTACATGTGTTTAAAAAATGCTAATTGCTCCCAATTAGGCAGGAAGGTTTGTTTTCACAGAGACAGCAAGCTGCATCAGAATCTTTAACTGACAACTTTTAGCATGCTCAGTTGCACACCAGACATGTTTCCATGTCCAAAAGATTGAACGAATGTTATTCTAATAATGGAATTTATTATTTTTCTTTGAGGCATCCAGATATCCTGTGGTAAAACCATCCTGCTATAATTTACAGTAAGTTTGTTTTCCACTTGTAATTGTGGCAGTTCGCAATTAAGTTTAGGAAGGGATTGTGAATTTATATTTTTCAAAGGAAAATTTAGTATGATTATTCCTTCTTTGGGGCATCTCGTCAGTCTTCTCTTGGAATGACTCACAACTAGCACCCAGGTAATTATGGATTGAGAATGCATAATTCTATCTATACAGTGCCCCCTTACTTGCCCCTGCCCCCACTGCCACAATCTAAAAATCCCCACAGGCTATAACTTTCCTGTAGGGTAGTTGTTCCCTCCAATGATCATTCTGGTTGCCCTTTTCCAACAATATAGCTTCAGGAATGAGTACTGCTTGAGGTGTGTGAGAGTAGCAACTTAGTGCTTGGAACAGGGCCAACCCTACAACACCCTCCCATGAGGCAAGATGAGGGGACTGCCTCAGGTGGCAGGATCCACAGGGGCAGCAGATCCCAGTGTAGATCTTTATTTCCTCCCGTGTTCCTGATGTAGATCTTTGCTTACCCCTTTTTCCCTGATTGAGAGGGGGTGCCATTTTGTGCTTTGCATCAGGTGCCAAAATGTCTCAAGCCATCCCTGGCTTGGAACTACCGGTAGCCAGTGTCCTTTTTTAAAAGCCCTTTAATTTTCAAAGCAATACTGCTGATGTAACGCCAGGTGTCAGTGCTGCTCTTTCAACTATCGGAGTTCCTGTGTAGGACCTATTTCATGAATATTCTCTGCACTTCCCTCTGGCCTTTGATTTTGGTTTGGGTCCATTAGCTGCTGCTTTATATCAATCAATATTTCATATGGGTGGTGCATCAAATACTCTACTGCATCTGCTCACGGTAGCTCTTCACTGCAGCCTTGCAGAACCAGGAAAAGGTTTTAAAATCAAGATTAACTCCGAGTTAATTAAATTGACGCCATGTGAGGGAGAAGTGGGTTACCACCTAGAACGGCTTGTCCTAAAAATGATGGCGTCTGCTTTCTCAAGTTTTGCTTCCTTTTTTTTTTTTAAATAAGGGACACAGTCTATAATCTGCTGGCAAAGCTCACCAGACTTTGAGTAAGTCACTATCAACGTAATATATTTCAGACGTTTACTGCTGAATCACCACTGTGAGTTCCTTAGAGGTTGTGTTGGGGTAGCAGCTAGAGCGTTGGACTAGGACCTGAGATACTATGGTTCAAATCTCCACTCAGCCATGAAGCATACTTGAGTGACCTTGGACCAGTCACTTACTGAGAGCCAGTGTGGTATAGTGGTTAAGAGTGGTAGACTCGTAATCTGGGGAACCGGGTTCGTGTCTCCACTCCTCCACATGCAGCTGCTGGGTGACCTTGGGCTAGTCACACTTCTTTGAAGTCTCTCAGCCCCACTCACCTCACAGAGTGTTTGTTGTGGGGGAGGAAGGGAAAGGAGAATGCTAGCCGCTTTGAGACTCCTTCGGGTAGTGATAAAGCGGGATATCAAATCCAAACTCTTCTTCTTCTTCTTCTTCTTCTTACACTCAGCCTAACCTACATCACAGGGTTGTTGTAAGGATAAAATGGAAGAGGAAGAGAAGTATGTATGCCACCTTGAGCTCATTGAAGGAAAGGTGGAATAAAACTGCAATAAATAAATAAACAAACAACATTGTATAAAAGCTATATAAACACCAGGAAGGAGTTTCTGACAATTAGAGCCTGTTTGACAGTGGAACAGGCTCCCACAACAGGTGATGGACTCTCCTTCCTTGGAGGTTGGATGGCCACCTCTCATGTATGATCTTCCTGCCTTGCAGGGGGTTGAGATTCCTGCCTTGCAGGGGGTTGGACTAGATGACCCAATGCAGTCGCTTCCGACTCTACAATTCTGTGTTTCTATGATTTGCATTTATTAGTGACTTGCTCAGCCTGAGGTTCACATTCCCTCCCTCGCATATTTCCGGTTGTAGGCCGTGGAAGAAGCAAGGCCCTCTTGGGGTGTTAATACTGTGAACGCTTCCATCTTAGGCTCGGGTTGTATATATGTGCAAATAAACCTATATAATAAAGACACCACGGTAGCTGCCGTCTCTCATTCCGAAGAAAACACAAACCCTGGAATCTCTCACTGCTCAGAGATTGGGCTGGCATGCAACAATATGTACATAAGCAGGAGTTCTTGTAAACAGACTGTGGGGGTTTAGTGGAAGGAAGCAGAGGGCCCAATCCATATATATAGTACACCAGGCCCAGGGTATCTTCTTGGCAGCCCAGCTAGTTGTTAACATGTGTTTATGATTTGATTCGGTTCCAAAGTAGTTACATGGTTGAGCCACCCTGATATTAATAGTTTGCAAACAGATTCAAAACAGCAACAACTTGCAGGCAATCTTAAATATGGATGTTGAGACAATAATGGGGTGGGGGTGAGAGGAATATAATAAGCTTTCATAAAGCTTTTTTTCATGTAGATAGCTTGTATATGGCAAGTTGAGTTCAGTATAGACAAGGAGGAAATAATTAATCTGGGAGCAAGAGACCAGCCCGGGAAATGTGTGCCAAATGGAGCAATCAGTCCATATATTGGCTAGGGAGAGCAGCAGGGAATTTATTGTGGAAAGATCTCAAGACCGATCAGGTCAGTGCATAGCTTCAGTGACAACCGAGGGTGAGCAATTTACTAGGTTGAATAACATACCCATGCAGAATACAAAAGCAAAAGAAATGGTTAGAATGCAGAGGAATAACAGTCAGAAGTACCAGTATGTCCTCCTGAGCTGTCCAAGGGTTTGTGCATGTATCCACAATTTTAACTGGGAGCTCATGCTGGAAATGCACTCCCTAATATTTTGTGCCCAGAAATAAGAATTCTGCATTTTCCCCCCTCTGCCATTCCCCATCGCATAACAAGAAAGGAAATTGCGTTTGAAAATGATAAAAGGGAAGAGAAATGATAATGGGTGGGAGGAAACAAAATTAAAAATCAAAAAATCCTTCCAGCAGCACCTTAGAGACCAACTAAGTTTGTTCTTGGTATGAGCTTTCGTGTGCATGCACACTTCTTCAGATACACTGAAATGGGCGGGGAAGTAAGGTTTTTGCTGTCTTCAGCTTACTTTTGAAGTGGCCAAGAGGTGCTTGTGAGTCTCTTTTCATTCATCCTACAAATATTACTCAGTTGTCTGCACTCTGCAGACTTCCCAGGTTCCCATGCTTCCTGAAAACTCCATGATGTCCTTGACAAACCTTTCCTGTAAATGCCAAAAGCACGATTCTGCCTACCAAGTGTCTAGGCTGGGCAGCGATTGTAAAACAACAACAACAGCAACAACAACAACAACCCTTCCCCCATTTAGAAGAAATAATTGCAGAAAGAGGTAAGGAGTAAACGGAAGATCTTCCCTTAAAAACAAAATCAGCCAGTGCACTGATCTCAGGCAGTAGGTAGTCACCCCCCCCCCCCCGGGTTCCCACATTTTGATTAAAAGACAGGAGAAGATACGAAGCACAAGTAAGTCTTCCCATAGGAGTTCTTCAGATCAGGAAGCTCAGGCACCTTGGGGAGCTAGAGAGCTATGGAGAAATGTTAAAATGGGAAGGGGGGGGGACACCACACACAGTGATTAAGTAAGCTCAATCCTACACCCACCAAAATCCCTGATAATTTATAAAGTATCTTGTGAAAGATTTCACATTTTTGCTGTAATCTTGGGAGCCTCCCCCTTTCTCTGATGGCTTGTCTCACCTTTTGTCATGGTGATGGCTCGGCCATCACTTGTTTCTGTTCTTGGGTGGCATCTTTCTACGCCCAGCTCCCGAGGAAGCTTGTTTGACTTCAAACCCCACATTTATTAATTACAGGAATTATGGGGAGAACCCAGGAATTTTAAGGGATCCTTGCCCTCTGCAAACCCATAACACTATGAAGAGCTGGGAGGACAGGAAGATGCAAAGAGCTAACCCATACACCATTCTTAATTATAGTAAGTTTATGACCTACTGGGGATATAAAACATCCTATTGATTTCTCCTGCAGCTTGTATTAGTGGTAATCATCTTTTATCTAGAGGGAATGGAAAGTAAAATGATTTATAGTTCTGTTTCTATGGAAGCTCCTAATTCTAATTGCCAACAGGCTTTTTTTTTTAAAAAAAAAATTGCTCTTATGCTAAATTCTGACAATGTATTTTTAGCCCAGAGGCACATTTTGATGTTCGTACTCATCCTGAACTAGGCATTAAAATGCCGTCAGTGGATGGATATGCACCGCAGATTGAAAATTACTTGATCTAGGACATTACTCATAATTTAGTAGGATCATGCAATCCTGTGTACGGTTTCCTTGGAGGAAGTCCCATTGAGCTTCAACAATGCTCATTTTTGACTGCTGAGGTTCAGCTTGCAAAAGACCTTCAGCCAGCTGAAATCCAACCATTAGCTTCCAATCAGGAACATTCTCAAAGAAGCGTTGCCATTTAAGCTGCCAGCATGAAACTCAACAAGGAAAAAGTATCCAGCCTCATTTCCTGAATTCTTCCATGGTCATTCTGACACAATCAAACAGTAAAACTTGAAAGCTTTGTTATTACCTCATTCAGTTGCTGGAGACAGGAGGGTCTATCAATTACCCTGGCACTGCAGCAGGTGATTTCATTGCTCTAGCTTGGCGGGTGGCAAGATCCTAGAGCTTCCCTCTTCATCATTCAACTTCTATTGCACCAGTGCACACAAGGGTGAGGAATAAGAGAAACATAGTTTCCTTAATGATGGGTATTCACCACCCACCTACCTTTTCATCAGTAGTGGATGAAGTTGCAGGGCAGATGCATTTACCTGGCCTCCTGGCAGGTGAGTCGCTGCTGGTCTCTGAGAGGGGCAAGGGGTGGGTATGGTGCAAACACACCAGCAGAGCCAATCCAACATTCCTGCCTATGTGTATGCAGCATGCTGCCCTCTCTGCTGCCTCACCCTTCCCTTTCCTCATAACCAGTAGTGACTCATCTGCTCAGAGGTTAGGTAAGTGTCTCTCAGCCACCCCACTGTCCACTATTGCTTCTCAATATTCATTGTGGTGGGCATATCTGGTGTTATACGAGTGATAGTTACATTCTAAGTCTATACCTCTGTGACAACAGGATGCTGGATTTGATGTGCCACTGGCCTGTTCAGCAGGATCTTTATATCTTCTTAAATATTATTTTTTTAAAAAATAGGGGTGATGGGGGGGGGGGGAGAAATAAATAAATAAATACAGTCGTACCTTGGTTTTCGAACAGCTTAGTTCCTGAATGTTTTGGCTCCCGAACATCGCAAACCCGGAAGTGACCGTTCCGGTTTTCGGGGAAAAAATGGAAGCTGAACGTCCGACGGGGCTTCCACAGCTTCTGATTGGCTGCAGGAGCTTCTTGCAGCCAATCAGAAGCCGCAATTTGGTTTTCGAACATTTTGGAAGTCGAACGAGCTTCTGGAACGGATTCCATTCGACTTCCAAGGTATGACTGTAGTGATACACAGTGGAAAATCAGAGAATGTATGTTCTCACAAATAACAGAAAAATATAAAACTTTTAAGTTGCCAAGTATGTCAAGAATTGTTGAGTGCAATCCTGACCTCATAGAATCAATTGGAATGTTGCCATTGATTTCGGCGGGAGGGAAAGTGCCATGTGTTCTGCCTCATCGGCATAATGACTATGACAAAATCCATATTTATCTACATAGCCAATAACCGATAGTCAGTGGCAATAAGAAACAGTTTTGAAAGCTACAAACTTATTAATGTTGCCAGGAAGTGAGAATCAACTGGTGCATGTTCCGTTTGTTCATTTATCTTCAGCTCTTTAAAAGAATCAAGCCATGTATGATATGGTTTACTTAACAAATACTGCATGAGCATTGTTAGAATTTGCTGACAAAACCCCCCAGGTTATGTAACAGGTGTGTAAGAATAACCATATGCCTGCTTTCTCCAACCTCTGGATACTGTCAGATTCCAGCTCCCATCAGTCCAAGACCAACGTAGTCAATGGTCAGAGTCAATGGGAGATAGCAGATCAGCACTGCCACCTGCATTTTGGACTGTCCTTGGCAATGGAAGCTGTCTCTTTGAGCTTCTGCACTTCAGAATTTGCCAGCACCCCAGCACAACAAGTGTACATTTGTCCTCTTGAGCTGATCTCACTGAAGGGCTGGTTCACACATGCGGCTGAATTCCTTACCCAGGAATGACCAGAATTTCATGCCTGGATTCACATGGAGAAAGTAGGGTGTGGCACAAATCTTTCCCAGCTTTACTCAGCAATTGAAGCTAGGATCTATTACTGATAAACAACCACTTTTATTACAGACTTCTGACGTACAACGTGCTTTTCGGAACATTAATATCAGGAAGGCAGCTGGACCGGATGGAATCACGGGACAAGTTGTTAGGGACTGTGCTGCAGAATTAGCTGGTGTATTTACGGACATCTTTAATCTATCCTTGTTGCAGGGTTCTGTCCCTACCTGCCTGAAGACATCGATTATAGTGCCAGTCCCTAAGCAGTCAGTGGTGGTATCTCTCAATGACTACAGACCAATAGCCTTAACATCTATCGTTATGAAATGTTTTGAGAGATTGGTGCTGGATTATATTAAGGCTGGTCTTCCATCCACTCTAGACCCGTTCCAGTTTGCATACAGAAGTAATAGATCTGCTGATGATGCTATCTCTATTGCTGTTCATACTGTACTGAGTCATCTAGAACAACAGGGAACCTACGCAAGGCTGTTGTTCGTGGATTATAGTTCTGCTTTTAATACAATTTTACCAGACAGGTTATTTTTTAAAATGACCAATCTGGGTATACATCAGAAGATCTGTTTGTGGGTAAGGAATTTCCTGACTGATAGGCCACAGACAGTGAGAATGGGATCTTACTATTCTTCTACCCTAGTATTAAGCACAGGAGCTCCTCAGGGATGTGTGTTAAGCCCTTTTCTTTATTCCCTGTACACATGTGATTGCACCCCACTGTATAATTCCAACACAATCATCAAATTTGTGGATGATACAACAGTGGTGGGGCTCATTAGTGAGAATGATGAGTCTGCTTATAGGAAAGAAGTACAGGGGTTAATTCAATGGTGTAAAGAAAATAATCTTATGCTTAACACCAAAAAAACCCAAAGAACTTATAATTGACTTTAGGAGAAAGAAAAGTGTATTTTTACCATTGCACATAAATGGCGAGGAGGTGGAGAGGGTTGGCAGTTTTAAATACCTGGGCATTTACATCTCTGAGGACCTCTCATGGACTGTAAATATTAATATGGCTGTGAGGAAGGTGCAGGGGAGGTTGTATTTCCTGAGAATGCTCAGGGGATTGAATCTATCTCAGCACCTACTCCTGTCCTATTATCACAGTACCATTGAGAGTGTCTTAACCTATAGTATACTATCGTGGTATGGGAGCAGCTCTGTAACGGATAAAAAAGCTTTACAGAGAATAATTAAAATTGCCCAGAATGTTATTGGGCTCCAACTACCAACCCTGGACGAGATCTTCACGTCTCGCTGTTTGAAGAAGTCACACAACATCCTGAGAGATCCCACCCATCCTGCTCACAACCTTTTTGAACTGTTGCCTTCGGGCAGAAAATACAGGATAATGAAAACTCGAACCACACGCCTTCTGAATAGTTTCTATCCAAGAGCTTTGATTGCACTTAATAATGATCTCAGGGTCAGTAGTAAGTAATAGTAAGCAGTGAGTAGTAAGGAATGAGACAGGCTTTTAGGTTATGCTATGCTTTTAATAGGTTATGTTATACTCTGGATTATGTTATGTTTTAATAGATTATGTTTTAATAAGGATGAGAGTGTTGGAGATATGTGCAAATGTGTATGGTAATCTGGTCTTTGGGTGTTTGATTTTCGTTGTTGTGTATACTGTGTATATACGGACAATGACAATAAATAAATCTATCTATCTATCTTTTAAAAAATGCCATGCAGGTGCTGTACCCCTGAGAGCATGGGCCTCCCTTAATGTCACTGCCTGTATTTATTAGAATATATGCAATCAGAATGTAATAACATGAAGCTGTCATATGTGATCATGTAGCTGTTTGGAATATTTGGTCTTGGAGGACTTTCAGCAAAGTGGGAGCTGATTGACAAAAGCTCTGTAGGTCAATATATAACTACTATGTAAAGGTAAAGGGACCCCTGACTGTTAGGTCCAGTTGTGGACATCTCTGGGGTTCTGGCACTCATCTCGCTTTACTGGCCGAGGGAGCCGGCGTACAGCTTCCGGGTCATGTGGCCAGCATGACTAAGCCGCTTCTGGCGAACCAGAGCAGTCCATGGAAACACCGTTTACCTTCCTGCCGGAATGGTACCTATTTATCTACTTGCACTTTGATATGCTTTCGAGCTGTTAGGTTGGCAGGAGCAGGGACCAAGCAACAGGAGCTCACCCCGTTGTGGGGATTCGAACCACCGACCTTCTGATTGGCAAACCCTAGGCTCTGTGGTTTAACCCACAGCGCCACCCGTGTCCCATAACTACTGTACTATGTACCCAAAGTTAACTTGCTATGTAATGGCAATGGTTTTTCCAGCCATATCTATAATATATGCCATACAGAGGTTACACGAGTGCAGTGGAACATAGGAACACAGGAATCTGCCGTATGCTTAGTTAGATCGTTGATCCATAGAGCTCAGCATTGCCCAACACTGACAGGCAGCCAGAATTTCAGGCAGGGATTTCCCAGCCCTACCTGGGGAGTTTCATTACAACCAAATGGTACATAAATCTTGTGGGGGGGGGGAAATAACTTATCTGTGCAAAGCAGATGCTCTCCCACTAAGATGCGGTCATTCCCTTAGAAAGTGCAGTTACCCTCCAAAATTATGGGAGTGCCCAAGAGGTTGCTGCTGTGATTAACTGTGTAGCATTGGAAGGGTCTGTTCATTACATTTCCTCAAAAGGAGTCAGGCCCAATCCTGGATTTTTTGCAGGTGCTCAGTGGTAGATTTCTGTCCTGCCTTTCTTCTGTGATGGAGCCCAAGGTGACTTACACACGGTTCCCAGTCACTGAAGGGACACAGATCTGCTTAGTTGCAGCAAGGTGGCCACCTCTTGTACCTTCATGCCCTGAGATTTCTGAACCCAGCCTCTACAATGCATTGTCAGGTGCAGTAGTGACCTTGAGCACTCCCATTGTTTTAAAACGGTAATTTGGAAATGGGCTTTTGTTCACTTAAGAATCATTCCGTCACACGTTTCTGCCCACTAGAGGGCACTGTAGTTCTTAACATAGTGTGAGCATCAGATCTGTTTAATTTGCTAAACCTGAGCAAGATTCTATGGTGGTGGAACGAGGGAACAGATAAGAATTTAAAGTACCAGTGAGAGATGCTAGCTTATGCTAGTTGAACCTGGTGATGTGCCAAAATTTGTCCTCTGATTTCTTCTGCAGTGAAAGAGGGTTCCATTATTCTGCTCCTTGCTTGGGTCTAGGGATGTACAAAAGCACAGTTTCCCATTGCTCCCTGCATTCACTGCATGCAGCCCTGTTTCTGTTCAACTGCAGGTCATCTTCTTCCACAAACTATGCTATTCATTTTGCTGTCCACCATGGTGAAATCATGTATCTTATTTAATTAATCACTGTCATTATGTTATTCCATCCCATTCATTTCAATGCAAAGGAAACACAACACAAATTGAGAGGGGGGGGCACATAATCATTACATATCATGCAAACTGAAAGCAACAACAGTAGCAAATACTGATTTCTGGATTCATTTGCTTTCTGGACATGGGATGAATAAGAAAACATTGGCAATTTCTGCTCCCATTTTCATTCAAATTATCCATACACAGGGCACTTTACCTTGACGAGTTCTTTAGCTGTAAGTACAACTTATTATTATATATCCAACACAGTATCTATCTATCTACTGTATTTTCCGGCATATAAGATGACTGGGCGTATAAGACGACCCCAACTTTTCCAGTTAAAATACAGAGTTTGATATATACTCGACCGCAGATTCTCCACCCGGCGTATAAGACGACCCCCGACTTTTGAGAAGATGTTCTTGGTTTTAAAAGTAGTCTTATACGCCAGAATATACAGTATCTATCTATCTATGTGTTGCACTTTCCCAGTATGAACCATCCAATATTTCACTCAACTTCTGCACATACACTTCTCCCAGGAAAAAAAGACAGAATAAACACAACTTTCTGAAAACCTAATTTATAACTGCTATGATAATGCCTTCGCAGGTGATTAATTACCAGCAGATGTTACAGGTATGAAGTTAACTCAAACTTGACATTGAATCCATTAGGACTTACAGAATTTAAAGGGAACATTCAATGAACTTCACGCTTGCACTGTGCGGGTCTTGCCCTTTGAAATGAGACATCAAGAGACCACAGGGCTGTTTACAACACAAAGCACAAAATATATAATATTGTATAATAGAAGTTTTTTTTTTAAAGACAACACACAAACACACATACCCCACACACTTTAAAAGGCCATAGGCTGGTTAACAGCTGAAGATACGTCACAGAGGTACCAGGCACACCTCCTTGGGGAAAGCATTCCACAAATGGGGAGCCACCACATATAAATCTGCTCTATGACAACAAGAATAAACAGTTCTTCTGGGGTATGTTGATGTTCTACAAAATATGTAGTTAACAGGGCCTCCGTGGAATTAGTGTGATGCTTGCTAATATTAATTCTTCAAGTTCTGCTGCTCTGCTCCATTTGTAAAACTATTGAGGACAAATATCCTACCATCCTTAGGATGAATAAGAATGGTAGGGAACTTATGGTTTAGGAAACCTATACTGAATAGTTTTACTAACTGTCAATCTATTGATGTAATGTGTGGTATTTTGTATCCTTGCTTATTAATCTCCGTGGGACAAACTAGTAGAGCTTCAAGAACTCATATAGTGAGTATATGAGTAATACCATCACAAAAGCGGCTGTGTGTGGGGAAAACACCTCTTTATTTGCCAGAAAAGCACAGGAAGAACCAGGAGTTGAATGTTACCACTGTCTCCAAGGAAAAATGAAAAAAAAAAAACCCAGACTGAATTCAAAAAGACTGAGCAGTCCAAACAGATTTTTGTCTACCGGGGTGCCGTCTTCTGATTTATATCATTTGGGTTTTTCTTTCTGCATTTTAATTGATGTAGTTTATAAATATTGAGTATAATGCTGTGCCATTTTTTATATTCTGGGTCTCATAATTGTTTTTGCACTGGCTGTGTTGGGCTTACTATGGAAACCGGGTTACGCAATAGGCGATATTGGGGGGGGGCACACAAACTTGGGAGTTAGTGACAACACATATTCAGTTGTTTTTCTTGCGCTTCTGTTTCCTTTAAACCTATAATCTGTGAACTAGAAGGACCTGACCTAGACTGGCCACAAATAAATTGGTGAGCCACAAGTGGGAGCTGCAATAAAATGTTGCAGGATGAAGTGCTGCTGCTCCAGGATTCCACTTCATTCCATGTCCCCACCCTGACTGGTTTTATTTCTCCCTCACCTCCAAGACCATTAAGCTAGCTTAGTCCTCATCGAGCTATTTTGGGGGTTCATGTCCCTCATTCCCCCTTTTTAAAATCCTGTCCATCTTAAGGTACCTCCTTAATGTCCAGTTTTGGCTTCATACAAGGCTGGTACCAGATTTCAGGGGGCCCTCAGTCCAGTGCCATTGATGCCACCCATCTCTAACACACACACACACACTGCAGACCTCAGCCTCACCTTAGCAGGGAGTGGTGGCACAGCCAGTTTGGGTCAATGAAGGTTCACTCTGAGCCCCTGGGACACTAGACCCGTATGTGACCTGGCCAGCTGCTGGCACCAGGCCTGACTACATACACAATGGCACTCACAGACTGAATCTCAGAAATAGAAGGAATGATGCCAGGATTTAGCTTGTGAAAGGCACCCGGGAATGTAACCTACAATCCAACCGCTGCGACACATTTTAATCTTATGAAAGCTTCAGTGACTCAAATGCTTTCTGATCTTTCAAGGACCGGCTGATCCAATAAAAGATACGGCGGCACCAATTCCACTTCCAAAAGGAGATTCGTTTGAGGACAGCCAAGAGAAATTTCAACCTAATATATATATTTTTCCCTCGAGAAAATTGCCGGCAAGTGAGAAATAAGGTATATAGCGAAAGGGCCAGTATGCGGCTCCCCGCACTCCCAACTGCCAGAAGAGCTCTGCAAGTCTGTTATTACGACGATACAAAAGGAAGAGAGTGAATAGGTGATACAGAGACATTATGGCAAAGCTTGTCCTGAGATGTCCCAGCCATTCTTTGGAGACTTGATGAGAAAGAGCCTGACATTCACATATACTCCATTGGGTGACAGGAAATAGCTGGAGCTGAAATGCATTCTATTGAATAGCACAAGGCTCAATGGCAGCGAAGTGTATAGCAGCAGATATTGTTATTTTGACCTAAGGAGTCGTACTATCCCGCCTTGGGTATAAAACAGAGAGGATGGGTCTGAACTGCAAACCCCTCTTCTTCGCTGAAATTAGAGGCAAGGAAGAATTCTTAACAGTGCATTAGCATACTCTGAGCATAGATTTTAATGCTACTTCCCTGTAAACTCCAATTAAGATATGGGGTGGGGTGGGGAAACCTCCACATCAATCCTTTCTCTCCTAGCACAAAAATGTTCTTGCCAATACTGAACATTGGTAGTGAGTGCCAACAGGAGTAGAACCCAAATGGGGCCACTGAGAAGAGGAGCCAACATGCTAGGAGGATACCTAAGCACTCCAGAACGAGGGAGGGGGGCGACAAACACTCAGGGGGGCAGCCCTCTCCTCAGCAGCCCAACGGGGGTTGAGCATGCTCGCCAGAGAACACTGACAGTTAGTTGGAAAAGAAGACCAGGAGTTAGTGGGGAAATAGGATATTCTGCTTGGGGAGAAGGATTGGCTGGAATCCTAAGCAGGAGGAGGGAGGGATGTCAGAGAATTCCAATGAAATGGGAGTGGAAATTGTCAATGTTTGCTTATTCATCCCATGTCTGGGATGAAAATCAATCCAGGGAATATGATCTGTATTCGCTGCGGCTGTTGCTTTCAGCCTGCAAATGATACGTAACTGATTACGTCTCTTCCCCCCACCCTTTGCATTTAATTTCCTTCGTATTCAAATGAATGGGGCGGAATAACATAATAGCAATGCATTCCATAATGAATTACATAAACTTTGTAAGCTATGCCATTTTGCCACAGATGAACAGTGTCTTTTTCTTTCTTTTTTTGGTGGCAGATGAGCGTCAGCGAAATGGAAGCAGTGGTACATGCAATGAACACAGAGTGGAAAGGAAAACAAAGCCTCCTTACATCCCTTAGGATGGAGTATAGGATATGCTGCAATGTTTTATTGCGGTTTTCATTTGTGTCATTCTAACAGTCCAGTCCCAAATATGGACTCATATGCCAAAGTGACTGACCAGGTCAAATACATTTTCTATACAGAAGATTCTAAACTCAACCCTTGGCATCTCCAGCTAAAAGACAGTGATGGAAGAGACTTCTGCCAGCATATTATTTGTTGCTGTTGTTGTTGTTGAGTCGTTCAGTCGTGTCCGACTCTTCATGACCCCATGGACCAGAGCACGCCAGGCACGCCTGTCTTTCACTGCCTCCCACAGTTTGATCAGACTCATGTTAGTCGCTTCGAGAACACTGTCCAGCCATTTCATCCTCTGTCGTCCCCTTTTCCTCGTGCCCTCCATCTTTCCTAACATCAGGGTCTTTTCTAGGGAGTCTTCTCTTCTCATGAGGTGGCCAAAGTACTGGAGCCTCAACTTCAGGATCTGTCCTTCCAGTGAGCACTCAGGGCTGATTTCTTTAAGGATGGATAAGTTTGGTCTTTTTGCAGTCCATGGGACTCTCAAGAGTCTCCTCCAGCACCATAATTCAAAAGCATCAATTCTTCAGTGATCAGCCTTCTTTATGGTCCAGCTCTCACTTCCATACATCACTACTGGGAAGACCATGGCTTTAACTATACGGACCTTTGTCGGCAAGGTGATGTCTTTGCTTTTTAAGATGCTGTCTACGTTTGTCATTGCTTTTCTCCCAATAAGCAGGCGTCTTTTAATTTTGTGAAAGCACATTATTATACTTTTAATAATAAATAAATAAATAAATAAATAAATAAATAATGACTTAAAAGATGCCCATCCAACTAGGTTGCCCCAGCCACTTTGGGTGGCTTCCAGCAAAATATAAAAACAGAACAAAACACCAGACATTGAAAACTTCCCAGTACAAGGCTGCCTTCAGATGTCTTCTAAAATTCAGATAGTTGTTTATTTCCTTGACATCTGATGGAAGGGTGTTCCACAGGATGGGCGCCACTACTGAGAAGGCCCTCTGCCTGGTTCCTTGTAACTTCTTTTCTTGCAGTGAGGGAACCACCAGAAGGTCCTCGGAGCTGGATCTCAGTGTCTGGGCTGAATGACGGGGGTGGAGACATTCCTTCAGGTATACAGGGCTAAGGCCATTGTATACCATGCTGCTTGTTTTTAGGTCATACCATGATGAAATTTGGACATTGTGCATGCTAAGCAGCTCCAGAGCAGCTCAGACACAGCACTTAGACATGCTTTACCAACATATTACATGGTTACGTTCTACCTCCCAAGGGCCGGAGTCAGTATGCGTTTGTAAACCCATTCCTGGGAATTACAAGCGGAGAGAGTGCTGTTGCACTCAGCTCCTTCTTGCGGGCTGTCTGTAGGCGTCTCGTTGGCCACTGTGAGAACAAGATCCCCAACTAGATAGGCTCTGGCCTGATCCTGCAGGACTCTTGCTACATTATTAGCTTAGATTAGAGTTATCCAATGTGGTGTCCTTCAGATATCTGTGATCCCACCTTTCTCCAGCTAGCTGGGGCTGATGGGAGTTGCTATCCATAGCATCAAGAGGGTACCACATTAGTACCTGACCCTGATTGAAAAAAGGTAATTTCTTTCGTCATGTCAATTAGCCTTGGTCCAAATCCAAGAAGCTACTATATAATATTTGGGGCAGGATGCTAACTTCTTTCATTTTAGATGTGATCAAAACAGTTTAACTTTCAAATTTATTGTTTGGGTAAGTTATCCCACTCCCACCCCATGCTTATACTTCTATATTTAATTTTATTCAGAAGTAAACGGTAGTTATAAAACATTATTGTCTCACTTGGGAACTAAGAAAACCAACAAAGCACAGGGCAAAGGCATTTAAATCACGACCCAGACACTCCATCATTGTCCAACTTTACATCCATTTATAAGGGCATTATGTGCCATTTTCACCCTATAAACAAAGAAAGTATAAAAGATAAGAATTTATTGTTGCTAATAAAGAAAAGAGACAGTGGGATGGGAAAAAAGGAGTTGAAATAATTTAACAACTTTATGCAGTTCAGCAGATATCGCAAACATGGAACACCCCAAACAGTCCATTATACATTTTAATTCACAGTATAATATCTCGTCACTTTATTTAGAAAGTCAAAACAATGTCATTAATTACGCTGTGATTTTAAGGATTTGCCTAAAATGCAAATCTTGAGTTTGCTAGAGTGGTTTCTGTTTATGTAATGTAGAAACAAGGGCAGCATGTGATGCTGTTGTTTTAAAGAAACCCCTAAACTTTACTTTAAGAAACACAGCATATGTTTCTTGAATTTCAATCAAAATCGAAAGTTTCAAATGGCTTTTAGTTCATGATTTTTTCCTGCCATTTCTCGCTGTGCGCAACAATAAAAACAACAATCACATAGGTGAGGATGGGGGTGGAATTCAATTCACTTATCATTTAAAGGCAAACCTACCTCATCTGTACTTCCTCAAACAATATGAGAACAAAAACACAGTTGTCCTGCAAAATATCATACTTCTCCGAATTTTGCAATGCAGTTCTCCAGCCTATGTGTACAAAAATACATATCCTGGGGGCAAAGCATCCATTAAAAAACATTATTAGTGAAAATAAAATACAACAATGTAATTTTTTTAAGGAGAAATAGCTTTGCAAATACGTCTATGTTAGGCAAAATTGCATACAAACATGTATTTAATTGGATAATATTTGCATTAAAATGCATGAATCTTCATGGATACTATTTTTATAGTCACAACTTGATATGGAGATGTAGATTTGAAAACGAGGAACAGAAAGTTTGCCCATCTAGATACAAAGGTTAAGAGAGCCTTCCCCAACATGGTGCCCTCCAGATGTTTAGGACTACAACTCCCATCACATATTGGCTGAGGTTGGTGGAAGTTGTAGTCCAGAACATCTGGTTGCTGAAAGTTAGGTTACAAAAAATGCATCGAAACACAAAATGAAACTCTGAACAGCCAGTACCTATGAGAGCCTATTGTATAACCATGTTCAGAAAGTGGTGGTGGGGGATGAGTTTTCAGACCCCTGGGCTCTCACTTGTGGGGTGCCTCAGGGTTCTGTCCTCTCCCCCATGCTTTTTAATATCTATATGAAGCCGCTGGGAGAGATCATCAGGGGGTTTGGGTTGGGTGTTCATCAATATGCAGATGACACCCAGCTCTACCTCTCTTTTAAATCAGAACCAGTGAAGGCGGTGAAGGTCCTGTGTGAGTGCCTGGAGGCTGTTGGAGGATGGATGGCGGCTAACAGATTGAGGTTGAATCCTGACAAGACAGAAGTACTGTTTTTGGGGGATAGGAGGCGGGTGGGTGTGGGGGACTCCCTGGTCCTGAATGGGGTAACTGTGCCCCTGAAGGACCAGGTGCGCAGCCTGGGAGTCATTTTGGACTCACAGCTGTCCATGGAAGCGCAGGTTAATTCTGTGTCCAGGGCGGCTGTCTACCAGCTCCATCTGGTACACAGGCTGAGACCCTACCTGCCCGCAGACTGTCTTGCCAGAGTGGTGCATGCTCTGGTTATCTCCCGCTTGGACTAGTGCAATGCGCTCTACGTGGGGCTACCTTTGAAGGTGACCCGGAAACTGCAATTAATCCAGAATGCGGCAGCTAGACTGGTGACTGGGAGTGGCTGCCGGGACCACATAACACCGGTCCTGAGAGATCTGCATTGGCTCCCAGTACGTTTCCGAGCACAATTCAAAGTGTTGGTGTTGACCTTTAAAGCCCTAAACGGCCTCAGTCCTGTATACCTGAAGGAGCGTCTCCACCCCCATCATTCAGCCCGGACACTGAGATCCAGCGCCGAGGGCCTTCTGTCGGTTCCCTCACTGTGAGAAGCAAAACTACAGGGAACCAGGCAGAGGGCCTTCTCGGTAGTGGCGCCCGCCCTGTGGAACGCCCTCCCATCAGAAGTCAAGGGAATAAACAACTACCTGACATTCAGAAAACACCTAAAGGCAGCCCTGTTTAGGGAAGTTTTTAATTTGTGACTCTGTAATGTATTTTGGTATTTGTTGGAGGCCGCCCAGAGTGGCTGGGGAGACCCGGCCAGATGGGCGGGGTATAAATTAATTAATTAATTTATTATTATTATTATTATTATTATTATTATTATTATTATTACCAGAGTGGCATATAACCATCAATCCTCTTGCCAGGGAAGTATGGGAATTGTAACTGTGTGAGGGGGATAGGCCTCTCCTAAGAACCCTTGACAAACTACAGTTCCCAGAATTCCTTGGGGGAAGCCATGATTGTTTAAAGTGGCATGATACTGCTTTAAATGGATGGTGCCGATGGGAACAAAGTGCCGATTCAATTTAAAACAAACAGCAGCATAGCAACACCTCAGAAATAAAAGGGTTTGTGGTATGGAGGAGCCACATGTGCCATCTTTTGTCCCCAAGAAATTGACCCCGAAGAGAAGTTTCTCGCTGCTTGGTGAGAGGGGCGCAAAACTCTATGCAGAGAGTTTCTGGTTTAGTTCCCTTCTGATGAAAGCTGTCATTGATAAAAGAGAGTTCAAGCTTCACTAAACCAATTAAAATGTTTTTTTGGCCTCAGGAGGTAAATAAAAACACATGATAGAACTAAAGCAGAGTGGAGAGTGGTAATCAGTACAGTAGTTCGGTATTGAACAATATTGAACACTGTAACAATAACACATAATAAATCACTTTGAAAGCTGCATTCGATATATTTTTTCCAAGGACGAACGAAGTATACTCACGAGGATTGAAAGGAGGCCCTCTGCTGGCTTCATGATTTGTATTAGGAAGAAATGGCAATTTCTTTTTAAAAGGAAAACTTTCCCCTCTTGCACTGTACAACATTCCTGCTATAGCAAGGGGAAGTGGGTGGGTTGAGTTAAAAGCTTGTGCTTGCCGTAGTACCTTTGAGCACGCATGCATTACATGCCTAGGAGAACACCAAAACACTGTGATTGTGATAAACACATGAATTTATGAGCAGATACTTAAGGGATATGTGACCAAACCTCTTGGCTGCAATTCTAGCTCCTTTGTTCTTGCCTTTGTGGCATAAGCAATCAAACCAGGAAGCTTCTAATTCAAGGATGATCACCCTTGTGCTGGAGAAGGTGTTTGGGATATATTTTTTTCAAGCGTGGTGGGAATGCAGAATAGTAAACGAAGATCAAACCTATCCATTCTCAAGGAAATCAGCCCTAAGTGCTCACTAGAAGGACAGATCCTGAAGTTGAGGCTCCAGTACTTTGGCCACCTCATGAGAAGAGAAGACTCCCTAGAAAAGACCCTGATGTTGGGAAAGATGGAGGGCACAAGGAGAAGGGGACGACAGAGGATGAGATGGTTGGACAGTGTTCTCGAAGCTACTAACATGAGTTTGGCCAAACTGCGAGAGGCAGTGAAGGATAGGCGTGCCTGGCATGCTCTGGTCCATGGGGTCACGAAGAGTCGGACACGACTGAACGACTGAACAACAACAACAAATGTGGTTTTGTCTTAGTATTTGACACAATTTCATCAATAATGAGTCGCTTCCTGTTGCTTGACCCTTCCCTATCACTGTTATCGCTGGAAAGTGACCTTAATCCAACAGTTAAGCATAAATATATTGTCTTGTTTTTGCTGGTGGCTCAGATGGTCATTTCTCAACAAAGGAAATGATGTACAGTGCTACCTAAAGAGGCGTGGTTCAATAATGTTTGTGATATAGCCCTATCTGAACATCTTACACAACACAGATTAGTGGGGAGAGGTGAAGCACAGAAAGAACAGCTTGAGGAAATGTGGTTTTTATTTTTATTTTTCCCTTTATTAATAAGGACTCGGAATTCTCTGGCCAACACAATACCCGTGTCCCACTTTGCAGGGGCTATGCTGATGCGTAATAGTCACACAAAACTAGTAATGATTCTGCTAAGATAATGTAATAAACTTGCTGTGCTCTGGTCTGACTCTGTACTAAGGCGGAGGGCCCAGGCAGAGGGCCTTCCTGGTAGTGGCACCCGCCCTCTGGAATGCCCTCCCACCAGATGTCAAAGAGAACAACAACTACCAGACTTTTAGAAGACATCTGAAGGCAACCCTGTTTAGGGAAGCTTTTAATGTTTGATGGATTATTGTATTTTAATATTTTGTTGGAAGCTGCCCAGAGTGGCTGGGGAAGCCCAGCCAGATGGGCGGGGTAATAATAATAATAATAATAATAATAATAATAATAATAATAATAACAACTACCTGTATGTGTAACTAAATTCAACTGTTCTTTCATTTGAAGCTGAAGTTCTTTCATTTTGTTGTCTTGAAATCAATACAAAATTATTAAAGGGTAGGGGGATGGCTTACCCTTTTTATGCATAGAGCTGCATTGCTCTGCTGTAACACCTCGATGAGGGCCACATGCTGGGATGGGCCTGGGCAAAAAGTAGCTGTGGCCATACACAGTCTTAGGCAAGTGTGTAGACATCATGGACTCCGCCAGACAGTTTATCCTGATTTGCTTGCTCAAAGCTTACATGGTGGTTAGACTATGTTCAGTCTTTGTTGCACATGGTCAAGATTTATTTGTGTGCTGGTTTTATGACAATGAACGTTCATCCTGGTTTGCTTGCAGATTGTTTACATGTCTTCCTATGAATCGCTCATTCATCCCACACTTTTCAGTGCATTGCCTCACCACCTTCCTAACTTCAAAATGTGTGTGTGTGTTTAAGTGAATTTGTTGTGCGAGGGCAGCATTTCCCAATCTGATGGTCCCAACCCACAAGTGGGCTGTGAAGCCTGTGCAGGTAGGTTGCAGACTTTATAAATGAACTCAAAATATCCTAGTTACAGATAAGTAGCTGTGTTGGTCTGCCGTAGTAAAAAAAAAAAAAAAATCCTTCCAGTAGCACCTTAGAGACCAACTAAGTTTGTTCTTGGTATGAGCTTTCGTGTGCATACACACTTCTTCAGATATATACATACTGTGTATCTGAAGAAGTGTGCATGCACACAAAAGCTCATACCAATAACAAACTTACCAGTAGTTTTTCTCTAAGGTGCTACTAGAAGGATTTTTTAAATTATGTTTCAAAATATCCTGTGATCAGAAGAAGCAAAACTGAATAATTTTGTAAGTAGTATAAATATTTCAACAATTCCACATTAGCTAAACTTTTGCTTTGGTGCATCAAGTAATGGTTATAAAATAAGCAAATGAAGTTGAAATGGCTGCATTTATGGTACCTAAGGCCCAAATTCATGTGGGAATAAATTGATGGGTCACCGTGCCAAATAAATTTTGAACTTTTGGGTTGCCATACCAAAAGGTTGGGAACCACAGGTTTAATCCACTTTAATTGCAAAAACCTAAATCTCCAGTGTGCGCTTATTCCTTCCTGCAAAATAGTGACAGTCTGGAGACATCCCATGATGATTTGAAGAGCAGAAAGGGCAATTCCCCCACCCAGCTCAACACTGTGATGTGCTGCCTGGTGCTGCCTTTGATTTGTTTGTGGGGTCAAAAGAAAATGTGCCAGGCCGCAACTTGTGGCTTGCCACACTATGTGCCAATTAACCATTTCATCCTTACTGGGAAACTATAGTTACCAGCTTTGGAACAAGTCATGATCTTAAGTCAACTTTAAACCATAAGCAGCAGTGAAAAAGAATTAGGAGAATTGCCTGAGTATTCCCAGTTCCACACATTCAGATCACAAATACCTTAGTGCCAGAGAGCAGAAACCACAGGGAAATTATGGGGCGAGGAGGATGTAGCATGAGAACAAATCCTCATAGATTTAATATCACGCCAAGCTCTTTATAGTAAAACTTGCTCAGGTTACTCTCTCAGAGATTTGGGAGGACGCAGGTCAGCTAAACTGTTATATAGCTTGCTCTTGAGCTGGACTTTGGATTGTGTGGAAAACTCCTGTGGGAAATATGCTTGATTTGGTTTTAACTCCCAGAGGACAACAGTCTTCATCATGAGAAGAATCACAAGGCTCGATTAGCCTTTGCTGCTCAGCGCAAAAGCCCCAACACAACGTTTTCTCACCTTCCTAGAGGACTGTCAGAGGTCAAATGCAGGGAGTCCAATCTGGCGAGGTGTCGTGTGATGCTGTCTGCCACAGCACCTTCATTTGGGGAGATATTTCTGAGTAGCACGTTCTGTTTCTGCATTGCCAATCTTGCAACTTCATTGGAAATAAATAATTGCACTGACACTTGAAAAACTTGAAAATTACGCACTGTTTGTTGCTGGGAGAAGCTTTTCACACTATAGTACACAAGGAACTGGAATTCACTCTGATTATAGGCCAAGAAAGACTTGGTTGGTGTAACAGACCCTCAACCAAGGGGTTTCAGGTCTCCCTGAGAAAGAGTATGGGCAGTTTGAACTCTACCATTAGGCAGATTGTGGTGACCACCTCAGACAGCTACTTTTGGGTGTCACGAAAGGGCAGCAAATGGTTAAGGTATTATTGCTGCATTTTCACTGCCACACAACTTTAGATGATATGATGTTACATCCAATGCTAGTCCTACTCTGAGGAGACACATTGAAATTAATGAACCAAAGTCACATCCATCAGATTCTAAAGGTCTACTTTGAGTAGAACTAGCATTGGATGCAACTCATTAGTATTATTTTATATGCCACTTAAAGCTAAAATAGGAGTCAAAGTGGTTTACAAGTAGGAAACATATACAAACATCACTAAGCACCGCGACGGTAGGGAGGAGCCATTTGCTGCTCTGCTTTAGCGATAGGAAGTCTTGGGCCATCCCTGGAGATGTCTGGACTTCTTCTGCCAACCAGGTTTGTGGGCGTAACCAAGCTGCAGAATTTAAACTTCGTCAAAAGTAATTCCCCCTTCCCAGAAGATCCCTGGCAATTTGTGGTGGTGAGAATGGGGTGCTGACTGGGAATCTTTAGTGGAGATTAGACACTGTAAGTCCCCATCATTCTTTGGTGAAAGCCATGACAGCCAAGGTAGCATAAAAGTCAACCTATGTTATCGCCGGGATAAGGGATTGGTTGCTGGAATGCTGCTCCCATCATCCTTCACCATTGGTCGGCCTGGCTAGGACTGATGGGAGTTGGAGTCCTACAGTATCTGGAGGACCACAGGTTTTCCATGCCTGTGTTATAGTATAGATAGGTCTTGAGCATGTGTGTGTGTGTGTGTGTGCGCGCGCTTTAACTGAAGATGCTACTGCTTAATTTGACCTCTAAATTTAATTTAATTTAATTTAATTTAATTTAATGTAAAACAAATAATCTCTATTTTGTCAGTGATCTCCAAACCCCAGCTGGTCCAAAAGTTCACTTTTGAGAACTTTTCATCCCATCACCAGTATCAACAGCCCAGAACCAAAATAAAACCTACCTGTAGGACTTTACAAAATAACAACAACAACAACAACAACAACAACAACCAGACAGGTTGCAAAAGAATGAAATGTTGTAGTACCTACTCAAGGATAAATTTGCTGGGGGTTTTTTCTGTTTTTGTTTTCAAAGCACATTGTGGTAGAAGCTTTGGATGGCAGAAATGTAAAACATCCCAATACTTAATATTATCTGCTTTATGCATGATGAGAATGGCTGTGCAATGCAGCTTTACTATTCCCAATTAATTGTGGAAAAATACTGCTTCCATTAGTAGCACAGTAAAAGGTAGCCTAGCACTAATGATAATAAATTGCAGCATTTTTAACAGAAATGGAACAGTTCTTTAAATTGCTTTTTCCCTTGTAGTATGAGCGTGGTTGAAAAATAATTTAACCCTCCATTCCTTTTTTGTGTGTCTTTATTTTACACGATGCCATTATACCTAGCCCATACAATGTCAGGTTAATAATAATGATATTGTAATATTAATGCAAGGGGGGGGGACTATATGTTTTGATGAATAATGGCCCTGTGTTTTTGGATCCCCTTGCCAAGTCATATTAAAATGACAAATAATTGCAATTGCTTTGCAGAGGAATGAAACAGGCTCTGTAGTCAAAAAGCGCATTAGGGACCAGGGGTGTCCATTTGTTATCCTTTGTCAGGAAAACATGGTCCTTAATGAAAGGGAATGAAGGGACACTGATTGAGGACAGTGACACTAAGCCTCTTTCTCAGCAAGAGCCCTGACGTGGGTATTAAGAAGCAGATGGAAAGGTTAAGACACAACTTTGGAAACTCGAGAATCTGAAATAATACACCTCTTGTCGCTTGCCAAAACTGCCATTAAAAAAAAGAAAAGAAAACCCCAAGTTTGGGTGCCCTGATCATCAGAGGTCACAATGGACCAGAAAGCAGGTGGCAGGTGCTGCAGAGAAATGCCCCTTGAAAAACAGAAACAAAACAGGGGTTGTTGTTTTTGTTGTTTTTAAGAAGCCTTGTTTCCATTTCCCTGCCTGTCTTCCTAAGTGCTTTTCCTCCCTTCGACTCATTTTCTCCCTCACCACTGTTCCTGCAGCTAACAGCCTCAGCTGGGGCATTTTCCTGAGTATTAATGAGTATATTGGAGAGAGGTCTGAGGTCCACTCCAGCCTTATGGAACGGCATCAGTCATTTGAAGAGCAGATCTTCAGCTGGTGCTGATTGCCGGTTGGTTGACTGGAGTCGACAGACACATGCCAATTTCTCAGCCCCACCCCACCCCACCCCGGCTGGCCCCACTGCTCCCCTCAGCCACTGCAGCTGAGCTCTCATTTGCTTTCACCTGGCAATAAGGACTCAGATCCTGGCCGCCCTGGGAAGTGACAAAGCTCCTCTCTTTCAAAGCTCTGCTTTTCCCTCTGCAGGGAACCACAGCCCTATCTGAAACCAAAACTCCATGACCTGTGCCAAAGAGCTTTTTAAAAATGGCAACAGATTCTGGGAGCACTTGGAAAAGATGGTGGGTCTCTATCTCCCTCTCTTCTCTACTGTGACCTCTCTCTCCTGTGCCACCTGAGGCCATAGCTGCACAAATTCCTGACTTTGTAACCCCTCCATTTGCCAGAGAGTCAGCAGATGAGCAATGTGCTCTGCCATCTCTGCTTCTGGTAGATATATGAGCATGGGAAATTGCCATATACCAGCTTGGAGCCAAATCCAGTCCTCCAGACGTATCTGCCTGGCCCCTGGAGCTCTCCTCAGGCCACATCCCTCACCAACCTTGCTTCGTTTTAATTTCCCACAATCCCCTGGGCCAATGCTACGTGAAGGAATTATGGGAAATGATTGTGGTGGCTGTCTCTGCAGCCCACCTGGCACCCTTCAGATGTTTTGGACTACAATTCTCACCATCCCCAAGTAGCACAACCATTTTGGCTGGGGAAGATTGAAGTTGTAGTCCATAACACCTGGAAGGCACCATGTTGGAGAAGGCTGATGTAGGCAATTGCAACAGATTGGGAAAACTGCTGGTTTAGTTAATATCTTAGTGAGACTTAAATCCCACCTCCCTCCACACACACCTTCTGCTGAGGTTTTCTTGACAATGACAAGAGGGACAAATTGTTCATAGATCTTATGTGGCATCTCAGATACAGTATATTTTCAGTTCTGTAGTTTTCATGTGCACTGCTTGGACTGATAGGAGGAAGAGACAGAATGCCAATATATTGGTGAATAATGGGCTTATTTTTCTTGTTTATAGTCTGATCTTTCTGGACTTTCATCCTCAGAACTCCTCATTCTCGTGAGACTGGAGTAGATGACCCAGTGATGTGGACTGGAGTCTGTCTAAATGTGAAGGAATTCAGGGTGTGTGTGTGAATGTAACATTAAAAAGATAAAGGGGGATGGTTCTTGAAAAATACTACCGTCTCGTGTAACCCATGATTATATGTTAATGAATATGTGTTGCATTTACGCTGTTTTCCAGTTGGGCAAAAACTCTGAACTGAAGGAAGACTTCGTATATGTGAAAATGAACATACCAAGACCCCCTTGTGACTCTGGACCCCAGCCATGGTTAAGAGTGAGGAACAGTAGTCAGGCACCAACAGGGCAGCCTCAAGGGGAGGAGGGCTCCCACTTGATTGAGGACATCATAAAAGCAGCAGGCGACAAATTAAAAGCAAGCCTAATTTATTTTTTAAAAAATATAAACCCCAAAGGCACCACAGCACTCTTTGAGGGTTTATCTACAGCGAACTTAAACGGTTATCTCGGGCATTTTGAGCAGTAGCAAGTTTTCATTAAGCACACATCAGGTGATAATCTAGCAAGTCATAGAATCGTGGAATCATAGAATTGTTGAGTTGGAAAGGGTCCCAGGGGTCAACTAGTCCAGCCCCCTGCAATGCCAGAATCTCAACTTTGTTCCCTTCTCGGCAATTATTTTACACAAAACATATACAGAGACTGGAACGTTAAGAGTTTCACTTTGCCATCTGTCTCTACTTTTCCCTTCTTCTTTCCCCCCCTTCCCCCTTCTCTTTCCTTTCTGCCCTTTCCTCTGCCTTAATTTAATAGGAAAACCAGTCACACAAGATGCCAGGCAGACAAATGTACTGAAGCCCTGTTAACATTTAATCTCTTTTTAGATAGATGCAAATATTGCTGTCAATGGTATCGGAGCCGGGTCCAGCAATCATTCAAGAAGCCTGCTCATCCATTTTCCAAGCCCGTACTCATTACAATCAGTCACTGAAAATTGCGATCCAGAATATTCGTTCTTGACGAAAACAATGGAATTAAGCCACCCAGCTTCAGAGAATTGCTTTCATATTCAAGCAGCACTACAGACATACAGACACCTCACTGATGATTTTACTGCCCTGAAGAAAATATATTGCTCCTGCCAGAAACCTGTCTTTTGGTGCTTTGTCACTTACGAGTGATGATAAAATTCCAACATAGAGACTTCTTTTTAATCTTACAGGTCATCGTTTGTACTCTGGACAGTCTTCCCTTTTGTCCTCATTTAGTCTAGATAAGGAGGAAATTCTTTTTAGTTGCCTCCAAACTTTGAAACCACACTCAAAAATCAAAGTCAGGTTTCGGGTGGAGCACACTTTAACAAAAGTGCTACCCACACACCCACTTTTTTGCATGGATAATCTTTTACATATTAGTTAGGACATTGCACTACCAGGTACACTTCTGATTGCTAGATAGAACCATATAGTACTTGAAGTGAAACCTAATCCATGCAATACCTTGACGAATACTATCTGCAGAATAATTATAGGCTTGTTCACACATTACACAGAACACAGGTACGAAAGAGTGGTTTGTGCTGCTATTGTATAGGTAGCTGTATGAGCTTATGTCTCAGCTCTTTGCGTACACAGATACACAGATTCTTCACTCCCTGAACATAACATGTGAATGCTCCTATCATTATCTAGTTTGGCTCACCATCAGTCAGGTATTGTGAAATTCTTACAGAAATATAATCTAGGAACACGGAGTTGCCAGAAGAAAATGACTACAATTGCTGTTGAATAAAACCACAATTTCCTCACAAATATCAAAGGAAAGTACTGCTGCAAAGAAGTAAACTTCAAGGGGTTATTGGCAGACGCACCAGTTTTAAGGTGCCCAGTCAGTATTGACCTTTCTGCTACACAAACTATAATAATAATTTCCCAGGCCTTTCTCTCTTAGATACACTGCTAAAATATCCAAACATTGCTAGTGTTTCCCATGTTTTTCTCATGCTCTTGGATGACTGCAACTCCCATCATCCCTAACTATTGGCTGTGTTGGCTGGGGCTGATGGGAGTTGGAGTCCAACAGCATGTAGAGGGCATCACACTGGCTGCCCATCCTATAGCAACACACTAGGAAACAATCTAGGCTGGGGATATGCACAGGAAGAGGCGGGCCTTGTGTAGATGGGGACAGGGTCAGCTTCAGGTTTGAGGGGGTCCTGGCCAGTGTCCCTCTAGTGCCCCCCATCTCAGGCAGTAGTTCCTGAGTAGTTTATCTGGCTGCAATGACAGAGCTGAATACTAAATGGGGTTTTTGTGTGTGCATCTAACGACATTTACACTTCCCACAATGCCTCAGAAAGAAGAGTTTGGATTTGATATCCCGCTTTATCACTACCCGAAGGAGTCTCAAAGCGGCTAACATTCTCCTTTCCCTTCCTCCCCCACAACAAACACTCTGTGAGGTGAGTGGGGCTGAGAGACTTCAAAGAAGTGTGACTAGCCCAAGGTCACCCAGCAGCTGCATGTGGAGGAGCGGAGACGCGAACCCGGTTCCCCAGATTACGAGTCTACCACTCTTAACCACTACACCACACTGGCTACATGTCACTAGAATCATGTCACCTGACTCTGCATAGGGTGGTGGTGGAATAGGAGGCCTGGGGACAGGCATTAACTGTGGGCAATACCAGGTGCTAAGCTGCTGGCAGCTGCCCAAGGATGCTAGGTGAGAACACTGCTACTGTCTCAAAGAACGTAAACAATTAATTTTAAAATAATCACAGTTGAGGCACAGAGCCTCTAACAGCAGCCTATCATCTTATCAATAAACAAAAACAGACAAACAGGGGCTGTCCTTCATATGCTGCCCCTTGAAGGCAGGGCCCCCCTCCTACAACTACAGTCATACCTCAGAAGTCAAATGCCTTGCAAGATGAACGTCTTGGCTCTTGAACGCCGCAAACATTCTTTGGAACCCAAACGTCCATCGCAACTTCTGCGGCTTCCGATTAGCTGCAGGAGCTTCCTGCGGCCAATCGGAAGCCGTGCCTTGGTTCCTGAATGTTTTGGAAGTCGAACAGACTTCTGGAACGGATTCTGTTCGGCTTCCGAGGTACAACTGTATTAACTCTTTGCTCTCCCAATACTGCTGGGTGCACTTTACAGCTAACAACACCAGTAATGGAACACATCAGAAATTCAATCTAAAAGCTAGACTGCATAAAACAGCAAGGTGAAACCCGATCTACAAACATAGCTGCACACATCTAACAATGCTGATGAGCCCCAATTGATATCAATTGATACCAATAAAACTACCAGCAGAAGAGCTGCTGTATGATAGTGGCTTAAGAGACTGAACTCTGAATCAGGAAGTCCATGGTTCCAGTGTTGCCTCTGCTATAAGCCCACAAGGTTTAGACAAGTGGGCTTTGCAGGGGGTTGGACTAGAGGACCCCCAGGGTCCCTTCCAACTCTATGATTCTATTTCTCTCAGCCTCAGTTCTCCCCCCCCCCCACACTATCTGCAATATGGGGGCTAATAATGCTTACAAGGTGGTCGTAAGGATTACAGCTTAGATAAAGTATTATTTTTAGATTAAAAAACAAAGCAAAATGTCACAGGCAAAGACCATCCTGAAGGAAAAGGTATCTGCCAGCTAGCAAAACATCCTAAGGGAGAGAAGTAAGATGAACTTCCTTTGGAACCCATGTCTAACCCCAACATGCAACAGGAACACTTATGCATATACCCCTTGCAAAGCTCCATCAAAATTATTTTATGCATCCTGACAAACCACCTTGGATCGCCCTAGCTGCAAAAATCATCCCTAGCCAAAAGAAGCAGCAGTGTGGCAGTGAAGCTTTGTACAAAACCCACCAGCTGTTCTGATTCAGTATGACTAAGGTGCACAATAGTCCTTTGATTCACATAATTGTCTGCCAGTGTGACCCCTATTTCAGTGTCATTTCAATAGGAAATGCAGTTACTGAGCAATGGGGGAAAGACATAGCGACATCGTCACACTCATGAATGAGATGTCAGATTCTAAAGCAAGAGGCGTTTAAATGAAAGGATAATGCAAAGATGAGGATAGCACTGTCGCATTGCTTAGCTCACAAGTGGGCAGAAGGCAGATTGGTATCTACTAGTAGATAGATCTCTGGGTGATTTGCAATAGATCAGCAAAGATTTCTGACTCTTAATTCTGTTATTACAAAAATTTCTGTTATTACAGAAATAACAAATTGACTTGTTTTCACTGAAATTAGACTCTGGAAATGAAGAAAACCAGGAGCAAACTTTTCTGTGAATTCCCTGGGAGCATTTTCCACCCCATCCTGTATGCAGCGCTGTTTCTGTTCCATTGCAGCTCATCTTCTGCTAAAGATGACATTATTTGTCTCCTGTGCTTTGGTGAAATTATATAACACATGCCATTTATATAATTCTTTGTCACCTTTTAGCTTTAAATGAGAATATCAAAAGACAAACCGCTTTGAGGTCGTCGTCCCCGACAATCAAGCGGTGTAGAAATTTTATGAAATAAATAATAAATAAATAAAGATCCCAAATACAATATTCTGATATTTATAAAGAAAAGATTTTTTTTTTTAAACAGCAACAACGTTACTACCCAGCACCAATAATAATTATTATATTTTCCTGGGAATGTGGATGAAACAACCGTTTGTCAATGGTTCAAATGATTGCATATTTCCTTGGCGTTTATGTAGCCTATAACCCATGACACCTGTACTGTAATGCCATACATGTCTACTCAGAAGTGAGTCACATTGAGTTCAATGGGGTTTACATTCATGTAAGTTAAATAGGATTGCAACCTGTGTCTTATCACCCCATTTCCTCATTCTGTGTGGAGATGTGTGGAAGCAAAGCAGAAAAGTGCCACTACACCATGAATTAATATTAATCCAGTTTAGAACTGTAATGTCTTGAGAAGGGGGAAGGGGAGATTATTCAAACCTCTGGGCTATATATAAAAGCTAATTATAATCTATAATGGTGTGCTGTCTTTGATCACTAGCAACACATATGTTTGCTGTTAATTTACTTTTGCATCTCAGTTCCCAGTGTAGGAATAACTAAATTAAAACTTAATCCAAGAAGGATGCACGGAGGTGAAAAATCTTTATTAGTCACAATACTGTGTGTGTGTGTGTGTGTGTGCACGCACTTTGCTTCTAACCTATAGTTCTGAGCCGCTATGTATTGACAAATGAATATGAGACATTTATTGGCTCTGTGGGACTCGCACAAAGGGCTTTGATTGGCTGGAACTCCTGCTTTGTTTGAAGGTTATGTGAAGACTTTGTCATTCACCGTCAGCACGCTGACAAGCTCTGTCCTCTGAAAGGTTTGTCTGGATTCTAGCAGACAAACACAAGACACACGGCATGTGATGTTCAATTATTTTGTCCCATCACTATCACTCATTAAAAGGCCTGCATGATCCACAGCTTTTGTCACTGGTCACTCAGGGTCCCAGGATTGGCAAGAGTTTAATAATCAATAAATATTATGCGATTGCATGGATTGGAACATAGATCTCTGCAGTTCTGCCTCAAAACCAGGGCTTGCAAGATACTGCAAATATGGAACAAAGGATAGTATTATTTAGTAAGGCGTATGGATGGATGAATCTATCCATTTCAGTTTCTCTCATTTTCCCAGTCTCGGGTTCAGTTTGCCCCATTTCTGTATCAGCTTGCAATTTTGTTTTAAAAGTCCTCATGAAAAATTGGCAGCATTTTAGGGCACATCTGCAGTTTTACCTAATATACACACTTCCGTAAAATGTTAAAAGGCACAAAAAGCCATTGGTTGATAAAAGGGTAGGAAGGAATATGAAATCCTGGCCCTGCTATGAACAAATGCAGAAGATTACCTGATTTATGAGGATTTATAAAATTTCAAGGTGCCCAAGGCAGAAGACTCTGCAGGTAACAATGAGTATATATTTGATTATGGGCTTAGGGGGGAGAGACAGAGAGAGAATGGTCCATCAAGTCTCAATCATTCTTTTAGAAACTGTCCTGAAAATAGACTTTTTCCATTACTGGTAAACAGAGCTTGCTCTGTGGAAAAAAATAAGATTGCAATTCCTGGATGCAACAGGAAGTGACCCTTCTTCTTAGTTCAAGTTTAAGGATAGTGTAGGGATTGCAAACATGGTACCCTCCTGGTTTTGGGAGGGTACATCTCCCACACACCCCACACACTGTTGGACATGCTGTCTGGGGCCAAAGGGAGTTGTAGGTCAACAACATCCAGAGGGGAGCACATTGGCTATTGCTTAGAATAATAGAAGGTACCACAAGGGTCATCTAGTCCAACCCTCTGCAATGCAGGAATCTTTTGCCCAGTGTGGGGCTCATACCCACAACTCTGAAATTAAGAGTCTCATGCTCTACTGACTAAGCTATCCCCCCAGCTATCTGAGCTATATCTCAGATATAGTGGCATGCCCATAGCCTGGCATTCCATCCCAGTTGCAGCTTGCCACTGTACAGAGCTCAAACTTTGGCCTTTCTTGTGAGAGGTATACTTCATGGTTCTGCTTTCGAATGTTTGCCTTTTTTAATTTTTAACAACGTCCAATTTCAAGCCTTCCTCAGTATTCAGCTTGCTTTTAACTATGCCTGCACCGTGTTTCTGCACAAAAAAGTACTAAGTACTTCTGAATGATCTAGAATTATTTTAAACATTTTGGGGGTTAAATTGTTATAGGGCTTATCCACACATAATTTGCCATTTGCTCTGATTGAGCTTTAAAGAAATGTACATGTGTCCTCTCTACCCAAAAACCTTCTTTTTAAAAGGATCAATGTGTCTTTGAATATGTAAGGTCACTTCCAAGTGACCAATTTATTGAACATTCATTCAGATTTGTTGCAGGGAGGTTAGATGCTGTTGCAATCTCACACTTTCCAGTGCATTCTCCCATGACTTTCCTTATAGAATTACTTTGGTTTTTTTTCAAAGCAGGTTGTTCTACAAAAGCTCCAACACAATTTTGTGCAACCTGAATTTACCAGTATTGGACCGAATCCCACCTGAACATAGCAGAAGTATCCTAGGAATATCCTAGTATCCTTAGGAAGTGTCCTAAGTTCTGAATTTCAGCTTTTCAGCTGCAGTGGGAAAAATATTGACAATTCCCTTGTTTTGCAGAGCAAAAGCACAAATGTTCAGTTTTCATACTTTTTTATTGGGGGGGGGGAGAGGGATCTTGGTTTTTAATAATATCCTGGCCGAGGCTGATGGGAGTTGTAGTCCACAACAGGTTGGCACCAGGTTGGCAAAGGCTGCCATAACCATATGCCGTCCTCCTATGAAAGCTCAAAGAATGTGGAATAAAAGAACTTAGCATAAGTGAATAGCAACCACCCGACTGATGCTACCATTCAAGACATTAATCCAATTTACACTGTGTAAATTGAGAAAAGGAGTGCAAACACAAATTGTGAGTCAAGGACCTGCCACCCGCATAGAGGTAAATAAGACACAAGGACACATGTATTTTAGGTTAATGGGTTAAATAAGGCCACAACTTTATTGGTTACAGCATGTGAGTGGTATTGGCTTAGGCATTGGATCAAACAATCTATACATGACTCCACCCCGTGAGTCTTTCGAGGGTTAACAACCAGTGGGAGGAGCTTGTTGATGCAAATACAACTGGAAGCTTCCCCTGACGTCACCGGGGGGGTCGTGCCATGGCCTTAGCCACCAGCAGGGCATCGGACAGGATCCACGACCGCCGAATCCCTTTAACGGAATACCCAAACACGGGGAGGGGTAGGTGCTGGCCACAAGCTGCCCTCCAACACACAACACATATTCCAATGCCTAACCACCAATACCAGAAAAGTTGTGGCGATTTGCTACGAGGTAGGCGAAAAACCAAGAGGCTGGTGCCAGTTTGCCAAATGGATAAAAATTCCTACCAGGCCCCCTGGGCAACCAAGGCAACCAACGAAAGTCCATAGCAAGATCAAAAGCATAGATATGACCTAAAGGGAGGGTGGGCGGGAGATCCAATGAAAACAGGAAGCAGAATGGGGATCCAGCGCTGCCGCGGCCACTTAGATGCAGCTAAACCCCGCCCCCAAGCCAGCCCTATTGGCTAGCTGAAGGGCTTGGCACGGCAGCTGGTGAAAGGTGATGCAGGGGGCCGAATACGCAGGGGAACCGCTCCCGCTCACAACTCCTCCCCTCTGTAAGGAGGAGATGTCCTATGGAGAGAGAAATGGGTGTTTGTATGGGTGGTCCAGCCCTTACTTCAAAATAGATATGTTTACAGTTAATTTAATCAGGCATTTGATATATATATATATATATATATATATATATATATATATATATATGCCTTGTCTTTACACAAAAGAAGCGTTTTGTGTGTATAGGATTTGGCATGCCAGTTTTGTTCCCTAATAAACCCGCATTCTCAGGAAAGAGATTAGGATCCGGACAAAGGCCGTTGGCATCACAGATGCCAGACAAATGTCATTTTCTGGCTACATTTGAAAACCCAGTGCTCTGAAACTTCCCCCTGAGTGGAATTAATTTGCCAGAAAAAAATTAATTCACAGAGTTCGGCTCATGCAGTGGCCTAAAAAGAAAACAACTTCAGAATTCTGCTATGGCTCATCATACTTGATGAAGGTAATGAAGGCAAAAGAAAGAAAGAAAGAAAGAAAGAAAGAAAGAAAGAAAGAAAGAAAGAAAGCGGGAGGGAGGGAAGGAGACAAAACTAATAATTTTGCATATGTTGGGAGAATGATAGAATTGTAGAGCTAGAAGGGACCCTTAAGGTCATCTAGTCCAACCCCCTGTAATACAGGAATAATAACCAATTGGAGATAGTAAGTTTCCTGTACCTCCATTAATTCTTCATTGTCCACATGACATTTTCTTCTTAATCACTGCCTGCCCACCCTTTTCTCTCCCCGGGTCTGGATTTTCTCATACATTCTCCTTTCCGGGGTATCCCTGGGCACATAGGTGCCAACTCCCTGGAGCCCTAGGTGCCTGAGCACCCACAGAATTCCCCATGAAGGGACCGGGCACCCACACATTTCAACACCAGGACCATGCACACTGCATGACACCCACAGACCCAGGCACCCATGGTTATGGGGCCAAGTTGGCACTCCTGACTCCATCCATCATTAACTGCCGGCCACCCTCCAAAATTCTTGCCACTTCTGCATAGACGTGTGTACAGTTGGGCATTGGTCTTCCACGGCTGCCCACATGACATTGCTGAAGATTTATCTTCCTTTGCTAAAACGAGTCATTGGATTCATCTCTTTCAGTATCATAGGTCTTCATTCAGTCAAATAAACCATATTTTGATTACCACCCTGGAAAGATATAAATGCTAAATACTGTTTAACTTTATTTTACGAGATGGAAATATATATATTTTTTCCTTTTCTAGTGACCTTTTATTGCCTTGCGAATAAAAAAATAATTTACCAGGCAGAAATAACAGCCAGAGGAAGAGGCGATTTATGAGCATGCCAACTCCACTAAAACCAAAGGATAAACATAATGGTCTCAGAACAAAAAATAGTGGATTATCTATTTCGGTAGTCTCAAAACTCGGGGGTGGAAAACCCACATTGGCTCCCAAAATCAGAGGCTACCTCATTTCATTACTCTGTAGGGGAAAGAGCATTTGCCACTCCTCTTTGTATTTAAAACTCTTGCCTGCTAATCAGAAAAAAATTAACTAGCTTAGTATGAACTTTATACTTTAGACAAGCCTGTAACTGTTAATGAAATGGGAGAGGAAGTGGAACCAGCAGCTACTTGGGGTCCTAGCATGTCACTAAGGATTGCTTTTGTAAGTTCTACATTTTGCTTTGCTGAAGTATAAAGGGGCTTTTTGGAGGCTTAGATGACCCCCCCCCCAATTCATTGAAAGAATGGGTCATGGGTGTTGTGGGGGGCAGAGGCTAGACTTACCCCTCCCCACCAACATGCCCAGAGACCATGCCCCCCACCCCATTCCATCTATGTGAAAAGTATCTACACACATATCAAAGTACAGTGGTACCTCGGGTTACAGACACTTCAGGTTACAGACACTTCAGGTTACATACTCCGCTAACCCAAAAATAGTACCTCGGGTTAAGAACTTTGCTTCAGGATGAAAATGAAATCGTGTGGCAGTGGTGGCGGGGCGGCACAGTGGCAGCAGGAGGCCCCATTAGCTAAAGTGGTACCTCAGGTTAAGAACAGTTTCAGGTTAAGAACAGAGCTCCAGAACTTCTTAACCCGAGGTACCACTGTATTCACACAGGACAGGACTGGGGAGCTTTTGGCTCTCTAAACGGACTACAACTCCCATAATCCCTAACAGCTGACTCTGCTGGCTAGGGATGATGGGAATTGCAGTTCAACAACATCTGGAGGGCCAAAGGTTCCCCAGCCCTGACAAAGAATTCCCATCTCTCAGATGGAGGAACAGTTTATGTGTAGTGACCCTTCCGCATGCTGTCTGAATGTGCAGATAGCGGGTTGGCATGGCTACCGAGTACATTGGCAGGGGGGACACAGCCAGCCCACAAGACTACACCACAATGCTAATGCATTCTTTCAAGATGGCATTATCTGAACTCTGCCGGAACCGGGGGATGAAAAGCCAGCGGGTTCGGCCCCAGCCGGAGCATCTCCCCTCTCAGCCTTGCCGCTGCGGAGATCCATCAGTCATCCTCCTCCGACGTGCGTCTGTGACTCAAGCTGCTGTGCAGGCTTGAGCACACATTACTCAGCAGTGTAAACTGCACAACAGATCAGGCCTGAGGCGTGGATACGATACTAAACTACGCATTTATTCTACATAAATCAGGACAAAGAAAACATGGCTTCTCTCCTTGCCGTTCTTCTCGGAGAGAGAGAAAACAAAAGCAATACAGAGCGGAAGTTCTGCTCACGCCAGCAATCTGTGCTGGAATGTAAACAGACATGTGACATGTAACAAGCCACATATCTGCAGCAAAGGGTGGAATGGAATTCCCAACAAAATCTCCTTCTTAGAACTTACTGCTACATAGTGGTCAACAGCATGCATTTTTCAGCAAAAGGGCCACATTGGGAGGTAGAAGTTCAAACTGTAGAAGGAGCTAAGGGTGCAAGCCCATCTACTGTGGACCGATCGTCACATCTTTGGCCAGATGGATCACCTAACAGTAGCTCCTCCATGCCATATGAATTTTAGTTAGCCTTTATTCAGCCTGTAATTATGCTCAGTAGAAGGATATAGGTGCTGCAAGCTGTGATTTGGCGTCTAGCGCATTCATTGAAGCCGTGAGGTTTATGAATGCAAATGAGCTGAAGTCTTCTAACAGTTGTTGCTATTGGAGCTCACGTCTCTCAGGAAGAGAAGCGCATAGCAACATTGTGAAGCGGTCCATAAATGGTGGAAAGAATGGATCAGAGCAGTTTCAGAGTGGTTCAGATAGATTATAACAATGATGATGGGCATAACCTGTAGTAGTAGTAGTAGTAGTAATAATGATGATGATGATGATGATGTAATAATTTTTAATTTATATCCCACCCATCTGGCTGGGTTTCCCCAGCCACTCTGGGCAACATATAAACCACAACAAAACATCAAACATTAAAAAAACAAGATATCCTATACAAGCAAAAAACAAACCAATAAATCAATAAAAACCAATAACAATGATAATAACAATAATAATATTAAAGTAACTGCCAAGCCCAACTAAACATTTAACCAACACCAGCGCGACAAAAATGAAACAGACAAACCAAAATTAGAACCATTTAAAACATCTTTAAACATTTTAGCCAGTTGCCCCAGCCCAAGAGTTGTTCCAGCCCTGTTCCTCTGGCCTCCCATGAGCCTCTTTTAGCTGTTCAGGGTGAGTGTGGGCCCCGCCCCCTAGGCCAGGTGGGAATTGGCCTTGTAGCAGGGAAGAAGAGAAGTTGAGGAGTTTGGATTTGATATCCCGCTTTATCACTACCCGAAGGAGTCTCAAAGCGGCTAACATTCTCCTTTCCCTTCCTCCCCCACAACAAACACTCTGTGAGGTGAGTGGGGCTGAGAGACTTCAAAGAAGTGTGACTAGCCCAAGGTCACCCAGCAGCTGCATGTGGAGGAGCGGAGACGCGAACCCAGTTCACCAGATTACGAGTCTACCACTCTTAACCACTACACCACACTGGCTCTTGCTTCCAGCACTCAGGCAGCATCCTGTGGGGGTCTTCCTTTTTGATCAGAAAACTTCTGTATTAATTTTGTTATGGAAAAATCCTTCATATTTCTGGATGCTCATGCACTTTTAAGTTATATTCCTGTGGCGCGGGGACTAACTGCTGGACAGGAAAAGCATGCAAAGAGACTTACGATCCAAGGCTGGAAGGGTAATGCCCGCCATCCGTGGACTCCATGGTTTGAAGACCTTCCTGCACTTGAACGTATGTTATCATCATCAGTGTTTGCAGGGAAGAGCTCCGTCGGCAGCATGGCCCAGGGAAATATTTCGGAGGCTGTTGAAGTTGCTCATCTCGACGCGAGTCTCTTTTCAAGTGTGCTGAAAATTCCAGTATAAATATTTATAAGTGTATGAATGCCTAATAGAATGTAGAGTTTAATTGCATTCCATTATTTATAAGAAGCCATTTATTAATTTATTTAAAATGTACATTTTAAATACAGCGCCCTAATGCTCGGCCAGTTTCAGATTTCACTGGCCATTCGATAGGGAACTTGAAAGGAAAGGAGTGTCGCTGGGATATTCAAGCGCTCAGCACAAATATTGTTTAATGAACGTGCAGAGATTTACCTAACGGCCTCTTTTTGCAGCCTTGGCTCTAGATCGGGAGGACGGGAGAGCTCCTTCCTTCCAAAGGGAGCTTTAGAGGGAAAGCAGTGGAAGGAAGCCAAAATCAAGCAGATACAGGTGTGCAGATCTTTTGGACTGCCGATCATTTGTTCATAAGCTCTTCTCTGCCCTGTATTCACACCATACATTTAAAGAACATTCTACGCCCAAATAATTCTGGGAGCTGTGGTTTGTTAAGTGTAGCTCTGTATGGGGTAAGCCATAGTTCCCAGGATTCTTGGAGGGATGTGTGTGCTTTAAATGTATGGTGCAGATGACGCAGTTCTATTTATCTTAGCCCACACCCATACGTTTAAAACAGTATCAATGGGACGCAGGTGGCGCTGTGGTCAGGGGCGGAGGAAGGTGGGGCGATAGGAGCGTACCACCCTCATTGGCGCGATCCTGGGGGGGGTTCCATCGCAGGTGTGCAGGCTGCGTGCCACGCCCCATAATGTGTGCCACGCCCCCAGTATAGGTGCCCCGCCCCTTTGGACGGCGTGCCACACCCCTGGGACGCGTGCCAGCCCCGCCCCCTGCTCCCCGCCCCAGTGCCGGAGAATGAAGCTCCGCCACTGGCTGTGGTCTAAACCACAGAGCCTAGGGCTTGCTGATCAGAAGGTCAGCGGTTCGAATCCTCGCGATGAGGTGAGCTCCCGTTGTTCGGTCCCAGCTCCTGCCCACCTAGCAGTTCGAAAGCATGTCAAAAGTGCAAGTAGATAAATAGGTACCGCTCAGGTGGGAAGGTAAACAGCGTTTCCGTGTGATGCTCTGGTTCGCCAGAAGCAGCTTTGTCATGCTAGCCACATGACCCGGAAGCTGTATACCGGCTCCCTCGGCCAATAAAGCGAGATGAGCGCCGCAACCCCAGAGTTGTCCGCGACTGGACCTAATGGTCAGGGGTCCCTTTACCTTTACCTTTACCATGCCACTTTAAGCAGTCATGACATTCCCCCAAGAATTCTGGGAGATTTGGTTTGTTCAGGGTGCCAAGAGTTGTTAGGAGATCCCCCAATTCCACACCCAGAGCAATAATTTTTCGTAGAGAGACAAACAAAACTGCTGCCTTGAATTTGCACCCATTGCATGGCTAGAAGTTTGCCAGTTTGCCTATGCAGTACAGACCTTATCACCAGCTGGGTGGCTGGTTAACTATCAGAGTCCTTTCTTATTGATCTGCCCGAAATCTTTTCTCACTTTGCAGATGCGAGTGGCTTGAAGGAACGCTACCCGAAATGTTTAAATTCCACATTCCTGAAGCCAGCTCTTAAGCTGAAGGTGTTTAGGCATCTCTAAGGTACTATCAGCCGGCCTGGTCATAAATCACTGAGCCTTGTTGTTTACTACTCTGACTGATCTCCAGAACTAGGATCAATGCAGCTCATTCCTCAGATCTGAAACAAGCACATATAAGAGAAGATGTCAGGAAAGACCATCTTAAAAAGAAGGTCATGCCTAACCATGTCTCAGTCCCTAGAAATATTTCTTACAGCCCCCCCTGGGAAAGATTACATAGTGTTGCTTGGAGGGCGACATTGTGCCGGCTGGGAAGACAAGTCCAATCGTTTTGTGTTGCTGTTGTTATTTTAATGGATCCTGTAACACAAGGGTGAGGAAAGTTTCTGCTGAGAGCCACATTCCCTTGGAGGTAATCTGTTGGAGGATGCAAGTCAGCAGTGGGTGGGGCCAGAACGAAGGTGGGTGGGTGTGATGAATCAGGTTATAGTTAGGGGCTGTTTAGAGACCCATGGTGTTTTAAGGGTTAATGGAATCCCCAGTTAGAGTGACAGACACCCTTGGGAGGCGGGACATTCCACTATTTAAAAGGAGGGAGCAGCCGTTAGGGTGGTTGATTGGGGGGTTGGAGTGTGGTGACTGAAGAAGGAGGGTGTGTGGAGACGATAGGTTTAGGTTAGGTTAGGAACATTAAAGATGTGTTTATGTTTATGTTGATGAAACAAAGAATATACACTGATAACAATCTAAGCTTATGAACCTATACTTCAACCGCTATGCTTTGTACTAAATAAAGATCTCTTGTTTTTGAGCCAAGTCGTCGTTCTTTTGGTCCAGCAGGTTATCTAAGCTCTTGAGGAGGGGAGTTCAGGAAAAGGGCAAAACTAATCTGAAAGAAGATAGTTTGTGTCTTAGAATTCCCTCAGGAGGGGCTAGTGGGCAAGAAACCTGGGTTTGCCACAAAGTTGCTAAGAGGGCTTAGTCCAGTGTTTTTCAACCTTTTTTGGGCAAGGGCACACTTGTTTTATGAAAAAAATCACGAGGCACACCACCATTAGAAAATGTTAAAAAATTTAATTCTGTGCCTATATTGACTATATATAAAGTAATTCTCTTGAATAGGAATCAAATCAACACAATTTTCCCACGGCACACCAGGCAACATCTCGCGGCACACTAGTGTGCCGCGGAACAGTGGTTGAAAAACACTGGCTTAGTCAACTGGTATAGTGAGGGGATCTAATAAAGAGAGGCCCTGAACTATAGGCAAAAGAGAGGTTTAACCCCAAAGCCCAGAGCAGTGGAAATAACCGGCCACGTCCGCTGGACAGTAAAACCCCTGTTACTAAGAGATTCCCAGTTTATTTAATAAAGGGAAAGACATTAACAGACGGACCTCAAAGGGACAGGTGGGGTGAGAGTTAATTTAACCCAGAACACCTGAGTAAAAACGTAACTTAGTAACAAGGGGAGAGTTTGAGGTGGAGGTTCGTCACAGTGGGCCACTCCTTTTCTCTTTCCATTTCCCCCCTTTGTCTCTTTCTCATTCTCCTTCTCTCCTGCCCCCTCTATCCTTCTTCCTCCAAACCTGGTGGGCTGCTGACAGAGGGGTAGATCACCAGTTGCAGGAACCAAAGGAGGGGAGAGGGCACTTGTGCTTGAGCTCATGTTGGGCTCGTGTTCTTACATTTTCACTCTTGATCAAACAAAATAATTCCATGCCACTATTTCATCTCTCCACCCATTTGGGTTCCCCCTCTCTCATCCTTCTTCCCCTTTGGACTCCCCCACCCTGGTGTAAATTTACCAGGGGTCAGCAAACTTTTTCAGCAGGGGACCAGTCCACTGTCCCTCAGACCTTGTGGGGGGCCAGACTATATACTGGGGGGAAAAGATGAACAAATTTCTATGCCCTACAAATAACCCAGAGATGCATTTTAAATAAAAGCACACATTCTACTCATGTAAAAACACCAGGCAGGCCCCACAAATAACCCAGAGATGCATTTTAAATAAAAGGACACATTCTACTCATGTAAAAACATGCTGATTCCTGGACTGTCTGTGGGCCGAATTAAGTAGGCGATTGGGCTGGATCTGGCCCCCGGGCCTTAGTTTGCCTACCCACGATTTAGGCAGAGGTTATCCACCCTGTCCATAAAGCAAGTCTCAGCCATGATTTACCCTCCTTCCTTGTATCAATAAGGATAATGATCCATTTTAAAAGGCAAAAGGGTTATAACTGTGGAAGCAAACACTACCTCTCTAGTGTGCATACCCAATGATGGTCAACCCCCCCCCCCCCCAAAAAAAAATCTCTTTTGCAAAAGCTTCCAGGCAAGCAAATTCCCACTAACTAATGCTGATTGCAGTCCTCTTTGAGAAGAAATAATGGAAAGGAATCAGCTGATGAAGGAAATGAATGGTGTCCAATTACAGCAAATAGTGATAAATAGAAACACATTGGAGTTGCTTACTCTCACACTAATTTAAACCAGTCAGTCTAATGTTTGTTTGTTTGTTTGTTTGTGCTCTCTCTCTCTCTCTCTATAGGACAACTTGTTGTTCCGAATCCAATGTTTAAAATGATCAGTTGGGAGGAGTACATCTGTCTGATCAGCAAGCAGATAGCAACGCTTGGTGGTTGTAAGGAGACAAATGCCAGCTCAGCTTAAACTGCTACCAATCTCTGCTTCTTCGCAAGCTCTGTTTTGGGCATTTATTTTACTGACGTGACTCTTAATTCTCACAAGGAAAGCGGGGGGGGGGGAGCACCCTCTCTGGCCCCCTTCACTGCATCAGTGTCCCGTAAGTTGAAAAGTGGACGGCCTTCGCAGCAGGGAGACTCCCCTATTCATGGATGTAGTGTGAATGGCCTCTCTCTTAAGGGACATGTCTGCTCTGTAATTCGAAGTGCCTTTGTGAGTGTCTGGAGGCGGTTGGAGGATGGGTGGCGGCCAACGGATTGAGGCTGAATCCTGACAACACAGAAGTACTGTTCTTGGGGGACAGGGGGCGGGCTGGTGTGGAGGACTCCCTGGTCCTGAATGGGGTAATTGTGCCCCTGAAGGACCAAGTGCACAGCCTGGGAGTCATTTTGGACTCACAGCTGTCCATGGAGGCGCAGGTTAATTCTGTGTCCAGGGCGGCTGTCTACCAGCTCCATCTGGTACGCAGGCTGAGACCCTACCTGCCCGCAGACTGTCTTGCCAGAATGGTGCATGCTCTAGTTATCTCCTGCTTGGACTACTGCAATGCGCTCTACGTGACCCAGAAACTACAATTAATTCAGAACGTGGCAGCTAGACTGGTGACTGGGAGCAGCCGCCGGGACCACCTAACACTGGTCTGGAATGACCTACATTGGCTCCCAGTATGTTTCCAAGCACAATTCAAAGTGTTGGTGCTGACCTTTAAAGCCCTAAACAGCCTCAGCCCAGTATACCTGAAGGAGCATCTCCACCCCCATCATTCTGCCCAGACACTGAGGTCCAGCGCTGAGGGCCTTCTGGCGGTTCCCTCACTGAGAGAAGCGAAGCTACAGGGAACCAGGCAGAGGGACTTGTCAGTAGTGGCGCCCACCCTGTGGAACGCCCTCCCATCAGATGTCAAAGAAATAAACAACTATCTGACATTTAGAAGACATCTGAAGGCAGCCCTGTTTAGCGAAGTTTTTAATGAATGATGTTTTAATTTGTATTTTTAATCTTTTGTTGGAAGCCGCCCAGAGTGGCTGGGGAAACACAGCCAAATGGGTGGGGTATCAATAATACTGGTAAATTATTATTACTGTTATATTATTATTCTAAAGTCCTCTCCCATCTCTGGGTGTACATACCTCCATAGCTCAGCGGGAATGAGTTCACCCCTTCGTCTTGCTTGGGTAGCAAGTCAAAGCTGCTAGGTTGAGTTGCTGTCCTGTTGACATAAACACAGCCGTTGACAGTTCTCCTGACTCCTGCAACTTCCTGGTATTAGGGTGGACCTGGTAGCCAGTAATTTTAATGATTCTGTCCTGGTTTTAATGTTTCTTTTATTAAATAATGTTTTTTTTTCTGTTGCTGCGCACCACTCTGATAAGTAAATACCTTTATGTAAAGTGTGCAGATACTTCTATAAATAAATAAATAAACAAACAGAAGCCTCTGTGAGAGGTCATATGCTCCTTTGGGAGAGAGGGGGACTCCTTTCTCTTCCACTTCCCTTCCTGCTAGCAGTGCTGTTAATTGCACAGATTAATCAGTTAATGCCTATGCCATAGTTTTAATGAAGCTGAACAGAAAGCAAATAGATTCTCACGTGTATTTCCATTGTCTGTATGGTAAACATTCTATGAGGGACAAACAGTCGCACTACCCACGTCTGCATTAGCTCCGTTGCAGCTGTGGAAACATCTGTCGCTACACACCGAGGCGGCTGATGTCATTGCGGGAATGGATAAGGCGACAATATCTGCTCTTCCCCGGTGGCGACAGGCAGCCTTTCCTTAGCATTTAAGTTTCCGGAGAGACGCCTCGTTATTTCAAATTGATGGAGAAGGAAAGGAATCTGAAAAGACACCATATGAAGGTAGATTCTAGTATTGTATTGGGGGAAGGTTTGTGTGTGGGGGGGAGGGAGCAGTTCAAGAACAAAACAGCTGGATTCTCCAGGTTTAAAGTATCCATATTGCAGCCTGTCCTTATACTGAGCTGCCTCATACTGAGTGACATCATGGGTGAATCTAGTTCCATATTCTCCACAGAATATGGCAGTTTCAGGTATAATAGCAGTTTCAGGTAAGGGGCATTCAACTTGGCACCTTCCGCATGAAAAGCAGATGCTCTATAAAGGAGCTTTTACCCTCCCGCTCAATGGATGCCAAACCTTCAGCTGATTCATACATAGTTGTGTTTTTTTAGTTGGGACACATTTTAGTTGGGACACATTTGGGTGAGCACAGTATCACCTCGTTCTCTTGGAGGGAAGTGTTTCTATGACTGTTGTGAGCATCGTAAAAAGGTAAAAAGGGGTAAAGGACCCCTGGACGGTTAAGTCCAGTCAAAGGCAACTATGGGGTTGCAGCGCTCATCTCAGCTTTCAGGCTGAGGAAACCGGCGTTTGTATACAAACAGCCTTCCGGGTCGTGTGGCCAGCATGACTAAACCGCTTTTAGCACGGCAGGATACTGTGATGGAAACCAGAGTGCATGGAAACGCTGTTTACCTTCCCGCTGCAGCGATACCTATTTATCTATTTGCACTGGCATGCTTTCGAACTGGCTAGGAAGCGTGGAAAATTAAGCTTCTTTAATAAGAAACGATACTTCTCAAAAAGAATTTCAGATGTGAACAAGTTATATCCCTCTAAGAAAAATATCTGACTGCACTATCTAGATTAAACACAGTTGTTTTTGCCCCATACCATACCTTCAGTGTGGGGTAGGTATGGATGAAGCTCAGCCGAAAGTGAGTTTTGCAGGAGCTGGTTTGACAAAGAGGGAAAGGGTCACCTGACATCATTGTAACATCAGGTGATTGACAGGACAATGACCCACTCACCTTTCACACTTGATATGTTGCAGAGTGGGGGAGAGAAAGATCCAGGCTGCTGCTTGCATGCAGTTCCCCACTCCTATGATAAGTAGACACCAGTCAGCACGGCTGTATTAAACTAGAAAAGAACAGCTTCGGACATTGTTGCAGCAGCGCCGTCAGCTGAATGGGGGCATCGTTCTTTCATTCTGCCAGCAGAGCTTCCTGTAACACCTAAAGGAGAATCCGAACTATTATTTATTCATCATAAACCCACTTTAATAACTAAATTATTAACCCAATTTATTTATAGACTAGCCTTGATTACAGGGTGATCCAAGGATGGTTTCCAATAAGTGTCTTAAACACAACAAAACACATGACTGCATAATGAAATGAAATGTTTAAGGAGGGCAGTCAGCAGCCCTCCACTCTTTCCCATCTCAGGCGCTGTGTTGATCTATAAAGGGAGTTGAGGGTCACATAGAGGGGGGAGGCCTTAAGCGCTTCCCCTTTCCTGGTGCCACCCTCCCCTGTATTTGGAGCCTGGCAGGCCATGCGTGGAAACACTCAGACAATACTATGCCGCAGGCCTGTTGCTGTCTGTGAACTGCGTGCCAACTGTTTCCAATTCAAAGTGCTGGTTTTGACCTTAAATAGCTCAGGGCCCCAGTACCTCAAGGGCTCTGTCTCTCCCCATATGAACCGACCCGGACCCTGAGATTGTCATCTGAGGTACTTCTTTGAATGCCCCCTTCCAGAGGACAGCAATATGAGAATGGGCCTTTTCAGTGGTGGCTCCCTGCTTATGGTATGCTCTCCCCAAGGGGGATAACCTAGCATTATTATTATTATTATTATTATTATTATTATTATTATTATTATTATTTGTACCCCGCCCATCTGGCTGAGTTTCCCCAGCCACTCTGGGCGGCTTCCAACAAAAGATTAAAAATACATTAAAATGTCACACATTAAAAACTTCCCTAAACAGGGCTGCCTTCAGATGTCTTCTAAATGTCAGGTAGTTGTTTATCTCTTTGACATCAGAAGGGAGGGCGTTCCACAGGGCAGGGGCCACTACCAAGAAGGCCCTCTGCCTGGTTCCCTGTAACTTGGCTTCTCGCAGGGAGGGAACCACCAGAAGGCCCTCGGCACTGGACCTCAGTGTCCGGGCTGAACGATGGGGGTGGAGGTGCTCCTTCAGGTATACTGGGCCAAGGCCATTTAGGGCTTTAAAGGTCAACACCAGCACTTTGAATTGTGCTCAGAAACGTACTGGGAGCCAATGTAGGTCATTTAAGACCGGTGTTATGTGGTCTCGGTGGCCGCCCCCAGTCACCAGTCTAGCTGCCGCATTCTGGATTAGTTGCAGTTTCCGGGTCACCTTCAAAGGTAGCCCCACGTAGAGTGCATTGCAGTAGTCCAAGTGGGAGATAACTAGAGCATGCATCTTCAGGTGCCAGGCCAAAAGCATTCTTTTTTAACCAGGCTTTTAACTATCTACAGCTTTTTCCTGTGGGTGGGATGTTTTAATGTAGGGTTTTTTTTAATGCAAGTTTTATTATGTTTGTTTTGGGGAGTTTTACTTAACATATTGTAAATCGCTTTGAGTTGACATGGCAAGAAAGCACCAAATAAATTTAATAAGTAATAATAATATAAATCAGTCTCAGGTTGCTCAGGGCTATGTAAGTAAAAACATAAAATTGTGACTGGCAACATATAGGCAGCCAGCACAGATCCTATAGAACAAATGTTAAATGGATGCATGCAGGAGCACCTGTCAGCAGCATTCTGCACCAGCTACAATTTCCAAACCAACTTCAAGGGAAGCCCCACGTAGACTGTATCACAGTAGTCAAGACATGAGGTTACCAGGCCATGAAGCATTGTGGCAAAGCTATCATGGTCCAGAATCTGGGCATATTCACATCTGTGATCTGTGCCTTTCCTCCATGCTAAAAAGTTTTGCAAGCTGAATGCAGAAGCCACACATGCATTTCAGCGGTGGCACTTCAGATAATGTTTAAAGCCAAAACGTCTCTCTGTTTTTAATCCAGTCTGTCTCAGGTTGTCTCAACATAAAATAGAGTCCAGCAAGTCTTACAGGTGGATTGCAACAAGACCAAAAGGTGTGGGTTTGTGAATGTTTTGGAGAGATTTTCTCCTTCCTAGTACACAGCAAAAGTTTGCATTCAATTAGTTTGAGAGTATTTGCTTCTCAAAGCTAAAGTGTTCTGTTTTGCTGAGCTGGGTCATCAGTGGAGGAGCGTAACATCCATCTTGCGGCCTACTTGAGTCAGGTCTTTTAATTAATGACTTGGGAATCTGCTTTATCTTTTAAAAAGATAAAATCTAATTGTGGTTCAAATTAGACTGTCTAATGAACGTGACCACAAAGCAATCGATCAAAAGATATAGGGGGAACAGCGGTGACTACATTAAATAAGCCTCTTGTTTGTTTTGCATAAGTATCTAAGAGGATCATCACTAGGTATATTGATGCTTTCTTTAGTGGAATTTCAGCCAATTATATTCTTGTGCCTCCAAGACTTTTAAGCACACATTTAAAGAATTGCAAGAGCCAAATAAATGCATTGTTCACACACCTTTTTATATGTAGTGTAGGGAGAAAAATACTGAAGGCGGGAACCAGCCAAAGTTAGGGCTTCTAAGAACTAAAGATGACAAGGGGAGTGTTGATCACATTCTGATGTGGAAATCTGTGGGACTCAAAAGTGCTCTGTGGTTCTAGGCATTTGTTTTTTTCCCTCAGAAAGTTACCTCAGTTTCATTAAGAGCATAAATACCCCCTCACTCATACACACTTGAGGATTCATGTTGCAGCATTTACTCAAACACCCTCTGTCTGATTTCCCTTTTCATGATACAGTCCCAAAAACTTCAACTTCCAAGGCCAAAATAGACCAGATGTTGCTGTGCTTATGACCAGTTTTCTGGTTTCCCACAGGCATCTGGTTGGCCACTGAGAGAAGAGGATGTTGAATTCGATGGGCAATTGGCCTGATCCATAGCCTATGTCTTATGTGAATGCATTTGTATATTTTTATTTCAAAACAAAACAGTAAATAGCTGTGATGGGAGGCATCAATGGAGATTGGGACTGCAGTACGGGGGCAGGGGGGCAGGTTAGGAATTAAGCCTTTTGGCTGTGCTGTTTTTCCCAATCGACCCTCCCTCCCATAACCCCCTCAAGCTGCTATTTGCCCCAGGTAGAAAACTGCTGTGATCACAAATTGCTGCTTCCCTTCTGGGCAAACAGCAGGTCAATGATAGAGGGCAGCATTTTTTCTGTCAGGAGGGAAAAGGTGAAGCTCCTTTGCATCCACTGCAGTACAGCAGCTATTTGCTCTCTCTCTCTCTCTCTCTCTCTCTCTCTCTCTCTCTCTCTCTCTCTCTCTCTCTGTGTGTGTGTGTGTGTGTAAAATCCTTGGTGGGCCTTAATGCAGTTTCAGCTGTTTATTTCTAGAATTGTTTAGTTTTATCCATGGTCTTGGCCCAACCCCCAGCCAAGTTAAGTCTTTACTGACAAAGAAGCACTTACAGGATCACAGCTCCAATAGTGCTCCGGATACACACACTTACAAGCTTCTAGCCTCTAGGCAGCTGTCCCCAGATTTGTGCCCTGAGGAGCAGTTGCAGCAACAGAGGGAACCACACACCCCAAGCTTATTGCATTCATCTGATGGCGCACACATGTGTAACCTGAGGGTCTGCCTACCCAGAAGCTGTTGCTGCACTTCCTTCTTCCAGGAGACAGCAGGGTGGGAGATGGCAGGGGTCTACTGGCCCATCCCTTGCCTGAACAGTCTCTTCCTCCTCAGCCACGTCCTGTGCACTTCCGTCCACCTTGGGCTGCCCTGCCCCTTCCTCCTCTTCCTGCCCTGGCTCCTGCCTTGCGGGTGTCACTAAACCCCATAGATCTCCTGGGTCGCTCTCCTGGCCCTCTGCCTCCTCACTCTTCTGAGCCCTGCCACTCCCTGACATTTGTGATGATTCAAAAATAGCCTAGTGGGGAGTAAAGTGGTGCTCCCTTTTGGTTAGGCTAGGAATGAACTGTTTTATGGCATTTGTACAAAGGGCGGACAAACCACGCAGAATCCCAAAAGTTCACAAAGCAGAAGCCGCCAAAGAAGGTGTGCCTTGCAGCTTTAAGGGAAGGCTGCGTTCAACAGCTGCAATATTCAACAATGCAGACTATGGCACAAAGCTGTAAACGGTCATAAAAAGGAATTTGCCAGTCTCAATTCCTAATGGCCGAGAAAGGAATTAATTTCTCCAAACATGGCCCCCTTTTCCTTTAAGGAATATGGGAATAGAGTGGATGTCAGAAGGACAGACGGAGGCCAGGAATAACAGGCATTAGCAGACCAGGAAAGCAGAGATTTTGCTTTTCAATAGTGTCAATCTGTAAAATATGAGATCTCAGAATAAAAGCATTGAATCAGCATAACGAGAAACAAAAGGGGAAGTGCTGTATGCGTCTGCAGGGAGGGGGCACAGAGCAGAACGGCAGAAGCAGAAAAATGAATAAGCGCAATACATTGACAAATGGAGCTCACAGGAAGAAATGCAGCTGTCACATTCAGGTTTGTTTCAGAAACTGGGGGAAACGACATTTATTTGTGCAAGTTATCAGTTTCCTGGAAGGGGAAAAAAGAGTCTATAAAAGACTGCAATGAGCTTGGTACTCTGCTTTCAAAATATTTCTTATTGGCATGAATAATAGTGCTCACCCTTTTCTCAACACTTTGTGGGGTGTTGAAAATGGTTCTGCATGCATTCCCTTGCAACGATTTGGTGAGAGAGGTTGGTGTTATTAGCCCCACATCATAGATGGGAGGCCTGGAGAGGATTTGCCTAAGGCAGGCATAGGCAACCTTCGGCTCTCCAGATGTTTTGGCCTACAACTCCCATGATCCCTAGCTAACAGGACCAGTGGTCAGGGATGATGGGAATTGTAGTCCGAAACATCTGGAGAGCCGAAGGTTGCCTATGCCTGGCCTAAGGCTACTGACTTGAGCCCATAATCCCGGAACCTCATAGAATCTAGCCCATGCTTTAGCCACTGGGCTACTGAGAATGTTCATCTTCTTTGGACACAAACCACCAGAGTCAAGTATAAGCAAGGAAGTTTTCCAGTTTGAGGGGGGCCTTTGGCAAAATGCATTAGGTGGGCCCCCTCCTACATCAGTGGGTTCTGATGGACTTACCTGGTGGTGACAAGAAAAAAAAGTGTTCTGAATCAGTGGCAGGTGGCTAGAAGCCACCATTTAAATTTCCCATAATGCCCCTGGCAAAGTTGTGTCAGGGACATTTAGGGAAAATTAATGTGGTGGCCCCCAGACCCTGGCAGTTTTTAAAAAGAGGGGCTCAAGGCAGGTGTCTGAGGATGCCACACATAGGAGCTAACTCCTAGGGACCAGGGTCCCTTCACCCTCCAATAAAATATTTGAGGGCGCTGGGCCCCCACAAAATTGATGGGCATTGCCATTCAAATAGTGTGTGTGCTGCGTCTTATGATCAATTATGCAGGGTGGGGCTTACCTGCCCCTCCCCCAATATTTTATTCAAGTTGGCACCCCTAATGCCACATGCTGACACCTGAGTATGAGGGCGGAGAGGGGAAAGCTTAGTTTGCCCCTGAATAATTCACACTACATCCGTTTATAATTTTCAGTGCAGCATGTGGCAAACTTCACCGTAAAGAAGGCCTTCCAATACAGGAAGAATACCTCTTCTGAGATGACACTCCCAGCAATGTGCAGACAGCCTATAAAATCAAAGAAATATGCTTCTTGCTTCATAACTATCATTTTTACATGCAAATTCATGCAAATATAATGGTTACTCGGTCAAGAAGCCTATGATTAATAGACTAAGACTGCAGTTCAAACCCACTTTCGGCTGGACCTACAACAGCACGGATCTCCTCATTCTGCCTGCAGCATGGGGTCCCCACCAATAGTAGCAGCCCACAAAAAGCCCCCTAATGGGGCATTCCAGGAGCGAGGTGGGGCTGACCTGACCTGGGATCTGCTGGATCCTGAGCCAGCCCCACTGCTGTCACTTGACATTGGTTGCTACACCAGTTCCAGGTTAGCACAGTAATTTGCTTGCCACCACCCCACTGCCTTCCGACTCAGCTGGCAGAGGCAGATTTAGGGGAGCCTGACTAGTTTGCCCACCGTGGGTGCCAAGCCAAGAGAGTGCTGCAGGGGGTGCTGCAACAATGACCGACAATGGAAGGTGGGAGGCAGGGGGCCGCCAGATTTTGCCGTCCCACAGGGCACCGTCGAAATTTCAAAGCCCGAAGTCTGCCACTGTGGCTGGCATGAGTGGCAGGGCTGTGGATGTGGCGATAACCCTGCTGCTCTCTTTAAACCCGTTGTTGTTGCCCATCCAGGGTTTGGACTGCAGTGTGAGAACCCATTAATCTGGTGACAGGCCTAATTAAAACCATCGCAGAGAGCCTTTGGCAAATCTCTTCTATCAACCTAACTTACTTTTCAGGACTAAACAAAGATGTGCTGTTTGTGATACGATATGTGTCATTCGTAATTGCATCTCACCGTGTGTGTGTGTGTGTGTGTGTGTGTTTGTGTGTGTGTGTGTGTGTGTGTGTGTGTTTTAAATTAATAGGAGGCTTGGCGTGTTTTTCACAGGGATCACAGTGCGTGGGGAGGGGTAGATTTAACCCTTTCCTTCCCTGCCATGGTTCTCTATACCCAGCCAAATGCCTCCCTCCACCTTTCTCCAAAGCTGCTGTTAGCTATAGAAGGAAAGTTTCTATTTGGCACTAATGGAAAGTTTCGTTGCCTAGGGGGCTAGTAGGAAATAAGAAGGGGAGTGATTTTCACTGGACCTGTGGGAAGGGGAAGGGGAAGAATTAAACTGCCCCTCCCCATGTGCTGTGGTTCCAATGAAAATGAAGGGAGCAGGAAGCAAGAGGCTGAGCCCTGGGAGCGTCCTGCTTAAGTGCAGCAGGCACGCCCAAAGCCGCCGCGCCAGTTGGCCGGCGGCCTGGGCACCGCCCCCAGGGCTCGGCCAATCTGTGCCAGGGGATGACCCCATCCCCTGTGCACGTGCAGGGCTCGTGTTACCTGCCTGCAACCCCCCCTCCTTCTTATGGGCGGAAGGGGCATTGGCACTAATGGAAACTTTCGTTGCCTAGGGGGCTAGTAGGAAATAAGAAGGGGAGTGATTTTCACTGGACCTGTGGGAAGGGGAAGGGGAAGAATTAAACTGCCCCTCCCCATGTGCTGTGGTTCCAATGAAAATGATCCTACGGTTTGCCTACTATTAATTTAAATTTGAAAGGAAACAGGCATAGTTGCTAATGACACCCTTAACTTTATGTCTCATTTGCTCCAGACCAGCTGATCGCATCACTTCTCATCCTCCATATTACACTGAGCATGTTGGGGGAATAGAAAATTGTGATATATATGTTTCTCTTTGCTTTAAATATATATATATATATATATATATATATATATATATATATATATATATATATATATAAAGCTCCGGAATGTGTTTAGCCTTCCTGCTATTCATGTATTACACAGCTCTGTGATTCACAACTGTTTCCTGGTTGTTCTGTATTCATTTCATGCAAATAATTGTTGCATTTTTTATTTTATTTTTTATTTTTAACCCACCACCACTATGGCTTTGGAACAAATGATCAATGTCAAACAAATCACTTTGCTGACAAGAAAAGAGATATGGGGCAATATGAGCCTTTCAAATAGTTCAGGCAGGGGGATGTGAAGGATAAGATTAGGATCTAAAAGAGATTTGATCGCCATCATCTCAACAACAGGATGTTGACAGCTAGAATAAATAACTTCTCGGGAGCAACTTGTTAAACTGGGTTAAAAAAAAGGGACGTGTAATGATGTGGCCCACTCCAATACCTCCTCCCAATCAGATTATATTTTATTACTCAGCTGAACTGTGCGGCATGATTCAGTTTGCAGTTAACTAAAGGAGGTCGCGCGGCAGAAGAAACTCATATCTCCTAGAAGCATCTTGGCAGAAATTGCAGAGGGAAGAGAAAGTGGCTGATGTCAGGCAAACACCAGAAGCTGCCTGATAGCTGCCAGGCTATTTGTCCACTGAGGCCCGATTTGTCTGCTCTGACTGGCTGCTGCTGGATTTTCAGAGTCTCAAGCAGAATCTCCCCATCCACCCCACTACCTGGAAGGACTGGTCTACCTCTGACCCATGCCAATTTCATGTGTGCCCTGATCCACGTCAATTCCACATGTGTTGATTTATAAATCCCTTCTGTCTCGTTTCGGCACCAAACAGCTTTTTTAAATATTAAAAAAAAAAATCCATTTGAAAATGTATATTTAAATGCACAAACATGTATTCAAATAATATTTTATCTCAGTGTCTGCATTTTAAATGTATTTTATCTTAAAATATGTATTTTTCAACATATTTGGGTTGGGGTTTATTTATTTTTTAGCTGTGTTGTAAAATTTGGAGACGTGCAAAATCCACAGTGTAATTACGTTTTGTTTTGTGTATTGGTCCAGGAGACCCAAATTAGGCCAATTGAGTTAAAAACATGAACCAAACAAAATTCTCTTTCCTTGCTACACGGTCCCTTTATAACCCAGGGCTCCAGGGATTGAACCTGGGCCCTTCTGCATGAGAAGCATGTGTCCTACCACTGTGCAATAGTCTCTCTCCTTAAATTAAATATATTTTAAAAATGAAGAGATGAAAGGGCCCTTTCCACACCCTTTCTAGAAAACAGCATGATCTTTGAAATCTAGCTAAGACATCTAATGCCTTGGGTGCTATCCTTCATGGGCCTATTTTCATATGCCTGGCAATTAGCTTGCCACTGGGAATCTGAACCCCACAGAGGCCGTGTTAGCCACTTGTGCAAATGGTCTGGGACAATTTTATCTATGCCAAGGGGAATGTGCCATTCTGGGGTGGCATTAGGCTTATCTCCTGGTGGGTCCAAGTGTGATGCTCACCTGGCTCAACTGGAATGTACATCCTTGAATAAAGGACAATGCTACTTGTGCTTGGGTCCTGCTTGAAGGTTCTCCTCAGGCATCTTGTTGGCCACTGTGAGAACAGGATACTGGACTTCCGGAGGAGGAAATGGCAGATTGACTGTCTTCCTGTTGGTTCTCCACTGATGGAAGATAATTGTGTGGTGACTGAAGGTCTGGCTATCAAATCACTCTGGCTCATCTTTAGGTTCTTACAAATTCTGGACTAGAGATGGACCTTTGGTCTGAACCAACAGGGCTCTCCTTATAGTCAACCTGACACTTGTCTAGCCATCTCAGATTTTGAGTTTGCAACGTTGCCTAGGTGGGTGGGTGGGGGCAGGGAAAGAACTTCTGTAGTCCTGCCTTTTTTTCCAAGTTGGCACTGTGTCTCAGCCAATTCAGAAGAGACCACGCAGTCCAGCAGCATTCAGAAAATAGCAATTAGACGGTCACCTAAAATGAATGAGTAACCTGTTCCCCAGCGGGAGTCATACACTGCTGTAATTATGAAGGAGACAGTAGATGCACCAGAAGGCCACAGTGAGAAAAATAAATTAAAATTAGACCAGTTCACAATTGCTCTGTTCTCAGCAGACCAGCTTAGTGTGCCTGATTGGGATTTTAAGCAGCACGCTCTGAATTCCAGTGTTTTCTTCTTCTTTTAATAATAATAATAATTATTATTATTCTTTTCTTTTTTCCGAGGGGCAGCTCATGCTTCATCTTGGCTTTCCCTGAATGCATTCTTCCTCCCAATAACTGTTGACAGGTCTAGCCCTGTAACCATCTGCCTCGTGAAGTAATGAGACCAAATGAAATGGAGCCTGGGAAGAAATGGGGGTGGGGGGAATTAACATTCTTTCCTTAATCTATTAATAACTGAAAAGTGTTGATTTTGGTGACAGCCTGATACTTGATTGTGAAGCATATTGGTTAATTAGGAGAATCATAATGAAGGTTAGATGAAAATGTGTACATCCCTCCAGAAATATACATTTTTTAAAAATATATATATGAAAGAAAATAAGCACAGTATGATTTATTCTCACAGGAGGGGGGAAAATCCTCTTCACAAGAATGTACGAAAAATACTAATAAAAGAAAGCAAAATTTGTTTTTCAACCCATTTGTTGTTTTTTACTGAGGAAAACACATCTGTACAGCTAAAATGAGGCTGCAGCTTAAAGTCTCTCACAAATGGAAGGATTTGCAAGCTCCCCTCACCCTCAGCAGTTTGAGGTGTTGCTTGGTGACAATGTCTTGCATAACAGGAGCCTGGCCATGAAAACATATGAATTGCTTTTTTACTTTCCTTTTGGTTGTTGATATGGTGTGAGAAAAATTCAATGCCTCTCCCACATAGATCTATGACTGGCAGTACGCTGCTCATTTTCAGGAATCTCTCCCCCCCCAAAAAAAAACCCAAGGTGGAGCTACTTAAGAGAAAGCAAGCCGTCACAGCAGAAGATGCAGATTCATTCCTGGCAGTTGGAGTGCAACAACATCTAGAGGGCCACATGTTTGAGGCCTCTGCAAGCCTTCATCTACCTTAACCTCATCCCCTCCTTCACCTTTGCTTCCGCTTTGACTTTCTGAGTCAACCTGCAATGCTATACCCACTTAACTGGGAGAAAGGATTGTGTTGTTAGCGACTTCTTTTGATCTCACAGTTTTGAGACTTGGTCAAATAGCCTGATGCCATTTCTAGAGAGGGACCTGGAACTTTTCTAGAGAGGGACCTGGAGCTGAATTCCTACCTGTGTCCATGAACTCCCCTACCCACTGACCAGGATCCTTTCGATAGACAAATTTCAAGTCTCCTGAGAGCTACTTTTGTGATGGCTAAATTAATTAGCGAGCTCAACATTTAATTGTCAGATGTTTATCCTTCCTCTTACTAGTGCGTGGCATTTCCTGGCATCTGTCATAACTCATCGCTGTCACCAAGGAAACGTTAAATTCACATATAGATGACTCATATTTAGGGAGGGAAGAGAAATTCAATGCAGTTCACATTTAAAGGTGAACCTTCCTAATTTGCATCTTCCCAAACAGCACCCAGACAGAAACACTGCCATCCTTTGAGATTCACACGTCTCTGAATTATCCAACCAAGGATGGTGCAGAAATGCATATTTTAGGGTAAAATGTGCATAAAGTTGCATGTCTTCATGAAAATAACAAAAGTGCATTTTCTTCAGGGAGGCCAAGCCTTATGAAGAACAATTGAGGGAGATGGAAATGTTTAGCCTGGATGAGTGGAGAATGAATGGAGATAGGATAGCCAACTTCAAATATCTCAAGGGCTTTCTCCTTTTCCAGAGGGTAGAACTCGAACCAGTGGCTTCAGGTTACAAAAAAAAGGAGATTCTGACGATACACCAGGACGAACTTTCTGTCAGTAAGTTTTGTTTGACACTGGAACGGACTCCCTCAGGAGGCTGTGGACTTTTCTTCATCGGAGGTTTTTAAAGCGGAGGTTGGAGGGCCATCTGTCATGGATGCTTCAATTGAGATTCCTGCATTGCAGGGGGTTGGACTAGATGACCCTCAAGGTCCCTTCCAAATCTACAATTCTATGAAGCAATACAAAACCAGTTGTGTCCTCGGTGCTGGGGATTTCAGGTCTTCACTATGTATTTGGGCAAAAGCTTAGTGCAGGACATATATTACACAAGCTGCGAATGCACTGCATCAGATCAGAAATGAGTCCTGGGCCTCTTTTGATCCACAAGGTGGTGCCACTGTGATAAGCATTCTAGAGCAGAGCAAATGCAAGAGAAGGAGGAGGTTAAATGGCAGTATACTAATTACTAATATTCAGGATCTGAAAAATTGTATATTTTTGTTTCAAAACAGTATTTCTGTGCTGTTAGTTTCTACTTGCTTGGGGGAAAGCTTTTCCTGCTGGTTTCTGTTGAAAAATGACCCTTATCGTAGATAGATTCCTATATACAGCACACACACTACAAAATCCCAAAGTAAAATTATATGAATTTTTATTTTTTTTTAATAAAATTGTCCAATAGCACCTTAGAGACCAACCAAGTTAAGGGGCTACTGGACAATTTTTCATTTTTTTTCATTTTTTTTTTACTGCGTCAGACCAACATATCTACCTACCTGAATCTAAAATTATTTGATTACAGTTTGCCTCTGAAAATTCAGTTATTTTTTTTAAACAAAATTGATATACTGCTTACTCAAGAAGTGTAGAAAAAGCTATCTAAAACATACCTGTTGACGTATTTCTTAACTTTCTATGACAAATATGACATCAACAGAAAAAGAGGTCAAGAGAGGACACAGATTTGCATAACTCTTGCATGTGCTCATTTGTATGTATAGTTGCAAATTTAGAAATAATATAAATAAAACAGAAAATTACATTTCTGATTTCTCTATAGTGAGGAAGACTCTGATCAAGTGACTGATGTGCTTGCTCAGTCTGTTGTACAAGTGCTGACTATCGACGGGCAATATCTAGATCCTTCGCTTTCCCTTCTTAGGGGGTCTTTATTTTTAAACCAGACTTGGACCAGGCAGCTGTGCAAACAGACGATTCATTGGAATAGATACATTTCCTTTTACAGTCCATTAAATGAAGAACGTCCTCTGTAAAGTAGGGACATATGGCAAAGTGCACAACTATCCCATTCTAAGCAGAATGTCTGGAATTACAGAAACTGCCATGGTTTTAGCCAACAGTGTTGCAGGGGGTTGGACTAGATGACCCTTGGGGTCCCTCCCAACTCCAGAATTCTATGATTCTATGTCCTGTTTTGTCACTTTCTTGGTTCCAGGCTCTGGAGCAAGACAGTTGGCTCCCACCAGAGCATGGGAGCAAAGGACACATGTTGTCCCCTCCTCTTCTTCTTTCTATAAGTACGTTGGTGCCGGTCTCCGGAAGTGCAGTGATGGGCGGGTGGCAGCGAGTGGGCTAATGTGCATAAGGGCCCATCAGTGGGATAGTGGGAGAGAGGGAATGGTGAGCCCCAAGGAAGAAGGGGCCAAGAGAGAGAGTGGCCTGAGAGGGGGCGGGACTTCCATTGAGGTCATGTCCCGATTTGCCTTACCAGGATGTTGGAGGTATGGCATGGCCACCTATGAGAAACTGCCTGGGAAGCCCATGGTGGAAGCCAGGGATGGGGAACCCGTGGTCCTGCAGGTGGACTCCAACTCCCATCAGCCTCAGTCAGTATAGCCAGTGGTCAGGGATGATGGGAGCTGGAGTTCAGCATTACCTGGAGGTCCCCAACCCTGCCATAAGCAATTGACTCAAGGAGGAAAGGCAGGATGTAAACAGAACAAATAAAGTGTTCCATCTCCCTGGCGTCGGTTTATACTTTCAGAGTTTGTCAATGTCGGTTTCCGTAGGCCCAGTCAAGGTTGAAGGGGTGAAGAGGGAAGCAGAAGGCAAACGTCTTCAGGGACGGAGGCTGCTTATTAGAACCAGAGTTTTAAGGAGCCTGAAATTTCCCCTTGACAGGTGCAGGGAGCACCTCTATCCTTTTCCTGTGCTGAGTTCCTTCACTTTTGTAATTAAAGCTTCATTTGAGGAGCCCCTGCTGTTTCCTTCTTCTCCCAGAAATGCTGACAGAGGCTTCTTAGGCGAACCATGACAATATTTCTAACACCTCTGCATTTGGTTTGGGGTGGTTTTTTTTTTAACCAAGTGCCAACAAATAACAGCATCTACCTTTGCAGTTAAATTGCAACTCTGTGAAGAAAAAGAGGGGAAAGCAGGGAGTCCTTGGGCAGCCTTTTTCTCTTCTGAAGGCTGCTTCAACGTACAGACTTCATAATGCAGGGAGTGGGGAACCTGCGGCCCCCATGAAACTGCTGAACTATAACTCCAGTCAGCCCCAGCAAACATGGCAAATAGCCAAGGATGGTGGGAATTGTAGTTCAGCAGCTTCTGGAGGGCCAAAGGTTCCCCACACCTGTCTTAAGGAGAACAGCATCTCAATCCAGCCACCAACTATTTGTTTGCAGGCACAATTCAAAGTTCTGGCATTAACCTTCAAAGCCCTAAATGGCTTTGGTCCATCCTGGTGGTCCCCTCCAGACATTATTGAACTTCCAACTCCCATCAGTCCCAGCCGACATGACCAATAGTCAAGGATTATGGGAGTTGTGGTCCAGCAACATCAGGTGCACACTAGGCTGTCTTAAGGATTGATACCCCCCCACACAGCATTCTTCCCGCTGTCTAAGGTCCTATAGGAAGATGGAAGAGCAGCTGGGAGGGAAAATGACAGGGCTCTCTCAGATTATGGAACACCTTCATACAAACATTAGAACACGGGTGTCAAACACAAGGCCCGGGGGCCTAATCCGGCCCGCCAGACCTCGTCATGTGGCCCGTGTAGCCGCCGCCAGCCGCCAGCCTTCACCTTTTATTCTTGCTTTTTTTTTTAACAGCTTCAGCCGGTAGTGATTTTTAGGCCATTCTAGGACTCCCCTTCTCTATAGACCGTCCCTTCCTCTTTCCCCCGAGTGCCGACCCCCTTTCTTCCTCGTCTCTATGATCCGCGCGACCTTTCAAAGGCGATTGGCTGAGGGCGGCTTGGCGGAGCTCTCGCGAGAGGCACGGCCTTCGAGAGGCCGGCGGCGGGGGTGTGTGTGGGGGAGCGAGAGCAGCGCTGGGAGGAGGGGGCGGAGCAGGTGACGGGCCCTGGCGTTGAAGGCCTGGCGGAGGAGGTGACGGCAAGCTCGGTCGGTGAGTAAAATGGCGGCGCCAGTGGGAGAGAGAGGGTCACCTGTGGGTGGGGAGAAAGGCGGCGGCAACCCGTGAGGGGCATGGGGGCCTTCTCCGTGGCGGGATGCGGCGGCGGCTGAGGGGGAAGCAGCCATTTTGGGGCGGCGTGAGGTCTGCCTGGTGGCGCCGAGGGGTCCGCCCCAGCCTGGGCCTGCTCTCGGCGGGCGAGAGGAAGGAAGCCCCGAGACGCGGCCGGGAGGAGCGGTGGGCGGGCAGCTCATGTCGTGGGAGACTCTGCCGACGCGGCCGCTTCTTCCTCTTCTTCCTGGGTTTTTTTTCCTTCTTCTCTCCCCCTCCCCCCCCAATTGACATGACGCGGCCTCATCTTCGCGCCTGTTTCGGAGGCCAAGCTTTCAGGGTTTCGTTTCTTTTATTGTTGTTATTTATACACTGCTCCCCCAACACACTCGTTTTTATTTCAAAGAAATGCAAGCTTTCGTGGAGCACTTCTTTTTTAAAAAAAGGGGGGGGAGGAAAGGGAGAAACTGGATCTGATTCCTGCCTTGCGCGAAACGGATTGTGGTGCCTCTTCTTCGCAAGCTTTTTTTCAATAAAATCATTTTTCAATAAATTGTACAATAATTGTACATTTGAATATCTACTTGCCATTATTCTATGTTTCTGCTTTCAGTGCTAGTTATTACTTACATTATTACAAAAAACAGTAATAATTGAACGCAGTGACAATAATTTATGATAATAAAGAGTGGACACATAGTCCTACAGATACAACCGGCCCTTTGAGGGTGACCAAACTGCTGATGCGGCCCCCGATGAATTTGAGTTTGACACCCCTGCATTAGAAGAACCTGCTAGATCAGACCAATGACCCATCTATTCCAGCATCCTGTTCGCACACTGGCCACCCAGATGCCTGTGGGAAACCCTTGCAGCACAAGAACCCTCTCCTTCCATTACTGCCTCTGACTGCGGAGGCAGAGCATAGCCAACATGGCTAGCAGCCTTTGACAGCCTTATCCTCCACGAATTTGTCCAGTCCTCTTTTTTTTAAGCCACCCAAGTTGTTTGGTTTTTTTAAATAGAGAATTTATTAAATTTTTCCAATAAGACAAACAATACAAAACATAATCAAACAATAACAAACAAAAAACAAAAACAAATACCCAAACTACAGAAATACAAAAATACAAAACTATAAAACTACAAAAAATACAAAAATCTCACTGTCTTTTCCAAGTTCATAACCTTCTATTGGGACCTCCTCACGTCCTCTCCTTTGCGTTCATTTCCAATCCTCTTTTAGTAACTTTGTAACATTGTAAAATCTACTTTTTTAACCTCCAATCTAAATCATACAATTATACTCAGTATATCTTAAATCTTAAACCTTATTCTTATCAACATATTTTTTCACTCCAAAATCTTATTCTATAAAACAAACATCAAATTTCACATCTCTACCTCTTATATTCTTTCTTAACTTAACTTTATTATGCTATAGCCTATATTTCTTCTGATTCCAATTCTCAATGTATTATAAAACACAAATTGACCTATACCTAGATATTCCTTCCAATCTCATATTCCATTTCCCCTCTGGTGTCGGATACCGTGATCAATCCTTCCTTCCTAATAATTCACCCTTTACCCTACCCCTCTCCTGCCCATTTGCTTCCCATCCTTTATCTTTCCCACACACCCCCAGTCTCCCCCCCCCCCCAACATTCCACCAGTCCAGATTCTCCTTCTCCTATTATCTCCTTCAAAGTTGATTTAACTTCTTTCACTTCTGCACTTCCCTTCAGATGTAACTTCTTCTCCAGAGTGTGGCAATCTTCTTGATAACTTGTTTCAATAGAGTTGTAACAAAGTTTCATTTCCTCACTCTCAAGTTCCTGTTGGATTGAACTTCTGGTCTGCCACCCCAAAAGTCAGCTATTATGTCCAATTTATGGGCTCCCCGCCTCTCACACAGAAGAAGCCCCTCTTGTTTAGAAACCTGTGCCAATTCATCCTCCAAAGATTCCACAGGATCAACTTCCACTCCCTCCTCTCCATCGAGTGTAAAGCCACCCAAGTTGGTGGCCATCACTGCCTGCGGTGGGAGTGAGTTCCATAGTCCTCTCCCGGCCCCATGACATGTGGTTGGCCCCATCTCTCACGTCGTCTTCTTGTTGCCACTCATTAAATGGCAGGTTTTTATATGATGAGGCAGACAATGTTTTCATGAGCATTAGTTTTTTAAAAAAACATCTGGCCCTGTCTCCTTTGGGGAAGAGGGCCAGACAGAGAGTTCTAGGGGGCCACATTTGACCTTTGGGTCTAAGGGTCCTTCTGGAATTGTAATGTTATAAATGATGTAAGGACAGATCCTGAAGTTGAGGCTCCAGTACTTTGGCCACCTCATGAGAAGAGAAGACTCCCTAGAAAAGACCCTGATGTTGGGAAAGATGGAGGGCACAAGGAGAAGGGGACGACAGAGGATGAGATGGTTGGACAGTGTTCTCGAAGCGACTAGCATGAGTTTGGCCAAACTGCGGGAGGCAGTGAAGGATAGGCGTGCCTGGCGTGCTCTGGTCCATGGGGTCACGAAGAGTCGGACACGACTGAACGACTGAACAACAACAAATGATTTAAGATGCCTCGGGTGACATTTTTATACTAGAATGGCAGAGTAGACATGTTTTACTAAATAAATAAAGATTTTTTAAAAAATCTTATTTGGTTCTCAGTAGTGAAGAAAACAAATTGTTTACATGGTTCTATTCAGAAGAAGAGTCCTTGGCCTCTTGGAGAGCATAATTCAGTGGTGGAGCACCCACTCTGAATGCAGAAGGGCCCAGGGCCAATCATCCCCAGGTAGGGCTGGGAAAGGCCTCAGTCTGAAGCCCTGGAGAGCTGCTGCCAATCAGAATAGACATTACAAGTGGTACCTCTGGTTATGAACTTAATTCATCCCGGAGGTCCGTTCTTAACCTGAAACCTTTCTTAACCTGAGGTACCACTTTAGCTAATGGCGCCTCCCACTGCTGGAGTGTTGCCGACGCACGATTTCTGTTCTCATCCGGAGGTAAAGTTCTTAACCTGAGGTACTACTTGTTGTGTCTTGGGTTCATGGAATAATAACTCCAGCGACACTTCTTCATGAACAGCTCTTTATTGTAAGGTAATCAACAGGGCAGGACAAGACTGGGGAATAAGGGGGCAGGGGAAGCTCTATTTAAAGGCACACTGGTACAGAGAGGAAAGATACATTTAAGCGGGAACCAATAATATTCGAACTTTCCGGCGGGACCCAATCAGGCTGTGGATTGTGCTTGTACTCTTTAAACTGACCAATGACATTACTCCACCCGGCTGACAGAATGTCTTAATTAATACACAACACTACTTCCGGGTTAGTGGAGTCTGCAACCCGAAGTATTTGTAACCTGAGGTGTTTGTAACCCGCGATACCACTGTACTGAGCTAAATGGGCCAGTGGGCTGGCTCAGTATAAGGCAGGCCTCTATGTTCCTACATGCCCAGAACACGATCTATTGGACGGAAGGGAAGGCAGGCTGCTAGGCTTTGCCATGCCCTGCCTTTTAACTTAATCGCTCAGCACAAAGTGCTGACCGCAGGACAATTCTTCTCTTCTTACAGTAGAAATGATAGCGCTCCTGGTACCTATATCCCTAAATGGGAAGTTATGAGCTTTCGTGCCCGAGGGTCAGCAAATGCTGTGGGGTCAATTCCTGCATTTCTGATTTATGGTCCATGCCGAAGGGGGTGCCTCCATAAAAATGGCTATTTATGCCCAGGCTCCCTGCATTTTACTCATGAATTATATAGGGCAACCCTAAGATTGGCACTTAAACTAAATGTATATCATAGTTATGGATGTGAATTACATTTTAATTCTCCACTTTTGGTTTCTCCAAAATAATTCCAGAGGGCATGCAGGATGGTCACGTGGGTTTTAGTGCTCCCAATAGAATGTCAAAGAACAGCGTGTGGAGCCTAGGTCTCCTGCACAAGGGGCCTAGCTGCGGAGCAAGTTATTGCTTTGGGTTTTATTAAATTAGAACGCTTTATCCAATTAGCATTGATCATGAAGGGGCCTCCTTATGCCATCGCTGTGGGAGAAGCAACCCCACCGCATGTGCAAATGCGGAACGGCATTTTGGCTTTATTTAAATGAAAAGCTGACTCAGGAGGCTGCAGTTTGGAGTGGCGGCAAGGGAAGCGGCTTAACCCTTTCCCTTGGTACCTTTTCAGTGCTTTAAATCTTTCCTTCTGCCCCCTTTTATCTAGAATGATTTAGGGGATGAAGACAGTTTGGGACAGCATTCTGAATAGGAACACAGCTGATAGGGGAAGGGATGAGCAACTTGTTTCCCCTCAAAATTTCTCCGTTCAGAATTGAAGCTTCCATAGTTATATTCTATTTTTATTTTTGGGGGAATCACTCACACGTTTCTTTGGCTTCGTAAAATGCATTTCATGGTCCCTGTACTATGCAACACCTTTTCCTCTGAAATATATGCTAGCAACCATCGGTTGTTTTTGATCCTTTTGCCAGGCTTTCCTGGACACATAAGATCAGACCCTGCTTATGTGTCTGAATGCTCCAAATTCATGTTTTTATTTGTTTTCGCATCCTTTTATACCACTGTTTTGATGTTTCGTTTTTGTTTTAATGATACTGTTTGTTGTTGTTTTTTTACATTGTACACCGTTTAGAGACGTTTAAAACATTAAGCAGTTCTTTTTAAATGAAAGAAACTCAATTTTTTATTGAGGTTTTTTTTTAAAATAAATGTTGCACATTGCATAGCTGCAGACACAGCTGCATGGCATTATATGAATTCACAGGAATAAACCAGTGAAATAAAAACGCACCACTTCCGTATCGTGCTGCATATTCAAGAGAAGTTTAAAATAATTGACTTAAGAAAAGGGTGGACAAAGGCTATGAGTATTATTACAGTGTTCAGTGTTTAGTTGAAAGAGAGTTAACACCACAAATAGTTCAGAAACAAGTCATGGCAGAAAATAAGTCATACCAGAAACGTAAGTGATGAAGGGATACTATTTAGTTGCAAATGGTTTGGTTCCTCTATGAACTCTTTGTCCACTATCCTTGCAACAGGAATGGAATGTTATATCACCAGTGCTTGGCTACTTCCACATGAGAAGCAGCCAGCAATAAAGCTATTAAATCTTTGTATACAACTTTGTCCATAGTCTCAGAGTAAATTAACAACTCAGATTCAATGGTATTAGTTGTGTAAGGCTCCTCAATGAGATCTCTTGCAATTCTCTTTGCCAGAATGTATTCATCACTGGACAGTTCCACCCCATGTGGCAAAAAGTACCTTCCATATTCCATTCCCTCCGACAGGTGTGAGGTAAGCTATTATTTATTTGATGTTGTTTTACTCACTGTCAAATGATGTTCAGTATGGTCTCTCGAATATGGGCAGAGACTGTCTTTGACGGTGTTTTTTACCACAACTTCCACTGAGTATCATACTTGAATTTTTTACAGGTACCTGTATGTCATCTTCCTACATGGCTTTCAAACCCATTAAGGAGTTGTTGGTTTCTGACAGTAACATTCTATATAATGCAAAAATCATGCTTTTTAAGGATCTCTCTCTCCCTTTTCACAAGTACTCTCAAAATACATGAGATTTTAAAAGGCCTCTCCAGAGCGACCAATTCTTGAACTAAATGCCCAAATTTCTATTGCTTGGAACCTGGCCAAATAAATCTCCAATTTACATGCACAAATACATGCATGCATACATACATAATTTTATTTGTATGCTGCCTTTCCATAGTTAAAACCATGCTCAGTAACATGAAAAAAATACATAATGGCAACATAACAAAAGTAGTCATAAACAATAAATAAAACATAAAAAATACACAACCAAATTGAACAATTTCCACACAAATCATAAGATAAAATAAGAATTCAAAAAAAAAAATCAATAACAACAACATCCCCTGCCCCTGCCCCACATAACCCCCTAAACAATACCCCAGCAGCCTCAGCTTTTGTAGCTGGAGTCAGTCAGGGCCCTGCCCTCCCAGGCCTGGTGGGAAAGGCCAGGGAGGCAGGGAGCAGGTCTTCCAGGTCTCACAGCCAAGATGGCTTCATTGGAGAGAGGGGAGGTGGCACCTGCTTTGAATTTAGCCACCAACTGCACCTGTTAGAGGAACTCATTTTTCAAATACTGTAGATCAATAGGCCCATACAAACCCTCATCTGCCCATCCTTTATATTATTTGAAGTTATTCTCTTCTCTATTGAGTGGGTGATACAGGAAGGGCTGTGATGGGGATTGTTTTGGTGTTAAACCTCTAGCCGACTTCTTCCATATTAGGACAGTGGTTTCATTAAAAAGGAAATAAAGGACTACCGACCTCTTTTAGACATTGCAGAGATATTTTCATAAAAGCAGGTGCTCTGCAATAATGGTGACTGTGCTGAAGTTCAATAGTCATCTAATCAACCTCTTTATTTACCTGTATGAGTTGTTTATTTATTTATTTTATTCAAACCATTTTTATACTGCTTAATATATATTAAAAAATCTCCAAGCGTTGTACAAAAAAAAAAAACCTAGAGCAAAAATAACAAGCTTGTGACAAGTTCTGTTCCTGTTATACAAAGGAAAGTAGCGTCGGTATTCCTTGCCATTTTGTACCCTGTGGTTTTCTGCAGCAATGTGTTCCAAAGATTTAGTATTTTACCACATGACCAGAATATATGTACAAAATCTGCTTGAGCTTCCTTGCATCTCCAAGAGTTCATGTTCACTTAATAAATTTTGCCTCATTTATATGCCACTGGTATACAAAACTGAAAACGTTTTCTTTAAGGTTAACACTTACCAGCAAAGATGATATTGTTTTGAGCAACCAAGACCACACATCTTGTTCCATAGAAAAATTATCGCTTGCCAAGTCTTTTTCCCGTTTCCTTTTCAAAGTTGGTTGTAATTGATTTAATGTAGTCTCTGATGGTAGTAGATAATTTTTTCTAATTATTATTATTTTTTTAGTTTCTGTTAATCAGAAGAGTTTCAAAATGCTATCCATGTGGCAGTCCATATTTCAATCTTAATTGCTCAGCAATGTGACTTATTTGAAATTATTGGTGAAATGGGGGTTGCACTGAGTCTAGCTGTATTACTGCTTTTCCCATAGAATCATAGAATTGTAGAGTTGGAAGGCTCCCCCAAGGGATGGAGAGGGAGAGAGAGAGAGAGAGAGAGAGAGAGAGAGAGAGAGAGAGAGAGAGAGAGAGAGCGCGCTATATTTGGAGCCTGTTTTTTTTTATATTGGCACCACACTTTCAGAATTGATTTAGCTGATGATAAGTAATTAGAGTCCATACTATACACTCTTGATTTAAACCACAGTAGCTCCCATAATTGTTTCTAGTACAATCCTCACTCCACTTTAATTAAAAGCTTGCTATTGCTGCTCATAGTACCTTGCAATATCAGGAATTCCAGGACCTCCTTTACTAGTTGTCGTTTTTTAATGAAGGTTTTCATTAGCGGTTCCATGTGGCTTGCTTGCCCTTATAAATTTCATGATTTTCCTACTGTGGGTCTTTTGCGTGGACAGGGGGAGTCACCCAAACCCTAGGTGACCCCCGAGCGGAATAATGACACAAGGCAACTTGCTATGGGATTAAAATTGGCCGCAACTTTATTAAGATTCAGATGTAGGGAGACCTTGGCTCAGGCACTGGGCGTTTATCCTTCCCAGTCCCCAGCCGGGGATCTGGGACACTGCAGGGTTATCCAGAATGTGTGGGGACTGGGCTGGCTCTGAAGAACATATGTTCAAGTAGAGAGCCTGCCCCCCATTCACCGCCGCTGGAGGGAGAGAGCAATGACAACCTCTCGGCGTATGGTCAATGCCTCCCCCCAATACCCCTTTAATGGGGAACAGCAAGTGTTCTCTGAACTGAAATTTCAGCCTTCACGACATAGGAAAACAGCCAAGTAAACAGCTATTTTGGTGGAGGAGGAGTCAAGATATTAACCGATATGCATGAAATTTCATATATAGCTATATAATCCCTAGTATAGTAAGATAAGACCTTTGGAGCAGGCTTTTTTTAAAAAAGTCTTTTATGAACCGCCCTAGTAGGGCAGTAATTGTTCCTTGATAATTTGTCACCCCCTCCATTATGGAACATGGGGCAGTCCGCCCCCTATGCCCCCCTTGCTACGCCCCTGGCTGGGTATGTTGAGCATCTGTTGAGCACCTTTTGCAGGAAGTCTGGAGGCAACGTAGTTTGTGTACTCCCCAGCAGGGGCTGAGCTCTCACATCCACCAGTGTGGCAGTCCATCCATTCATTCCCCAGAGAGAGTCAACATTTTCAAACCCACCTAAGAAAATTAACTTCCTGTTAATTATCCCAGGTTCCTGTTTCCTTTTGGAAATGAGGCACAATGGAGACTGTGGTATCTTTATGACAGATGGTTTATTTACACATACCTGTACAGGTGAAACTCGAAAAATTAGAATATCGTGGAAAGGTTCATTTCTTTCAGTAATTCAACATAAAAGGTGAAACTAATATATAAGATAGACTCATGACATGCAAAGCGAGATATTAACAATTTCAACTTTGGGGGTTTCATCAGCTGTATGCCATAATCATCACAATTATAACAAATAAAGGCTTGACATATCTCGCTTTGCATGTCATGAGTCAATCTCATATATTAAACTCCAGTAGCTAATGAAAACAATTGCTTACATAAATGGACTTTTCCACGATATTCTAATTTTTTGAGTTTCACCTGTATATACAGCCTGAACCTACGATGGAGGGGTTCCCAGCATTAGCACCTGAAAAAGGGTCTTGTTTCTCCCATAGCCACGGCCTTGGAGATTTCAAACATTACTCAGACTTTCTCTCCCTCATGCTGCTTTGCTTCTAGCTCACATCACTGCCGCTTTCTGCTCTATAACCCTGGCTTTTTCTGCTGAGGGAGGGACTCCACCCATTTGCGCCTTGCACTAAACCCTTTAATCCCACATCACCTCACCAGGAAGCGAGTTTAGCTATTCCCAGATTTAGAAGGCTTGATTAGCTTTAACACTTGCTGGATCCAGGGATTAGAAGGGTCTGGCATACATTTTAACACCCCAAACTCATAACAAGAAGCAGTTTCTTCAGCACTGGAACACTGCTGCCAGCGGAGGTGATGAAATGTGTGTATGTGTGTGTGTGGGGGGGGGAATTCAAGCTAAACTTATTCGAAAAATCTGATGGATATTTTCACACAACTTACTGTACTTCAACATAAGATAAATATTTCTGCTTCTTAGGTCCTGCACAGCAAACCTGATTCTGAAAATGGAACATTTTCATGCACAAACGCAAATGTGCTGGAAGGCAATCAATTTTCTCAGCAAACTTTTGACCAGCTATTTATCTCCTTTGTGGGGTACCAGCCTGCTCTGCCAATTCACAGCATGTATAATATAGAATTGATGCTTTTGAATTATGGTGCTGAAGGAGACTCTTGAGAGTCACATGGACTGCAAGAAGATCAAACCTATCCATTCTTAAGGAAATCAGCCCTGAGTGCTCACTGGAAGGACAGATCCTGACCACCTCATGAGAAGAGAAGACTCCCTGGAAAAGACCCTGATGTTGGGAAAGATTGAGGGCACAAGGAGAAGGATGAGAGACAGAGGACAAGATGGTTGGACAGTGTTCTCGAAGCTATAAACATGAGTCTGACCAAACTGTGGGAGGCAGTGGAAGACAGGAGTGCCTGGCATGCTCTGGTCCATGGGGTCACAAAGAGTTGGACACAACAACAATACTTATACACCATGCACTTTCTTCACTGTCATAGATGTTTCTCTACTTTCTTTTTGCAGACAAAATAAAATCATGAGAGGTAGCCATCGTTCTGAGGGCCAAATTCCACATGCAGCAGGGAGATCAGGAACTGGGAAACCAGTGGGTTGGAGGCACACTTGCCCTTCCATTTGCAAAAAGGATCAAGATCCAGCCGAAGCTCCCAGTAGGGGAAGAAGGGAGATATTTTGTGCCGATTCCCCATTCTCCCTCCCCTCCTGGAACAGGTTTTTGGGGGCTTTATGGGAAAGAGGGAATCTACACAATTCATCTCTCTCCTTCCTCCAGCAGGAGAGTACTGCAGCCTGGATTCAATCCAATATCCCTCTCCCCCTTTTGCTTTAAAGAAAAAGCCAAAATGCGGAGACATGTTGGACTATGGTCCTGGTGCAGATGGAGGGGGCTTTAGCCCCTTCCTCTCCAGTGGAAATCCCCTCCCCCCCTGTAGAGGAGGGGAAAGCATGTCAATTGCCTGTATGTTTTCCCTTCTGAGTTTCAAAGCAGCTGGGAGGGATGGGGAATCAGAGCAGGGGAAAGCTTAACTCTCCTCCCCTTAACATCATGGCCCCCATGGAAATCTCCCCCTTCATAGGTGGGCTATGGGAGAGACATTCCCTACAGGCAGTAGGGATGGGCAAAGACATCATTTTCCTCTTAAGATTTAGTGTCAGGAGTATAACGTATTCCTGGACACAGCAGAGTTAACCGCAGACTTTTCTGGAAGCTTCTGGCTGTTGTGTAATTAACTGGACAGCACAACGCAGGAACTCAGCAACTCACTTGGATAACTATATACAGTATTTATTGAAGCAACTAGTATCCATAAGTTACTATTTACAGACTATACAAATAAAAGAAACAAAACATAAAATCTTTCCTCACTGTCTCTCTCTCTACACTGACCACTTTCTCCACACTAACACTACCACACACTAACCACCACAAGCTCTCACACAGAGCTCAATCTTTAGGAACTCATTGACCAATCACAGGTCGTTGCTAAGGGTCTAGAGAGAGAGCAGATCTGGGCTTTCTGCCAACTGGTAATTGCTTGAAGATAGACAGCTGAACTTCTGCACGTAGGCAATTTGAAAACTCTAACATTTCCATTCTGCCCTTCATCCATTGCATGCAGTGCTGTTTTTGTTGTGCTGCAGTTCGTCTTCTGCCAAAAGCAACATTATTCCTTTCACTTTCTTCTGTGATGAAATTATGTAACTTAAGTAAATTATTTTGCCCTTATATTATTCCACCCAGTTTACTTCAATGCAGAGGGAATACAATGCAAATGTGGGGCAATGTAATCAATTACCTATCATTGCAGACCGAAGGCATGAACAGTGAATACTAGTCATATTCATTGGATTGAATTCCATTCTGGACATAGGACAAATAAGCAAACATTGCCAATTTTCACTCTTATTTTCATTGAAATTGTCGTTTTCCCCAAAGAGAACTATGATAGCTTGCCACAGGTTTGGATAAACCTCCTAGCCAGGATTTTTGACCCTTTGGGAGGATTTCTAAACCCAGCTGATGAGCACCCCTCACTAAAAATATTAAACCGTAAAATATACTCCCCACAAAGCTCAGTGTACACAGAACTTAACAACTCCTTATGAAATAGCTTTAGCTCAGGAAGTTAGCAGAACAACTGTGCTGTCTAGCATGTGGGAGAGGATTTTAGTGAAAAATTCTGGTCAGATTTCTTTCAGCTCAGTTAAGCCAAATATCAAAGTATACAGAATTTTATTTTAGAAAGGCAGGGAGATAGGGAGGGAGGCAAAGGGAACACAAAATAAATTGTGCACATAGTGAAATACAAATAAACTCAAAAATGCAGTCTAACTTAGCTAGTTACAGTTAACCTGCTTGCATAGAATATTGGGGGTTTCAGAACACGTGCAGAGTTGCACACAGAAAAGATGGCCTGTGAGATTGTAAAGGCATCTTTGATTCCCCATTTGGATGGTTTCAAGAAGACAAAAGCCTCACAATAAAAACCACCCTCTTAATGGGGATAGCTTTTTGGACCAATTGTGAGAGCTGCTCCATCTGTGATGTAAGTGGTCTAGGTAGCCAATAAGAATTTATTTAGAGGTTGTTTCTACCCTGTTCCCAGGGAACACTGGGGGGAAGTGCCCTCATTTCTTCTTAGGTCACATCCCACAAATACAATTGTGTTCTATAGCGCTGTTTCAGAAAAACCTTTCCAGAAAAAAATGGAAGCCTATAACAAACCCTATATTATGATGTAGACCACATTTGTCATTGCTATGGAACTTCAGAATAAGCATGTATCTGACGTATATTGGAGTCATAAGGAAGTCCCCTACTCATCTTGGAGCTACAATTAGCAGAAAGTTTCAGCAATCAATCCCTCTTCACAGGGAATTCTGGGAATTGCAGCTCTGTGAAGGGAATAGGGTCTCCTCACAATTCTCAGCACTCTTAACAAACTACTTCCTAGAATTCTTTGGAGGAAAGCACGACTCCTAAAATGGCATAATAGTGCTTCAAATGTCTGGTGTGGATGTGGTTGAGAATCATGCTATTTTCCTGAATTTTCCTGCATGCGACTGAATCCCACCCGAAAATAGTGACAAACCCCCCACCACCACCTTGGCCCCCAACCTGCCCAACCTGCTGCTAATCCCACCAGGCCACTTTAAAATATTATGTTTCATAACAGACTTGTGAGGAAATGGAGCTTACTTCTCTATAGCTATCCCCAGGAATGATAAATGTGCACCAGAGACAATGAACAAAGGACAAACAGTATCGGTCTTTTTGCAAACCAACATAATTGAGCTCTACAGGGCTTCTGGTATTTCACTGAAAGATGTTGGTGTCCAAATTGGTGGGAAAAGAACAAATGAGCAGAGGAAAAGACAGTGGCGGCGGCAGAACACCCCCCCCCTTCTTCAGTTTTGTTTTCCCCACATGGGGCTACCAGGTTTGTTCTTGTCTTCCATCCTCCTAAGAAACATATGGAAAGACTGAGAGAAACCAGGGCACTCTTGGTAAACAAGAAGAGGGGCACCCATATTTTTTTTAAATGGAAATTGCATAAAAGAGTCCTCCATTTCATTGGCAGCCTGGTTTTATTTTCTGCTATGCTTCTGCAGTACGAGAGCAAGGAAATGGAATAAGAAAGTTTCTACCATCCAGGGATAGGGAACCTGCAGTCCTCTAGATATTGTTTGACTAAGCCCACAGTCACACTATAGGAGTTGGAGTCCAACAACATCTGAGGGCCACAGGCTCCCCCAGCCCAGCACTGCACCATGGGTTCCACGTTTGTCGTTTGCTCCTGCTCTGGAAAAACTGTGAAATGTTTATTTGGCAGCAGGTAGAGTACAGGAACGAGACACGGGTGGCGCTGTGGGTTAAACCACAGAGCCTAGGGCTTGCTGATCAGAAGGTCAGCGGTTTGAATCCCCACGGCGGAGTGAGCTCCCGTTGCTCGGTCCCTGCTCCTGCCCACCTAGCAGTTCGAAAGCACGTCAAAAGTGCAAGTAGATAAATAGGTACCGCTCCAGCGGGAAGGTAAACGGTGTTTCCGTGCGCTGCTCTGGTTCGCCAGAAGTAGCTTAGTCATGCTGGCCACATGACCCGGAAGCTGTACGCCGGCTCCCTCGGCCAGTAACGCGAGATGAACTCAGAGTTGGACACGACTGGACCTAATGGTCAGGGGTCCCTTTACCTTTACCTAGAGTATAGGAACAGGGACTGCAGAGGTGCTGGTGGTGTCATTTTATTTATCTATGTGGCAGTACTTAAGGGCTGCTTTTCCAGTGGAACCCAGCAAAGCTGCACCAGTGTTGGAAAACAGAGAAATCCAGGATTAGTAGGCAAGGAAGCTCCTTTACAGAGCAGGTCACTAAAGGAATTTCATAATAGATCAGGGATGGGGAACCTATGTTCTTCCAGATGTTGTTGGACTTCTTAAACAGAGTTGCTTTCTTACTAGCTATAGTTATGCAATCTGAATGTGCTGGTTTGTGGTTAAATTCCTCCCTGAAACAGCAACAGTCTGGATGCACCTTGTGTTCTGTTTTGGGTATGTTTGCACAAGGTCAAGACCCCTTATCCAGATGCAGAACAAACATTTTGTACATGCCACAGCTGTTAATGCCTTGACCTTCCCCTGCTGCAAATCTGAAATGGTTAAAACATTAGGTTTTAGCTTACGTTGTCTTGGGTTTACTTTTCACCCTGTTCCGAAATGTCAAACATTAACTGTGACTTCTCATGTATTCTGGAAGCAGTGCAAGGTGAGGTTAATTCCCAAGGTCAAAGCTTGGTGTCCTTTCCCACCCTTTTAATTTTCCGTAGTCACGGCATCCTCATTTGAATGATCAGTTTCACCCAACAGGACTTTGCCTAGGAATTTCGAAAGAGTGGAGAGCATAAAGGAGTAATTAAAGCAGTCTGTTTCTCCAGCACGTTCTGTCTGTTTCTTCTTTTCATTATTAGATGTGATGACACATTTGCCTGTGTGGCTTCCTGCAGATGGCACAGAAATTTTGCGATCAACTGGTAAGAGTAAACCAACTGTCATCTCGGATCACAGCTTTTCATATTGTTTCCCCTGTGTAATGGGTCTTTCTTTAATGAAGGAGCCTGTAACTCCCCCCCCCCACCCGCCCAAGTGATACTGTAACAGACTAATAAGCAATGCTAGAAAAATTAAAGTTTATCACATTTAACCGGAAATATTCTGTACAACATGATACCCTGGGCTAGCTGAGATGCGATGAGCAGAACGCTGTCTTTGGGGGAGAAAGCTCTCAGAGCAGGCAAGGGCCCAGGGCAGTCTCCAGACATTTTGAAGGTGACCAGCTGTCAGGAGCTGGAGTCAGGCGCAGGTCAGCAATAAAACAATAAAGCCTCTGATGGCAGTGAAGTTAACTCTTTATTCAAAGAAACAAAACACTCGTCATTGTCCCACCACCGATCCCCTGGCTCTGAGCCTTCTTCCCCCTATCCTCTGCATCCAGCCAGTCTGTTAACACCACCCTCATTGTAGCATGGAAGGCAAGAGATTTGCACTGCCCACCCCAATTATCCCACAATGCCACAAACCACAAGCAGTTGGTGGGACATGGTGGTGGCACATACCTGACCTCCTGTCACCAGTGTTGCTGCGGCTTACCAGGAGGGGTGAGATGGTGGGGAGATTAGCTGCACTGTAAGAACCCATCCTGTGTTCCTGCTGGCGTCCTTGCACCATGCTGACCTTGTGCCTACACCTTCTCTCTCAGTGATGCCAGTGATGGGAGGTCAGGTAAGTGCTACTCTACTGATCATCACTGATACAAATACAGCCATGCTGCAGTGAGAGTTAACCATGTGTCCTACTTTAGAGGACAGTCCTCTGTATGAAAGGAGTCTTCTCTTGGAAGGACTGTCCAGTCTGAATCCTGTTTACAGACAAAGAACTCTAAGGAGGGAGGGCAGCAGGGGCCTGGGAATGGCCTTCTGACAGCTCCTGTCCAGCAGACTCAGCAGGCATAAAGGTGTCTGGTCACAGCCTTCTCTGCTATGGTGAGATGTATTATTTTCTATTTAAATGATAGTCATAATTTCTAAATTTGCACCTGTATGTACAGGAAGTGCAGATGTGAGCTAGCTCAAGCCTGATCCCCTCTTCTGCTCTCTTCCGCCCTTCATGGCAGCAGTAATGGTGACCAGTGGTTAACCTACAAAGCCTTTGTCTCAGGCTTCTCCTTGAGAACTGGAACATGGACGCTGCCTTATGCGGAGTCAGATCATTGGTCCATCTTGCCCAGTATTGTCAACTCTGGCTGGCAGCAGCTTCTTGGGAGTTCTGGCAGGGTTCTCTCTCAGTCCAGCCTGGAGATGCCGAGGATTGAACTTGGGACGTTCTTCTCGCAAGGCAGATGCTCTACCACTGAGCTATGACCCCTCACTGACTATGTACATAATTATGTAAGAGAAGCAAGTTCCATCCATTCCTGGGACCAGTCAGACATTTTCCTTGTTATTCCAAGAACAGAGTGGAGCTTGGCAAACTTGTTAAAGTAAGTGATTCATGCTGTGATATAATTCTTCTCCACTCCCCCACCTCTACAAATGATCCAGGGATAGACTCCGCGTTTGACAAATGTGTTTGATATTTAAAATGGTGCTCCTTCCACCCAATCTGTGTTTCTGCCTTTTGTTTGCCAACTATATTCTCTTCAGAAAACTGCACTCTGCAAACGATCACCTAACACCAGCGACTCTGTTCAAGTCCATTACCTTTCCTTGTGGCAAAGAGTGTCACCGGTCTGTTGCGTTTGATCCCTAACTATTTAAATATTTGTTAAAACACAGGGTGTGATAGGCCTCAATAAGAGTTGCCAGGATCTCCCTGTAGTAGCTTGTTGTGCCTGGGATTCTTGGGAATGAGAATCAGGATACAGAATAAGCTTAGTAAGATATAGCATGGATCTACATTCAGGGATGCGGGTGGCACTGTGGTCTAAACCACTGAGCCTCTTGGGCTTGCCGATCGTAAGGTCGGCAGTTCGAATATGTGTGAGAGGGTGAGCTCCCATTTCTTCGGCCCAGCTTCTGCCAACCTAGCAGTTCGAAAGCACACTAGTGCAAGTAGATAAATAGGTACCACTGTGGCAGGAAGGAAAATGGTGTTTCCATGTGCTCTTGCAGTCGTCACTGTGTTCTGTTGCGCCAGAAGCGGTTCAGTTATGCTGGCCACATGACCTGGAAAGCTGTCTGCAGACAAACACCGGCTCCCTTGGCCTGAAAGCAGAGATGAGCACAGCACCCCATAGTCAAATTCAACTGGACTTAACCATCCGAGAGTCCTTTACCAACTTTTACCTTCCACTCGTGATTTATAATGTTAAGGAAGGGTTAATTTTCATAACTAAGATGGCATACCCTCCAACATTTCTCCAATGAAAAAAGCGACATCCTAAGGAAAAGTGGGACGTTCCAAGATCAAATCAGAAACAGGGACAGCTTCTCCAAATCAGGGACACCCCTGTAAAATAGGGACACTTGGAGGGTCTGAGATGGACACATTATGTTTTGCCTGTAACGTTAATAATTCGTTATTAAAATTTGACACCAGAGCACGCTGCAGAGCAACCAGGAACCGGCCATAGGGAAACTGCGTTGTTATGGACCAAACATGGTAAGGAAGGTTTTTTTAAAAAAATTATTGAATTTTCAAATTATAACAACAATTTTTCCACAAATCTTAATTGAACAATTTATATATCCATATTTCTCCCCTCCCCCCTGTTTGGCTTCCTCCGTATTTCCGTATTCATTTATTAAACAAATTATATACCCTGCTGATTTTACCTCTTATATAGTTATGAAAGTTTAGTCAAAACCTGCCAATGGGTCCAAATCTTTATACTGTCTTTTTATATAGTTTATAAATGGCTCCCACTCCTTTTTGAAATCGATGTTGTCTCTCTCATGCAGGGCCGTCTTAAAGGGATCGGCCGCCATGGCGCAACGGTCCCTCGGCGCCCCCGGCGTGCCGCCTCTCCGCCCGCCTCCCTCCCACACTGGCCGCCCCTCGGGAGGGGGTGGGCAAGCGGGGGATGAGGGGCGTGGCACTGGAGCGGCGCGGGGCTTTGCGCGCCCTTCCCAGCACTCCAGCTGGGGCTCTGGACAGTGGCCGGCTTGCAGCTCGCCCACCGGTGCTGGCGGGCTCGCGGGGGCGCCCCTGGGGGGCCTGGCGCCCTGGCGCGCTGCGCCACCCAGCATCTATGACAAGACGGCCCTGCTCTCATGTATCCTCTCCGTCAGCTTAGCCAATTCCATGTAGTCCATAAGTTTGGCTTGCTGTTCTTCCTTTGTTGGCGTTTTCTCTGTTTTCCATACTTGTGCTAATAAAATTCTTGCTGCTGTTGTCGCATACATAAACAATTGCCAATTTCCCTCTCTTATACCATGATCTAAAATTCCAAGCAGGAAAGATTCTGGTTTCTTTACAAAGGTTTTTTTCAACAATTTTTTCAATTCATTATATATCATTTCCCAATATTCTTTAACCTTCTTGCATTCCCACCATACATGAAAGAAAGTACCATCTTTCTCTTTACATCTCCAACATATCTTAGATCCTGTTTTATACATTTTTGATTCCCCCCCCCCCGGTATGATATACCACCTATATATCATTTTCAAATAATTTTCTCTTAATAATATACAATCTGTAAACTTTAAAACAAATGGTAAGGGAGGTTTTTTATTTACCGTCATGCCCTGTGACATTTTAGAATGATATATCTAACATCATTCTAATAATGTTTAAAAGGTGTTAAATTGTGTATTGGGGTGTGAGGAATTCAAATCTGCTATTGTTGTTGTGATTGGACAGCATTTAGCTTGGTAAGACCATGTTTAATGAAGAAGCACATAACCTGCTTTTGGAAAACTAAAGATTTTTAATTTTACCTTCTGAAAATGTCAGGTAATGCTAAATAATAGCAATAATTAATAATAATAATATAATATAACTGCAAGTACTTGACAATCACTTTTAATGATTTCTGTGCAATTTTGCACACATTTTACTTGCAAAGCAAAATTAAATTATATCAATTTAACCAAATTATATTTTGAATTCCCAAGTCATGTTACAACTTTTTAGCACCCCTCATTTTTGCAATTTGAAAGCTGAAAAATTCAACATGCTCTACTGCTGAAGTAAGAAGATGTGATACACACATACCTTAGTCCACGATGACAAAGCAGAGGAAGATTAAACTCGGGGGTAGGGGTGGGGGTGGGGTGGAAATGTTACGAAAATTAAATATCTACCCCATAATCTGACACAGTCCTCTTGTTGCTTTAATACGTTGAAATAAACAGTTTGCTCCAAAATCAAATATGTTTCCTTGGGGTCTTGTTAAATAGCTGAATGTAAATTGCAATTGGAACTGACTATTAAAGATCTTGGTGGAGTAGGTTAAACATCTGCTCAATTTATTACAATTTTATTTGTACTTTAGCTGTAACTGGTGCAATTAAGCCAATCAGAGCAAGCGAATCAAATCTAATTTGCTCTCTAATGGAGTAAAAAGGAATGAATAAACACAGTTCTACTAGATCCAAATGATTAAATATGTCTCTGAGGGTCTTCCCTCCTCCCTTCATCTCAGTCTACAAAAATCAGGGCACTCGTGCTATAATTAACCACTTAGGAGTGAGGCAAACTAGTCTGAACAGAGATTCATTTTTCATAGGTTTTCACAAGGAAGCTAAGCAAAGTGCTGGGGATTTAATGAATTGGGTTCTTGACGGAAAACGGATAAGTTTACGCTTCTTGTAAAATCATTTGCTTGCTATCCAAATTTGTTATGCAACTGGGAAGAAAATGAGGACTGTGTTAATATAGATTCCATTTTTTAAAAAGGGGAATTGTGACCATTTTGGGGTTGTTGTTTTTCATAACTAGACAATGAAATAACTGGCAACACAATCCTAGGTCCCTCTGCTTAGTTCAGTGGGAAGAACATAGTGGACACACATAAGGGAGCGCTGTAAATCTGGTTCTTTTATAACCACTTCTTTTAGACTATGAATTGGGAACCTGGGGTCTTCCAGATGTTGGACTACAGCTCCCAAAATCCCTGTTGGCTAGAGCTGATGAGAGAGAGAGTCCAAAAACCATCTGGAAGGTACCAGGGCTGCCAACCCTATTTAAGACCGCCACATGGTAAACGGAAATGAGAAACGAACTTGGAATGGTAAAGGAACTGAGTTATAATTCCTCATTCATTACATTTTGCTCTGAGAAAGCGCTTCACTGTTTCTCTCTACTTTCTCACACCCCTGTAAGAAAAATAAAATCTGACATTGTGTAAGTGCGTGCATTAGTTTGGCTCTCAGGGAGAAGTCTAGGCTCAACCTTTCTCTCTGAGATGATCGTTATGTGCAGAAATTATTTTTTTATATGGTTGTTGTATGTTCGAGTTATTTATTTATTCATTCATTTAAATGGTTTGCATTCCACTGACGGCTGGCTTAGCCATTTGGTAGAGTGGGGCAGCTGCCTCAGGTAGCTGATTTGGGGGTCCTGAAAGGACAGGAAGCTAATAGCTATTTGATTTATTATTATTGTTGTAATGTTTACTTCTAAGGAGAGGTGAGTCTGGAATTTTCTGACTCAGTTACCAATATTACTTTGCCAGCCTTGGATACAACACTCCTTGATCTAGAGAAAGATGCATTATCTGCTGCTGTGCATCTGGCATGGATCTAGGCATGGGAAAATATGTCAATTTCTATTTCTCATTTTTCCAATATAGTCGTTATCTTGGTTCTCAAATGCCTTGTGACTCGAACGTTTTGGCTCCCAAACACCACAAGCCTGGAAGTGAGTGTTCCAGTTTGCGAATGATCTTTGGAACCCAAACGTCCAATGCGACTTTGGCAGCTTCCAATTGGCTGCAGGAGCTTCCTGCAGCCAATTAGAAGCCGCGCTTTGGTTTCTAAATGTTTTGGAAGTGGAACGGACTTCCGGAATGGATTCTGTTAGACTTCTGAGGCCTGACTGTATAAAGTTTCTCCACAGTTTCACATCAGTGTGTGTGTGTGTGTGTGTGTGTGTGTGTGTTAAATCCTTATGAAAATTTACCAACATTTTAGTGCAAATTTCTTCAAATATACACATTTTTGTAGGCAATTTATTTTTGCTAACATAGAAATTTATATATGCACACTTTACCATAGTATATGGACTTTTTTTTTTACACATCACTTGATTGGAGGATTGCATTGCAAAACTGAGAGAATTTTGAATTTGAAGGGGTGGTTGTGTTTCAGAAACTGTGAAGTAGGCAAGCTCGCTTTTAAATGAGAACCGAATCCCGTTTCTCCATCATCTCTACTGGGACCTGACCTGATGGGATCCTGATGGGATCTCATTTCCAAAGCCACTATTTTCATTCCACCAAGAGCTGGCTCAACCATTAGGTGGCTCAACCAATATTTATTTATTTTTTAAAAAGCAATTCAGTTCAGAAGCAGTGATATTCCTGAAAGCCTTTTGAAACCATGAATGTGCTTAAGAGCCACTTAAACAACTGAACTCCCACAAATGGCTAAAAGTCAGTAACTTCCAGGAAAGCAGACACACACTCCCTGCCCCACAGAAGTGGTACAGCCCCACAAAAGGGTAACCACTTGATCGTGTTGCTTGTGTGAACTGGCTTCAATAGATTTTAAACCTATGTGTAGTATGTAAAATGCAGGGTGATTCTGTGTCTTGAAAGCCACATGCTCATAAATGTGAATTTAGAGTGCCATATGAATTCTCTTTCCCCGTTAGTTTAATTATTCGTCGTGACTTCAAATTAGTTTGCAACTTTGAAAAACAAACATCTTGGCTTTGCCTTGGCAAGTTGTCCAAGGATATTGCTCAGCTCCCCACTCTAATGCAGCAGAAGATTAAAAAGGTGAAGAAAAACTGTAGGCAAAAATGCTGAAGTTAAATTTCTGCTCAGGCCCTGAAGGGTAGACTACATGCCTACAGATTTCGTTTTCTTCAACGTGATTCAGCCTTCTAACAAATGCTTCAGCTTTGCATTGACATTTATCATTTAGTTGCAATGCCACAATCTATAATCCCTTTGGAGCTACTCTTCACAGCCTTCTTAAGAAAATATTTCCTTGAAGCCAAGAGGGAACTGACACTCTTTTTTGTTAAGATGAAAACCAGGTCGCAAAAGGAAGTAGGGAAGAAATCAGAGCCGGTATCAAACTACAGCTCTTTAAGAATTAGGATACTGGAAGAAGCAATACGTTACTGGTATGAAGATTTTAAATAAGAACCAAACGGCAAGGTGTATATTCTCACTATATCAAGGAAACAGGTTGTGCGTTTGGTCACAGTCTGCAGGATGTTCATCCCATAATGAAATTGGGTTTTGGTTTGCTTTGAAGGCAACAAGCAGAAAGGCGGGGTTTATCTCCTTACCTGCCCGTTGTGGTTGGAATGGAAATGAACCCTGCCTAGCAAGCTGGAGACTTCCCTCCTCAGATTCCTAGCATTGTGGGTGGGTGTCTAATCTGTGTGTAGAGGTAAGTCTGTCCTTCCCATGAACTGTGAGAACTGGCCTATAACGAAATGGGGGGGGGGAGTTTAAAATAACTTTTGCTATTAAAAAAAAAACCCAGAAGCTTTCTTATTAGGAATTACAGGTGCTGACATCCCAAAGGAACAGAAATGACTTTTTATGTATGGAATAACAGCTGCCCTGATGTTACTAGCCCAGAGATGGAAAGAAGACGAGGTCCCTACCGGAGAGGAATGGCAAACCAAGCTGATGGACTATGCCGAAATGGCAAAACTGACTGGAAAACTCTGGAAGCCAAAGGACAAAAACTTTATAAAATAATGGGAAATATTTATGAGTTATTTAAGAGACCACTGTGAGCAGGTGGAAACATTGGCAGGATTTTAATTTCACTTGTAGTGTAATAATTACCATGGATAATATGGATTGATATAATAGTTAGAATTTGGAAGAACATGCAGTTTTAAATGTTTAATATGGGACCCCATGGAGGAGGTGGGGGGAGGTACTGAGATTCGGAGTAATCTCTGTTTATGGATATATATTTGGTTCTTATTTACATATAACTTTGCATTTGTAAAATCAAATGAAAATGATTTTTTTAAGAGAGAGAGAGAGAGAATTGGCCTTCCTCACTCCTGTAAATAGTTAAGAAAAAGCAAGATACATAAATGCACACTTCTAATTTGGCTCTCATGTCCGATTTCCCCTTCGCATACTACTGTTTTCTGCAACCTGAAGGCTTCTGTTTGTGGGAAGATTATATGGGCGGGGTATAAATAAATAATAGTTGTTGTTGTTGTTGTTATTATTATTATTATTATTATTATTATTATTATTATTATTATTATACATTTTTGAAGGGCAGTTTTAAGTGTATAAGAGTATTAGAAAAGTCATGCTGGATCAGTTCATCAAGTCCAACATCCTGTTACAACACTGAGCAGCCAGACACTTTTGTGATGGTGCTTAATACCCTGTGTCGGGTGTGTTATTAAATCACATGGAAGTATTGATCACAGCGCTATCAAGCTCAACATGCATGCATGTGAAAAGCTGCCTAAAATGTTCAGCACACTCATATTTTATTGCGAAAGAGTAAACTTCAAAAGAAAAGAAAAGAGGAGATTAGTTAAAAGGAATAGTCAGGTGGCTCTGATCTTTTCTGGGTGTTTTGCAGCTGTTTAAAAATCACGTTAAGAGATGCTCAGTGAGAATGTATACTAAAGAATAGCAAAGTTGGGGAGGGGGGGCACACACTCATAGAAGCAATTGAATGCCAACATGGCTAAAGAGCAGAGTCAATAAAGCTACAGAAGGCAAGAAGGGTTCTTTTTTATAAAAGTAAAAGTCTTTCCCAAATGAGGAAAATAAAAAAGAACATGAACTTCAGGAAAACAAATGAAAGTTGATAGAAAGGCAAGAGAGAGCGCGAATAAGAAAAAGAATGGAGAACGCACTGAAAACATTAAAGCAGAGAATAATTAAAATACATCTGAAAAATGAAACCAAATCAGGCAAGGCAGTGTTGTGACCATTAGATGACAAGAGTGCGAAGGGATTGCTGAAAGAGGATAGGGAGACAGCAGAAAAGCTGAATCAATTACTTGGATTTGTCTTCACTGTGGAGGAGGTTGGATAAGATATTCACACCACTTATTTTCCAGGAGGGTGTCTGAAGAACTGCCATCTTCCTATCCACTGTTGGAAACAGGGTCCTCCCCTAAAGAGACCTCTGGCCCGATCCAGGATAGCTTATCTTATGTTCGAGGTTTCTGTGACTGAACACTGTGACTGAACACTATCACCTAAGTGGCGTGTTTTTTTAAAATGTTGCAGCATGGGCAAATTTGTGCTCCATATGGCTTATGTAAAAGAGATGTTCTGCTTTTAGTAACACATTGTTTATTTCATTTGCTCAGCACCCACTGCTACATGCTCCTTGAAACAATCTGTTGCATTTCACGACCAGGGTTCACTGATGAAGCTCTGTACATTTATGCTTCTTTAAAAAAAATTAAATTAAAAAGGAAAAAAAACAACCCAAAGCAACAACGACAATGAAACAAGCTGCAAAACCTGCCATCAGCTTCAACATATTTTTACCTTGGGTTAGTAACACCCTACGCTGTTTTTCATTTTTGTGTGTTACTCTCTCCTTCTACCATTCAAAACATCATGGTTCCCTCTGAATGAATGAACAGTCTGGCTTGCTGAGCAGACTCTCAACTCTCTTTTCTGGCTTTACCTGTAAAGTTGCAATTAATTAATGCTGTATTCATTTCAATGAGATTTCGGTATTATTTGCTTTTCTTTGGGTTTGGGCCAACATCTGCAATAAATGGGATTGTATGGATAGCACTGGGAGTTGTATCTTGACCAGTTTGGGGATAGTTGTGGCTGCCCACCCTCTCATTGAGTCTTCAGCATTTGTAGATGTTCCTCAGTGTCACTTGGTTCAACACTCCCTCTGTGTATTCTGAAAAAAATATACATTAGCAGATCAAGCATATGATCAAAGGCAATGGGAAGTGCCAACACGGGAAAGTCTGCAAAACTTTCATTCATCTTAGTTGGAGAACCATTTATGCTGACCAGTCAATGAGCAAAGCCACTCCTCTCTCTCTCTTCTAATGGAAGACTATAAGGACATTCCTCCTGCCTTGCTGAGAACAGTCATTTTGTCACTCAGAACATTTGGAGCGCCAAGTGATGGATTTGTCTCTTCTTTGCAAGGCAGTTGATTCACTTGGGAGTCTTTAGTGATGGATTGGCTTTTTCCAGGGCAGCAGCTGCTCCAGAGATACTGTACAAATTAGGAATAATCCCTGCTCCAACTTAAAACGTGTGGGTTGGGAGGTCTGGTGGCCAGAAGCAGTTCAAAGGGGATGGCATCTGCATCATGGTCACAAACAAACCAGGTCAGCATTTCAAATGAGAATTTTAAGGGTGGCTGTGTTTCAGAAAGTGTGAAGTAAGCAAGCTTCTCCGAATCCAAAATCCAGAGAGCAGAATGGCAGAGCAAAAGCTATAAAGCCCCCAGAGAAAAGTAGTTGTAGGTAAGGACAGGACAGCTTGGTGTTGCATAAAAAATAGTCACATAATGAGTACTGAAAGAATTTGTCTGGAAGATGCAGGGTCATAGTTTTCTTTTTCTCAAATAATTTTAAGCTTTCATTTAGGACAGTGTCTCTCAGATTGCCAGGGGAGGGAGGAGATTTAGGCAGCTGTTGGAAAGCGGGGACATTTAACCTCCACAACTGCCTCATAGGAACAAGACCTACTGAAAAGAGTTGCTGTGCCCATCAGGCCTCGATCCCCTGAGCAGGCCCTGTTTCTTTTAATAGAGAGTTAACTTTACTTACTCCGTGTGATTTATTGCTAACGGGCTCCCTGACAGATTTTGGAGACTGAAGGTCCTCACCTTCCCACAGCTGCCTAAATCTAGTCCTCCCTTAGGTCCTTCCCAAGCAATCTGAGGCTCTGCTGACTTGTCTGTCTCTGCTCCTCCCTCTTCATACCTCTTCTGGTCCTAGGAGATGGGGGGGGCTTGTTGCAGCAGGAGGGCAAGACACCTGGCTTCTTCACCAGCCTAACTCATCTCTGCCTCTTGGCCTCTCTTTTCTCCTGCTTCAGCTTCTGGTTCTGGACTTCTCTCTACCAGAGACTCTCCCTGCTCACTAAAGCCTGTTACCTCTTCAGCTTCCGACATCTCCTCCTCCCAGGCTTCTCCCTCTGCCCACTCATTATCATCGCACCACCAATCCCCGGGCTCTGAGCCTTTTTCCCTTGGGGGGGGGGGAGTTTCCCCTCTGGAGTCTCCCATCACTCCTCTGTGTCCAGCCAGTCCGTTGACAGCTTCTGGGGTTCTGGACACTCTCTGGCCTTCTCATCCTCTCTGTCTGTCCTGCAGAACTCCCCTAACTCCAACGCTTTTCCCAGATTGCACAAACCAAACTCTAGAATTACCATTTTCCCACTGTTTCCCTCCAGCAATTGTTATTCAGAGGAATGCTGCCTCTAATAATTAAGGAGGTAATATATAGCCACTATGAGTCGTAGCTATTGATAGCCTTATCCTCATGAATTTCTCTCTCCCCCCAACACACTCACTCACTCTCTTACACTCACTCACACACACACACACACCAGCTGCCCATCCCAATGGAGAAGCAAGTCCCTCTCTCCACCATGCCCAGTAAGCTGGTTCCCCATTTATCGTTTATTTTATTCTTTATTCAGTTCCTAATCCACCCTCCACCCAACCAGGTTCCTAGGGCAGTTTACAACATACTAATTAAAAGCACCACCACGAAAATGCTTTGAACAAGAGGAAGCAATAAAATGCCGACTAGAATTTACAAAATCAATATGCAAGTATAAATACAGCAGCAGTTAATAAATGAACTAGGACCTTGAGCAATCAATTTCCTCCGAACGCCTCAGGTTGTTGTTGATGTTGTTTTGCATTACATCAGAAGCTCTGAGGAAGGAGCTCCAGAGGAAGGAGTTCCACTGGTGGAATACTACCACAGGGAAGGTCCTATGCTCTCTCCCCCCCCCCCGGCATAATGAGCTAGACCTACTGGTGGATCAGCGAGAACCCCCCCTCCATCCATCTCAAGGATCCAATTATGTTATTCAAGCTGTGTAGTACACACAGCAATACTTTAAACTGGTTTTGATTCTTACCTGTGATGTGCTCTTTACTTACAGATATGAGTTCTTTCCCCCTGTTTTATTATCATCTGCAGGTGGCGCTGGGGTCTAAACCAGTTCTAAAGCACGCCAGTGCAAGTAGATAAATAGGTACCGTTGTGGTGGGAAAGTAAATGTCAGGGACCGTGCTAAGGAGGGCTGCACTGAGGAGGAATGGTGGGAGCCTCCCCCTGCTGCTGATCCAGATCCTGAATCTTCCCAGGAGCAGGAGGACAGTATAAATTTAGAACAGTGGTTTGCAGAGGGGCATAGTTCAGAAGGCAGAAGCTGGGAAATACCGGATGGAGAACAGCTAGAAGAAGAAACACTGGGAGAGAGAGGATTAACAGATCCACAGTCTCTGGACAGCATTGACCCCCCCCCCCCCTTCTCCAAAGTCATGGATAGCTCAGAAAGTGGCAGAACAGAAAGCACAGAGGATGCAAGCTCAGATTACAAGATGTAGGATGTAGATTAATAGGGACCAAAGGGGGTGGGATCCTTAACTGGGAGCACTGCCATTCTGGGAGATGTGTTCTTTGTTCTCTCACTGTGATTATGAAAGTTTCTAACTGGTAAGAAGACTCATTTTCCTTTGTTCTGCTTATCTACTGCCACGGGGGGGGGGGGAGCTGATTCCCTGAAGCCTGTCAGTAAACGGCATTTCCATGTGCTCTGGTTTCCGTCGTGGTGTTCCGTTGCGCCAGAAGCAGTTTAGTCATGCTGGCCACATGACCCAGAAAAGCTGTCTGTGGACAAATGCCGGCTCCCTCAGCCTGAAAGCGGCAATGAGCACTGCAACCCCATAGTCGATTTGCCCCTTTCACAGCAGATTCCTGCATTGCAGGGGGTTGGACTAGATGACCCTTGGGGGTACTTCCAGCTCTACAATTCTATGATCCTATGAACTGCTGTCTGGAATGTGCTGGCAGAGCATCAGAGACACCACAACTCACCAGAGCAGATGCCCATAGATGTTGGACCACTCACAACAGGTAAAACCAGCATTCTAAGTCTCATTTTCAAATGCCAACTATACTGGCACAATTCATTTTACATGTCTAATCCTCATGAAACGTTGGTGGCTATGATGTAATGAAACCCAAAGGTGGTTCAACAAAGGGATCCTTTGAACCATTAGATCTGTGGTACTTTTGCTTTTTTTGAAAACTGAAATTGACATGACTCACCCTGTGTGAGTTTAAAAAAGTCGAATGCACTCCATTAGTTCTTCCATGCTCTGGAGATGGCAGCATGACTTTCGCTAATATTTAATAGTTTTTTGTTTATGCTCTTTCATCAAAGAGCTACCAAGTAACCATTGACAACCAGGGTTTCATACATCCTGTCATGCTTGAATGTGTAGGCTCAGGAAGAGAGATTGTCCGGGCAGGAATATCTCTAGCTTGTCTAATTAATTCATCGGTATGAATAGCAAATTGCTTCCTGCTTTCCAAACTTGTGGACAATGCAACCAAGATTTAAAGGAGGTAAGCTCTGTGTGTGGATATAAGAAGTGGCAATTATTATTTACAGCAGGAATGGGAACCCCCCCCCCCCCAAGACGTTGTTCAACTTCAACTCCCATCAACCCTGTCAATGGTCAGGACAGAAGAGATTTGCAGTCCAAGAACATATAAAGCATATAACATATAAATGCCCCCAACTATTTTTTAGCCTAAAACAGGGGCTTGTTTTTTTCTATACTGCACAGATATACATTGGAAGACACTGTTTGTGAGCTAAGATCACAAAAACCAGACAAATAGAATGGTACAAGGGATTTTTAAAAAGGTAAAGGACACCTGCCCTGGACAGTTAAGTCCAATCAAGTGACTATGGGGTTGCGGCGCTCATCTTGCTTTTCAGGCCAAGGGAGCCGGTCATGTGGCCAGCATGACTAAACTGCTTCTGGTGCAATGGAACACCGTGGTGGAAGCCAGAGCACATGGAAACGCTGTTTACCTTCCCGCCACAGCGGTATCTATTTATCTACTTTGCACTGGTGTGCTTTTGAACTGCTAGGTTGGCAGGAGCTGGGACAGAGCAACGGGAGCTCACCCCGTCATGGAGATTTGAACTGCCAACCTTATGATCAGCAAGCCAAAGAGGCTCTCTAGGTAGGAGTTGGAGAGAATCCTGCCTGAGGCCCTGGAGAGCTGCTGCCAGTCCGTGTAGGCAATATTGAGCAAGGTGGACCCGTGGTCTGAATCAATATAAAGCAGCTTCCTGTGTTCTTAATTCCCTGTTGAAGGGTCATTGCAGAAGGAGCAGCACTGGCAGAGTATGTCCTTTACATGAACTACTAAGTCCAATCACCCATCTCTCAAAGACACAGTCCTAGGGAAGCCTTCTGCAAAAGTTGCCCTGGAGACAGAACAGATTCTCTGTTGTTGAGTGAACCGGTGGTCTGGCTCCATATAAAGCAGTTCCCATATTATGCCATTCCTTATAAAATAATCATCTCTGAAAGTGGCATTGCTTTGAGTGTTAAAAGGCTCTCTGAAGAATTGGTTTGAACAGCTGTGTGAGGCGCATGGATCCAAAATGTTCCCGGAGGGTAAACTAGTGACTCTTTCTCAAATGCCAAAAAGTAGCAAACAACACCCTTTACAGAGCTGGGGTGGCTGATCATCTGGCTATCCCAGCTGTGAAGCTGCTGTTTTGATTTTCTTTTTGTATAAAAAAAGAAAAGAGAGAGAGAGAGAGATGTTTAATAGGAAACATTTTCTTATTGAAGATGCAGCCAAACGAATGGCAGCTAGAAATTTCTCGTGCAGATGTTAAAAGTAGCAGTGAGAAATTCATAGAATTTTGGCCGCGATTCTGAAATCACTCCTTTTAATTAACTTCAGAGAGTAGCAGCGGAACAGATGAAAAGGAAGGAAGGGAATTATTGCAGCTCTTGGTGCTTTTCTTTTTTAAGTGTAATCTCTTTATTACAGCTCTAATTGCTTGGATAAAATGTTGAAAATCAAGAGAATGATGAGCCCTATGTTTCAGCTTCCTATTGCAATGCAACGCTGCTCAAAAATGGGGTTGGGTGGAGTGGATACTCACTGGATTAAGTCTGTTTGTACCTATGAAGTGCCAAGACAGCATGGAACCACAGAAGTTGGTAAAGCATGAGACTCTTAATTTCAGAGTTGCAGGTTCGAGCCCCATGTTGGACAAAAGAGCCCTGCATTGCAGGGGGTTGGACTAGATGACTCTTAGTGTCCCTTCCAACTGTACATAATTCTATGATTCTATGAATACGCTTGTTGTACTTCAGAATTGGACAGACTGGGGCCCAGGGACAACTTCAGCATGCAGTAATTACTTGGGGCGTCAGATTATGTTAGAGGAACCGTTTTCTGCTTCTAGTTTCCATCTCTGTGTGTATGTTGTTTGTTTACAAAAAGAATAAACTTCAGTTCAAAATACTGGTGCCATTTTGACTTCTCTCTCTCTCTCTCTCTCTTAAAAAAAGCACTTCTGGAGCATCCCAAATTATCACCCTCTAGACTATGCTTTTTCTTGGACTATGTAGCTGTCCATGATCATCAAAGCCAAATCTTTGATGAGATTTGAGTAAATGTAAGAAAGTAGATCATTCACTCTAGTTTTTATGTTTTTCTTCCCTGTGGTTCAGCCAGACCAAAAGTCACAGAGCCCACTAGTCTAACAGCAAAAGGCAAATTTATGTGAGGAGGCATTTTGAGGGCATTTTGGTCTTTCAGTCCTCATTCCAAAATTTACACAAGATGGTTCAGAAAGAGAAATCACCCTGAGTCTACTTTCTCTGATAGCTTGTCTTAAACTCTCCCATGATAGCCTACATTAAAGAACTCATCACCATGTTCCAGACCTGGTTGAAATCTGATCTGGAATAATGTTTACTGTGAAAAGAGTCGCTTGCGCAAACTTGCCTAGGACGGTCCACTGCTTCATTATTTGCAGCTGCAGAGCAGGAATCAAATAGCATGACGCAGTGTCATGCAAATGAAAAACAAGTCATTAGTTACTTAAAAGTATCTTGCTTTGGAGATATAATGAATGCTCACAGTTATAATTGGCACATGGCTAGCACCATTTCTGTTGCTATCTCTGATAATAGGATTCTTCATGAAAAAGCCACTGTTGCAGTATTTTGTACTACAAACATTTACGTGCATTCATGTACATAATGTTAGTGTGCCCTTTGAAGCATTGTAGACTTCTGACCCCAGAAGGTTATCGCCAACTAATTCTTCAAGTATTACTAGCCTTGGATGCAACTGTTGGAGAGGGGAAACATAAATGCCTAGGGTGATAAACTAGAAACTAAATACACTGCAAGGGAAAGAGCACATTTTGAACAAGTAAGGAGGCCAATGTGTAACATGCTTAGTACATTTCATTTCATAGGCAAAGCCTTTTCTTGTCAATCATAGAATCCACATCCTTCCAATGTCACATCTGATCCTTTTTCTAATGACCAGGAGGTGGAGTGCTGTGTATTTAATTAATGAACCAGCATATAAAATTGTCCATCGGTCTAAGTAAAGTGTAGGTGGATTCCCACAAGGCAAGACACGGTGATAACAGCAAGAACCTTTATTGAACTAACAGAACTGGACAACAAGGGCAAAGCAACTACTTATATATATTTCTGAAGGCTTGGGCCACTCCCACTCCCAACATGATTGGCTGTCTAAACTTCCAAGCTGCGAATCATAACTCAGAGTTTAAGGGCCAATGGTAGAGGCCCAAAACCTGAAATGTTATGTGACTGGATATGATGTATTGAATCATATCCACAGGGGCTCATAATCCTTAGTCTAGACTCAAGCTCAGGCAAACACAGACCACTGAATCCATAAGCCAGGACAACCCAACTTTTCACCTCTAGTGGGCCACAAGAGTACTTTGACATGGGACTCTTGGGCCTCATTCTGCTTTATCTCGCAGGGGCCAAAATTTCACACACACACACACACACACACACAGCTGAGAAAGCACTAACCAGGCTTCAGGAAGGAGGCAGGAGGACTCCAGGACTGTGTCAGAGCCCCATTGCCTCCTCTGAAAGCCCAGCGCTTTGTTACTCGGCTTTGGGAAGGCAGAGCAAGGGCTGGTGCAGGGCATCAAATGTTGCTGAAGGCCACCAAAAAAGGCCTTGACACAGGCCATGCACAGAAACGAAAGCAGAGTGAAATTATTTAGCACATATTTATACAGGTGACTCAACAGCCTGCTGTTTCCTCCCCACTTCCCATTTTTCTGGCACTGACAAAACTCTGCATAGTTGTTAGAAAAAGCCAGTTCTGTGGGTTTCAATCCACCCCCTAAGCTCAACATTTGTGTTGGGTAAGGAGGCCTAGAAATTAGGAACCCACCCAGCAAAAATGCTCAGCTGTCCCCACAGCTCATGCAACAGGAAGCCAATTTTCTCATCACTGTAAACAAACAGACCAGCTCAGAGCTGTCTTAATGCCATGGCCCCCAACCACCGCAGGATATATTTGTAAAATTTGAAAGTGCTTTTCTCTTCGTGGAATAGTCTGCTTGTTTTCATTTTATTATTTTCTTCCATCTTACTGTGCTTTTTATTTCTCTCTCTGTCTCTCTCTCTATCTCACACACACTGCAGCAACAGGATTCGAAGTCTGAGATGTACCAAATATTTTTTTTCTTACCAGAGACAATGTTCACAAACTATTACATGGGAGAGGCTGAGATTATCTTGTAAGAGACAACACACGAAACTCAGCAGCATGCAGAGAACTTCACGAGGCATACCTTCAATTATGGACACAGTTTAGAGCGTTTAGTGATTGCGTGGTCTACAAATATTTCTAAAAAGAAACAAATTATTAAGAAAAATACCAGAGCCTTGTCGCTGCCTGCCCCCCAACTCTAAAATCCATGCAGACACTAATGATTGTGAGACTTCCTTCCAACTGAACACACATGGGATTGTACTGACAGGCAAAGAATGTAAGCTGTAATAGGTTGTAATCTTAAGGGTGTGTGTGTGTAAAACACAAACTTGTTTCCAGTGCTGCTTTTCTAGAAAAAGAGGTGCTGGAACTCACCATGAGAGCCTCCCTTGTTCTCTTCTAATGTCAATGGCGCCCACCTGAGACATGTCAGCAGAGCCGTCTTTACCCGCCGCTGAAGCCGCCCAAGCTCTTAACTACCTGTTATGAAATAATAAATAATTTTGATCAAGCTGACATTCAAAGCCGGCCACTGCCGCTGCCTCCACCCTGGCTGCTTTCTCCTCCCCGGAGTCCCACCTTGCATGGAGAGGCATTGCTCTCTCTCCTGCCATCGGTGCAGCTGCTGCGTTCCTCTTCTTCTTCTCCTTCCTCCTGGGGAGCTTTTAAAAGCACCTGGATGTGAAGCTGCACGCCTTTGCAGAGCTTGAGCGCCCGGTTCTTGAGGGGTGATGGCAGCGAGACTCAGAAGAGCAGGATGCCAACACTGACGCCATGGCCTCGCCTGCAACCGCAGAGAAGTATATCTTGTGTGTAGACGTGGACAGCACTAAATTTGGGGGTTCTGGGCGGATCTTTGCACCCCGGCAGCGCATATGCTAAAGACGGCCCTGCATGTCAGGACTGAGTTGTGGTCAGTGTGGAGAACTAGCCCAATGCCAAGTAGGGGTTAATTTTTTCTGACAGTTAGAACCCTCAGGGGCGGGCTTAGCCTGAGTATAAAACACCCCTCCCAGTAGGCAGTTAGAGTCAGAGTTACAGTCCGAGTTAGATTTGGAATTGAAGTATGGGCAGGAGGAGTTAAGTGCGGGGAGTTAGAGTTGGAGTTGAGCAGTGTGAGTCAAGAGATAGAGCTGGGAGTTTAGAGTCTTAGGTGGATGTTAGCAGAGAGGATAAAGAGATTGTGAAACGCATTGTTATTGATATTTAGTTTACTATTAGAGGTATTAGGCCGGTAATATTTAGAGGTATTAGGCCGGTATAGGACAACTGTTATAAGCTTATTGAACAACCTTTTATTTATCAGCAACCATAAGCTTTGTACGCAATAAACATCTTTTTAGTTCACAATATCCTCGTCTGTGGTGAATGAAGTAAGCAGGATCCAGCTAGTAGTCTGAAGGGCGGCAGCTGGGGACTGTTTGTCGTTGGTGCAGCACTCATAGACGGTAACACGTCCGGGGGTGGGCTGTACAGGGCGAAGGGCCCGCGACATTAAAGTGGTGGCAGCGTCGGGACGAAAGATAGTCTTAAAGTGGTGGTCACATTGAGATCAAAGATCTAAAGTGTTGGCAAGAAGTGCCAAGGTACAAGAAGGATTTAAGGGTGACGCATTGTGTGAAGTGTGAGGCTTAAAGAGGATTTAAGCAAACTTCAGTGAGACTCTACAATCTAGTCAGGAAGGGGATCGCATACACCTGGAAAGGGAGAAGGGGAATTCAGAGAGGAATTACCTGGCCCTAGGGTGTGGTGTGATAGCGCCAAAGACTGTGAGATTGTGAGAGAGTTACAAAGATACTTTGCGTTTGAAACTATTTCAGGCAGAAAGGTTTATAGTGAGAGGTCGGAAAAGTACGCTGGACAAAGTGCACTGAGGTAACTTTAGGCGTGACTTTGGACCTAAACTGTGGAAACTGAGCCTGAAGAAATAGTTTAACTGAAACATCCTTGATTTAAGTACAGAAATAATACCACCAAATAAATAGAAAATGCCACCTAGAAAGACTAAAACAGCTCTTAGGGACTCACAAGTAGAAAGCTCTGAAGAAGAAAATGGGGTTTCCCAGATTGAGGAAACCAGTACTGAAACAGTTAACAAAAATCCTACTGAGGGGACGAGTTTTAAAGCCTCAGAGGAATTTGAGAAATGGAAACTTGAAAAAGAATATAATTTGAAAATCGAACTAGCTAAGTTAGATATTGAAAGAGAAAGAGAGGCAATGGCACTGAAAGAGAGAGAATTAAAGTTACAAGCTGAAGCAAAAGAGAGAGAATTAAAGTTCCAAGCTGAGGCAAAAGAGAGAGAACTGAAAGAGAAAGAAATGACCTTAGCTATTGAGAGAGAAAGAGAACGGGAAGAAAGAGAATATTTATTAGAAATGAAAAGACTTGAATTATCAGCTGTAGAAAATAGAAACAACAACAATAGTTCCACACAAAATCCTAGCAGGGTGGATTTAAAAAGATTCCCTGACTTCAAAGATAAAGACGACCCTGAAGCATTTATCATTTCTTTTGAGAGGGCTTGCGAGGATTTTGAAGTAAAAGATGAGGAGAAAATGCAAATACTGAGAGCGCGTATTAGTGGGACATTAACAGAGATTTATTCTCAAATGCCATCTGATCAATCTAAAGATTTTGAAGCATTTAAACAGTTGGTTTATGTCAGGTTCGGAATTACTGCAGAACAACTGAGACAAAAGTTTAGAACAATAAAAAAAGTGCGAGAGGAAACATTTGCTCAACTAGGAGCTAAAACTACAAATTATTTAAACAAGTGGCTAGAACAGGAGGGTGCCGATTCTGTGGCGAAAATAAAAGAGGTGATCGCATTGGAACAATTTTATGACACGATTAATAGTCATTTGAAGTATTTAATTAAAGAAAGACGACCTAAAACCATCCTGGAAGCTGCTAATCTGGCAGATGAAATAAATGAAATCCGAGAACACGCTTATGATGCCCCAAAATATAAGGACAAACAGTGGGAAACAAATAAGTTTAAGAGAATGCAACAGCCCACAAAATTTACCACAGAAACTGCCAAGAAAATTTTTCCCGCCAATGCAAATGTTCCCCTTAACACGCCTATGACAACGGGGGGGACTGAGGGAAAAGTAAATAAATATAGTGAGGGTAAAAGGCCTGAATTAATCTGTTGGCAATGTGGGAAAAAAGGCCATAGACAACTGGACTGTAGAACTGAACTCAGAACTAGGAGTGCAAATACTATCCCTCAGAAGCAGACATATTGTGTCCAAACTGTGGAGACAGAGCCAACGGCCAACATGGTTGCCACGGCAACCGAGGCCCAGTCAGAGGCTGATGAGTTACCAGTGGCCCAAGTTGTGAGGTGCTATATAATTCAACAAGATGACATGCTATTACACAAAACAGGAGAAGAAATTTGGGTGAATGGTAAACAATATAAAGGCTTAAAAGACACAGGGTCTCAGATTAGTATTGTACATCCTGATTTATTAAAGCCAGAAGACTTTATTAAAGGCAAAACAATCAGTTTAAAAGGAATATCAAAACAGCCAGAAATCTTGCCAGTCGCATTAGTTAATCTGACATATAAACAATGGTCTGGAAAATGGCAAGTAGCAGTTTCACCAGAAATCCCAGCTCCAATGTTAATCGGGTGGGATCTACTTGACCATGTACAGAGTGCATTTGTAATAACTAGGGCACAAAAACTGCGACAGTTACCTCAGGAGGAAAGGCCTGATACAATTGTTGAACTGACACAAGATACAAGTATAATGCCAGTTACAAATAGTCAAGCAGATGGTTTTGCAGCCAAGCAGAAACTAGATACAGATTTACAGAAATATTTTCAAGCCACAGCCTTGAATGCAGTATTAACCCCGGAAAGCCCGGAGCGGTTTATAGTCAACAATGGGTTGCTATACAGAGAGATTCTTTTAAAGCCTAATAGAGGGGGTAATGAAATCCACAGGCAACTGATAGTACCTACTGAATTTAGAACCAAGATAATACAACATGCACATGGCAGTATCTTTGGAGGTCACTTGGGAATCACCAGAACCAAACAAAGGGTGTCCCAAAATTTCTTTTGGCCTGGGATGGGCAAGCAAATAAAGTTATTTTGTCGAACGTGCCATACTTACCAGTTACAACTGACATGGGAAGGTCCTTGTAAGATCATTTCAAAAATGAATGATATAAACAATATAATTCAGCATGGTGAAGGGAGGCGGGTCATGCATAAGAATATGATAAACCCAACCCAGTCACTAAACCTTGAACCCAATCTAGACTACAGTAGTCACGTTGTTGAAAAAGCCTGTGATATTGGTAAAGGAGTGTCTACCTGCAATATGACCAGTGACCTATCTGTGAGATCAGTTAGAACAACTAGTCATAGTTACGATAAACCATTCATCAGTTGGAAAGATAGAAAGAAAGACGTACTGGAAGTTATAGCTGGCATGGGGGCCTATCGACTTTCTATGAAAGTGAAAGTGTTTCCTACACTAGAGATTGTGTGGTGGGAAGATGGGTACCCTGCTGCTCATGCAACACAAATAAATGTCCAAAATGAATGTAGTTACACAGCATTAACAGGGCTACCACGTCAAAGGCATACAAAAGTAATCTTAAAATTGCTCGAAGTGGGAACTAATAAATCACTACAGACCAAAGATGAACTGACAACAAGGGAGATTGCTATGAGCAATAAGCAATCAGAGCTTGTTAGCCTACTTTCATTAAGAGATCACGCTTGCCTAGAAAGCTTCAGCAAGCTGACTAAAACAGAAGATATCCACAAACTTCTGCAAATAGTTCCCAGTGCATTTAAAAGCCAGACAACCAGTGTTTATGCAGCTTATGATGACCTGGAGATGTGTGTACAAGTCTGCGAGCTTAAACATTTAACAGAGATCCTGAAGGAGGGAGAGGTTGAACTAAGAGAGCTTTTGACCCTGAGAAACAAGGACTCTACCCAGCTTGGGATCCACAATCGTTACAGACGCCTCGAGTGCAGAGATCGGAATGGGACGGTGTCATCTGGCCGAGGAAGACAGCTTACATCCCATCACGTTTGGCAGAGAAAAGACTGGTGCCCCGAGAAAGATACTTCTTGCGACGGTTAAGGACGATAAGGAGCGTGAAAGGATCCTAAACCTCATCGCAGACGCCTTATAATGAAGACCCAAAGACAAAGGTTAATGGACAGTTACGGTTTTTCTTGCAATAAAGACCTAATGCTGCATGAACTATTGTGTCAAATGTTCACAACTATATGTACTTTTACTGAAGAGGTAATATTATGCCATAGTTAGGTAAGAGTTATAAAATGTTTGTTTATGTAATGTCTATAGTGATGTTTAAAATGTTGTTTGTATCAGAGGGATACTTTGGCTAGTAACTCCTCTGATACAAACCTAAAAAGGAGGGAGGTATGTGGAGAACTAGCCCAATGCCAAGTAGGGGTTAATTTTTTCTGACAGTTAGAACCCTCAGGGGCGGGCTTAGCCTGAGTATAAAACACCCCTCCCAGTAGGCAGTTAGAGTCAGAGTTACAGTCCGAGTTAGATTTGGAATTGAAGTATGGGCAGGAGGAGTTAAGTGCGGGGAGTTAGAGTTGGAGTTGAGCAGTGTGAGTCAAGAGATAGAGCTGGGAGTTTAGAGTCTTAGGTGGATGTTAGCAGAGAGGATAAAGAGATTGTGAAACGCATTGTTATTGATATTTAGTTTACTATTAGAGGTATTAGGCCGGTAATATTTAGAGGTATTAGGCCGGTATAGGACAACTGTTATAAGCTTATTGAACAACCTTTTATTTATCAGCAACCATAAGCTTTGTACGCAATAAACATCTTTTTAGTTCACAATATCCTCGTCTGTGGTGAATGAAGTAAGCAGGATCCAGCTAGTAGTCTGAAGGGCGGCAGCTGGGGACTGTTTGTCGTTGGTGCAGCACTCATAGACCGTAACACGTCCGGGGGTGGGCTGTACAGGGCGAAGGGCCCGCGACATTAAAGTTCCAGCTGAAAATAAGCCCTGGATGTTTCCACCAACTTATCTTACGCCTTTCCATGTTTGAGCCAGCGGAGCAGAAGTTGAGTGTGGAGGAAAGCTCTTGTGTTCTTCCATTTCTTTCCAGAAAAATAAAATAAAATACAGAAAACATTTTTACATTTGCGAAAGAGGAAAGATTGCGGCATGCTCGGAAGTGTGTCTAAATCTCCTCACAGTTTGGGAGTCTGTTATTGGACGAGAGCTATTTACCTTTTGGATCCATACCACTTCCCAGAATCCCTCTGGGATGCTTCAGATATGCCCCACCTCCTTTGGTGCTTCCCAACATGGGAGCTCTGACACTGGCTGGGCAAGGAGCTCCTACAGCTGTGGTTATCAAAGAGTGTGGCAGAAGAGGATGGCAAGTGTTGTGAAAAGATTCAAGGACAATCAAAGAAACATGTAACCATTTCAGGGCAGTATAGTATAGTATAAAAAATATTTTTTTATTATTTGCAAAATATGGATATATAGCTTTTCAAAATGAGAACAAGACAATCCTAGTTGGGATCCAGAATTCCGACAGAGTGCTAGAGAATAGCCCGGGCTATTCATCTACAGTTGTCCAGGGATTTTACAAGGATTTTCAACTCTGACAAATATGAAAGATCAGAAAAGAGGAAGGCTTATTTGTGTTGATGATGAAATGAGAGTCTGTTTGTCTCAAATTAGACCTCTTGTGCTGCAAAAAGCAAACACACATGTCTCAACAAAATAAAATAAAAAAATCCTTCCAGTAGCACCTTAGAGACCAACTAAGTTTGTTCTTGGTATGAGCTTTCGTGTGCATGCACACTTCTTCAGATATCTGAAGATATCCTGAAGATATTCTGAAGATATCAGGTATCTGAAGAAGTGTGCATGCACATGAAAACTCATACCAAGAACAAACTTAGTTGGTCTCTAAGGTGCTACTGGAAGGAAATTTTTATTTTATTTTGTTTTGAATATGGCAGACCAACACAGCCACCTACCTGTAACTGGAACACACGTCTCATGTATACATACTTAAGTATGTAAGAGGCTTGTTTATAATTATATTTTATTGTGTAGCTGCATTGTTTCCGACTTTCTGGATGTCCCACGATCATATTTGTAGTTGTGTTCTGTGTTATAAATCAAGCACCGCTAGGATTGTTTGTTTTCGTTTTCCAAAGTGTTTCTTATCAATAATAATAATAATAATATAAAAATCGGTACGGCGCAAGCAAATTATTATTCTGAAAGTGTGGCCCAGAAGAAGAAGTTGCAGAGCCACTGTCTCCTACAGCATCAGGGAGAGAGGGAGAGAGACTGGATCTCCCTCTCTTTTGTCAGAGCTCCATCTGTGGCACTGGAGGTACAGATCTGATCTGATCCAATCTCCATGCCCCCCAGGATACATTTGTGGAAGGCTACTTGTCTATGCTTCTAATTGGTTTTGGAAATGAATATTCTCCAGTCCGTCTCTTTTTTATTATTATTTAAAAAGAAAACCTTCCAGCTTCAGAGCAGCAGTCTCTCTTTTTTCTGATATGATGCAGTGTTAGAGATGGGTAGAGATGCTTGCAGAGCCAGAGAGAACTGTTAAAAAATGTCCGTGATTCATGCGCATGGAACGCTCGCTACATGAAGCACATCTATATCCCACTGCCAAATGTATTAGGAGCATTGTTGAAGGGGTGGGGGGAATCAATTAATGGTTTATGATTAAATGTGGAACAAAGGATCACATTTTTGGTAATTAACACAAAGTAATATTAACACTAATAATGTCTGCAGGCGTTTTAACCTCCGTTGTCACCCACTCAGTTTGGAACCATTTCATCCATGGGAAGGGGGGGGGGAAAACTTGTGCCATTTGAGTTAACAATCTCTTCCCATATTCCCACGGCAGGCTTAACTTTCAATTTGTCATCCGGTAACATTCGCAGATCATCTGTTTGTCAATCCTTTTAATTTTTCTCTCCAAAGTAAGAAAATGTAGTGCTTCTGGAACAGCTCAGAGTCAAGCTGCACACATTGTGTAGCATCAGATGGTGGACTGAGGTGGAAAAAATGCTGCACCATATCACTTCACACTACAAGGCTGGAGCATATTTCCAAGTGACCCACCTGCACCCTACCTGTACTGTAGCAACCTAGCTCATCGGGCAGAGGGATGCGTTTAATTCCCACCCACCCACCCACCCCGTCTCTCCAGTGAGCTACTTAGGGAGCTTCTCATGTGGGGGAGCATTTATATTGGGGTGACTTCTCACCTGAGTCAGAAGTAGTATGATCCAGATTTCTATCACCTTTTCCTACTACCTCATTCAGTATAACGGGGGTGGGGATATTTTTCACCCCAGAGGCCGCATTGTCTCACGGGCAGCCATCTGAGGTCCACATGCCAGTAGTTTGGTCAGAGGTTAAAGGGGGTGAAACAACAGGTGTGTGGCTCTTGCCTCTGTGCAGTAGACTATGATTCCACCAGGAACACCATTGGGGGAGGATGCTCTGACCCATCAACCCCCATCTGGGCAACCAAACGAACTCCCCCTCCAGGTCCCCTTTAATGAGGTACCCATTTCTTGTATTGGAGAAGGGTGGATCCTGAGACCCCCCCCTCCCCTTTTGCCAAGGCTAATGATCCAGTGCAATGTCTTATCTGCCAACAAAGTTGTGATGATTGCTATTTGACAGGCTCCCTTACATTTGGACAGTGCCGAAGTCTGTTGAATGGCAGTGGGGAATCCAGCTCTGACCAAGCTGGCTGGCTCCAGCATGGCTATTTTCTTAAATAGAAAACAGGTGGATCTGAGTGAAGACTCTGGGTTCCAGGTCCAGTGATGTAGCTATACCCCCTTGCCTGCCTGTGATTGGCCAATTCAAATGAGCAGATTCCCAGCATCCTGCATGGCTGTGGGAGGAGCCACTGACGTCCTCCAATGGTTGTGCAGGGCAGGGCAATGGTCCGCAGCCTCAGCTGCAGTCACGACAGCCTGCAAATTGCCGCTTCTAGACTTTGGGTGCGGTAAGCTGCCATTTTCAATAAAAATTAGCAGGAGTCATATCTGAATGAATGATCCTGAGAGGAAAGATTGCAGAGATATTCACTCAGTATTTATGCCTCTAACAGAATTAGTAACTCTTGCCATACAAAACTTTTCTGAGCGTGGGAGAGTGTGAATCTTTCCAGCTCTTAGAAATGAATGTTTTTGGCACAGATCACTATATGAAATCTTCTGAAAAATTCAACTTCCCACAGCTTATGACTGAACTCAGATCTCATTTTCATAGAATATACAGGCAAACGTAACATAGGGGAATCTGTCCATGTGAAAATTTCACACATATACTGGACACAAATGGTAGCACTTAAAAAACAAAACAAAAAAACACACACCCCACAAAATAGAATAAGATTCCCAAACAATAAATGGACCTCAAAATGTCTTTGCTTTTTTCCCCCCAATGACCAGTGAGATTAAGGGCCATCCTGTACATTCAGATATATCTGTGGCCAGCACAGTGCAAAAATAATAACATTGAATTAAAATCCTAATCAGTGAAAGATCTCAAATAATGGCTTGCAACCTGTACTGTAATTAGGCTACAAGCAGAGCATTCTTGCAAATAATATAGTACATACTAAAACTGAATGGCTCTAGAATGTTAATTGTGCTCTCTCCTATGTTACAAAGAAAGAGCTAATGTCAGGGATCTGAAACAAATAGTACTTAACCTTCTGAGCCCCAGATGAAAAGGGAGATGGATGTTTGCTTTTGATTGTCCTGGTCTTTTCATGAGCTGAATCAATAAGTACCCCTTTATAGCTTTGAGCCATGATTCTAATTAGTCGGCCTCTTGGGCCCAGTTTACAAAGTAAAATCTAAGTCCGACGTGCGTTTGGAAATTTCAACAAGTAATCTGAACCCATGCCAGCTCAATAAAATAATTAAAATGCCATCAGCCTGTTAACATGCTTTCCACTCTGCCAACACACACACACACATCTATACAAATATATATATATATATACACACACACACATTCTCTCAAATGTCAAACTGCACTTGAAATTATGAGGGGGGAAATGTATTTTGAAGTTCTTCTGGCTGAGAGAAATTGTCAGATTTGAAATACAGATGGAGACTCATGGGAAGGCTTGCAAACGGTTCTGCAGGCATGAGATTGTTATTCTTCTGGAGTCACGATGTCACAAACCTACCTCTAAGGCAGGGATGAGGAACCTGTGGCCTGACAGATGCTGACAGACTCCAACTCCCATCAGTGCCAGTCAGGGAGAGCAATGGGCAGGAACAATGGGAGCTGGAGTCCAAAAACATCAGGAGGGCTCCCCATCTCTTATCGTGGCCATGCCAGCTGTGGCTAGTGGGGATCATAATCCAAAATGTCTGGAGAGCACCAGATTGGCAAAGGTTGCTCCAGTCACTGAAGCAAAACAGCACCCTCAGAGGGGAGATGAGGAAGGGCCACTAAACCCATATGTGCATATGTTCAATCAAAATTAAAATAAATACAAGAGAGTTCAACTTTTTATTCCAGTATTCACCGTTGGCTTCCAAAGGGCCATTTTGCCTCAGGAGAAGGGGGGGAAAGCAGGTCTGATGAGCCATCATGATCCAGCTCCCAGTAGCAGCTCCACAACGGCCCCCACAGAGGCTTCTGAAGGACCATCTTTCCCTCAGAGGAGGGGAGAAGGAAGAAATAACCTGGTGAGTTGGTGCCATCCAGCTCTCAGGGGTGTTTTTTCTCTCCTCCAAGGGCCACCAGAGAACCATCTTTCTATCAGGGGAACAAACAAAAGAGCGAACAAATCAACTACCACAGACTGCTGAACGCTTAACACCTTTGGCACAATTCCCCCTCAAAATGAGATCACCACCCACCCACCCACACACACACACCCACACACACACATGTAAACATATACATAAAATATCAGCAACCTTTCCTAGTCCCTTTCCAGAGTTCTCAAAGAGCTGCATCATTTTATTTTGGCCATAATTGTAGTTTGGTCATTGCTGCATCAATCAATATATGCAGATAAATATGAGTGACCCAGTTTGATGTACTAGCAGCTAAACTTAAGAAAAGATTTTGTGGACAATTGTGTAGGTTGTGTGGGGGTGGGGAGATATTTGGAATATCCAGGTCATTCCTCCCCCCCTCCCCTCCTTCTACACCACCATCTTCCTCTGATACCAAGCTGCTATTATTGTGGTTTTATGTGCTTATCCATTTATCTCTCAGATTGTGAAGGCATAGCACTTTATTGTAATATACAATGCCTAACAATACGGAATCTTAAAATAGACCATCTATCCATACTGAGAGAGACAAGAATAGTCTACCTGTGGATTTTACTCAAATGCAAAATTTGCATAAACCTGGAACAAGAATTATAGTCCCTATAAAATCTTGTCATTCAGCTCTATGAAGTTTTGATTAGAATAGACGTAAGCTCAGGCATAACTTGTGCACACAAATGCACAGATTATTTGGTCTGAAAAGTGTGAGGTTGCTCAAATTTTAAATTGTGCATTGCGTACACAAGATACACAGTGGCGCCTGTCTATAGGACTGCAGCTGGAAAGGCATCTTAAAGGCGTCACATATTCAGGTCCTTATTTTGCGGGGGTGGGGTGGGGGTGGGTAGCATCCCTGGTGGTATGCAGGGACTCTGTGTGTGTTTTCGTCCCGTGAACCCTGACCCCCTTCTCAGATACCCACCTGAGAGACCACAGCAAACTTCTGCACAGTGCTGCACCAGCACATCACACAAACACTTCAAGGGTTCAAGGTCAATAGCGGCTGCTGTCCTACTATAAGCTTTTCAATCTTCCGCTTGGGAATTCACCTATTAAGCTTCCCTAGCCCATAAATTGTCCTTGTTGTTAGCATGCCAGACAAGCGCCCAGGAGTCAACCTGCAATGAGGGCAATCCAAATTGCAAACCTGGGGGGGGGGGGGAATTAAGCAAAGGGGGGCTCTTGGTGCTATAATTCTGCATCGTGCCCCCATCCCCCCACCCCAAAACCCTGATTGGATCTGGAGAAGCTTCGGTGCTTGGTGTTTTGAAATAATTATAGAGACCTGGTGTGTAAATGTCAAAATGAATGAAATTTAGCAGAAAATGTAGGCGAAATGGCCAGATCTCCCTATTAGCCCTTGCTGTACATCTCGCAAGACAGCTGATTCCCAGCTCCGTATGGGTTCCAGCATCCAGTGATTTATTGGGTAATTCAGCATTTGCCAGTATGTCTTGTGCTAATTAAATGCATCGCACTCCATTCAGAAATGTCACAATTGATTTGTCTTCTGCAAGCACTGACTTTATTTCAATCTTCTAAAAAAGATTTTATGAGCCCCAGATAACTTATCCTGGCACATTCATCTCCCCGGGGCAGCTTCTGTGTGTGGGGCCAGGATGAGACAAAACCAAACAGCCAATGCAGACGTCTTTGTGGACAGCTTGTTTATCCGTTAGATGTTGCACACCCAGGCTGATACATACCATAAATGCATTGCAACTTTTTAATGTATTTATATAAATATAATAACCCTTAAAAACTGTCAAACGGGACAGAAGCTAACGCACGCTATCAGCGGATTTTATTGGCTGACAGAGTTGGCAAACAGGACAGCTTGCAAGCTGTACAAAATGTGTTTTATTTATTAACTGTGTTAGGATTTAATCTGGCTATTAATTAAACAATACAAATTCCGACGCTGGCAGAAATCCACTGGGAAGCTTCCCATTCCAAGACCCGTTGCAAGAACATTGTTTGACCTGTGCGAGAACACTGTTTGAAGAACCATCTGTGCTAACATGAATCTGTCCATGATTTAAGATTGCCATCAGAGGACCGGCTTGTTGGTGTCCCTTTAAGATTCTGTCAGGCTATTGGCAGGAAAGCAGGAGGAGGGAGAGGCCTGAGACGGCAGAGCTTCTCTATTTGCTGGGCTGAGAGACCAGCTCTACCAAGCTCCTCCCTCTACTTCCATCATTAGCCACACCCTCAGGCCAGTAGTGGTTGGTGGAGCAGGGCAGATGGGGCGGAGATGATCATCTGACTTCTGAGCATCAATCTACGGCTGGTTCCCGAAGGGTGGGAAGAAGTAGGGAGTCAGGCATGGTGCTGGCGTGGCAGCAGAGTCAGATTAGCTCCGCTGCTGCCCCTGCACTGCGCTCCCTGTTCCTCCTCCTGTCCCTCTCAGGAACTGGGACTCATGCTCAGTGTTAGGAAGTCAGGTGAGCAACACTGTCCTGTCTGCACCACCCCATCAACTGCTACTGCATCAGATTACTGGAGAGGGAGAGCGGTGGGATTCCAGGGCATCTCCATCAAATTCAATCCATCTCCATCTGCTCTGCTAAAAGACGAGCAGCTTTTGGCTCCACCTCTTGCTGAAATCTTTCCATTTCAGCTGCCGATTGCCAAGATATAACGTCTGAATGTGCTTCCCCCCTCCCAATTCCTTTTCCGTTTATGTTATTTCTTTATTGTAAGCCTAAGGACAGGGACTCCCATATCATTGGCATTCGTAAGCACTCTGGGAGCTTCTTCTTTTTTTTACGTAAGGGTGGGACAAAATGTTTTTAATGAATGCCTTTCTAAGATCAGTAAGATTGGCGGGCACTGGGGACAGGGCCTTCTCGGGAATAGGTCCTAACTTACGGAATTCTCTCTCAAGGGATGTGAGGTTGGTTCCCTCTTTTGCAATATTTAAACAGGCTTTAAAAACCTACCCATTTCACATGGCTTTGATGCGTGATTGGGATAGGCCCAGAAAAGTGGATTTTAATAAAAAGAAATAAAGAACCCCCTTGAGTGTTGTGCAGCACCTATTCACTTCAATTGAGTTTGCACAGGAGGTTCTGCTCCATAAGAAAGGCAAACCTCAAAATCCAATGGCCAAGCACATTCACCATCTTGTTTGTTCTATTTGCTAGTGAAACAGCCCGTAGATTCAGAAACAGGGTGTCATTTTAGATTTTAAGGTAGAGGGAGACACCACAATACATCATTCAAGGTTGCATTGCAACCCTCCCCCAGAAATAATTTTAAAAATCCCAAATTTTAAGACCATTTGTTGTGGTTATTTTTTATGATATAACTACAGCAACATTGGGTTGGATTCAGATTAGAAGTTGCACTTAGTTCCCATTGAAATCAATGGGTGTTAAGCTACTCATGGTTACTTTTTCAATGGGACCTAAGTGCAACTAAATTATTATGGATCCAGTCCATTTCAACACAGGACAAACAATCACACACACACACACACACACAGGCACACACACAGGCACACACTGCTGTTTAATAAACTAGAATAAAAGACATGCAATGGGATATAATAATAATAATAATAATAATAATAATAATAATAATAATAATAATAATAATTTATTAATTGTACCCTGCCCATCTGGCTGGGTTTCCCCAGCCACTCTTTGCTTACCTGGTAGAGAAAGGAAGGCCCATGCAATTGCTTATAAGAAAGGTCACTCGGGTCAAAATGCACATGGCAACGGAGATTTGTGATCAGATCTCACAACATCTTTTACTTAAATGAGCTCAGTGGAGCTTACACCCAGGGAAGTATACTCCTAAATTGCTGAAACTGCTCTCTCTGTCCCCACCCCCAATGAATGGGGTGGTGAATGTGAGTGTGAGATGGTGATGATATGGGCACCTTAAACTTATGCACATGGAAAAGGATCTCTGGATTGAAGGTGTAGATTCATACTGAAGGTTCAAAATTTGTTGTGGATGAGATATACAATCATGCTTTCTAAAAAATTGTGGCATGGAAATGACAATTGAAGCATGCTTGTTTGAACCATAGGAAATTTTGGTTTTCCTTTGGTCTCTGATTGTGAAAATAATTGTGTTCCCATTGGGTAGCATGCTCCATAACATTTCCATAGAAAGGCCATGAAGTCGCTGTATGTTTCATCAAGCAGAATGTGCTAGTCAGGCATTGTGTTTCAGTGAGGATATATACATTTGCAGCAAAGCTCATGGTCAGTTCTGAAGCAGAGGCTGGTTTACTGTTAAATCTTGCTTTTAGCATGGTTTAGCTTATGCAAAAGACATGTAAGGTCACCAGCAGTGACAGAGGACAAGACGAGTGGTTCAACAGGAATAAACCCCGCAGGTTGTTTTCAGTCCACAGAACAACAACAAATCCTGCTCTTGCAAACTGGACTGGTAGAAATCCATTGCTGTTGCTTTGGTGAGGGCATTGGGAGAGAGAACCAAACTCGTCTTTAATAGCAGCCTTAGGAAACAAAAGTAATATTTGTATAATTCATTTAGGCTTGAGAGATCTCCTTTTTTAAAAAACTGAAAATCCTGAGTTCCACCACCCTGAGCTACGTGCAAAAAACATACACAAGACCCTTTTAGATGCCACAGTTGGTAGCCCATGAAGGGGGAATAGGGACAAACACACGGGTTCCATTTAAGTCACCCTCCAATTTGTGGAAGGTGATCATCTGAAATGGGCAGGGACTGCTGTATGTGTGCATTCTTGTTCTGTCTTGTATAATGGACTCAGCGATGCTGAGATGAGCAAAGGAGAGGTGAAGGAGAGGTTCAGTGGTACCTTGGACAGCAATCCTCTAGACAGCCCCATGCAGAGCTCAGATTGGATCCACCAAAGGAGTGGTGCTCATATGATGTCTCTGCAGCAGCCAGCCTCAGAATGAGCCTTAAATAGAAGCAGCAGCAGCTCTACCTCGGTTGCCCTTGCCTTCATCGAGAAGAACCTCTTCATCTAAAGGGTCTACTTGAGCTACTTGAGTTGAGTCTAATGGACCAGAGCAGGCTGTGATTCCATTAACATTTCTGGAGTCCTTTGAGTCAGAGGAGGGTAACATAATGTCCTTGGGCTGGAGCCTCCTCTTACACAAGTGGTTATGGTTCATTATGTACTTCCGGGGCTGGCTCCAAGAGTAATTCTCTCTCCCACTCCAAATCCCCAGCTTCGTCCTCTAAAGAGGAGTCAGATTCAGTGTGATGACAGTTTCCACTGATGCATTTCCTCTCTGTTCCCCCCCCCTTCAGATCTGTAACTAAGCCTCCTAGAAGGTGCCTATAATTTTGAAGGCTCTGAAGCACCAGAGTTGTGTCACTGCATTTTCCCTTTCCATTCTTGTTTACTTCCCCTGACCCTCTTGTTTACTTCCCCTGACCGCAGCACAGAAGTCAAAGAAGGAGGTGGGCTATAAGCTGGAGGAACCACCTGAAATTTCACCTTGTACCTCGGGGCATAAAATGCTGTAGAACATGACACACTTAATCTCATATTGGGCAAAAGATTCTTGCATTGCAGGGGATTGGACTAGATCAGGGTTTCTCAAAGTTGAGTCTCCAGCTGTTTTGGGGCTACAATTCCCATCATCCCTAGCTAGTAGGTTTCAGTGGTCAGAGATGATGAGCTAGATGACCCTTGTGGTCCCTTCCATCTCTACGATTCTATGATTCTGCCTGTAGTTACATTTTCTGGGTGAAGACCTGCTATTCTTTTATTTAACTGGTTAGCATAGCATAAATGCAGAATAAATACTCTTAGCCAATTACTTGCTTTTTCTAAAGTTCTGGAGCTTTTCCTACCAGCTGTCATTTTGAGTAAGCCTGTGCTGAGCAGGAAAAAGGAGGTGGCACTTATAAGCTTCAAGCCTATTGCCTTTGATAAAGGCCACGAAATCTATGGAACTATAGAAGTTCAAACAGATAAGCCTTTGTGTGTGCCAGATTCCCCTTAAAGCACGAGGAATATTAATAGCAATAGCCTCTTGCCTATGCATGAAGCTGCTAGCAAGGATCTCATTAAAGAAGCAGCTCACGTGACTACTTTGGTTGTTCCAACACTGTCCTCCAGATAAGGCACCAATTTTATTCTTGCCAGGGAACTGTTGCCTTTAACTGCTTCATGACACAAGCAGAAAATCAGCAGGAAGAGCTTTGCCATTGCTGTGTCACATCACAATGATACTGAGGTTATGTGCCAAAATCTGTCCTCCAATTTCTTCCCCTGTTAAAAAAAAACTTCAATTTTTCTACCTCATTCTCAGGGTGCTTCAGAATTTCTTTAGGATTTTGGTAGGTCTGGAGTTTTGAACTTAACTAACATCGAAAGGGGGCTAAGGCGGGTGGGTGGGATTCTCTTTACAAGAAACATCTTCATTATTCTGCAGCCCACACTGCCTGATCTAGGTTTGATATGGCAAATGGGCAGAGCAACACAAAATCATGGGTGGTCACCTGCAATGTTTTAAGAGGCTTATTGTGTTTTAATCTCGAATATATATTTGTATTATACTGCCCCACTTCATTTTGTAAGACACCTAGGCACAAGTTGCATAAGGCAATGAACAAGTAAAAGTAAAAAGTAATAAGGAAGATAAAATAAAAATATATAAAATAAAAATAATAAATAAATAAATAAATAAATAAATAAATAAATAAATAAATACAGTATAAGGAAGAATACTGAAATGCAACACACACCCCACCCACTTTGGCTTAATCTGCCTCTCTCGTAATACAGCCAGGTCTCATCCAAAGAATGAGGCTGAATGCTTGGAGATTCAGGAAGGAGAAATGGACGTACTTCACACCACACACAGTTAAAACTATGGAATTCATAATCAGAGTATAAAGGGGTGGCCACCAACTTGAATAGCTTTAAATGGGGATTAGACCAATGAATGGAGAATAAAGTTATCAGTGGCTTCTAGCTGTGCTGGCTGTTTATTACCTCCTGTACTGGAGGCAGCATGTCTTTGTATTTCAGTTTCCGGGAAACACACATGGTAGAGTGCTGTTATCACACTCATGTCCTGCTTGTGGGCTTCCTGAAGCATCTTGTTGACCGCTGTGCAAAACAGGACACTGGACTGAGTAGGGCTCTTCTTGTGTTCTCTGTGTCCAATGGGGAGGAATGGATCGACAGGAGAAGGAAGGGTGAACCAGGAAGTCCTCCTCCCCATGGCATAAAGTTAAAGGTAAAGGAATCCCTGACCATTAGGTCCAGTCATGTCTGACTCTGGGGTTGCAGCGCTCATCTCGTGTTACTGGCTAAGGGAGCTGGCGTACAGCTTCCGGGTCATGTGGCCAGCATGACTAAGCCGCGTCTGGTGAACCAGAGGAGCGCACAGAAACGCCGTTTACCTTCCCTCCAGAGTGGTACCTATTTATCTACTTGCACTTTGACATGCTTTTGAGCTGTTAGGTGGACAGGAGCCTGGGACTGAGCAACGGGAGCTCACCCCATCGCGGGGATTCGAACCGGCGACCTTCTGATCAGAAAGCCTGAGGCTCTGTGGTTTAACCCACAGCACCACCCACATCCCTCCCCATGCAATAGCCAGGTACAAACTGGGAGGCCACACACCTGTTCTTACAAGGAGAAATTGAATTGGGAGCTCCCAAGATAATGTACAGAATAAATCCACTTTTATTGTGACATAAACAGAGATCCTTGGTCCATTGGTCCATGTAGCTCAGTACTGCATACACTGATCATCAGAGGATCTCTGGGGCTTTAGACAGGGATCTCACTGGAGATGCTGGGGAGTATCCAGTCCTGTCACTGTTATCTGTTCCTATGAAATGATGCTTCTTGCCATGAGATTGGTTAGGGTTCTCCCCTCATTGTCAGCACTTGCCTGGCAGAAGTAGGAATGAGAATTAACCCCTCCAGCCTGCCCAGCTGGGGGGAAAGAGTCAGAATTCCTTGGCAGGCAAGCCACTCCCCCCCCCCCCCGTTTCTCTTGCAGGGAGTGCGGTGGCAAACAGGATGAACAGAAAACATTGTGGGAGGTTACTCAGGAATCCCCACCCACCCACCAATGAAGCTTTCAACAGGAAATGCAGAGGCATGAATCAGAATATGGACAGAGGCAGAATGAGCTAACAGGCCACATGCATTGAGAAGGTGGCAGGGGGGGGGAGCTCTGGGGCTGAGAAGGAGAAACACACACATCTGAATGAAAGAGAAAGGGAATAAAAATTGAAACATATCTGGGGTAAAATGAAGATTCAGTAAGGTTGAGATCTGATGCACACTTTTCCTGGAAGTAAATTCCATAGTACAGTGGGACTTACTTCTGAGTTGCACAGGGGTTGCATTTAAATGACTGCAGCCCTAAACATACATACTAGGGAGTAAGCTTTGTTGAACTCAGTGAAACATCGTTCTCAATAAACATGCAGTGGACTGCACTGTGCCAAGCCTAAGGCTGTAATTCTGCATACAGTTATGCGTCTGAATAAGCAGGAAGCAGGATCTGAATCCAATGACATAGTCCAGTCAAGAAAAATCACAAGGGTGCAAAGCAGGTTCGGTAAAGAGTGTGGGCTGGGGAGGGTGTTTGGCAAGATAGAGAGGTTTGGAGGGCTGCATTTGGCCCCTGGGGGTGAGGTTTCCCATGTAAAATGTGCCCTGTGTACCTCAGCTGTTGAAGGGAGTTGAGGGGAGTGTGGGGCAGCAGCTGAATTTGGCAGCTGTGGTGGTGCAGAGCTGGGAAATCTGTGGCGGACTTCAGTAAAGGCCTGTGAGGACTGCCCACCTGCACTTTAAGAAATTGTGCCTGGCCTGACAGAAGCGAGCAGCAGTAAATCACATTGAACAATTTGGAATTAACCCTTTATTAGCAAAAACAGTGTCTGCACAGTAATATCAAGCCTAATGAGTACACCAGTTCATCTCCGACAGGTCTTGACCCCATGAAGCAGTTGCTGACACTGAAGATCCCTGACTCCCCACAGCTGCCTAGGTCCAAGCAATCTGAGACTGTGCCTGCATGAAGGCACTTCTCTGCCCTCTTCATGCCTCTCCTGGTTCTGGGAGACAAGTGAGGAGGGGAGCTCATCACAGCAGGAGGCAGAGACACTGGTAACTCTTCACCAACCAGACTCCTCTCTTCCTCTTATCCTCCCTCCTATCCAGCTTCAGTGTCTGCCCCTCATTCTGGACTGCTCTCTGCCACAGACTCCTCCCTGTTCACTAAGTCCTGTTACCTCTTCAGCTTCTGACACCTCCTCCCAGTATTCTTCTCCCTCAGACCACTCATCACCATCCCACCACCAATCCCTGAGCTCTGGGTCTTCTTCACTTGGTAGTTCCCCAGTTGGTGCCTTCCACCATTCCTGTGCGTCCAATCAGTCCATCACACAGCCCTACCCTTGGACAGAGTGAGGCAACCATCTGAGGTGGTAGGTTCTTGGGGTTGAGGAGCAACAGCAAGGTGTCGGAGGACAGAGCAGTGTATGCCACTAACTTTCCTTATCCTTATCCTACTTTTGCCCTACACTACACTGGCTCATTTGATAAGATGGGAGATGAAGGTTTATGGTTATGAACACAGGGAAGAAAAGTTAGAGCAAAACGTGCATTAACCACTAGGAATACTCGCTGATTTTGTTTGGTCTGCAATCCACACTTCCACTCGTCCCGCTGCTTTCCTCCAGGAACACCAGCTATTTACCGCTGAATCAGAACAAACATCAGTCAGGTTTTCTATGGATTTTCGTTTGTTCCGATTCAGCAGTAAAGAGCAAGTTTTCCCAGAGCAAACGATAAACCCTGCACCTAGGAAGCACAGGACAAGTGGAAGGGTGGGTGAGCCCTTAGTCGACCAACCTGATTCACGTTTTAATACAAAGATAGGAATGTACTTGTCCTTTGCTTTTCATATTTTCTGCCTTTTGCAGTGCAATTCCCACCTTTATTTGTCATATAAATGCGTAGGGTAAAATGCCCCACAAAATGTGTATTTTGTGAAAAATAGGGGGGGTTGTTTAATGAAAAAGCATGTGTATTCTAAATATTGACACAGATTTATTTATTGTCTGAATGGTAAAACTCTGCGTAAAAGCATTTGGAAAGCAGCGTTGGAGGCCATATATAACTTTGGTTAAAATATATTTTTTATGGAAGGGTGCATAACAGTAAGGCACTGCAATAGCAGCAATTCATGATGTTCCCCTTTTTAAATTAGGTATTTATTATCAGAGAAACCTACCAGTAGGATGCCAATATGATTTCCCAATGAGTGGTGCTATTGTGCCTTTCTGTAGTAGGATCAGGTTATGACGGAATGTGAATTGTGTCATGTAAACTGGGGGAGAACGTAGCGGAATGAGGAGGAAACAGGATAGAACAGACATATGTGAATGAACACATGTGGGACCGACACAGACCAAAAGAAGGCCGGTCTGTGTGTCTTCCCCCACTGTACACTTTGGAAACCCTTCAAATGCGGTATTTCCAGGATGGAAAGCCCTGTATGTTAAAGTATACCTGCAGGCGGAAACAGTCCACATCTGTGCTTGCTGTGCCTTCTTCCTCACCCCTCCCTGCCCAAACTCTCAACAGTGATTGCCCAGCATGCCTAAGACATTTGCATGCAATCGAGGGAGGGGGGGGAGGGAGGGAGAGAGAGAGAGAGAGAGAGAGAAAGCAATTGAGGTGGGGTAGGGAATTGTCTCCGAAGACAATCAAGAGAGAAAAATCATTTCTTCATTCTCATTGAAAGTCTACCCCCTCGGTAAGGTCAGGGAATGACTGATAGACCTGTATGACAGTCAGGACACGGGCTAGCAGTCAGATTGCCTCTCCTGGGAAGTTCACACAATCAGTCCTGCGTCCTTTACACAGCCCTAATGAGCTTAGCATGAAACTCGCTGAACCCAAGCATGCAGGACTTTCACAATTAGGAGCTGGAAATGTCGAAGTCTCATACATATTGTCACACTTTAATTTTCAGAATTCGGAGCATCGCCTTCATTCTCATTTTTGGCTGCCCAAGGACTCCTTTCTTTTAGGCTGGGGGGGGTGTAGGGTGTGGGGGAGGGGAAGAGAAGATGATTAACTGACAGGCAACATGTCAAAAAAGGCCCCTAATCATGATTAATTAATTTGGTGTTGCATAATTTCTTAAACACACGATGCATTAATTTAGCCTAATTATGGATCTAACGCAAAAGTCCCCAGATGGCAGCTATAATTGAGCATTAATTAATTTGCTTGCTATACTTGTGGTTCACAAAATCTCGCGGAATAGAAGAGCTGTGGTGAAACTTGAAAACACCCACCAAAACACCCTCTCTGTCAACGACAACAAAAGCCACAATTTTAAAAAAGGAGAAACAGAAAGAACGGAAGGGCTTCTTGCAATAAACGTTGAGATTATCCACTCTTGTCTCATAAAGGTAAAACAATTTAAAAACACACCCACAACTCTAAATGAAAGCATGGCTATAACTCTGAAGTGGCCCTCTTCCTTCAGCTGGCAGAGTTTTGGAAATGTGTGTGTGTGTGTGTGTGTGTGTGTGTGTGTGTATTCCTGTTTATAATAAAAACATTCAAGTAGAATATAGAATTTACAAATCTCCTTAGGGCTTCTTCCAGATGCCCTTTCTATTGCACATTCACAATGAATTGTGCTCATGATGCTGTTGGAGCAGTCACACACAATCTCATTTTCAGTACTATTTGTGCCTGCAAACATTTTGGGGTGGACGCACTGCTTCATTGACAATCAGTGCATATCCCGCAACAACTGAATGAAATCCCATTAATTTTTATACCACAATTGTTCTGGTTTGTGTTTGTTCCACTTTTGTCGCACAGCAGTAAAGTGGTAGTATTGAGGGGAGCACTGCAGAACAGAATCAACCCACTTTTGGTGTCTTATTTTTTTTTAACCGTGTTGCAGAACACACCTGCAATAAAACAACAGTCTGGAGGGACTGAGTCAGACCGTTGGTCCATCTAGCTCAATACTGTCTACAATGATTAGCAAAGGATTTTGGGGTTTTCAGACAGTGATCTCAGCCTGCCTTATAAGAAGAGGCTGGGGATTGGTGGGCCCAGAGGTAAAGGTGGGTGGGAGAGCAGATCTGACTCTTGTCTTTGTATAGTAATCTACATCCCAGTCATACAAACTTCAGAGGTTTCTACACACATGTCTCTTCCTCCAGCCAATTCACAGAGCAAAATACCGAGTGTCACCTCAGGATTACTACTAATTGAAAACTAGTCCTGCAATGTGGCAGGATAAAAACATGTGGTGGGCTAGAAATATCTATTTTATGGGGGGGGAGGGGGGTCGTGTCTTTTTCCTGCAGCATTGCAGCACTTGTGGGATTTGATAAAATGAACATCTCACCAGAGGAATGTGTCCTATTGTAGTGCTCCTTTGGTCTGGTCAACCTAAGCTGGAATCCAAGATGATGGCAACAGCTTTGCAGCAACCCGCCTGACCTAATGAGAGTCTTGAGGGGGGGGGAGAGAGAGAGAGAGGTAGGGGTGTTGTATTTGACCCCTGGGCCTGAAATTCCCCACTCCTGATTTGGGCCAAGAATGTCATGTTCACAATCCAGGGAAGTGGGGAAGGATACTATTCTATCCCATGCTTACAGACGTTTGTGGAAGCTCATGTGCAGAAGCTCCTTCGACAACAAAAGGGGGGGCATGATGTAGCAAATCAGGCTCCAAAATGATTCATTTAATTGCCCTCTCACTAGTCACTTGCATGGGTAGAAGCAAAGGCCCCAGATCAGTCAGCCATCGCAATGATTCATGTGGAGAGATGGCCATTTGTGTGTGCAAGTAGCAGTGGAAACGAGCACAACAAATGGCACACGTTGAGTGACATTTCATTGCGCAGCAGGGCTCGCTGCTGGGAAACAAAGAGAAGAGAAAGGAGAGCTTATGCTACTCAAATGAAAGGCAGGCCGCTGCCGGTTTAGCCCAAAGAAGGGTGTCAAAGGCAGACAGTCAGGCATTTGCTCATCTCTCAGGTCAGCCCTGTAGTGTGTAGTGTCAAGGCCCAGTGCACTGATGATCAGCAGGCTCCCAAGTTGTTGCTCAAGTGTAACTGCGGACATGGAGGGTGATGCAATTACACTGGTGCATCTGTGCTGTGCATTTATTTAGTTAGTTACCGGTAGTTAGTCATTAAATAACTTTTATCCCACTCTAACACTCCCCCCTCCCAGAATGGCATTGCAGATCAGTAAAAACAAGACAGTTAAATGTGATTGATATGAAAGTGCTACCTGTGGCCTTTGATCTGGGGGTGGCTCATTCACATAAGGGCTCCATCACTTTGATACCACAGTCATTTACAAATGAGCATGCATGTGTGAATCAGTGCTCAGCACAAGCCTATCTTGAGTCATCAAAAGCAGGACCGCCCCTCAAAAAGGAATATTGCCAAACTGGAAAAAGTGCAGAAAAGGGTAACCAAATTATCAACCCCTATGTTTGCAGCTTTTTAATGTAGGGGTGAAATGGAGAATGAGAGGGTGTATAAAATCATGTGTGGTTTGGGGAGAGACATTTCCCTCCTTATAGTAGTAGAACTCGAGGTCATCCCATGAAGTTGAATGGTGGGCGATTCGGGACAGACACAAAGAAAGCACATCTTCACATAGCACCTGCTGTAAAATACTGTGCCAGATTTGCAGGCATGAGGTGTTGTGATGGGCAGTGATGATGCTCAGTCCTTTCCCAGAACCCAGGCGAGGTGAGGCACTGGCAGGGAAGTGGAGGCAGGCAGCCCTCTGGCTGCTGTTGATGGGAGCTGAGCTTGGCTGCCATTTAAAAGCTGCACTCAGGCACTGACACCGCTAAAACACATTGGACCCAGGGCCTGGCAGTGGGATTGCGAGTGAGTGTGAGGCTGGGTCAAGACTGGAGAGGGGCCCTTTGAGCCCTGGGGCCTCAGCCAGGGCCCAACCTGGCCAGCCGCTGAGTTGGTGAGAATGAAATGCTGAGCTTTGTATTAAGCCCTACAGGCTTCATATGGGATACTGTTGTCAAACCACAGGAGATGTAAAAGAACCTGCCAAATCTTAAATAAAAGAAGCACAGTGAGCTCCTTCCTTCCTTCCTTCCTTCCTTCCTTCCTTCCTTCCTTCCTTCCTTCCTTTCTTTCTTTCTTTCTTTCTTTCTTTCTTTCTTTCTTGCCATTCATTCCTCTAATTCCCAAGGAGAAAGTGTTGCAAAATAATGTACCCTGAAGCCCACTTAGTGGACAGCCTCTAATTTGAGACACTTCAGGGCTCCATTAGGTGGGCGTCCATTAGGAGGGACTAACAAACCTCGTGTCCCCTTGCCCTTTTGGCTGGCATTATTTCATTATGGCAAACCAATCAAGCGGCTGTTTCCATCATGAGAGATTAGCATCCCTTTGCTTACATCCATCAGACGTAAGCAGGTGATTCAGAAAACGAATTGCTGAAAAGGCAGAGGGGGGGGACTGTGCTCATTCAGCTGACTGATATAATTTGTACAAAACTATATGAAAACAGAGCCTGTCTTGTCTACTGGGGACGAGACTGCTGAAATGTATCTGTTAAAAATTCATGTCTACTCATGTCAGGATTCCTCTCAAGAAAGGAAAGTTAATAATAAGGAATGAACAAAAAGCACAGGCTTGTGTTGCAGTGTCATAGTAACAAACCTTTGAGCAATGCCTGCATCTCTGAAGGTTGTGTGGAAGGCAAATAAATATACAAAGCTTATTTCCCTCTCGTGCAGGCACTGTGGAAACCTTCCTATTAAATGGGACCCAGTTGGTTTGAGCAGTTTGTTTTCTAAGGAGGAAGGCTCACCCTTCTGTCCAAGCCTCTCATTCAGTACTACTGAGAATCAAATTATCTAGCAAGATCAACATATCAAAGACAGATTGCATGTTCAGACATGGAGATTATTGCATTAGTTTTCCTGGTTATAAAGCTAGCACTACTTTAAATGTTCCTTTCACACTACATTTACCTGTTGCGTTGTGGGACTCTGTTGTTGTTGTTGTTGTTGTTGTTGCTGTTTTGGTCAATATACTGCCAGCTGCACTAAATTTAATTCACACCAGTGGGCATGGTGTGACACAAGAGCAAATGTCATTGGTCATCTTCACCCCCTTTATGTGCATGCGTTCTCCTGTTCCTCCACTACATGGATAGCTCAGTCCGTTAGAACATGGTGCTGATAATGCCAAGGTTGCAGGTTCGATTCCCGTATGGGACAGCTGCATATTCTTGCATTGTAAGGGATTGAACTAGATAATCCTCAGGGTCCCAACTCTACAATTCTATGATTCTATGATGATTCACCCATAAAAATGGCCAGGAAAAACTCTATGCTAGAATACCACCCAAATGTCATCATATGGCATGATCCATGAAGACCATAGGGAAATTATAGTACAAAACAACTCTAGGTTAACAGGCTTGCATTTTTCTTTTCTTTTCAGGAAGTGATTAACATTGATATGGGCACTAAGCTTCTGCTAGATTCCACTAGATTTCCAGAAGTGGTTTTTACATTGGGTGAAAGATAATATAACACAGAGAAATTATCTGGTAAGGTGCTATCTGAATGAAGCCAGAAGCCACCCATGTATGTGATGATGGTGATGATGTTAATTGTTGTTGTTGTTGTTGTTGTTGTTGTTGTTGTTGTTGTTGTTGTTGTTGTTGCTGCTGCTGCTGCTGCTGCTGCAGCAGCAGCAGCACTTAGGAGACTGCTATATAGGTTGGACTATTTTTCCATCCAGCCCAGTGTTATCTACTCTGACTGGCAGCAACTTCTGATCCTTCTCAATGGAGATGCCAGGGGTCTTCTGGCAGAGGTGCAGAGCAGGCTGTGAGTGTCCCACCCTGATCTACAGTCTCTTTGATGAGAATTAAAGCTTTGCAGCATCACATTAGGGATGTGTTGTACCCTGATAGATATAGGTATGCTCTAAGTATTCTTATGATCTGATCTTTTCTAATTAAAATCCTCCAAGGTGGCTATTCTCTATCCAGTTTGGAGAAAGCTCCATTGGAAACAAATACATTTGGAACTGAGCGGCAAGAATGTGGTGAACTAAGACTTGCCTCCCCCCCCCCCCAGTAGCTGCTAGGGGTTTCTGAACAACTCTCAGCACCCTTAAGAAACTATGGTTCCAAAATTGGGGAAGTCATGGCTGTTAAAGTGCTCTAAGAACACTTTAAATGGTATGGTGCAAGGGTATGGTGTGGCTGTGGCCCCTGTGATCCTTGCCAAGTATTATTGGGTATAAACTCACATGAGGTGGGAGGCAACACCACTGTATATCTTCAAGATTGACCCAAGGCATTCTGGGTAGAGCCACCATTACTTGCCTGTGCACGTTCTCCTTGCACTACTGACCTCGTGGCTCTGAGGTACATATGTTATATATATGCACAGTTACATTGATACTAGTTTTCTGATCCTGAGAACGTTTGTCTTCTGGTCCCAGCCTTTCAACAAGAGCCATTCAAGGAAAGCATCATCTGCCTCCAGCACGTCCCATAAATCCAACTGTAAACATTAGAACTGCCTTTTCCATTCCTGGCCTTTTGACACACCCTATTTCCGAAATCTGTTCAGTATTCATTCAATACCTTTTCCCCAAAGGCACGGCCATCGTCTTCAAGCAATCCAAAATCCTTTCGGAAATCAAATATAGATGGTGACATTTAACTTAAGCAATTAATCATTATTAATTGCTTTGGTATTCACAGGAACAATAATAATTAGCTCATCTGAATGTAAGGCATCCTTTCACTGAGATAGGACAGACTGTCAAGGCAGGTACCCACTCCGACTTGATGATGAAGCAAGTTGAACCTGCTAGATCAAGAACTACATTTGCATTGGGTTTTGTTTTTTTAAAGTCCATGTTCAAGCTGAAATGAAATTCAAATATAAAAATTTAAATTAAAAAAAAATACATTTTAGAATTTTGTTATGTTCTTTGGGCCAAAATAGCTATTTCTTGTTTGATTTTAAATCTATTTAAATATGGGAAAAGTGACACATTATGAATATAGACGATATTTCATTCTATTTAGTCACTGTTACAGTTTGTGGACCTTCTTGGCTCAGCTTAAGTGAATAACCCACTTTAACCCGAAATCCTATTTTTGTGTGGTTCTGCCCCTATTGCTTGCCATAGTGAGCACAGGGTTGTAGCCACCAAAGTCCTACTCATGGTAGACCAACTGAAATTAATGGGCCTAAACACAGTCATGACCATTAATTTCAATGGGTCTATGCTGAGTAGTACCAAGATGGGCTACAACCCATAAGGAGAAACAACTTTTAGCACTGCTTCATTCTCTAATCTCTCCTATATGCTTTGCCCCTTGAAGTGATGATGCCAATGACAAAAAACAGGGCATTATTATTACAGTATGATGATGATGATGATGATGATGATGATGAATTACATTTATTATTTATATCCCACCCATTTGGCTGGGTGGCTTCCAACACGCATAAAAAGCGTGTTCTCCTTCCTAGAGAGCACGTGTTGCGGTTGGGGCCTAGCAAGACACCCTGCTGAAGTTTTGGGGAGGGATTTAATCTGTTAGCTAGGGTACTGATAGGGGCCGATGCAGTTGTTGGGGAGATTAGCATGTTGCAAAATGTTGATGGACAGGTCAGGGGTTATATATACTGGGCGTTCTTAGTAACTGCCCCTCTTTGCTGCGTGCATCGGATCTGATCTGTTCACCAGTCTGGAGCTTCTGCTACGGTTGTATTGGCCTTGCATTTCTTTGGGATTTATCTGTAATTCCGTCCTTGGTCTTTATTCTAAGTTCCCCTCGCCCTCTTCTACCTTAGCCTTCGCCCAGTCCTTAACTCACCGTCCCACCCCCACCCCCCTCCCCCCTCCCCCCTGTCTCCTGCTTAGCCCCTTCGGGCGTTGGGGAGACGTTTACTGCCTGGGGAAGCGGCTGTTTTCGCCCCGCTTCCCAGCCGAGCGGCGGCTTCACGCCCGGCTCCCCACCACCTCGCCGCGCGCCTAAGCACCCTCCCCTCTGTTCGGGGAGGCTGCTGCCCGCACGCCGCTTTCCTTCGGTTCGGCGGCCACCTACGGGGGCTCTCTGTTGCCTCCCGCTTGGCCCCCTCCCTGCTTTAGCAAGCCCGGAGCGCGCGGCCTTTGCCCTGCTCCGTGCCAGCCGTGCAGAGCCTGGGCAAGGACCCCCGCGGTGCCCTCGGAACCCGCGCGTTACGACGCGCCCCGGGCCCGCGCTGCTGCCGCCGTTTTCGGCGCCGCTTTGACCGCCTCCTCACGAGGAGGCTCCCCACCGACCCGACCGGCCTTGCGGGGATTCAGGCAGGTGAGCCTCCCCGCTCCCGCCGACTGCGGGGCCGCGGAGGAGCCGCGGGCTTCCTCGCCGCCCCTGCTGGGCCGCTCGGGCCTCCAGCGGGCGCCGCCGCTGTTCCGTGCGGGGCGGGCGCGATCCGGCGCGCCCCGGGCGCGATCCGGCGCGCCCCGGGCTGATCCGCCGCCGGCTTAGCGCGCCGATCCCTGCCGCCTGCTCCCGTGTAGGCCTTCTCCCGCTTGCTTGGCCTAGCGGGAGTGCGAGGGCCTGGGCCTTTCCGCCCCCCCCCACGACAAGCGCCTTCACCCGGCGCACCAGGCAGCGCCCTTCCCACGCGGCCGCTCTGTAGCGGCCAGCGCTGTGCATCGCGCCTGGTTCCACGTGGCTTGACCGGCCGAGGGGACAGGGAGACCGCGTTTTCGGCCTCCTTACCTCCGAGAGCTGCCGCGTCCCGGTGCACGCCATTGCTGGGGTGTCTCTGGTCGCCTGGCCTTCCGCTGGCCTGTACTGCTCCCCCTGGTGGCCAGCGGCTGCATTGCTTGCTCAGGAGAGCTGATTTTCGGCTGCTCTCTGCTGCCCCCAGAGGCCGGCTAGGTTACTACACCTTCGCTGGTCTCAATTGAACTCCTAGCTATTGGCTGCCACCCGGTGGCCGATTCTGGTACTACGCCTGCTGCAATTTAAACTGCTCTGCTGCCCCCTAGGGGCCATATATATATATATATAGGCAACTAATACATATATAAATAAATTAAAAAAAAAAAAAGAGATAGAGAGAGAGAGAAGGTGTTTTTGTAGTTTTAATTTCGCTGCGGTTAATTCTTTTTAAGTCTTCACAGGGGATTCCTGAGGACTGGTCAGGCTTCGGCGCCAGTGGTTTTCGGTGGTGACTGGCTTCGGCGGTCGCCAGTGCCTTCACTGCGCTTACAGCTCGCATGGCGTCAAAGGAGGTCACAACGCAGGCATCGCCTATCTCATCCCGGAGGGCCATCAAGGGCCCATCCCAGGCCTTGCGCTCTCCATCTCCGGCGCACACCATGCAGCGCATCCAGTCCTTTGTCGACAGCCTGTCCAGTGATCCGGCGGCCCTGGCCCGCTTTTCATCGGATGTGGACGGCATCATACAACGTGCCACACCGCAGTCAAGTACCCAAACAGAGCCTTCGCTTACGGACGCCACTGTTGCGCCTGATGCCTCGGATAGCGCCGAGGGGGAGCGCATTCCGCCGTCCGGGGTCCTGGCTGCGGACGCCCAGGCGTCTTTGACTCCGGGCCCACCCGCTTCCCGGGCTTCCACCCGGGGGAGGGGGGCACGTGGTCGCGGGGCCGCCACAAGGGGGCGGGCCCGGGCCATAGGCAGGCGGGGGGGTCGAGGGCAGCGCCGCGCTGCTACTTCACGGGATTCACCTTCTCCTCCTGGTTCTGTTCTAGCGTTTTCAGGTACGCCGCAGCCGGCCCTTGAGTCTCGATCCTCTTCGGAAGGCAGCGCCTACGTGGCCATGCAGGCTTCCTCCGGCAGGCGATGCCACAAGGAAGGCGGTGGTCGTCGGCAGTCCGGGAGGAGCAGGGGCACCACCACGGCTGCATCCATGGCACCCACTCCGGGTGCTTCTCATCAGCAGCGTCAGTCTGAGTCGTCCTCCGAGGACAATCTACCGATGCCGCGGAAGGCTTCAAAGGGGGGAAAACGCCGCCACAAGCATTGCTGCGGGAAGCGCGCCAAGAAGTCCCGGGACGGGTCTTCCTCCTCAACTACAGGTTCGTCTTCCACAAGTTCGGATGAGGAGTCTGTGGACTCCTCAAAGCTTTATTGGGGTTTCGGTGAAATGGCCTCAGGCCTACCTAGGTGGGCGTGGCGCAGGAGGGCGAATGCCCACCGGGCCAAATATGGAGCCGCTCAGGAATTTTTGGACGGTTCACCAGTACCTGAGGTCATGGTGTCCACTAACAGGACAAAAGACATTATACCTGGTTGCCACTTGTCCTCAAAAATTCGCACTAGAATTTTGGAAGGACGCTATGTGGACATCTTCAAACTGGCCCCTCCGGAGGATGGCCCACATGGGCAGGATAGAACAACCGCCTCAGCCAAAAAACGTGCGAGGCTCGATAGGGTGGAGAAGACTTTCGAGCATTGGCTTGATTGCTTCCAAGTGTTCGCAGGCGTGATTGTAGCTGCTTACCCCAAACGAGCCCTGCATTTGATTGTGTATCAGTCTATCGTGCGCTCGGCCTATGCAATGGCGGGGGAGGCGGCGGCAATCACGTACGATAAAAAGTTCAGGACCAGAGCCCACAGGATCACTTCGGCGCGTTGGGATCGTAGGGATCTTGACGTCTGGTCCACTTATGTGGCCCCCCTCATGGAGAAAAAGACCCCTGAGCCGCAGAAGGCAAAGGCAGCGGTTTTTCCGGCACCTCGCAGAATTTGTTGCTGGGACTATAATAAGGGGACCTGCCAGCGCGCATCCTGCAGATTCCCGCACGTCTGTGACAGGTGTGGAGGTAACCATCCCGTCTTGTCTTGTTTTTCGGGAAAACGGCCCTTTCGGGGGGGAAGGGGGGGCACCCGCCCAGCTGCTAAGGCAGCCCCCCCTCAACCAGCAACAGGTGCCGCAAAATAGTGTAGATATGTCTTTGGCCCCCACGCCGGTCCGTTTCGCTGATCTCTTACCCTGGTTGCAAATTTATCCTGATCAAAAGGCGGCTACTTATTTAAGGGAAGGTTTTTCCCTGGGTTTCAGGATTCCGGTAGCCTCGTCTCCCGTGGCACGCAATCCTGCAAACCAAAAATCCATTTCGGAAATGCCCGAAGTGGCTCAAAGGAAAATTGCTAAAGAGATCTCTTTGGGCCGCATTGCGGGCCCGTTTGCCGCTCCCCCGTTCCCTAACTTGCATCTTTCCCCTTTGGGGATTGTGCCCAAGAAGGCCCCGGGTGAATTCCGCCTGATTCACGATTTATCACGGCCGGAGGGTACGTCGGTAAATGCTGCCATCCCTCAGGAGCTTTGCTCGGTCAAATACGCTTCCTTGGACCACGCGATTAAATTGATTAGAAAATACGGCCCTGGCGCCATGCTCGCAAAATGCGATATAGAATCGGCATTCCGATTGCTACCCATTCACCCGCAAGATTTTTGGCTTTTAGGTTTCCAGTTCAACGGGTCGTTTTATTTTGACAAAGCTATGCCCATGGGCTGCTCGATAGCCTGTGCGGCTTTCGAAGCGTTTAGCACTTTCTTGGATTGGGCCTTGCGCCATAAGACCGGCCTAGCAGGGGTGACTCATTACCTCGATGATTTTTTGCTGGTTGGGGCGCACGATACTGAGGATTGCGCAGCCTTGATGCGGGCTTTTACAGCCCTGACTGAGGAATTGGGGGTCCCCCTGGCGGCCGGAAAGACCGAGGGTCCGTCCACGCAGTTAATTTACCTGGGCATCCAGTTGGATACCATTGCGCAAACCTCTCGCTTGCCAGATGCCAAGTTGGTGAATCTGAAGGAGATCATCGAGGCTTTACTTCCCCTGCGCAAGGTGACATTGAGGCAGCTCCAATCCCTTTTGGGTCACCTAAATTTTGCTTGTAGGGTTGTGGCACCTGGTAGGCCCTTCTGTTCCCGCTTGGCCAGGCTTACTGCCGGCCTTCGGTCCCCACGTCACTTCACCCGCCTCCCGGCAGACGTGAAAGCGGATCTCAGGAACTGGCTGGTTTTCTTGAGAGATTTCAACGGGGTATCCTTGTGGCAGGATACATTAAACCTGCACAACGATTTTCAAGTGCATTCTGATGCGGCTGGTTCCTTGGGTTTCGGCTTGTATTGGAAGGGCCGCTGGTGTGCCGAGCACTGGCCACCATCGTGGCAAGGCGAAGCAATTTCCCGTGACTTAACCTTCCTCGAATTTTTCCCCATCGCGGTCGCCGTCCACCTGTGGGTGGACGAGTTTAGGGACCGCCGGGTCTGTTTTTGGTCCGATAATCAAGCTGTAGTGTCAGTGCTTGCAAAACAGTCCTCTCGCTCCACGAGGGTATCGGCCCTGCTCAGGACCTTTGTCCTGCACTGCCTGCAGAATAATATTGTATTCTCAGCCCGTTTTATTCCAGGGATATCTAATGAGATCGCTGACGCTCTGTCCCGTTTCCAGATGGAGCGCTTCAGGTCCCTGGCTCCAGAGGCCCAGGAATTCCCGGAATCTTTTCCAGTCCATCTCTGGAACCTTGGCAGCAATTAGTTCTGCAAGGTGTGGCTGCTTCCCTTTCCCCTTCTACACTGAGGGCTTACAATAAGGCTTGGAGTGACTTCGTAACTTTTATCAGTATGCCCAGGCAGGTGGCGGTGCGGTCACCGCCTTCTACTTCCCAGGTGCTTAAGTATTTGGCTCATCTTTTTCAGCAGGGACGCGCCCCAAGGACGCTTCGGATTCACTCGGCTGCCATCTCCTTTTTCTCAAAAGCTTTCTTTGATAAGGACCCTGGCGCATCCTTCCTAGTGCGTAAAGCATTGGAAGGCTGGGGACGACTCCGTCCCCCGAGGGCATCAGCCAGGAGGCCCATCACGTTCGATGTCCTCACTAAGATACGCACTGTTTTACCTTCCATTTGTTGGTCTAAGTATGAGGCTAGACTTTTTGCAGCAGCTTTTTCCATTGCATTTTTTGGGGCACTCCGGGTTGGAGAGGTGGTTCTTGAAGCCGCCCAAGGGGCGGTTTCCAGGGGATTGCTTTTGCAGGACGTCGCTTTGTCTACTTCGGAGCTGGTCCTCACTATTCGGAATTCGAAAACGGATCAGCTGGGCAGAGGTGCGCTTCTACGGCTTCCGGCTACTGGAGAGGCCGGCCCGTGTCCAGTGAAAGATACGGCCAGGTTTATGGCCATCAGGAGCCCTGGGGACGGCCCATTCCTAATCCATCAGGACGGCGCCCCACTGGCGAGGCGACAGTTCGCTATGGTCTTGCATAAGGCTCTGTCGGCCTGTGGCTTCCCGGCTAACGAATTTGCCCCCCATTCTTTCCGCATAGGGGCAGCAACTACTGCGGCTCACTGGGGCCTGTCGGTCGAAAGAATCAAGAACTTGGGAAGGTGGAAGTCTGATGCCTATAAGGGCTATGTGCGCGGGAGGCCATAACTTCCCAATTTTTATGCTGCCTGTTTTCATCTCTCCTAGGCCTAGCAGTGGTTCGCGTCTGGATTATGGGACACAGTATTGTCCACTGGGCCGGTGTCAGAGCTCGTGAATCGGGAATGGGACCCGCTCTGGGTCTTCCTCGTCATGTGCACGTGTCCTGGTTCGCCAGACGGGGGATGCTTTGGGGTGAACTGCTCCCGATGGTGCGGACTCTCGTGGCGAGGGAGGGCCCCCCCTCGGCCATTGTGATACAATTGGGGGAAAATGACTTGGTTTCGGTGGGCTGCCTGGTGTTGCGTTCCTTAATCCTGAAGGATTTGGAGGAACTGGTGTCCATTTTGCCGACCACTAAAGTATTTTGGTCGCATTTCTTGCAAAGGCGTGTCTGGCGTGACAGCCATTGTCCTGCGGCTACAGAAAGCGCTAGGAAGCGGGTTACGGCAGCGGCAGCCCACAAAGTTTTGTCGTTGGGCGGAGCAGTTATTGCGCACCCAGAAATCACCTTCAAGGCAATAACCCTTTTCCGGCCGGATGGGGTGCATCTGTCACCTTTGGGGTGTGACACATGGCTGCAAGCCGTGGCTTCAAACTTGAAGGTTGGGCTGGGTTTGTGAGTGGTTGGCGGCGAGCTCGTTTGCTCGGTGGCGGTTAGGCATTGGTTATTTAATTGGATTGCGGGAGGGGAAGTGGTTGGCCGTGCCTGCCCCTCCATTGCTGCTGCTGCGCAGGGAATTCCGTTAAAGGAATCCAGGGGCTCTCCATGCTTGTCCGTCCCTGGTCATGGGTTAGGGCCACGCAAGGGCCCCTGGGAGCATTAAGGGAGAGGGAGGGTCTTGGTCGCCCCGTCCCCCAAATACTCTCACCAAAGTGTTTTCCCTCTTGCTGTCTTCCACCAAGCGGTTGGAAGTCAGCTTGTCCCCTAGATGGGACATAGTCAAACCAATGCCTAAGCAACCACTCACATGTTGTAATTTAATAAAACGGTTGTGGCCAAATTTTTATGCCATTAACCTTAACAAAATTTCTGTGTCTGGTGTGAATTACTTGGGGGTGGACTTGAGGACCTCTACACGCAAAGCGTGTTCTCCTTCCTAGAGAGCACGTGTTGCGGTTGGGGCCTAGCAAGACACCCTGCTGAAGTTTTGGGGAGGGATTTAATCTGTTAGCTAGGGTACTGATAGGGGCCGATGCAGTTGTTGGGGAGATTAGCATGTTGCAAAATGTTGATGGACAGGTCAGGGGTTATATATACTGGGCGTTCTTAGTAACTGCCCCTCTTTGCTGCGTGCATCGGATCTCCCACCCCCCCCCTCCCTGGTATAGGCGTGCGCTTTGACCTTGCTATTGCCTGTCATGGGGTCGTCTGCTTTGACAGGGGCCTAGTAGGAATTTTCCCAATTGGCAGATTGGTTTTGGCCATTGGGCTTTCGCCTACTACATAGCAATTAGTCACAACTGTAAGGTTGGCGGTTAGGCATTGGTTATTTAATTGGATTGCGGGAGGGGAAGTGGTTGGCCGTGCCTGCCCCTCCATTGCTGCTGCTGCGCAGGGAATTCCGTTAAAGGAATCCAGGGGCTCTCCATGCTTGTCCGTCCCTGGTCATGGGTTAGGGCCACGCAAGGGCCCCTGGGAGCATTAAGGGAGAGGGAGGGTCTTGGTCGCCCCGTCCCCCAAATACTCTCACCAAAGTGTTTTCCCTCTTGCTGTCTTCCACCAAGCGGTTGGAAGTCAGCTTGTCCCCTAGATGGGACATAGTCAAACCAATGCCTAAGCAACCACTCACATGTTGTAATTTAATAAAACGGTTGTGGCCAAATTTTTATGCCATTAACCTTAACAAAATTTCTGTGTCTGGTGTGAATTACTTGGGGGTGGACTTGAGGACCTCTACACGCAAACACAATAACATCAAACATTTAAAACTTCCCAATACATGGCTGCCATGTTGTATATTTATTTATCTTCTTGACAGCTGATGGGTGTTCCACAGGGAGCAATACACACTAGATCCACTGAAATCCATGCAGTTTGTCATGACTAATTTAAGAGCATTGAAGCCAATGATTACTTTGAGTATGACTAGGTAATAATAACCTTGGAAGATGATGCTAATCACTAATAGTAGTAGTGCAAGATGTTGCTTGCGTATTGTCAGGCGTATTCTTGTTCAGGGTTCCAGTCAGCTCTGTCCTCTGCCATGTTGCCATAAGTTACAAGGGCCGAAAACAGGCTCTCTACTCCCCCTGTGTTCCCACTCCATATTCTGTTTTTCCTTTCCAATTCACATTCAACCATCTGTGGCAACTGAGCATGGCCAGTCTTCCTTAGGCTCTCATCGGGGGTTTGCTCTCTCGAACATACATGATACGTGAGAATCAGGCCAGTGGCTCGCCTAGCCCACCATAGTGTTCTCAAAGTGGCCACCCAGAGGCCTTTTAATAGCCTGCAAACAGGACCTGAGTGCAAGAGCACTCTCTCCTGCTGCAGTTTCCAGCAAGCTGGTATTCAGAAGCATACTGCCTCCAACAGAGACGTCACCTCTTCTTTCTCCATAGTGTTTCTTTCTGTTCCAGTCCTGCTGGTTTGCCAACTGAGTTAACTGTTTCGGCAGTGATTATGATGAATTTATTTGGGGGGGGGGTCCAACAAAAAGTTGCAAGGTTGCCTGCTGGATACCGTATATACCCGAATATAAGCCGACCCGAATATAAACCGAGGCACCTAATTTTCCTACAAAAACCTGGGAAAGCTTATAAGCCGGTTCACCTTTGCCGCTGTGGAGAAGGAGGAGGAAGGAGCAGCCTTTGGGCTGCTCCTTCCTCTTCCTCCTTTGCCAAGTTTGCATTTATGCGAGCAGTTCAGGAATGGAACAAGCTGCCTGGGGAGAGTAAAGAACTGCTGTTCTTGTACGCTTCTTAAGGAATGGTTGACTGGGGAGAGTGGGTGGCGGCACGAGCTGAGAGAAAGGGCTTCTTTCTCGCCGCCCCCACCACCCGCCTCACTCAAGTATAAGCCGAGGGCAGCTTTTTCAGCACAAAAAATGTGCTGAAAAACTAGGCTTATACTCAAGTATATACAGTACCTTTCCTGCACCAATTCCCGCCCCCCCCCCCCGCCCATGCTATTTCTCGTTTCTTCCCTCCCTGTTCCCAGTTATACATAAATCAGAATAGAGAGATATGGGGATCTTCTTTTGAGCCCATGGAGATGAACAGCTGCAAATAAGACACACAGATAAGAGAAACCATCAGTAAGGAGGAAGAATAAAGACTGGGAGGGAGAAGATATGGGAAATATTGGTTTTTTAAAATATAAACACAGATTATTTGGGGGTGAAAAATATAACTGGTTTCCTTCCTTTTACCGTAATTCTTGGACTCCTGTGTTGGTTCATTCCCATGAATTTGAAGCAGGCATTTACCTTTAGCAGCACATTTTATTCCTTCTGAATTTATGGGTTGCGATCATAACCTAATGAAACTCGGGTAACAAATACTAATGAACTATGAGTTAAAAGTAAATGTTTTCTGAGAGATAATAAAGCTATTTGGGGTATCAATTTATATTCCCATTTCTGATTTATTTATAAGTAACAGTGGAAATGCTTCTACTTACTTCACCTGGCCTGTAGGAAAACCTCTGATTTTGTACTGCATATCTAGTCACAGCTCAGACAGAGAGTTTGGGGTGATGATACTGTGCAAATGCATTTTCTCTGTCATATTTCAAAGCACAGGTTTGCAAACACTCTCTTTCCAGTTTGGGAAGTTTAAATTGAAATAGCCTTCAGCTGCCCTCGCCTAGGATAAAAATAGTCCTCTCTCTCTCCTTTACACACACACACACACACACACACACACACAGAGAGAGAGAGAGAGAGAGAGAGAGAGAGAGAGAGAGAGAGATATGAGCAGGTTTTTTTAAAAAAAAATCCAGGCATCTAGCTGACAAAATGGTCCTGGTTGCCAAAGAGGTCATAAAGCATGTTACTTCTCCTCCTGTAGGAGCTGGCCACTTCTTCATCTTACACCCTTCTGTCCAAATATCCCAGGTAAGGCTGAGCTCTGGAGCTCTTCAATCAGTTACTGCTCAGGGAGAGAGGAGAGGGTAACAGATCAGAAACCCCAGCAAGGACAGACACTCTCCTGTTTTTGTCCATGCAACTTAGCATGTGCAAGGAACATGGGGGAAGTGATGCATGTCAGAACTGAGCCCAATTGGACCCACCCTGTCTAGGGATAGGAAACTATGTTGATTTTGCTTTCTCCCCAGCTCTCATTTTTCCCAATCCTAAATTCAGTCCTATACATTTTCACATCAGTCTGTGAAGGAAAACTTCCATCAAAATCCATCAACATTTTACTGTGAATTTCTCATTATACATACATTTTTCTGTGCAATTTTGCCTCATATACACATTTTGGTAAATTTATGTAGGCTATTTTCACTAATACATGGGTGTGCACACATTCCACTAGTATATGTCCTTTTGTAAAACATTATTTGACTGGATAATTGCATTCAAAATTTGGAGAACTGCAAATGTCAAAGAATGGATACACAAACACACACACACACACACACAATATTGTTTGGACAACTCTGGGGTTGCTGCGCTCATCTCGCTTTATTGGCTGAGGGAGCCGGCGTACAGCTTCCGGGTCATAGAATCATAGAGTTGGAAGAGACCACAAGGGCCATCCAGTCCAACCCCCTGCCAAGCATGACTAAGCCACTTCTGGTGAACCAGAGCAGTGCACGGAAACACCGTTTACCTTCCCGCCAGAGCATTATCTATTTATCTACTTGCACTTTGATGTGCTTTTGAACTGCTAGGTTGGCAGGAGCTGGGACCGAACAGCGGGAGCTCACCCCGTCGCAGGGATTCGAACCGCCGACCTTCTGATCGGCAAGCCCTAGGCTCTGTGGTTTAACCCACAGTGCCACCCACGTCCCGTGTTTTCAGTAGAGGTTGTAAAAAGGACTCAATGTACATACAAACCATATAGGCTTTGTATGTGGAGTCTAGAACCTCGTAAAAAACAAAATCCCTAAATGTGCAGACAAGCCTATTGTCACACAGTTGTACTTCAACAGAGTCTGTTGTCAAGCTCTTTTGAACATATGTACAGTAAGTTGGGGGCAAAGCCAATCCTGTAGCATGAACAGCTGTTGGTGCTATCAGGTCTCTGCTATTTCCTCTTTCCACTCTAGCTCCTGGAAACTCTATCTGGTCCCTAATTTCTAAACAAATAATCAGACCATTGCTACGTTTATTCAGGTCCAAAATAAATTACCGATGCTATTTTGAAAGCACAGTTGGAATTCCACAACCAGCACCCAAGAGCAGAAGAATCTCATGTGATTCTGTAACAAGTGTAGAAACAGCTTCAAGAACATTCTAGCAACATTGTAAAATGTACTGCTAGGGAAATAATAAAAGTTTAAATTTAACCTTAAAAAAAGGACATTCAAAGCCTTTAAAAATTGATTATGGAGTGACACTGAAAAATGATTCTAAGCTTGCAACTCGGGGGGGGGGGGAGAAAGAAAGTGAAGAAATTTAGAACTGGAATATTAGAGGGCAAAAAGAGGGGAATGAAAATTAGGTTGCAACCACGCCTACTCAAGATGCAGAAGCCCCATTGAATTCAATGGGGCTTACTCTAGTGCAAGCAGGGTTGGGATTCTATGCAGCTCTTTTTCCTGAAATATTTTTTCCTTGTTTGCCCTCCCTATTCTTTGAGAATGCCAGTGAGTACATGGATACAGGTCATTTGAGCTATATATTGTACTTGGGTTATCAGAAACCCTTTCATAATGGAGGAGATAGAATTAATAATGAATGCACCAGCAACTGATTTAAAGGGGGAGAGTTGCTAGGAAGAAAAAGCGCACAATTCAGTGGTAACTTTACTTCTCCCTCTGTGCTCTTGTGCACCTCCCATTCCTCAATATGGCCCAGTTGACTGTATTTGGATTTGTAGTAGTCAATAAATGTGATATGTAGCAAAATGGACAGAAAACAATGCAAACAGTACAATAAAATACTGTCAGTTCTGTGCATTATGTGCAATTCAGATCAGTGCTTCAATTTTTTTTTTAACAAAGCAAGTCCCATGCTGATGAAATACATACTGACCAGCACAGGCCAGCATGCATAATGATCAAATGAAATGCTTTCATAAAGTAAATGTAAAAGACTGGGACATTTCATCTTAAAACGGCATTCTTGGATGGGATTAGGACAGATCTAGAGATGACAGTATTCAGTCCCAGAAATTTATAAGCTGCTGCTGCTGCTGCTGCTGCTCCTGCTTCTTCTTCTTCTTCTTCTTCTTCTTCTTCTTCTTCTTATTCTTATTATTATTATTATTATTATTATTATTATTAATTTATTTATTTATTTCTACCCCACCCATCTGGCTGGATTTCCCCAGCCACTCTGGGCGGCTTCCAACAAAAGATTAAAAATGCATTAAAACATCAGTCATTAAATTTTTTTGTAAGCAGGGCTGCCTTCAGATGTCTTTTAAATGTAATACAGTGGAACCCCGGGTTATGCACGCGATCTGTTCTGGGTCGCCGTGCATAATGCGGGCGTGCGTAACTCAAACACACGTAAAAAAAACCCGAAAACCCAGAAGTTGAGCGCATCCTGCAGTCGTGCGCACTCCCGCGTGCTCCGGAAAACACTTCCAGGGGTGGGAGTGCATATCCTGAACGTACGCAATACGGAGTGCACGCAACATGAGGTATGACTGTATAGTTGTTTATTTCTTTGACATCTGATGGGAGGGTGTTCCACAGGGCAGGCGCCACTACCGAGAAGGCCCTTTGCCTGGTTCCCTGTAACTTCGCTTGTCGCAGTGAGGGAACCGCCAGAAAGCCCTTGGAGCTGGACCTCAGTGGGGAAAGAGGAAAGAATGTTTGTGTTTGCTTGGCACAATGTTCTGACGTGGATGCCATTGCAATTGAGGTTTTTGTGTAGCATACACTACCAACATCCACAACCGTTGCTTGGCAACTCACACACAAGGTTTCTGTGGAATACTGAAGGGCCCCAATCTACCATTTGGAGATTTTAATCAATCCTATCTTCAAAGACAAGAACTAGGGGACACCTGCTGGCAATAGTGGAAAAAACATGCTGGATCCAGGTGTGAAGGAAGGGGGGGTGCGGTGGGTGCAGTCTGCCCCTGGTGTCACCACTGAGGGGGGGTGACAAAATGCCGGGCGGCACTCACTGCAGGGCCTGCAGCGCACCCGAGCCACACATCTCTCATGGGAGAGACGCAGTGGCTTAGGCACGCGCAGGCTCCGCACTACCCAAACGGTCCGCCCACTGCCTTCCCCCCCCCCCAGCTGTAGGGCAGCTGAGTAGGAGGAGGCAGGCAGACTCCGAAGCCCCTGCGGTGTGCCCTGCCCCTGTGGGTGGCTCGCCCCGCCCCTATGGGCAGCTCACCCTCCCCTGGGCGTACCTCCCCAGGCACAGGAGCGGCTTCCTCAGCTGTTGGCTGGATCTTCAGGTACCAGCAATAATTTTTTGTATGCGAGGAGGAAACAAGCTACTTGGGAGGTGACCCATGTAAATTCAGAAAGTCTTTGGGAGGCTGGATGTGTAACACAGGCAAAGGTTCAACCTATCTACACATTGTAACATTCCTCATTGCCATACCTTTTGGAATGTGGATCAAAAACACATTCCTTTTTTTCTGCAATACCTAGGATGCTCTGCCAAAGAAATTTGCAACGGTTGGTTGTGGTTTGGGAAACTTATGGCCCTTCAGATATTGTTGGACTCCCATCAGTCCCTGCCAGCATGATCAATTATTATGGATGATGGGAGTTGTAGTCCAACAATATTTGGTGGTCCACTGATTAGTCGTCCTGGTTTAAATGATTGATTTGACATTGTAGAAGAGGTCATAAAAATGTTACAATGTTATGTAATATTAATTAAACGGCTAATGTTATTGGGGATTTTTTTTTTTAAAAGAATACAAGTAGGTGAGTTTGAAGGAGACAGGCCCTTCAGTAGTCAATGACCTGATAAGTAGCTTTGTAGTCAAATTGTCACAGCATTTCCATTTGCTGAAAGAGAGGACGGAACACCTGGCGATACTATTATTGCACTACAGAGGTCCGTACATTTCTTCTGAAGCATCCATTACTGGCCATTATTGGATATATAAGTGGGCTAGGTGGGCCTTTGATGTGACACACTATGGCAGTTCATTTGTTCACATCAATGTTACGTGCAATTGCTGCAGCAAAGTGCTAAACACTGACCTGCCACTGGTCATACTGTAGCTGCTCTCTAGATAAATAGAGTTAAGTCTCTAGGGCTGTTAATCTGACACTTTTCATGAAAACTAAATTCGCACCATAAAGAAGCAAAAAGGGAAAATACACAGCCTGGTTTAATAAAATGATGTTGAGTTGTACAGATCTGTAATAAACCAATAAAACTGGGGAAGTGGCTCTATTTCCAGAGCCATTGGAAAGATGTTTTTTGGAGTAGCGCGCTAAACAAAACTAATTTATTCTGGTAGTGTTTCCAGATGGACAAAGACATTCAGAAAGGAACCCTATTTAAATTTAGTGGTAAGCTTACAGAGGCTTTGTGTAATTGGAGAACAATGGTAGTGGCATGGCTTTTGCAAAGAACGGCACTGGTACAGATGTATATGTATATGTATGTATTTCCATGGCATCGGTATCAAAATTAAGTTGTTGTTTTTCCTCTTTCTCTATGCAATAATTGCACTTTTGTATCATTTACATCCCTAATAAGACACTACAATCACTATTGCATGCAGGTTTCTCTTGCCAGATCAGTAAAATTAGAAGAGACAGGCACCACTTTAAGGCACTTGGGACAATTTACTTTGACATAATAGGGACTTTCTGGGGGACTAAGGAGAGAAGTAGAAGTCTTACTATGCATTCCCATTTTAGTATGGTTAGATGGACCTGCTGCTTTTCATATTACTGATTACAGAGGGTTGTGTTGTTGTTTTTTAACTTGCTAGAAACAGATCGCCACATTATCCTGGTTCTCGTTTTGTCCTCCAAATTGTTCTCTTCCCTCTGTTATTCACCCAAGGTCATACATTTGAAGCACATGGCTTTTCCCAAAGAGTCCTGGGATCTGTAGTTTGTCAAGAGTGCTTGGAATTTTAGCTCTGCGAGGGTTTCATCTACAGTTCCCAGATTTCTTCGAAGGGAGCAACGGCTGTTAAAAATGTGGCATGGATGTGCTATAAACGTATGACGTGGGTGTGACCAAAGTATAACCCAGTTCATTACAAGGTTCCTCCTATATCTGTTGTGAATTCTGCCTTTCAAGAGCTGATATACACCTTTGGTGCCTGCATTTATTCATAGGTATCATGGTGTGTTATACTCACTGATTAATAGTGAAGCATTGTAAATGGGCATACCATCACCGAGCCCTGGTTTTGTCTCACTGGAGTAGTTCAAAAGCAGCTGCCAGATGGAACATACTATTACATACCGCTGCAATATACAGAATGTCTAGTTTTGGACATCAAATGTGATTTAAACCATCTGAGGCACAATCTAGAAGCGTTTCCTGTTGTGCTACCATCCCCATTCCCACTCATCTTTCCCGTGTTGGCATACACAACCAAGCTCTGGGATACAAACATATCTATTATGGCAGACCATGTGCCCATCTAGCCCAGTTTGGCCATACTGATGTCACACCCACGCCAGACATTTAATGCATTTCCACCATCATGGCTTCCCACCTGCAAACAATCCTGGGAACTGTAGTTTGTTGAGGGTGCTGAGAGTTGTTTGGGTGCCCCCCCCCGAAATGGTCATTTATGTATGCAACAACTGTGGCCCGTGTTTTTGTTAGTCCCAAAAAAGGAAAACGAGCAAGGTCCCAACCAAAGAAGATTGGCAGACTTAACGTATAGAATAAGAGAACAAGAAGAACATGTGTTTAAAGAAGTTTGGAAAATGTTGACTGAATATATGGGAAATAATTGTGTACAGCTGAAAACACTGGCAGCATTAACAGTGTAACTAAGTTTTGATGGATGCAATAATGGAATACTGAATGGTATAGTTTTTGTGAAATATGCAGGGATATAAGATGTGTAAAATGAACCATGGAAAGAGAAGAAGTCACTGATATCTTAAGTGTGTAAAATGTTTATTTGAAATTGTAAAACAGAAAATTTAATAAAAGTTAAATTAAAGCTATGGTTTTCCCAGTAGTAATGTATGGAAGTGAGAGCTGGACCATAAAGAAGACTGATCGCCGAAGAATTGATGCTTTTGAATTATGGTGCTGGAGTAGACTCTTGAGAGTCCCATGGACTGCAAAAAGACCAAACTTATCCATCCTTAAAGAAATCAGCCCTGAGTGCTCACTGGAAGGACAGATCCTGAAGTTGAGGCTCCAGTACTTTGGCCACCTCATGAGAAGAGAAGACTCCCTGGAAAAGACCCTGATGTTGGGAAAGATGGGGGGCACAAGGAGAAGGGGACGGCAGAGGATGAGATGGTTGGACAGTGTTCTCGAAGCGACTAGCATGAGTTTGGCCAAACTGCGGGAGGCAGTGAAAGATAGGCGTGCCTGGCGTGCTCTGGTCCATGGTGTCACGAAGAGTCGGACACGACTGAACGACTGAACAACAACAACATTTTTTTAAAAAGAGAGAATTGTTTGGGTACCCCCACACAGAGCTCCAGCTCCCAGGGAAAAACATGACTGTTAAGGGGTTTAAAATGTATTGTGTGGATGTGACTACCAAAAACAGTATGTGACCACCAGAAGATGTATGCTTCTGAATAGTGTGGTGTAGTGGTTAAGAGTGGTAGACTCGTAATCTGGGGAACCGGGTTCGCGTCTCCACTCCTCCACATGCAGCTGCTGGGTGACCTTGGGCTAGTCACACTTCTCTGAAGTCTCTCAGCCCCACTCACCTCACAGAGTGTTTGTTGTGGGGGAGGAAGGGAAAGGAGAATGTTAGCCGCTTTGAGACTCCTTCGGGTAGTGAAAAGCGGGATATCAAATCCAAACTCTTCTTCTTCTTCTACTACCAGCTGCTGGAAACCATAGGGTGGGAGAGTTTTGTTGAGCTCAGATCTTCTTTGGGGTCTGCCATGGTACCTGGCTAGCCACTGGGAGAACAGGATGCTGGACTATAGATGGGCCACTGACATTGTCCTATTCCAGCGGGGTCATATGTTCTTACGGTCGCCTTTCTGATTGCCTGTACCTGGCTCACTCCTTAGTGCCTGCTAACAGCTATAAAATGAGCCTACAAGCAACAACACTGGATGGGGTTGTTGTTTTTCATCGTCTGATAACTACCTTTCATAGTACATTATGCACAAATTTTATTCCAAATGGTTAGCTCTGGGCCCTTGGGGCTATCTGCACACTTCTCTATTCTTCTCTCTTGTGCAGACCTAACCACCTTCTTTGTAACTCAAGTTTGCCTGACTGAGCTAATCTAAACACAAGAGCAGCAAGGTGCAGATTTCATCCTTAAAATGTAATAGATTTTATTTATCCGAGATCAACAAATAGCATCACAATGCAAGGTCCAAATTTCTTTGTTGCCCAGGGGAGCCCAAGAGGCAATAAATCAAAGCAACACAGCAGCCAAATGGGTGATTGTTTTCAATTAAAAGAAAATAGACCTTGCCTTTCCTTGTCAGGATACACACTTAAGAACATACTAAATAATCAAGCTAGAACGTCTGCTCTCAGGAACAGTTGTTTTGTTTTAATGGAAAACCCTCGATGAATAGAAAAGTAGAAGGATGAAGCTTCCTACAGTACATGGCAACTTCTGTTTCTGTTCTGAAATTTATTAACACTAAAGGTGACAGTGTCAACAATTTTGAATTTACAATATGCATTACCAAAATGGAAGGTACATGATGCTGCTTAATCCTAGGCAAATTTACTCAGAAGTAAGACACAATTATTAAACTGGCTTTCTTTTTTCTTTAATAAAAATGACTTGTTGTTGTTGTTCAGTCGTTCAGTCGTATCCGACTCTTCGTGACCCCATGGACCAGAGCACGCCAGGCACCCCTATCCTCCACTGCCTCCCGCAGTTGGGCCAAACTCATGCCAGTCGCTTTGAGAACACTGTCCAACCATCTCATCCTCTGATGTCCCCTTCTCCTTGTGCCCTCCATCCTTCCCAACATCAGGGTCTTTTCCAGGGAGTCTTCTCTTCTCATGAGGTGGCCAAAGTACTTACTTGCAAGTAAACGTGCACAGCCTAAATATACACTTGAGAAACAAATAAATGGAAAAAATGGACCCCGGTTCTGCAAATGCTCTTGAGGGCCTTTCCATTTTGGGGAGTAGTTTTTCAATATAATTTTTGCCCAAGATGACTATTTTAATTTTAATTTTCTTTGGATAAGCTTCATGTAAATATTGGAGGGAAAGTATTAAAATCCCACCTCCATTTCTGTGATAATCATTTGGTTTCATGAGTTGCCAGAGTACAATAATATCTACTAGCAACAATAAAGTCCTTTATATTATATTTAAGCAAATGTTCAATGGTTGGGAATAATATGGGCTGTTTAAGTTATGTGATTTTAAAATAATTTAAACTATATTAAATATACACAGAGGCAAGCAGCATTAAATCCCTTTGTAGCACAAGTCTAGGAGCTCCTTACATCTATGCTGCCCAAAGTACGTGTGATATTAAGCACATGATAAACAGCAGCCAAGAGGGTCTGAATCAAGACCACAATATGCAAGGAAGAGGGTTTGATTCCTTCTTCCTGCCCCATAGTCCCAACAACAAACCCCCTTTCTTCCAAGCTGCTATATTCTCCCCAGGAAAGAAGCTTCTATTGTTGTAAATTACACACCTACAGGCAGGAAAACATTTGCTACATTTTCTCAATAAGTGACCAAATATAGGCAACCAATGCTGAGTATTCATTTACCACAGTGTTCACATAACCATTTGACAAGCTACAGGTGGGTAGCCGTGCTGGTCTGCCATAGTCGAAACAAAATAGAAAATTCTTTCCATTAGCACCTAAGAGACCAACTGAGTTTGTTCTTGGTATGAGCTTTCGTGTGCATGCACACTTCTTCAGGTATCTTCTTCAGAATTTTCTATTTTGTTTCGACATTTGACAAGCTGTTTGTCTGCGCTGTTCAGCCAAGTAGTGAGCAGTATTTTCCTTTTTTAAACAATCCCGTCGCTCCTCTTGATTTCTTACTAGGTGCAAAGGTGTAGTAAGAGATTCCTCATGTATGGACAATACTTTCCCTATTTGACCATGCAAACTGGTAACATTCCCACTAGGCAATGGTCATTTGTTTAATATAGTCATGGGCACCCTAGAATCCTTCCTTGAAAGAAATCACTGACCTACATTATCCACACAGAATTGTTTCAACAGAATAATTCATCCAGGCAATATGAGTAGATATGAGTGGTGGTGAGAGCAGGGGCTTCTCTGTCGATCTTATTAATAACTCTCCTGGAGTGGGTTGCTTTTGGTTGAGGGCATGCCACTTTATTATTATTAATTGAATTTATACACTGCTCTATACCCACAGGTCTCAGGGCAGTTCACAGAATAAAATCAAAATATAAAACCACAAAATACAAAACAAAAACAAAAACAACAACCAATAGAAATATAATACACATCAAAGCTAGCAAACTTCAGCCTGAAAAGTGAAGGCTTCTCAGGGAACTGTCCCCGGCTCAGCGCAAGGTGGTGGAAGGGCTCTCGGGATGTTACAGAGAGCCCCAGCCCCACCTGACCAGTAGCACATCCTCTTCCAGCGGAGGAAACAGCGAGGTCTCCAGTGGGGAGGGGCAGGCAGCTCCAGGTTTTCAGAACAGAGGCTCTGGGGATGTTGGAGAGACCCTTCACTCCCCTTGCTCAGTGGGCGAGGAGGGAGACACACCATTTCCAGCGCCCCAAGTGCGCAGAGGGGTGAAACGCAAGGAGGGGAGGCAGAAATTTGGGATACTGAAACTCTTATGTTGAGGTCACAGCCGGAAGGGGGCCACTCCCGGATTCTGCTAGTGACTGATACAGACATGAACTTGCAGGTCTGCACTGTAAATAGCATGCACAATAAACCTCTTAAAAGACAGTTTGGAATCTTACCCGTGAGCAACCACCCCGCGGACCTTACAAGGCTCAAAGTTCTACTCCTCTCTCCCCACCGCAGTTCATCCCAACTTGCTCCTGCCCCACCCCCACCCCCCAAGCAACCTTGCTGTGCTAATGAAGTATTAACAGGCTTGTCTCTCTGGATCAAGTCAGATAAGGACAAAGTACAATATTATAAAAAGCCTCACACGAGTACCCTGTCACAGTTAAAATTCAATTTAGTATAGTCTTAGGACACCAGCTTGAGAAATTTCAGTTTCAACTGATCTAAATCATTTCAGATCCATCTGTCTGCCTTCTGACAATACATTATGTTAGCATACATGCTATGAAAGTACCTGCAATAGCTTCATATGCTTAATTTATGTTCCACACATGCCGCGTAACAGTATCTTGAGCACATTGCAGGTTTTGGCCATGCAATCTCACCGAACTGGATTAAGGTGAACATGATGCCACAGAAAATGTTCTTTATGTAAAGTATAGAACCATTTTTATCATGGCTGTTTTCTAAATCTTTCGGTTTTCCTTTGCTTTGCTTCTAGATGCGCAATGCATTTAAAGCTCTAAAACTGTTGTTGGTGTTTGGTTATTGAAATATACTCGGTGTCAAGTGTGAATTTCATGCTCTTTATTCAGCTCATAGTAGCAATGAATGGATCTTTCCCCAAAACGTCTGCTATATATACATTATTTACACAATGGGCCCCACGTGATTGGCTAATTCCGGGCTACTCCTGTAGGCCAATCAGGTCACTGATTCACTTCCACCTGGAGCTGGATTGGGTGGCTCCTGCGGACCAATCAGACTGCTGCATTCTGGATCCTATTGTTCTAGGATTCAGCTCCGTACATAACAGTTATATAAAATGCCACCGAGTTCACAAGGCACTGATTAACGTAGCACTTATTGTTTTGTTCTCATTAAAGATTGCCCTTTGATCTGACATTGTGCAGATCAGGCCGCCTGTTAAGATGGTATGCCTAAGGATCATGGGTGTAGGCAGGATTTTTGTTAGTCGGCGCAACCTTTTGTTAGGGGGGCAGCACCTCATATTTCTATTGTATTGATTATGGGGGTGCCTAGGATGCCCTCTCCCGCAGAATGTCATGTTCAGTTGTGCTTATAACAGATGAGCCCCATGTTTTACGTATCCGGATTCCAAGCTAATTGGCAGCAATAATGTGGGGTGGAGCTTTGGGGGGCTTCAAGTGGAGGGGAGAATTGTGCAAAATGGGCTTGGATCCTAAAATAGGTTAACAAGCAGCTTCAATTTGAATTGGGGAAAAGAACAAGCCGGCTGCCTTTTGTGCCGGTGACCTGTCCACACAGCCTACCGGTAATTCCTTGCACGTGAATGAACCATGATGCTCTGAGGTCACAGCATCTGCCACATATGGCGAGGGAGAAACGAGTGTGGCTTCCTTCTTGTTCACATGGTGAGAGGCGGAGCCATCTTAAGCATGTCTGGTGCCGTGGTGCAAAGACCCCTCCACACGTTCCTTAGCTATTTCCTGGGTTCAGATATGCCTCCTTTCACTCAGCCCAACAGCAGCCAACCCAGAGATAGCTGCTATATGAGTGTCCATCAACATGTGATGGAATGGATGCAAATGAAAAATAAATCCTACAAAGTGCTGGAGGAGACAGATTTTAGTGTAGATTTAGGTTCCGACTTCAGTGACTCCTGGATAAAGGCTGCATCTTTCAGATGATGCTCACAGACCCACCACAGACCTACTCTTAGACATCCAGGCTATAGTGCTCTGGTGCCTAGATTGCCCACACCAGCTAGTCCTCCAGGTGCTCTTTGCACAAGATGAACATGAGATATGACTGTATTAGGAATTGGCATGGTTCCCCTCTTGGTGTGAGCCATGCCAATTCCTAATACAGTCATATCTCACGTTAAGGGCGCATCAGGTTACGTGTTTTTGGGTTGAAGACCGCGGGAAACCCGGAAGTACCGGAATGGGTTACTTCCGGGTTTTGCCACTCACGCATGCACAGAACTGCCAAATCGCGCCTGCGCAGACACAGCGCTTCAGGATGTGAACGCTGCGGGTTGTGGACGTGCCTCCGTCACGGATTACATCCGCAACCTGAGGTTCCACTGTATAGTACTATAACATTTTGGGAAAAACATTATTTAACGTGATCTAGGGTGGGTAGGAAGAACAGAGCACTTGCATAAATAATCTCTTATTTATTTAATACTTAAATTTATTTAAGTAAATAATCAGGCTTACATTTTGTCCTGCTCCAGAAGCTAGGAGCCGAACCAATGGCTTTTGTTACAAAGGAGATCCTACGTAAATGTCAGGAAGAACTTTCTGACAGTAAGAGCTGTTGACGGTGGAATGGACTCCAACAAGAGGTGGTGGACTCTCCTTCCTTGGCATTTTATAAGCAAATGTCTGGTGGCCATCCATCATGTATAATCCAGCTGAGATTCCTACATTGCAGGGGGTTGGACTGGATGACCCTCAGGATTCCCTCCAACTCTGTGACTTATTTCTTACTCTATTATGCTCCCTGGGTTTATTCACAATGCAATCCATGCCTACTCAGAAGAAAGCCCTAACACAGTGGCAGCATAAAGATGCACCCCTAAACACACTTTGCTGATTCTCAAAAGTCCCACTGAACCTAGGGAGGCTTGCTTCCAAGTAAACATCCATAAAGTTAGGCTGAACATTCCTAAAGTGAGAAGGCTGCCTAGAAGATCTGTCTGTGTGTGGTTATTTTAATAATTGGGGGGTGGGGGAGTATTCCACAGCCATTCCAGGGAGTCAGCTCTCTGAAATCTAGCTCTAAATCAGGAGTCAGGGAGTCAGGAGTTCCTGATCTTCTGACCTAACTTGTTTATTAACTAAAAGAGTTGTGCAAATGCCTCTCTTGAGCCATGGCTCCAGTGGGGTGGAAAGAAGGGTGGCAAAGTGTGTTTGTGTAGTAGTCCCCAGGGCATGCACAGAGTGCACTGCCATCCCCCCATTAGCCAAGGCGCTGAAGTAGCTGGCCTTCTGCCTCCTCATCACGTGGGTTTTAAGAGGAGAGGCAAGTTACCTTTTCCTGCTCAGCAGCAGCCCGAGATGGGCGGCAGCGGCTGCTCGGTGGAATTGGCGGCGCCCCGTGCCTCTCCCTGGAAGCGGAAAGGAGATAGACGCGGGAGAGCAGCGGTGGGCAGGAGAGTGACCCCCTATCAGGGGAGAGAGGATCATTTGCCTCTTGCTGTGAGGCGGCCACGGCTCCGTATCCAACACTTCCTGGGGAAGAGCCTCCAGCCTGGGCTCATTCCTGTGGCAACAGGAAGGTGGGACAGGGAAGCCTTGGGCATGTTTTTCGCCCTGGGTACAAGGGCAGAAATGCGAACACCTCATGGAAACCTCGGGCAAGTCAGAGAGGGAGAGAAACAGTGCTGGGGCAATGGTGCGCAACCTGCGCGCAGCAGCTCCCAAAGCTTCCCGGGGCTTCAGGGGAAAGGGGAGGCTGCTGGCAAAGCCCGCGTGCCTCTCCCACCCCCAGAGAGCAGCCTGGGAACGCAGGGGACAATAACACACACCCCTGCAAGCGCGACGACGGAGGAGGGGCGGCGGCAGAGCAAGGCCAGGCCAGGCGCCTGAAGCCGCAGCGCCTCACTCGCCACCCCGAACACTAGCAGCGCGGACTCCCGCTGCTGGGCGCCCCTGCTGGGTGCCCCTAGCCCTAAGCCAAAAGGGAGAGGGTGAACAGCTCTGGTGAGAGGGTGCACGGAGCTCTTCCCCTGCTGCCGGCTCCCTCAGTAAATGTGCATTAGATCGGGTGGTTTACAAGGCAGCCAAGGCATAGCTGTCAACTTTTCCCTTTTCTTGCGAGGAATCCTATTCGGAATAAGGGAATTTCTCTTTTAAAAACGGGAAAAGTTGACAGCTATGAGCCAAGGCTCTTCCCTACAGATTTAACGGGTTCCCCCCAGGCCGCCTTGACTTTTCCCTTCCTACGCGCGCCGCTTTCTGACAGGTCCTGAGGCCAGCAAAAGGGAACTGGAGCGTTAGGTGGGAACCGCCTCCCCAGGCAAACTCCTGCCTGTGGCCTCAGCGGCCGCCCTGGTTGGCCCAGGAGAAGGGCGGAGTTCAGGAGGCGGGGAGGCCCAGCGAGGCGAGCAGGGCCCTCTTGCTCCGGGAGTGAAGTCCACTTCCTTGTGGGGAGGGGAGCTGCGAGGGCGACGGCAACAGCAGCAGCACCAGCAGAGAGTGACCTGGGAGGTGGGTGAGCCTGGAGAAAAAGGAGCGAAGAATAAGTTTCTTTTAGGGGCCTTGCGAGACCCACCCGCGCTAGCAAGGCGGGAATTTTAGGATGCCGTTTTTGTCAGTCTCGCCTGCTTTGTTTGGTAGAAAACACCACGGACTCGGCTCTCTCCCCGCCCAGGGTTTAATAAAAGGGCGGGAAACCCGGTTGAAGGGTCCCCGCCCCACTGCTCGATTCTCTTTGTCAGGCAACTAGTCCATGAATCCCCTCGGATATATTTGCAGGCCTCGGCTTTCCTAATTGTGGTGGACTTTTGGGTCGTACTTGCCCCCTCCTTTTAAAAAAAAACCTACAGTAATCTGGAATTGCAGACCCTAGTTCTGTAATCAGTCACCATTGAGATTGTTGTTAGTTTGTTATCGTCACAAAATACTGTTAAGATATTGTAAGAATCTGGATTACTGTATCAAAGTGCTTTGTGTATGTTCCTCAAAAGCACTAATTAGAATTTATGCTGTAACCCACTGTAACAGGATTGGGTGTGTGTGTGTGTGTGTGTGTGTAAACTCTTTTATCATTTTACCAGTCCGCTGCCCCCCAAAAGTAATTAAAGCATGCAACTGATGAAAATGTAGTAATCGAAATGTAGGCAGTGGGTGACTATAAGTGATTATTTGCCAAACGGTAATTCACAGTGGAGTAAGAAAGTAAGTGGTATTGTTGTGCCCAAGATGTGGAGGCAGATCCGGCTCCAGGTTTTTGTCCCTACCTACTTATTTCCACTGTCCTTCCTTTTCTCTCTGTGGCTGTCCTTGTTCTTTTTCCTGCATGTACCATCTTGGATGCTTTCTCTTGCATGCCAGTCGTGGTTGTCTTCCTCCACCTTTCGCTCAGTCCTTTTATGCTCCTCTGCCTCAGCTATTCCCCCCCACTTGTGTTGCCTGCCAGCGGCATTTTGAAGCCACTGGGGCTGCTGCAGCCACCCCACTTCCTTGCCAGCTGAGGCTCCTGGGTTCCCTGCCAGGGCAGATCTGCTGCTTCACAGCCCCTGCAGGTGATGTCAGGAGCCAGTACTGAGACCCACAGCAGCCTTCCATTGTCCCCATTATCTGTTCAGGCTTTGGGATTGTCCAGAGCAGCAGACTACTTACTTGGACGTGATGAGTTAGGGTAATTCTTGCAGTTGAACATAGCTGGGATTTGACAAACTAGCTGTCACTGACTGTAGCCCCATGGTTTGCCTGGAATAGATGACTGCCTCTCTGTCCTGGAAAGCGATGACGTTGGTAGGATAGGCAGGGTTTTCACAGAATGCAAGATCTGGTAGCTGAATTATGGACACACTCTGAGTCACATGAAGATGAATGGTAGTGTAATGAACAAAGCTGCTTGCTATTATTAATGATTTTGTAAGTACTCGTATGTCAACAACAGGTTTTGCGTCGGGACCAAATGCTTCTGTTCCAGCTAGCACTTCTTCAGTTTCAGCCACCATGAGAGTTGGAGGTGCAGATAAATGGAAAAGCTACAGCCTTGACTCCTTGATTGAATGCTGCCCTTGTGGATAACATTGGAAAACAGGTGCCCTGACTAGACTAGATATCTACCATTGTCATCTTTTTGTATATAGATAACGTGGCCCATAAAATCAATATCCTATGACATAAGATTAAGAGCTGTTCTGATGTCATGCTGTCTTTCCCGGGAGTGCTTTGGGAAGAATTTCTCTTAGATTAATGTTATGGAAAGCATTATGTTGGAACTGGAAATCCAGTATTATTAGCATCATTTTAATGTTTCCCATGAGTATTCCATGCAAGTTATTCTAAAAATGTTTGTCTGTAAAGCCCCTGAGAGCTCCAGAATTTGAGGGAAGTTTGAACCAGTTGATTGCTGTGCCTGTTGTCTGGAATAGGAGGAAAGCAACAATGAGAGCTGAAGGACAGAAGCAAAACATATTGGGTTTGTTGGACAGTCTGTAATTAAAATATACTGTGCACAAATATGTGCCTGAAGAAAATTAATAATAATAATGCTAAAGTGTTTAATGTTGTCATAGAACCTAAAACTAATGCTGCAGGGCCTCTTAACAATATCTGCTGACCCCAGCCAGTAAGTTGGCAGGGTGTGTGTGTGTGCAACCCAACAGGAGCTGGCCCTGATGTTGTCTGTGCCTGCCTCCCTCCCTCTCTTCCTCCTCACAGTGCAGGGCAGATGGTGTCTTTGCAAAATTGATTCCATGTTCTCACCTGATTCTCAGCCCGAGGAGCATTTACAGAGGTGTGGCTATGGAAGGTGCAGTGAGCAGAACGATTTTTGTCACTCCTCAGAGAAGGAAGAGACTTGTGGTTGTGGCAAGCTACTCCTTTCGAAGGGGGACAGAGGCAGCAGTGTTTGGAGGAATGTTTCATTGTTTCAGTTGTCTCTACACTAATGCACAGAGCATGGGAAGTGAGCCAGAAGAACTTGCATTACTGAAACCTGGTGGGATGATACTCATGAATGACATGTAGAAACTGAGAGGTACAGCCTCTTCCAAAGGAACAGATCAAACAGCCACAGGCAGTTCCTTTTCTTTCACCTTGATTCCCCCTACAGCTTTTGTGATCCTTTTCGATTTTCTGTCCTAAACTGTTGTCTGATCACTGCTTTCAAGAGATTAAGTCTGCAATCCTCAACAAGCCCCACTGAACACAGTGTGGGACATACTTCTGAGTAAACACAAACAGGATTGCACTATGTGGCTATGCTTCAGGGATGGTGGAAGCAAAACTTGTGAAATGGACTTTTGCGTTTTCCTGTCAAGTGGTGTTGTATTAAAAAGGCTATATAAATGTCAATTGTTATTATTAATCCCTTTCCTACATTAGAAGATTTAACGGACATAATGTTTTCCGTAGTGACACCATTGTCACAATCACTTCTGCTGTTTTAATTAGAGGTGGCAACAGTGGCAGTCAGATGTTTAATTATATTTTGTAAAGGTGACCAGAATTAACTCATAAAATTAGCAGCTAATGCAGTGCACACTAAGTTGACTGCTTCTGGCCATAGTTAGGACGAAGAAGAAAATAGTGGTCACAAAGTCCATTAGAGAAGATCCAGGATGAGCACTGTGCCAGAGAGAAAAAATGGAATAAGAAGCCATTTGAAGGAAATGAATCAATTTGTTTCATTATCTGATTCAGTGCGGATCTTCTGGCTGGCTCTTAATTTTTTCAAATTACTCCATGTTATTCTTTGGAAACCTAACATGCTGTCCCAAATAGCTAGCTGTTAGCATTACCTACAGAAATTAAATATTAAACCACAAGCAAATAATTCATTGTTTGTTCAGATTGTACTATCTCAGTCCGGCTAAGAATTCAGAGAAAAGTTTACAACTTATCTTAGGAGGAAATAAATTTGTGCCATCTTGATTTCTATAGCCAAATATCTTTTCACTCTGAGTGTTACCATTTCTTTGCTGTTTCTGGTTCATCTGGCTGTAAAATTGGTGTAGTTCTAGTAAAGAGAACCTTCAAGTATTCTGGCTAAACCAGATCTGGGACTCATTGTCTCTCTTCGCAGTCAAAAGGAACTCTGCAGGTGTTTGAGAGAGTGAAATGTTTCAGTTTATGACAAAGCGTGAAATGTGATATATCTCTTTGCAGCTGGTGTGCTTTCTGCCATTCTGTTGCAATCCTACAAAAACTTGGGAGGATTGTAGGATTGAGTTCCCTTGAACTCAGTGGGATTTACATTTGAGTAGATACGTTTAGCCTGCTTTCTGCTGAACATTACTCCAGACCTACGCAGCTTGTGACTTAAATCAAGCCAAACATAATCTAACAAACAGGATGCAGAAGAAGGAATTTCAGTTGTAGCTTAGTCTCTCTGCTGAAAATACCCTCTTGTCAACAGCTATTAGAGTTGCAGGAGCCCTGTCATTGGCATCTGGACATCCTACCAATACCCCCCTTGTTTTTGCAGTCCCAGCAAAATAAATAAATAAATGGAGTTATTTAATTTCCTATATAAGGGAGATGAGAACAAAGGAGGATGCATATAATGAGGCAGACCATTGTTCCAACTAGCTCAGTGCCATCAACCCTGATTTTACAGTGGCTCTCCAGGTTTTCAGACAGAAATCTTTACCAGCCCTAACTGGAGATGCAAGAAATTGAACCTGGTACTTTCTGCAGGTGCTGCACCATTCGGTTTCAGCCTTTCTTCTGCTTAGAAAGACTTTGGATTTAGGTAGACTTTCTGATAAGGTTATGTCCCTGTGGCTCAGAATAAATAGAAACAGCAAGCCATGTTGTTGTTTTGCAACCTTTATAGTTGTTGTTGTTGTTGTTGTTGTTGTTGTTGTTGTTTGGCAACCTTTACAGAAATCTCTGGGAAGAATTGCTTGATCCAGTAATCATTTTGTATCCTAGAAGGATATGTGTACTTTATGTTCCCCCCCTTTCTTTCTGATACAAATAAGTTTATTACAGAAACTGTAGCAAAATTCCTGTTGAGAGCAAGAAAGATGCAAGCTACACCTGCATCCAAATAAACGTAACAACTTTGTCTTACCCATCGATAGATTTCTTTGATCCTGCATCTCATTTGTGTATGTTAACAGTTGCAGAAGTTTTATTTGGAGGCCACATGACCCGGAAGCTGTCTGTGGACAAACTCCGGTCTCCCTCGGCCTATGGATCATCCAAATGCAGCTTGTGGTTTGTTTGTGGGGAGCCTGGGTTTGGGCATCATGACAAGGCTTGTAGTTCGCTCATGGTGCAGTGCTGGAAGGAGTAGGAGAGGGGGAAGCAGGGAGTTCTGAGAAGGCCTGCATATTTGGATTGGCTTTAAGGAGAGACAGAGAGATAGAGAGAAACTAGAACTATGGGAGTACAGGGATCCCCCCCCCCGCACTTATGCAGAGGTTACTTGATGAGCCTCCATGAGTGTAAGTGAAATCACGTAAAGTAGGGAGCACCACACTTTAACAGGGATGGTGCACGGGGAGAAGAGAGAGAGAGAGAGAGAGAGAGAAAGAAACTCACTTGCTGCTGGGGCTGCTGCCTGGAAGTTGCTCAGGGCCACTGCCCAGCCTGTCCTAAGTCTTCCCTCGCTCAGGCCACTGCCTACCTAGCATGCCTTCCCTCACTGCTGAGCAGCCCAGTATGCCTTCCCTTGCTCACTTCCAGGCAGAAGTCCCGAGCAAAATAACACCTATCTATCTATCTATCTATCTATCTATCTATCTATCTATCTAATGAATTGCACACAAGTGGAATTTGTATAAGTGTGGGGGTGCTGCTGCTGAAAAACATAGTGGCATTAACTAAGGAGCTCTAATTGACAGCAGCATCCTATATATGCCTGCACAGAAGAGAATCTCACTTAATTCAGTGGGGCTTACTCCCAGGCAAGTAGCTATAGGGTTGCAGTCCTAATCTTACAAGGGACACAGGTTCTGCTCCCCACCCTCACCCCCTACCTGAGCAAGTTGGCCTTTTTTAAAGTATATTTTGGGTTTTATTAAAACAGGTTTTGGATGAATACTTACCTCTTCTACTGCATGCTTTCTTTTTAATAATAATAATAATAATAATTGTGTGGGTGTGTAGGCTTAAGCAATATTTCCTCTATCCCTTATATTGTTTTAAAAAGATTTTATTTGACAGTGAATGTCCCACTTCACCTCAGCAGTGGGGAGCATGTGTTTTGTTGGCTTGTTGGCTTGCCTCTAAAACAGCAAATAGTCTTACTGATGGCGGGGGAAAGGTATTATTCTTCAGCAACACTCTCCCACCATTACGATGAAACCATAATCATGCAATTGCTCCAGAATTTGGCTGGTGGGGTTGTACTTCTGCTAGTTAAGCTGCTGCCCATAGTACTTAAAAAAAAGTAACATCTCCATGAGCTCGCAGGTCTTTGTTTTGTTTGAACCTAAAGTATTTTAAACTTAAGCAATTTTAAAATTAAGCCATTTCTCAAATTATGACTTTTCCATTCTACAGTTTGCATTTCACTGCTTTTCACACCTTTCCTAACATACTGATATGTACAGTAAAGTTCCACTGTGAAATTTCTTCAAATCATTTCAGTTTTTTGCAGGTCTTATTAAATGTCAGCGACAGAGCGCCATGCCTGCCATTGAAGTATTTACTGCTGTCTCTAATAAATAACAGTTCTAAACCAAGATACAACACTTTGCATAGACATGCTTTTTGCATGACTGTGTAAATAACTCTGTGAAAGTACCGGGGGGGGGGGCAGGGATTGAGGGCAACTCATCTTTCCAAAAGAGCAAGCTACAATTATCTCTCCACCCCATAGAAGGCAACAAATGGCTACTGGGACATGCCTGTACTGAGCATCTTGGGTCATAGCAATCTGGATTTAGCATTGTTGTTCTGCATCACATTTACAACAAAATGCATTTTTAATATGCCACTATAGAGAGCCTGGACTAACAGCATTAAAATGCGCTTGCCAAGCTGAAATGACTGCAGAGACCGTGTGTGTGATTATTATAGTACAGCAATAAGAGATTACTATATGAAATTAACCTAGGGAGTGTACTCCTTACAAAAGCATTATAATGACTCGGGGCTGGTATTCACACTACTCCACTGGCACAAACCTTATTTGGTAGAGAGATGTTTGCACTGCTATAATAATTTGAGGAACCATTCTAATCTCATTGGAAATTAATACCCCTGTTTGAAAATAAAACGTACTGTTACCTAAGCATTTTGCCCGTGGGCATGGTTCTGGATTATATTTATAATTGATTGTTAAACTATGGTGACAGAATGATCAATTGTTTGTGGTGTGCTTTCAGGTTGATTCAATCTGCGGGGTTTTCTAGATCAGAGTGTTAACTTGCCAAATTAGTCTTGCAAACTTAATCTAGCAAAGAGTACCAGCTTCGTATAGCAGTGTTTCTTTTGTTCCTTTGCTACTAACTATGTAGGGTCTACATATTCAGAGCAGCTGCATGGGAATAGAAAGGAATATAGCTTTAATTTCAAAATGTTTTAGTAGCCTCCTATGTGGTGGCTGGAACATAAGAAAATGTGATCTGCAAAGAACTATCTAGCCAGAAGAGAAGTGTTAGAAACTCAGATATATAAGCAAATGGCTCCTTAAAACAAGGTTGCAGTCTCCAAAACGGAATATGCAATTGTCATTTTGAGGCAAGACAGCTCTAAACTTTTATTTTTCAAATGATGGACTGGCTGTGGTTGATTATCAGTTAAATGTCTGGCTAGTTCAGAGCTAGGTTAAGGAGTTTGAGAACTGAAAGAAGAAAAGTCACTTTATTCAGGGACTGTCGACATATATATTGGCCTGTTCCAACCTCCTTTTCTTAATGGTGACACGAACCATTCATAACGTAAGAATATTCTTCACAACTGTGAGCAGGGCAGTGCGGTAGGGTAAGCGAATACAAGCTACAACCATTCACTGTTATGTTGTTCACTGCTCCTGCTGAGACTGCACAGAGAAAGCATTTTGGTTCCTGAAATCCCTTCTTATTGTGCTGATAAAATATAGCTGATAGAAATCTACAGGTTGTGGCATTAGTGTGAGAAAACAGTCAAGATCCAGTGCTCCCCAGGCATGCACCTCAAGGTGGTGGTGATGTCAGGTGCCATATTGGTGCCCAGGCATCTCCACTTGGTTGCAAGTGGCCAATAGCCAGGTGCAAAATGTGCCTAGCGCCTTCAAACACCGTAGAAGAGTGGTCTGCAGTGCAACCGAGTTTAAAAAAACACTGGAATAGACTGATCTACGACAGGTTGGTCAGAACAAATGGATCATTCTTTGGGGGCAGTAGTTTGGATTATATGTCCTTTTGTTCCCTTCCAACTCTATGCTTCTACATTTTTTCTCCAGTAACGTACACAATCAAGCTTTGTGCCAAGAAAAAGTTGGATGTGCTTGCATCAGTATTCTTAAGTTACCTTATATACAATTGCTCATGTTCAAGTATGACTCTCTTGACAAAAAAGGAACGTGAGTATTGGCTTAGGGTCAGGTTTTTCTGATCCCTTATCTGTTGTGTACGTGTTTAATTATAGGAAAAATCCATAGGAAGCTCAATGGAATTTTTGGTCAAGTCAGAACTACAGACTGTAGGGGTGTGTATGGAGGTTTCACACTTGGGCTGATTCATATGTTATGTTCAGCTACTGATATTTGCATTTGACAGTATGTGCAAGTAAACAACCCACAAAGATGGTGTAACATATGAGAAATGGTGCATATGTAATGATGCAAACTTGACTTCTGAAGCAGGATGAGATCCAGTGGCAGAAATCAGTGCTCAAGGCAAACTGTGCAAGTTCTCCCACATGGGTTATGCTGTTTACTCAAGATATACAAGTGCCCACCAGTTGCTAGAAGTACCATGAATCTCCCAAACCGAAATAGTGGGGCAGCTGTTGACTTCATTGTTACAGAAAACTAGATGAAAAACACAAACACACCTCAGTGGTTAAAATGTTTTTGTGCAGTGTAGTTTTATCAGAGGTGAAAAGGAGCCACGCAGAATAAGTTATGTTGAGCTCAGCATATTGATTAAATCTAATTAACTCTCCAGTTGATGTTTGTTTAAAAATGAGAACATCTCTTTTAAGTGACGAAAGCCAGTCCGTGTTATGCAGTCACATTAACCTTTCTTTCCTTCTTTGCCTTGACTGTAAGTATGGGTAGGAACACTGAATTTTCACCAAAAATATAGCCTGCTCTAACAGAATGTTAGCTCCCATCAAAATTAGTCAATTAATAGCCAGGGCAGAGAGCTCAAATTTAATCAGAATGTACAGGAGATGTATTTTGCTTTTAATGCTTTGCACTAGAGAAATCCCCTTGGAAATCTTGTTGATTGTAAGCACTGTTTGTTACCAAACTTCTGTCTGCTCCTGGACCCAGGAATCTGCGCTAGCAAAGCAATATTTCTTTACCTTCAATAAACAAATCAGTACTTTGACCCACATACTGCAAGGGAGACAGAAGCTTAAATCCCCTGAGAAAGGGTTGAAGGAGTGTGCATGTTTAGCAACAGAAGGGCTGATTAATAGTAGCCATCTTCAAATATTTGTTTCTGTTGCTCCAGAGGATAGGGCCTAAACAAGTGTGTTCAAATTACAAGAAAGGAAATTTCAACGAGGCATTAGGAAGAACTTTCTGGTGGCATGAGCTGTTCAGCAATGAACAGACTCTACTTTGTTAGACATTTTAAAGCAGAGGTTGGAAGGCTACCCAAATTAGAAATGGTGTAGCAACAGATTCCCTTCCTTGGCAGTGATTTGGACTAGAGGACCTTTTGAAATCCCTTCCAATTAAGACTCCAATCCCTTTTTCATTCTACTCTCCAGTGATATTTTCCTTTAGAAGAGGACAGGCACATCTGCCCTTTCATTCCCAAGAAAAGCATTCCCCCCCCCCAACATAGATAAGCCATGCAGTATTGTATGATTCTATGCAAGAGATAAATGCAATGGCAAATCGGCAGGTGTTTTTTCTGCACGAGGTGAGGTTTCGCAGAAAACAGCTGAACCATTCACTGACTGCTGGGTGACACGGACTCCATTTGCTTATTTGCTGGTGCTTTATATTTACAGTGGTACACTGTGGGTAGGTCATCCTATGGCACTATGGAAGGGTGCCAATTTGATGCTTTGTTTCTCCGCAGCCCGAAAAATGGGCCTCCTGGAGAAATGAGCCTCTTGGGCTCTTTGCCCTCTTGACTCCAGCTTATCTGTTGCATTCGCAGAGGGAAGGGGAACCACTGACTATCTGCTTGGAGGGCTTTTTACCAGTAACAAACCAATGTTTATGGTATTATGCGCTAAAAGGCAGACAGGAAAGGCTTCTGTTTAATCAATAATGTATGCTCCAGTTAGTCTTATCCTCTGGACATCATTAAACATGTATTTTGTTTCATAACTGATGATTTTGGCTGACTGGAGTTTATAACTAGATATCCTCAAGCCTTTGCATCTACCATCAGGCAGATCTGAATTGAGCTAGGCAGTCAGCTATGTTTAGTGTTAATGTGGAAAGTAAACTTAAAAACAAGTGAGAGTTGGGAGTTAATTATAAATAGTAGAAGTGGAGGGTATGCAAGAGCAGACCTAATGCCTCTGAACAGAATCAGACAGCAGCAGTAAGGCTTGATGTTTAAATGTTGTAGCCTACTGTGGAGGAGCTTTACTAGTAAGCTTAAAAACTTTGTATATTACAAAATCAAATTAAACCGCACTACATTTTGTTTAAATGGTAAGGAAATGTACGTTCAAGGTTTACTTAATAATGTTAATTGGCAATGGAGCAGTATCGGTTAACAAACGCGTTCCATTAAAAAGATCCACCATAATATCTCACCAGCTTGGAAAGATGCACACTGGTTTCCTTGGCATTGAGCATTGATACATAGGCTTGCAGTCCGACTCTGATTATTTAGGAATAAGTTGCATGGCACTTGGTGGGACCTACTTACAACTAAACATGTGGAATCAGGCTCTTAGTGGTAAATGATATTTGGTAGACAAAGTGAAAGAACCAGGCAATTACCAACTTTGTTTTTTGCTTGTGGCTGAGAAAGCCAATGAAATTAACAGTTGATAGGGAGGACTGAACGAACAAACATTGCTGTTTATTTAATTATTTAAGCCCTTGACTTTTTGGAACTCTGGAATAAATTGCAATAATGTTTTCCTTCAAATCCATTATTAATTCTGCAGTATGTTTCATTTCTAATGAAAAGAATATCCACCTTTGGTGCTAAGGAAGCCTTGATACTCGTCTGTCAGAAAGGTTTGTGCAAGTTCAACAAATCTGCATACAGACATTTGTTTTGCATAATTTATGGCACTTCCATGATCCACACTAGTATCCATAACTCAGTTGTGTCCTGAAAGCAACAGCATCTGTCTGGGAAAAGTCTCCTGCATAGAAGAAAAATGCCATACTCTCCTTGATTATTCCTGCCTATTTCCCCCCCCCCCCGAGTTGCACAGATTTTCTTCCTCATCCTTGATGACAGCTTGCCTAACACAATGGCATATTGATGTATTTCCCCCCCCCCTTCACTTAGAAATGCAAGGTCTCTAATGCTCTGGCATCCTTTTCTGTATTCCCAATCTCTTTTCCTGCAGTTGCATTCCCACTTGGGTAGTCCTGCTGTTGCAAGGCCAACTACTTAGGCTTTGCTGAATCTTTAAGGACTTGTGGTTTACTTGATTGTACAATAGCAGTTCAGTGTGAGCCTCCCATAGGGCTTTGAATCGAAGCAAGAAAAATGTAACTAAAATTCTGGAGAAAAGCAAGTATTTCACCCTCACAATTTCTGTGCCCCCCATCAGCACTATACACTGGTTGTTTTCATGCTCTAGCAAGAGTGAAGATGATAAGATTGCTTAGTATTTTTCTCCTCCCCCTTGTACCACAGAAACAGCCAGCAAGTACTTTCAGTATCAGGACAGAGGTATAGGCAATAATTTAAAAGGAATTTTCGCCTTACCTAGATTCACTTATTTTATCAGCTATTCTCTGTACCGATGTTTGTTTGTGCTTCACTATCCCCAAAGTACCCCAAACCCTGAGAGACTATTCTGAAACTGTGTTTAAGACTATAAAGCTACAGACTTGGAGGTGGGTGGGGAGAGGAAGTCCATATATAAAGATTTAGTAATGTTTGAATTGACTGCAAAACAAAAAGGCTCGTCATCCAGCTTTGGTGACAAGTCCCTCCATTAAGCCTTGAGTTTTGCTTTGACTCACCAGTGTGCAGTAGTTTGTACACTGATAAAAAAGATTTGACCAGCTTTATAACTACATGACATAGATTGGATGACACTTTTAAGAATATTTAGTAAGTATCTTCAGACGGAAGGACAAGCTATGCCAGCCAATCTTGATTTCCTTCTAAAGTATCCTTGTTCATTTTGTATAGCCTGCTTTCTCTCTCTTTTTAAAAGATTTCTCTTATTGAAGGATTTTCATAGACAACGAGGGTACATACAACATCTCTTTTTTCAGTTCATAGAGTCCTTTCTATAGGTCAGTTACATTTGGTGTGAGACACTGCTGTCATAGACATCGAAAATGGCAAACCCATGCCAACACCAGAAATATAAGACAAACTAGGGGACACCCAAATACCTTCGCTGACCCATCACCAGCAGCACACTTTCTTAAATAACCCAACAGAAAAAGCAGCAGCAACTACTAGGCCTCTGACCAACTTTGAAAAACTTCTCCTGACATCAGTGGGACACAGCAAGGGGATTGTATCCACAATATACAAAATATTACTCCAAGACCTTAAAAATCCCTCACTGCAAACAAAGGTTATGAAATAAACCCTACCCAGTGGTCTAAACCACCCTTCTCAGCCAAAAGAAGGGAACTCACATCGAAACTAGTTGAGTTTGCTCTTTGATGCATGGAGCAAAATTGGTGTAAGGGTCTCTAACACCTTTCTGTCTATTTTTCTAGAATACACCTTTTTAAAGATGCCTTCGCTGAAGGGTAAAGTCCAGACTGTTTTGGGCCTTGTTGAGCCTAGCCAGCTTGGCTACACGATGACCCACGAGCACTTGACAATGGATTACACTTGCTGTTACTACCCACCTCCTTCAGGCCAAGAAGCACTCTCTGAAACATCCATTGAGATGAAGAACTTGTTTTGGCTGAAACAGAATCCCTACAGCCACAAAGAGAACCTCCTCCTGCATCAAGAAACGAGTGCTGTGAAGGAAGAACTGCTGCAATTCAAAGCTGCAGGTGGTGGGACCATAGTGGAAAATACAACCACAGGGATAAGGAGAGACATGAAGACCCTAAAGAAGCTTGCGGAAGAAACCGGTGTCCATATTATTGCAGGCGCTGGCTTTTATGTGGGTGCCACTCATTCTCCTGAAACACGAGCGATGTCTGTGGAGCAGGTGGGTCTCGAAACATACTGAAAGTTGGCGCTCTCATTGGCAACCTCTGAATACCTCAAGATACTATACACTCAAGATACGTTGTTTGCCTTTAACATAATTAAAATAGGAAGCCTCGAAATTGGGAATTAAGTATGTGTGTGTGTGCATAATACGCTGGGTTGGATACAGAGGAAGTCACCTCTATTGTGGAAGAGCTTTTCCTGACAAGGCAAGATCCTTCCATGAGAAAATGAACTGCTGCTGTTATAACAGTGCATCCTGCATCTCACGCACAGTATTTTAGGATGCATGTGTGAGCTAACTTTCTGTTGCCCACACCCTTTGGTCATGGTTTGCCATTTTCCAATGCCATCCTAGGTGAGGTGTGTCTATTGACTTTCAGGAGAAATACAAAAAACATCCCCGCTCACTCAGGCATTTGAAGGCCGAAAGATACTGACCATGGCAACCTTGAAATTAGGAACTACATTATTTTACTTAAATTTTGATACCATGCAGCACAGAGAGCTTTAACTAAAAGAATGTTTATTTTCTACAGCTGACGGAGGTTATAGTTAATGAAATTCTCAATGGAGCTGATGGAACCGACATAAAGTGTGGGGTCATAGGAGAAGTTGGCTGCTCATGGCCTCTGACAGAAAGTGAAAACAAAGTACTACAAGCAACGGCACATGCTCAGTCACAGCTTGGCTGCCCTGTCATCATCCACCCTGGCAGGAATAGTGATTCACCTTTCCAGATCATTCGAATTTTGCAGGAAGCTGGAGCTGATACCTCAAAAACTGTCATGTCTCACATGGACAGGTAAATGAGCCACTCTGGTGTTGGATTGTTTGTAAATATTTCTGCTTCTAGACCAAGGGTTGTCAACCTGGTCCCTACCGCCCACTAGTGGGCGTTTCAGGATTCTAGGTGGGCGGTAGGGGGCTCTACGGCACAAGCTGAATCCTCCTTCCATCGAGCACTGATGGGCAGTAAGGAAATTTTACCATCAAGAAAGATACATTAGTGGGCAGTATGTATTAAAAGGTTGACTACCCCTGTTCTAGACAGTGGAACTTTTAAGAAACCCACAGCAGGTTGAACCTAATCAGGTTTTATCAGTGTTCTGATACTTCAATACAGCAAACATTGTCACAGTTCCAGCAATTGCAGTACTCAAAATATGGCAATTGTAGGAATACTTTAATGCAGATACATACCATACTGCCAGACTGAAACTCTAGTGAAGTTGGTGACAACCCTCAAAGCGGCATGTATGTGCAAAACTGCTTAGTCCTGCTGAGATCTACAAATCTTTAATTCCAAAATGCTGGCAGTGTAAATGGTTTGTAGATCTCAGTGCTCATTAGAATAAGAGTGTCTGTTCATGTTGGGGAGTCGCTCCTTGAGCACCTAAATAAATCATCACATTTTCAAAGTCTACATTGCGTTTATCAAGACCCATTTATGTCAGAGAAACGTTCAGCACCATAACTAAAATATTGTGCTGAGATACAACACTTACAACAGTGTTTGGACTATATGAAGTTGCACAACCCCCTTCAAAACTTATTAGAACATCAATGTCACATCAATGTCACTTCTCCAACTTCATTGGGTAATCCCTGTCTGGCTCTTAAACCTCTTTAGTTGCTTCCCTCCCCCAGCTTTGCACACCCCCAACACTTACTGCTAACTCCCCACATTCACAGGCGTACATTCAGTGACGCTCCTCCCTTTGGACTCCTGTGTTGTCCTTTCTCTCTGCCACTTCATGTCTCTTTAGAGCATTGTGACCCTGTTTCCCCCTACATTCAGTATTCCAGTGAGGCCACATCAAACACATTGGAGCTCACAATTGGGCATAGACGCAATAAAGTATCCTGGCTAGTGTCCCACATTCCCCTGAGGGTGCCTAATCTGTAGTTTGAGAAATATAGCATCAAGTTGCATACAACTTTGAACAGACACAAATATCTCCTGTCTTTTCATCTTTGACTTATTTGGCTTCTTAAATTAGCATACTCTTCTGTGGCAAAAACTCTAGGTGGGATACTGGTTGAGGGGGCATCCTCAAGTACATTAGCTAAGATCTGCTAAAAGCCCAGTCTTGCACATGTTCATTTGGAAGCAAGTTCTGCTGAGTTCTATGGAGCTCAGCTGGGGTATTCCGCTAAGTTTTTCTCAGAGCAGACCTGTTTATTTAATGGTACTTACTTAGTGTCCATTAATTTAACCTTAGTTTTAGGTAAATACCACCTATTGTTTAAATTGGTTGCATTTTGTCAGCTAGGTGGTATAAAGTGGTACACCAAGACCCTCTGCACATTTCAGATAGTCAGCAAATAGAAGCTTGAGAACTGCGGATAATGGACGGCACTGAGCTGTTCGCACCAAAGGTTTGATTCTGTGTAAGAAGAGCTTCCCATGTTCCTAACTGGTAGCTGGTCCAGCCTGCTGCATAAAGGCCATCTGCCTTCCCCTCCAGTATGTGGTAACATTTGGCATGGACACACTGGAGAACTATGTATCTGCAGATCAGATAGCTTTAAATAGCCCGACTCTCTTCCCTGAGTTATCTGTTGCAGGATAAGAATGGATCTTCCCCTTTCTCCAGACTATGTTGCAAAAAAAACACCCCAAGCCGCAACAATTCCACACGTCCTTAAATAGGTTGAATCCTCTCCTGCTACAACTGCAAGCTGTTACTGTTACCTCTGTAAACAAAAGTCACAGACCGTCTGTGGAGACCAAAGTAGTGGATTCTTCACCCCTTCAGTTACAAAAACATGGTCTCTGCTGCTAAGCCACATTTATATGACCTTGTGTGGCTGATGATTAGTTGGCAGATGACCATGTATTGATTAGCATTGCTGAAGGCTGGAAGCTATTTGTAGTCATATGACTTATCATTGAATTGTTGTGAGTGCTCTATAGCACACTCTGTAAAACTGATTTTCCCTGATCATACATGTATAATTTAAATGTGCTTTCCATGAAACACCATGTATGTTACTACCTACATTTCCACTCGTGCTTAGGCATTTATGAGACAACGGAAGCCTAAATGATTTTTTTAAAAAAATAAAATAAAACACAAACTCTCTTCCAAATTGCAACTACTTTCTTGTCTGATTGCCTAGAATTAATTCTTGATTGCTTCAGGTAACCATGCCGGTTGCTATTGACAGGCCTAATTTAAATAAATCCCCAACTCTTTTAATATATATTCACACCTATACCTAGAAAAGCATATTCCTATGAACGTGATTTTAAAATTATAATAATGCAAAATATTGCCACTACTACAGCGTATAAATACATTTACATAGCAATTTTGGCTTCTAGTGTTGAGCTGTAAATTAAAGCCATGCTACTTGCACAGTACGTCGAAAGTCTTTTGGATAAGAATCTCTGGTCCTATGTAAACTGTGATTATTATTATTATTTTTTTAAAAAAAATTTTATTATTAATTACAGTTGGCAATAATGAGTGTCCTGCTGGTGCCAGTTGTGTTTGAACAAGAGCTTTCTCTCACTCGTTCCATCTGTTCCTTCTACTTAATCCTGCTGTTAAGTCACAATATTGAATTTGTGACATCAGTCATTTCCATAGCAACAGACTATGATGCAACTGAATTAACTGTTAATGGCTTTGTGGCATTAAGCAGAAGGAGCACCAAGGTGAGAATGAGGTGAGAATGATTCTTTTGAGTTTCACCCATACAGTATTTTTGGGTAGTCGGGCAAGAGAAGGAGAAAGGGTAGAAGAATGCAAATAGTTTGACAACACCCCACATCCAACACTTCATGGAGGGCAAAGGGCAAACCCTCCTTCTTTCCACTCTGTCCTTTGCCAACATTTATGCCAAATGTACAGAGTTAAGTTATTGGCAATATATATATATATATATATATATATATATATATATATATATATATACACACACACTGTATATTCTTCTTCTTGACATCACCTCTTATCTTATCAGAAATTAAAGTTTGTTAGAAGTGACATTTAAAAATAACCAGAAGGTTTCATTAACCAGAAGGACAGGAAACAAAATGTTACTACCATATGTTAGAAATGTAACCCCCCCCCCCATTTTTCAAAGGGGGTTTCCTTAGGTGGAGTAACCTACTTCTGTCTTCTTGGTGTAGATGTACCAGAAGAATTTTAAGATATATTTCAGACAGGGAAACTGAAGGAAAATGCAAATGAGGCAATATCTGCCCTCAGTTATCTACAGTAGTTCACCTTTATTAATTGTAGTTATGTAATGTAGGCTGCAATTCTGTTTACCTGGGAGTAAATCCTATTGAACTCAACGGGACTTACATCAGAGCAGACATACAGGGTGAGTTCCACGGGGCCTCTTTTAAAAAAGACTCACCCTGCATATGCTGGATTGTGCTGTGAAGTTGACTTCTAATGAATGAATCCCTTATGAAGGAATATTTGCTATGTTTGAAGGCTATTGTCAAATGAGCTTAAATGATTCAAGTCAGCTATGAGAGAGAATTGCATTGAGCAAGTTTATAGTGTATACTGTGATTTGTACAGGACTATATTTGATGAGAAGAAACTGTTGGAGTTTGCTGAGCTTGGATGCTACTTAGAGTACGACCTCTTTGGAACGGAATTCATTTTGTACCAAATGAATCCTGATATTGATATGCCAAGTGACAACGAAAGAATTTTAAGGTATGTATTGCAATGCATTAAAATGTACAGGCATGGAAACTTCTGCTGGAGATGGCAATGTTGTTAGTGTCCAGGTTTTGAAAGTACTGTACCACAAACCGAGCCTGCGTGTAACTTGCACTAGCATGGCATTTCCATATGCCTGCCTTCAATGGATAGGTATTCTAATTAGTTTAACGTATTAAATCACAAAGGTCCAGGGCAGACATAACACTGAGTCGCTAAGCATGGTTAAGAAATAAGAAGTGGAGAGCCCATCCTCATTCCTTTTGCGTTAAAATTTATCTTTCTCTTTCCCTGAGATCTTTCACAATAGGCCAAACCAGGTGTTACAGCAGCACAATGTTTATGCTCTGTAATTTCAATATCCTGTAGCAGTGATAGAGCCATTTAAAGCACAGCTGTGGCATAAAAGGGGAATTCAAACTTCTGAGACCAAAAGTCCAGCCCCAACAGGAGACAATATATGGGGAGAAAGCATCTATAGGGGAAGGGTTCAGCCAGAAGATGGTTCTTCTATACCCTGTTTGATAAGAAATTGGCACAACCAGCATTGTAACAGGTTGTGACTCTCTTAAGCTTCCATTTTGACTTCATGGTTAAGGGTTAACGCCAGGCATAGGCAAACACAGCCCTCCAGATGTTTTGGGACTACAACTCCCATCACCCCTGACCACTGGTCCTGTTAGCTAGGGATGATGGGAGTTTTAGTCCCAAAACATCTGGAGGGCCGAGTTTGCCTATGCCTGGTTAACGCTAACCAAGGTCTTCCTTAACTATAGTTAGCAAATCAGCTTCAAAACTTGCTTATGATGAGTGTGCTTTAATCATGGTTAAGGCACACTCATCATAAGCAAGTTTTGAAGTGCAGGCAGAATGAGTGCAGAAGCAGCGGGAATGTGGTGTCCTGTAGCCCCCTCCTAATCTGCTAACCAGGGTTAGAAAACGGGATTCGTTCATCTGCAGTAGACCTTCTTAATGTAGGAAGTCTGTTCCTCTCCCTTGTGCTTACCTATCAATACTAAATTCACGTTACAAAAAGCAAAGCGAATCAAGAACTGATGGGACAAGAACAAACATTTCCACAGAAGTTTCAATGCAAAATAAATACAGTGGTACCTCTGGTTACGTACTTAATTCGTTCCGGAGGTCTGTTCTTAACCTGAAACTGTTCTTAACCTGAAGCACTACATTAGCTAATGGGACCTCCCGCTGCTGCTGCGCCGCCAGAGCACGATTTCTGTTCTTATCCTGAAGCAAAGTTCTTAACCTGAAGCGTTATTTCTGGGTTAGCGGAGTATGTAACCTGAAGCGTATGTAACCTGTACTGTACTGGCACTCTGGCTGTTGACACACATTACTTACTATTTGGTTGTCAATACAAACCAGCGTCTTCTTTTTAGCTCTTATGTGTATGGGGGCGCTGCAAAAAAAACCCCCGCATGATTGCGCATCACAGAATAATAACACATTGCTTAAAATCCTGCTGCTCTCATTAGGAAAGAAGTTAAACTAGGTAAAACTGAAGGTGTGAACTTCGTTTCAGCTTCTCTGTCAACCTGCCCTATACTGAGTTAAATTAACATACTGTGAAGTTGCTCCTAAAACCTCTCTGCTTCTTGACTAATCTGGAACCAATTTTGTGATGAATGAAAGCGCTCCTTGGACAGATACGATTGGAAGTTATGCAGGTAGAAAGGCTATTATTATCAGTAATGCTTTTGCTATTGATTGTGGCAACAGTTCACAATACAATACTCGTTTTTCCTCAACATGACAATTCCCTCATAATTCCTTCCCGAAACTGGCATTGAACAAAAGTAGCAGTAGGTTTTTATAGGGAGACAAGATTGCCTTTCACCCAGAACGATTTGCGCATTTATGCTAGAGATGCCATTAAACTTCTTTTTGTGCATTCAGTTTATTGTTGGTGAGCATGCTAGGAAAACTGGCAGGCTACTATTAATTCATAGTCAGCTCATGTTTAGCTTGTATTCATCATAGTCATACAAATCAAGCTGACCTCTGTGTCTGGTTATAAACACTGGAGAGGGAAAGGTATTTTTCAGACTTCACTCATGTTCAGTTCCACTAACACTGAATAAAAGATTTGTAAATATCCAAATTTGCATGTGCATCTTTAAATATGTCCCTTGAGACAGCATAGGATTGTATAGAGATTTATTTATTTATTTGGTCTTACGATAAGTTCTCAAAATTTTATTACTGGAAATTATTACTGAAATATTCAAAAGTATAGTTATGGTGAGTTTTGAGAGCAATTATGTGGAAAGAAAGTTGTTTTCTTTTAAAATCATTGCTGGCTTGCTTATTTGTTAATCTGTCAATTCAAGGATGTTTGAGGTGGGTGAAGCGATTATGCTCTTGTAATACTGCATTCATAATAATATATTGCTGCTTATTAGCTCAGATGTGGCTACAGTGATCATGTAAAGCTCAGCCTCGCTGATAATAGTCAGCAACATAGGGAACTCTTAATGCTTGTGACCAGATAATCTTGATTCATTCCACTATGGTTACAGTGTTCATAATAACAAATAACTGAGTATCCCAAAACCACCCATGTCCAACTACAGAATTCTGCTCTCTGGACTGTGCTGACCCCTCAGTATTTCTGAATTGCACCTGTTTTGCTAGTAGAACATTCAAAGCACGGTGCTAATAAGAGATCCAGCTCTGTCATCTCATACACAGGATTTCAGGAAGCAAACTTTCTCATGTGAATAAGCCCTTGGCCGACTAGGCCTTGTTGCTTCATCACACCTGTATTTGGTCATACGTTTATGTAGTCAGTTAGATCTAAGACAGAATGCTCTTGGATGCCTATTCTTTATAGATTTCATGCATTGAGAGTGTGCAGAGTTCTGTTTGCTGGTATCTTGTGCATGGAATTGCCAAACCTCAGCCTTCATTCACAGGCATTGTAGGATTTTCGGGAGGTGGATAGTGGCTGCCTGTGTTGGATTGCATTTCATCATCAGTTTCCCTAGCTGTTAGACAACTTCCCTCCCCATTCAGCTGCCAGTCCTCAAATGCATACTTCTCCTTTTGTCTAGATGTTTCCCAGCCAAACTGATTTTTCACTTCCCTCAAAGAAGCTGCATTATTTGAAAGCATTCTACAACTTGGATAAATATTCCATTATGTCACAACAGCTCTGCCAATAGCTGGTGCCTAGGCAGGCAAAGTGTTGGGCGAGTATCATTTTCAGCCAATTTATAGGCATAGCAGCTGTGTTTCCATATCATGCTAAACCATAGTTTAGCACAGCTAGCAGGGACAAGCCACAGCAAGCCTCGGGATTGTGCAGTCTCCCTGTTCCTCCTCCCATGGAACCAGGACGAGGAGTTCAGAAGCTACTAGTTCCACTTTTGATTAAGTACGGCTTACCATGTCATCTGCCATGTCCCTTGGACCCCAGACCTGTAGCCCATCTTAAACTGTGGTCTAAGTTTCAGACAAGCCACTTTCAGTAATGTTGGGTTGTAGACTACTTATTTGAAACTGACCACAGTTGTTGGTCCAAATGATATGACAAACAGCAGATAAGCAAAAACAGGAGGGAAAGGTTAGTTTGTTACATTTCTTTTAAAACACACAAGAATAGTTAATTTAATTTAAAATAGTGTGACTCTGTACCTGATAATTATTTCTGCATTGCTATCAGATTAATATGAACTATACCTTGACTGCTGTGTATTGTCTGTATTTTTGCAGGGTTCGGATGTTGATTGATGAAGGCTATGAAGACAGAGTTTTGCTTGCTCATGACGTGCACACAAAAAATAGGTTGAAGAAATATGGGGGTCATGGATATTCTCACATACTTGAAAACATAGTACCAAAAATGTTAATCAGAGGCATATCGCAAAAAAAGATTGATAAGCTATTGGTAGGAAATCCCAGACGATGGTTGACTTTCAAGTAGGGACTTCTAAGTATTGCTGTGGCTAGATTTGCTTCTGTGAAACTGGAAATCTGAAACCTAAATTGAGGAAAACTGAAGTCCTACAAATCTGGCATCTTAAGAGTAGAATAAGCCATAGTATACCTACTGTTTGTGTTCAGATACAGGTAGTGGGGGCAGTTACACAGCTTCGCTAAAGGGCAATTTTTATATGTAATAAGCATTTGCTTGGCAAGTATGGTAGAATTGTATAGCTCTGTTCCAAATACTATTTCTAAAATCACCATAAAGCTGCTGCGATGCATTCATGCAGTGCTTTTAGGGGATACTCCCAACAGCCTTGAGAACAGCATCATGCTGTGCAAAGGCTGAGACTGATGGAGTAATTATGATGGCTTCTGCGGGCTCATTCTGGAGTTGGGCCCAAGCACCATTGCTGGAACGTTTATGCATAATCTTAGCTGGGATCCTGTAAACCCCAGCTGCATGCCTTAAGGCACTTCTGCACAGGCACAGGAAATTCCCCATTGTTGTTTTATTTTCAACTTCACTCTGATGTGTCAGGTGACACTTGAAAGTAGGAGTGGGGAACCTGTTACCCTCCAGATGCTGGACTGCAATGCCCGTCATTCCTGACCACTGGCTATGCTAACTGGGATCACTGGGACTGGAGTCTTAATAATATAAGGATGGGTACTGGTTTCCCATCCCTGTTTTAGTGTCGCTGATCTGCAGGAGAGCTGCTATAGAGAAGGCAGGAACCATGAGTAGAAGCAGAAATACAATAATACTTTTGTCAGCTTTCCATGAAACATACATCAAAGTCAGCTGCCCAGTATATTTGTATTCCTGATATTTATGGTCAAAACACTTTAACCCCCGTGCCTCCTTTGACCTTCCCTTTTAATATATTGTGTGAATCCTACTTTGAATTGAAATTTTAAAATAAAGCAAAAAAATATGACTGGGGCTCTAAGAAAATATAGAGGTTGCATTTTTAAAAACGTGGGTCCTTTTGAAGATGATGTAATGGCTGTATTACTTTAGGAATTTTCTGTGAATGTATATTCAGACATTCAGGATTTAGTCCCAAGTAAAGTGCTTGTGGTTTCAGTAGGTGCCGCTGTGGGTTAAACCACAGAGCCTAGGGCTTGCTGATCAGAAAGTCGGCGGTTCGAATCCCCGCGATGGGTTAGCTCCCGTTGCTTGGTCCCAGCTCCTGCCCACCTAGTAGTTTGAAAGCACGTCAAAAGTGCAAGTAGATAAATAGGTACCGCTCCGGCGGGAAGGGAAATGGCATTTCCGTGAGCTGCTCTGGTTCGCCAGAAGCGGCTTTGTCATGCTGGCCACATGACCCGGAAACTGTACGCCGGCTCCCTTGGGCAGTAACATGAGATGAGTGCCGCAAGCCCAGTCGGACACGACTGGACCTAATGGTCAGGGGTCCCTTTACCTTTACAGTGCTTGTGGTTTCAGGATTTCCACTTAAAAGCACAATCTTTATCAACTTAGTTTAATGGAGCATACTCCCAAGTTGGTGTGCCTAGGGTTATTTTTGGCTAAAATTACCTCCCTCCAAAATGATTTTTTGCCTAATACTGATGCTCCTACTAAGTATCCATATGCTCTTTATTTAATGATTAGTTTTTATAAAATAATATTCAAAATTTAAAAATGTTCGCAATGTATAATTACATATTGAGAATTTAAATAGCATTTTAAGGGCTGGATTGCAAAACCGTTATCAGGTTGAATAAAAACATTTAAAAGCCTCCAATACACAGTAGCCTCAATTGAACGCACTTCAGTCTCATTGAAAATCAGCTACTACAGGCGCACAGAATGAGGTGTCCTTACTTTGATTTCAACAGGTTTAAACATGCTCATTTCTGCATCAGCTATTGGTCCATGGACTCAGGTGATCCAAACTTTTGCTTTTCTTCTAAACCCTCCAATTTATGATGTATTTTATAAACAAAGCAGTTGAGCAAGATTTCACTTTTAGAAATGCTTGTGTCACAAACTATTGTGGAGACAGTGCCCAAAATCAAAATATGTAATAACAATAACGAACTAATGTAACAAAGCCTATAATTTACACATCAGTTTGTCAAGATATGATTTAAAAGTTTGCCTTTTATTGTTTCTGTGGTTCTAACCAAAGAAAAATGCTGATTTTGCTAATGAAAGTGTTATAACTGTTTAAAATGACAGTCTGGTGATCTAACATTGTTTATTATATTTCCACGCGTGCACAGCATTTGATATCCTGTGGCAATAAATTTCTTGTATTATTTCATATTGGCTGTGCATGTCTAGTTATAGGCCACATTTGAGTGAACTGCATAGAAAAAGGGATTGCACATGTGTAGTGGAAACATTATTCTGCATTTCCCCCCCAAAAAACACTCTGCTGCATCCAGAGTCACAATGGAAGCTTCTTTCCAGGGGGTGGGGGGAATAGCCCCTCTGCATAGGTGAATCTGCTCCTTCATGACTTTTGTCTTGCTTGAAACACGCTATTTGACAATGGGGAAAATCTCCAATGCTTTGCGGTCAATTGATGTATACCAAGTTTACTCTCCATCAAATCAATTGTGAAATCAGTAGATGAAGTCAAATGTATTTTTCATCAAAGCAGAAACATTCAGTTCATATATGCTTACATTAAAATGAAATAAAAATTACTGCATCAACTCACAAACAATTGTTAGGATAATTTAATCAGAATCGGCTAATCTAGTGAAAAGTACTCTTATTTTGAGAGAAGAATATGTGCTGTTGGATACATATTTTGCTATATATAAATAGCATGGTGGAGCATCATGGATTTGAATGCCTTCCAACGAGGGAGAAGAGAATGGAATAATGACATAATTCCAATGTTCCTTTTGGAGAATAGATCTACCTTTTTAATATCTGATTTACAAACATTTAAAAAATAAAGACTGCATTATGAAATAAGGGAATGATATTTTGGAAACTTGAACATACAGTAAGCCTCACTTTCAAATGGAAGTTGAGCTTTCATGGTTTCTGTTAATGGGCTTGTGGTGTTATTTCTCTTTATAAGCAAAATATTAAAATAAGTTCATTTACGCAAGCTCCATATTTGCAACGTGTTGATCCTAAAACCATTATGCCCAGAGTTAACTACAACTGGGTTTTGGTGGAAATTACTTTCATGTAAAAGCATTTAGGAGTGAATACAACAAGAATTAGGAAAGCATTTCAGTGGTGGACTTGAACAGTCCAATTTAGAGTCCTCCGATAATTTCTGCTTTCAATTGTTTAGTGGGTGTTTTTTTTTAAAGCAACAACAACAACAACAAAAAACCTGTCAGAAACATTAATTGTGTCAAATGGTTTTTCATGGAAGTACAACCGAAAAGTCTCTTGACCCTCTTGACATAACCAAAATAGGTTTAAAGTAAACATGTTTTTTTTTTGTTTCACATTTGAGAATGTCTCCTTTTGCATAATTTATTACCTTTTAATAATATACATATATTATACAATCCTATTATTTATTCCGCAATCTGGCACTCTGAGGGCCTTTGTATTGGACTAATGGTAAGACGAAGCCCATCCTTTTTGTTTAAGCACACTTACAGGGCAATCCTGCATGCCTACTCGGAAGCAAGTCCCATGCAGTAGTATCCTGGGTAAGTGGGCATAAAGGTTGCATCTTAATACATCCTCATTACTCCCTTTGTAATCGTTAGTGATGCTTTGTTATACTGTGTATAAAATCTTAAACATTTATGTCAAACAAAATAGAAACTAAAAGTTTTCATCCAGTATTGTTTGTTTCTTGAACACTCATTTCAGTCGGACTTTCAATAATCCATTAAGAACAGCTGTCTTAAAATTTTCTATATACTAACAGGTGCAGGAGAGAGCAAATGTCACTGGTAAAAAGGGTGTAATGAGTTGAATTGGCTCCTTTATTACATGTGTTTAGGAAGGCAAATCAGTATAATAGGCTGCTGTTTTTTACACGTTTTATATTTTATAGTGATTTACCACACATCATTGATCTTCTTGGGGGAAAAGTGATATATAAATAATGATAAATACTGTTGCTTTAACACTAGCAGGCCTGTATATTCCAGCACTTAGCTATGGGTTCTGTTGGTGGCTTTTGGCATATCATATACTTCACCTTCTAATTCCATAGCTATTAATTTATAGGATTGTTACAGAAATAAGATGATGGAAAGGCATTCTGCCCATGAACAACACCATCCTAAATGTAATTGATGGTCTTTCGAATTGTAGGACTTTTTCTGATGCTGCAGTGGAACAGTTTATTTGCATAAACCATCCTAACCACATGCTGGGGCAGCTTGCTCTACAACTAGGGTGAAAAAATGGTTTACTCATCTGATAAATAGCCAGGCACCAACAGTCATATCTCTCACATTCTAACATGATGAAGGCTGCAATCCCATGCATGCCTACTTCTGAGCTTACTTCTGAGATGTCATGCATGGAAGATTATGCTCAAGGCCCCCTTTCTGTATATGCACACATACACACGTACCTGCACGAAATGTTTCAACTTTATGTGTGCAAATATACCAAACCCTACAGACAGGACTGCATTGGATCATTGGCAGTGTGACTGGCACCCTGCTGCGTGTTTGAGAACCTATATAATCAGTTGTACCTGTTTCTATTTATTTACCTTACATCCTGCGTGTGTTTTGGATAGCACCATAAAGGAGACACTCCCATCCAGCAGTATCTAAGTGTGGATGGCGCCCAAGAAATGAAGCACAAGGTGAAAACTATGTAGGTAGGATCAGGCTCAAGCGTCATCAAGTTCTGAAGGGCAAAGCAAATGGGCTGCATCTGGCAACATGTTGGGACAACACTTGCTCCCACAGCATTTTCACTAAGAAACTATCCAACAAGGATAGGTGGACCCCTACCAAAATGGTGCTCCTGAGTATCCACTTTTATGTTTTTTCCTTATAGGCCAATGGTTATTTGTGCCTGTGAAAAAAATGTTGCACCTGGAGACACTGCTGATAGTGGGCATATGACACTGGAAATAGGGTATGGTCTCCCCCCAAAAGATGACCCCCATGGTGGGAAGAAGTCTTTGTAACACTTAACTAGGTTTCTAAAACAAAGGTAAACACCAGATCATATACCTAATGGAAACTGCAATATATTGTCTTGACAGAACTGAACTCTTCTATGGTTTTCTCTCTTTTGCACATTGATTCAGAGCACTGCAAGTGCTTCCATGTGCATGTGGCCCCTTTGCTTTTGCAGAGACTGCCCATTCACTTCAGTGGAGGCAGCAGAATTATTTGCATAAAGGGAGTTTATACAGACTTGCTCCCTCTGTTGAGATGAATGGGTCAGCCCTTGTGGGTGATGCAACTCCTTTTTGCATATGCTGGAGCTACAAAATGTGTGTAAGAAATCAACGGACTGGAGCAACAGAGAAAAACGGAAAACGAGACACAACTGTGCTACAATCATTTTCAACCCCTGACTTGCACCTATATACAGTAAAATTAGAGCTAAGGCTTGAAGCAGGTTAATTTTCTATTTCTAGGTAGTTAAGGGCATAGAAGGACAAGGCAAATAATTCCTTTGGAGGGAATAAGCAAAAATTCAATTATGTCTTCTTTTTATTGTAAAATCATTCCTCACCACATACTACGAGTTGGATCCACACGCATCATAGTTAGCAGGTAAGTCACAAGTACCAAAGCTGATGGATGGATAAAAGCAGCAAGATCATAGCACACCAAAAGTATCATATATGCCGAAGAAATAATTCAGTGCTTTAAAGATTTTTTCCCCTCTATAAAAGTTGTGATCTATATAGGACTTCATTCACATGGACACTAACAACAAGGAGTATTTTGCTTTGGCGATAGTGGATCACACATCTGTTTAACTTGCTCTATATATTTTTTAAACACACTCTCTGGGTTGTACAGATGTGAGTCAGGTAGCATTTTGCCCCCCTTTAATGAGGTGTCCCTCGGCCAGTATCCTCTGGGATTCTTGATTCGTCGATTTTGTTTGTTTGTTTGTTTTGCCACGTGAATCCATCACTTAGAAGAATGTGATTTTGTGTTTCACTTAATTATCAGTCAGCATAAATTATAAATCCAGAAAATGTGCTGTATTTGTTGTTGTTCCCTCCATGTGCTTTCCCTCCATCTAATTTTATGTAGACTTCATCTCCTGGCTCCAAATGTAGAACGACGCTGTTACTGGCATAGTCGTAGTTTTGGTCTGCATCCTGAGCAATTGCACTAGCTCGCACCTAAATAAAACAAAACACAATGAGAATATGTGGTTTACAATTATAATACACGTCAGCTCTTCTGGAACGGAAGTGCACATGTGGCATGCTCCAATGCCCTTTATGATTACGTTCTTGGTAGAAAAAGGTTTTGCCTTTAACACTATGGCTACTGACATATCAAGAGACTAGCAGAAGAGTCAGCCATAGCAAATTATTTTAACTTACACCACCCAACATCAGCTTATTTGACTGAATAATACATGACTATCGTCTATCAACATACGCCTGTAACCTTTAGCAAAATCACTTCTAATAACTAGAAACACTATTTTATGTACAGTATTTGTTTTCCATATGCATAGCCAGGGCCAGATTTAGGTTTTATAAGGCCAAGGTAATGGGGCCTTTTATATGTCCAGCTGTCCTTTGTCAGCAACAAATTGTCGCTGTTTTTTGTGTTGAATATATGCTATATGGTAATTTATGGACCTAATAGGTATCTAAAGCCAGTTGCACATAACAAAAGGCAGGCGGGGCCCATTATTTCCATCATAGGAGCCTACACGACACAAAACACTGTTGCTGTATTTAGGTTTTCTTTTATTTGCTTTTTAGCTTATCTTTTGGAAATCTACATCCAGTGTTTTTATTCCTTTAAAAAAAATGGGGGGGGGGCCAAGAGAGTGGGGCCCTAAGCCATAGCTTGTTTAGTTTATACGTAAATCCAGCACTGTGCATAGCCCATGCTCTTGGGAGCTCAGGGTGGTGTGGGTGAGGATTACTCTTCTTACGTTAGGATGAGAAACAGACAGGCCCAAGGTCAACCCAAGAATTGTACTGCTGGGAGGTATTCAGAGCCAGTACAACACTAGTCACTTCACCAGATCAGTGCTCTAGGCTTAAGCCAAAATATACAGAACTGTGAAACAAGCAGCGATAGCTCAGCTGGTTAGAGCATGATGCCGAGTTCTATGAGCCTGGTGTTTTGCCAGTGTGCTTTGCACCTTATTTTCCTTGAACTGTGCCTCCCACTATGCATGACAAATTGCTTCTGACACGAAGGGGGATTTTTTCAAAGCAGCTTGTGAACATATTAAATGAAAAAGGAATAAGCTAGCATTCCACTGGGCCAGCACAATCCCACCTAATGAGCCTAAGCAGAGGGAGGGGGTTGGGGGAGAAGCCGACCACAGTCTTGATCTCATATCAGATTCAACAGGTGTGTATCAGTCTAACATTGCACTTGACTCCTGTTGGCTTGGCTCGTGATCAGAATCAGGCCCATTGTAGGAGAAAGGATATGAGATTATCATAGAGATGTCAAGAGGGGTAAGCATATAATAAAACCACCCCTTGATGCCTTTGACTTTGAATCAATGAACTTTACGTCATGTTTAAGGCAGAGTTTAAATTGATGTACAAAGAAGATGCAACACAGGAGCAGGAGCAAGCTACAAAATCAACCACCTCCACATTCATTGAATATATGCAGTTTGAAAGCCATTCATGAAATTAAATTAATGCAGTGGACATGTACATCGCACCAGCTTTTCTGCTTTGAGATTATATTTTAAAATCCTGAATTCTTAATAGCTTAAGAGTTGTAAGTGTCTTGGAGTTTTAAGGAATGCCATATTGAATTTCATATAATTAACAAACCTGGCCACAATCCTAAGCCCACTGAAGTAGAACTGCGTATAGACCAGTTTAACAGAATTGTTCAGAAAATTTATAGTTTGGCTTCAGTAGCAAAATATTTAACTATTTATTTGTATGCGATTTATGTTAGTATAACACATCATCTGCCTTGTTGCCTGTTCTTATTCCACCACAGATATACATGACTGCTGGTGATTTAGTGCTTTTGCAAACCTGAACTAAATAATGCATAACTTGGCATGCAATCTCCTGGATATATTTTTTAAAAATCTTTTTGGAATTGAAAAATGTACAGTAAGTAGAAGATAATAATAAATACACAGATCCCTTTCAAAAGTATAAATGACATGTTTCCAAATTAAATTTTCATGTGATATGATCCCACATTAATTCAGAAATGTTAACAATGGATAAGACTTTTCACCATGCTAGATCTCATAAGGTATTAGGAAGCTTAGAAATCACAGAAGCAAGAAAAACCTCCTCTTCTGCATCATATAGCAAGGTTCGGAAAGGCTTAAAAGATTTGTAATTGCTTAACAAATGTTCTAATTTAAGCCGATATACTGTATAATATCCTAGGCAATTCTACTTTGGATTTGTATCTTCAGAAATATGACACTTATTGAAGTGATCTGCCTTGGCTACTCATAAAGCAAAAAGTATCAAATTGTGTATTTCCTAAGGGTTAACGGGTGCTTGGGAGGAGCAGGTGACCAGAAATATTCATCCCTAGGAATTACCCTGTTTTGAGATCATTACTGATATTACAAATAGTAAAGAGGAAGAAGGGATGATTGGTTTTGTTTGAATTATTATCACAGAGTTTTAAGTTCAACCAATGTCTGCATTTTATTAAATCGGACTGCTTAAATTATCACACAAATTCTATCCATGCACTATGTAAATGCTGCACGTTGAATTTATGTAGCATTTTATGTTACAGTCTGATGAATCCTCCCCACACCCCACGAAAAAGCACGAGGTCTATTTTGCTACTGGCTCTAGCATTAAATGTGCTTCATATATCACTATGTAAAGGCAGTGGGCACTCTCCGCAGCAATGGACACTGTCTGCGCTAAAAGAATTGAAAGATCTATCGATTGAACTCCCAAAAATACTTTGCAGATTGCAGTCATTTTGTGTGCAGCTACAATGCCTTGTGACTTAACCTCGATCCCACACAATGCGCGTGCTACCTTTACAAGACTCTTGCCTCTTTTGTTGTTGTTTGGCAACCAATGTAATTTCTTTTTAAAGCCTATAAGGACAATCTTAGAAAAAACCCTCAGTGTATTGCAGTACACGTTAAAGGTGCCTCAAAATTAAAAACAATTAATGTGTGTGTTACATAAGTTTCACAATGGCTCGCCTCACTGGGTTATACAAGTATACAGGGACATTAAAACTGCAAACAAACCAATTATGTTATTGCTTCAGCACTTCTATATTTAAGCTAACTGTTAAGGAAGGCAATGTGTTACATGGGAGTCCTTGAGATATTCAATAAATGTCGCTCTTGAATGATTCCACCCCCAACCCTGCAAGTCATATTCACTCTCAGTACTCATGTTTTCCTACATTACCATGCTGAATCTATTAACACCCTGCTCTCTTTTTGGCCAGTCCCACCAATATTTTGTTTTGAAAGCTCTATTGTCCAAGTTCATTAGCTGCCAGCTTCATCAGATCAAACAGTCCCCCAAACTAAAGCTACTCACTAATATGAAAAAAATGTCTTAAGAATTTCTTATGGCTGAATAAATATAAACTGAGTTCAGAACTGCATGATCAATATTTGTCTATTCTGTTTGTATAGTGACTAAATTAAGCAATTTATAAATGTCTGGAATTACGTACTTAGTCTATCTTCAGGCTTATTTTAATATTTATGATCATAAAAATATGCCATGCACTCTACTGTGTTCCATTTTTATTTCTATCAAGTGTTAATAATGCTTTTTAATAACCAAAATTAAAGTTTTTTTTTCTTCTGAACCAGATGGTTGTACGTGTGAGACATGGCAATTTGCTGTGTTGTATTTAATGTTTAACAATGTGGTCTCCTCTCTAAAAGCAATATTTATGGCAGGTGTTTGCTAATTTGATTAATTTCCACTGATGTCCCTATAATTTCATTTTTACAGTACTTTTGAGAAACCATAAACAAAAGGTTAAGTGGCATATCAGATTAATATACCAGCCTTTGATGCTCTCATCTGTGATCTGCCGTTTAACACAAAGCTGAAGTGACTGAAAGAGCTCTCATCTGGTTACGGTACACTGGTATTCCCCAGTACCAGTGTTCAGCAATTTCTGCTTCATTATTCTGCCTTTCAGGGAAAAAAATCTCTTCAGTCTCAGGCACTATCTACAAACACACAATATCATATTTCAGCTTTTTTGGAACCTTGGCTAGAATACTGTGAAATCATGTTCACTGTGCTACCTACAATTAAGGCTATATAAAGTAATGAATGAAAATAAAATATTAAAACTGAACCCCTAATAGTCTGGTGAGTCGCTGTAATCATGAAAACAATCACCAGCAAACCCTTTGGGGGAGAAACGGTGTAATCTATGCTTACTGGACAGCATTTAGCACCCTACTGGTGTAAAATAACTATTCAGAAGTAAATGTAAAATTCATACTTTCTGATAAAGGTTTGTAAAGCTACCTTATTTCTAAACTTAAGACACGCGATATAATTTGACCAAACTTCTTTTTTTGGTTTTCCCTTTTTTAGGATTAAATGTTTATATTTGATTGTGCATACATCTGCAATGTTTATTATACTTTATTTTCACCCATAAACAATCTATTGGACTTCTGCATCAACAAAGCCCTTCTAGGCTCATGTTCTGACTCATTTTATCTTACCCTGTGCCATTATCAATCTTGCTTACAAAGACAATAATTAATGCAAGTGTGCTTGTGTTTGATATCTATGTCAGATCTCTGGGGGCCACTTTAAAGCCAAAGGAAGCAGGCAGTTGTGCCACCATTTTGACTACTTAAAATGGATTATATACACCTTTCACTTTATAAAGAGGCGTGATCTTTTAATGTTTGGCCTAGTGAAGCCTTTAAGTGTGGCTGGGAAGGGGTGCCAAATTTGGAAGCAAAGCAAATATGATGTAGTTTTAAAAGCTTTACTCTTCACAGACCTTCCTCTTAACAGAGGTTGGAAAGTTCCTTCACCTATGCGACCCTGTGCATGTCTGAGTTAGGAGTAAGCCACACTGAGCACAGTAGGACTTGTTGCTGAGTAAATAAAAACATGTATTGATAGGGTTGTAATGCTGGGTGTTATGTATACTGCAGTGCCAGCGGAGTCATGAATCTTGAACTTATGCTTGCTTGTCATTTACCCTCCCCGTCTCTCCACCTGTAAATGTTGAGTTTGTAAAATAATAATAATAATAATAATAATAATAAAATCTTAAAACAAAACAAAACCTGGCCACTCTCCAGGAGGTTATTATCCCTAAAACCACGAATCTGGGGCGGAAAGTTCCCATTCCCTTGAGCCCAGTCCCTTCCCAGCCCCGGCCATTTTCTTCCTTTCTCGAGGAGGCGTGGGTGTGGGTCACCCAGAGAGATCCTTTCCAACCTGCTCCGTCGTCGGAGCGGATGGAGAGCCTCCCCTGTCTTGAAATGCCTCTTTCTTTCAGGGAAAGTGCGGGGCTGGCGCTCTGCTCAGGAGCTTCTCCTCACCCCCGGGAAGCCGCCCCTCCACAATCCCCACCCTCTACCCGCCTTTCTCCCTCCTGCCCGCCTGGAGACTCCGGCGCCACGAGGAAGGCGCGCAGCAAAAGGCCCGCGCTTTTCCCTCGGCCCTCCGGGCTCCAGCGACCCACGAAAGGAAGGCAGGCCGGGGGGGGGGGGAGGGAAGCATTTCTTGTCGACATTGACCCCCCGCCCCCGTTTAAAGCACACACACGCCAAAAAAAAAACCACAAACACAAAAACTACGCCTGCGCGCCGCGCGTTCTTTACTTTCTTTATCCTCGTTTTTTGCAACCTGGCCAACAAAATCCACGAGGTGAGTTGTTTTGCCCTTAATGACTGATCGCGGCCGGATTCGCGCCGCGTCCACTGGGTCGTTGTAAACCCATTTTGTTGTTGTGGTCTCGCTCATTTGTGACTCTGAGAAGGCGGCTGGGGGGGGGGGCAGGCAGGGAAAGAGAGAGGAGGAGGAGCGTTTATTAAGAGACCCAATTAAACGAGGCGCGGGGAGAGGAGAGTCTCTCTTGCCTCAGAAACGACCACCAAGAGGGGGGGGGGAACACGGCACACAAGCGGGCTGGGTTTCCACTAGACGCCTTCTTCACACCTCGGGAAGTGAGAGTGGGTGGGTGCCCCTAGTGGGGACGCACCCTTCCCGGATCCTCCCCCCCCCCCCCCACAACGTCGGGGCTCCATTTTCGCATGAGTCCGTTTCCCTCCCTCTCAGGAATCCTTTCCCTCTCCCCGGCATAAATTGATTGACCCGACGCCCGCCTGCTTTTTGCGACTCACGGTCCACTGAACCCCATCAATTAGGCACTTTCACTCTCTGTACTTGATGGGAGGCGGGGGGGCGGGGCGGGGCGGAGGGCAATGTGCGCTTTTGCTTCGAAAGGAGGCCAGCCAGACCTTCTGCACCGGGGGTCCCTCTGGCTCATCCTGCCAACATTTATGCCCCAGACTGAACCGCCCCTTCTAACGCGCCCACTTAGGCTCGGGTGCCAGACTACAGCTCCCATCATCCCTGGCCATTGGCTGTGCCAGCTGAGGCTGATGGGAGTTGGAGTTTCACGTCTATGGGGGTCGCAAGCCCCCCATCCTGGGGTTGCCACCAGCCGCAACTCTTTGGTAGGGTTTCCCAAATGGACTCGCGTCCGACGTCCCGTGGAGCCTCCGCTGTTTTCCCTCGCGGAGGAGGGGAGAAAGGAGAGGCGTCCACGTGGATTTGTCTTATGGGTGGGTACAGGCTCAAGGTGCACAGCTTCCTCCCTAATTTAGCCTTTCCTCATAAGGGGGAGGGAAAGGCCCTTCCTTGCCATTTATGCAGCCGCAGGGACTGGGAGAATGGAGCAGCTTGTGCAACGTAAGTCGCCTCGGGAAGCAGCGACGCTTACTCAGTAGTCTGCACATACGGAGCTGACGGGCTGCCTCGGGTGTAACGGCAGCAGGACACTGCAGCCGAGCCCTGTGGCTTTTCCTTGCCATTTCCAGACTTTGCTGCATCCTGTCTCCCGCAGCTCCTTCTTCCTCTGAGCGGGCAGGCTGAGCCCCGGGACCTTTTTAACGATCCCGGGGTTGTCTGTCCGTCGCACCCCCCCCCCTTCCTCACCACGTTCAGGTTCAGCCGTTCAGCACGTGAACAAGGAAGTGTGCCTTAAGTATATAAGCAAAGTCTCATCTCTTCACCACTCATAGCTCCTAAAAGTCTCCAAGCTAGTTTGACAAGAGAGATCTCTTAACATCAGGAATTAAGCGCTGGGCACCTTCCCAAATCTCACCATTCCTCTCGGGCTTTGAGGCTGCCTCTTTTCTACTCACTATCGCTTCCAGGCTTTGGGTTTAGGGCTGGCAACTCTCCCTGGCAGAAATTCAACAGGTGCAGCTTTGTCTCTGGCACAAACGCGCTCTTCTCGCCTTTGCCTCACCTGTTGAATTTCCACCTGGCTGGCCAACAAGGAGAGTCGCGCCAGGTAACATTAACGCAGGCAAACAAAAATAGATGGCAAGCCTGACCTTTTTGGCCTCCACCCGAGCTGCTGTGCCCCAAAGCGCGGAGAGCAGCCGAGGCGCGCTCCCCGCGTGCGCCCACGTGCGGGCTCCCCTCCCACCGGCTTTCTTCCTCTCTCCATCCATCCCTCCCTCCCTCTCTTTCTCCCCGCCAGTCCCCACCTGGTTGTTCTTGCACAGATCGGCCCACATGCTGGTGCCGTCGCCGCCGCGCATGAGCACGTGGTAGGTGAAGAAGTAGATGCCGGGGATGGAGCAGGTGAACTTGCCCGTGGTGGGGTCGTAGTGGTTGCCCAGGTTGGTGACGACGTCGTCGAACTTGAGCACCTCGTAGCCCTCGTGCTGCCGCTTGAGGCCCGCGTAGAAGGCGATCTTGGGCACCGTGCTGTAGGTGGCGGCGCTGATGGCCCCGGCCGCGTTCAGGCCCGGCGCCCCGGGTGGGCCTGGCAGGCCCTGGCGCCCGGGCTCTCCTTTTTCTCCCGGCGGGCCCACTGGCCCCGGCGGGCCGGGTTCCCCCGGCGGCCCTCTCGGCCCGGCCTTGCCCGGGCGGCCCGCCTCTCCTTTGGGGCCCTGGATGAAGGTGGGCAGGGACTGCATGAGGCCTCGGTCCGGGGTGGCGGCCGTGCTGGGCGCCTTGGTGCCGCCGTACGGGTCGCACACCATGCGGCAGGTGCCCAGCATCTCGTAGTGCGCCGACGTGCCCGCCGAGCTGACCAGCACCGGGATGAGGATGACCAGCAGCAGCACCATGACCACCCCCAGCGCTCCGGCCGCGATCAGCCGCCGCCTGCTGCCCACCAGGCGGCTCAGCGCAGGGCGATCCTCTTGCCTGCTTTTGGACAAAATCTTGATGGTGGGACGGGAACCTCCTCGAGCCGAAATCCTCGCGGGGCACCTTCCCCGCGTCCCAGGGGGCTGCTCGCCCTCTTGCTCCTCCTCGCGGCCGGGAGGAGAGCGCCGGAAGGGCTCCTTCGCCCGATCCCCAAGGCCGAGTCCCGAGAGCCTCGCTCCCCGTCGGGGACACCTGTGGCTGCCGCCGCCGCCGCCGCCGCTGCTCCCCTCGAGAGGAGCCGCGCACACTTTTATGCTGCTGCTGGCGATCGACTTTTTTCCCCCGCCTGTGCCAGCTCGAATCAAGTTCCCTTCTTCTGCTCCTCCCGATCGCCTCGCTCCCTCGCTGCCTTCCCGCGGTTTTTTTTTACCCCCCTTCACCTCTCCCCCTCTCCTCTTTCCAACCCCTTCTTTCCGTCACTCATTCATTCTGTCTCTTCAGCAGTCAGCTCTACACCAGCTCTGCGAGGGGATCGGGATCGGAGATTGCTGGGGAAATCCTGCTCGCGCCACAGCCGGATCAAGAGAGAAAGACCGAGGGGAGGAGAGGGGCGCTCCCCGTCGTCAGCCTTGGCCGCCTTCCTCGCTGAAGCTGCCGGGGTCCGCGAGCCGCTCGGTGCCGCTGCCGGGAGCTGCCCACAGGCTCGTCGTCGGAGCGCGCGCAGCCAAGACGAGAGGAGGCTGGCAGAGGCGCCGCCGGGGTAATTTATAAGCGCCCGAAAGCGCAGGGGAAAGGGGAGCTGCCTTGGCATCTCATCCCAGCATCTGCTCCGCTCATCCCACTCGCCCAGAGTTTGGCATCTCACTGACAAGTGTGAGGAAATGTTTTCCTCCCCTCTCTCCCTCCACAACCCCCTCCCCGTCTTACTTTTTTTTTTTATTAATTCTCGCTGAGCAGAGAAATTGTGAGCATTTCCCTTGCTGAGCCCTGAGTGATGACAGCTCCCCCCACCCCGTTTTTCTTTTTCTTTTTCTTTTTGCTGGAGCAGATCAAGGGGGGTGGGGGGGGAGAGAGAGATCTACTTAGCACCTTTTGGATAACCTTCAGATCACTGATCCAGAATGTAAAGGTCACCCACACTTCTTGTTGGATAGTTCCCCCAGCGGTCTCTGTCTGTCATGTGAAATATCACTTTTAATACAAGGGCAGTGTATTACATTTCACCCAGCAAAAAGCCATTTGGAAACAGCATCCGCTCCAACCACTGCCATGCACAGAGTTGGACGTGTTTCCTGGTTTAAATCTGCATCTACCTAAAACACATGGAAAAAATACCCTGTCTCTGTTTCTCTGGAAATTAAATGCGGAACTATGGTAGTATGTAGGATATAAAGGATTTCCCCCCTGCTCTTTGGCCAGACACTACAGCATCATCATTATTATTAGTCGTCCGTTAACAATATTTCCTTAGGCAACACTGTAAATATCTTTATAATAGTGCTCCTTTAAATATATCACGCTATGAGACCCTCCAGCAAAGGCGATATACATCAAAGACAAGGAAGAAGTTTCTGTGCCAACTCAAAGAGTGTGTCCAAAGAAGAGGTAGTGTTTGCTCAACTGACTTCTCCTTTCTTAAACTGCCCTCCATCCCTCCTTCCCGTCCTCCCCACTGGAGATGGGGTGAATGCCATTCTCCGGCAAGGTGACTAAGCCACCAGCTTTCCATAATTTAAACTGGTAGTTCTCTGCAACAGATATCAAAGCTAGTACCATTTCCCTTCCAAGCACAAGGCAGAACGGGGCTGCCTTAAACAAACAGGCCAAATTGATTCCTAAATCATACTTCTGCATTCAGGAGCAATTGGACGTCAATCAAATGCAGGTGACATTTGCCTGTCAATACAGGGATGATGGCTGAACGAGTGTGACTTATTACAGCGGGGCGAGAATCTGAAATGAGCAAAAGCAGCAAATAAGCAAATAACACCATCCCCGGTGAGTGTTGATCAGAAAGCTGTGATCTTGTCTGGGGCTTGCATAGCACGAATCTCTTCTTGATAATACCGCTCCCACCCACACCCACCCCACCCCACCCCCCGTGGACTCCCGTTCTTTTTCTTCTGTTCCGTAACACAATAAGGTCAAAGAAGCAGCCAGTGGGGAAACAAAGATCCATCGATTCTTCCTTTTAAGTAGAAATGTCAGCGGCTCCTTGCACTCTTTCCTAAGAGAATCAAAAAGCAAAGAGTGTGTGGCCACGCCATGCCACAGATGGACCAGCCCAGCTCCTTATCTCCACGGCGTGCTGCTGATAAAAGCCTCAGCTTTTGGCATTTGTAAATATTCCCAACGCCGCCCCTTTTTTCTGGTTTTTGTCAGAGCTCAACCTTTAATAAAGTTGTTATCTCGGAAAGACACAATCCAGTTGCCAGATCCCTTTGCTTCAAGCTCCCAGGCCATCCTGTGAAAGGCTTTCTTCTTCTTATTTTTAACGGGCGTGTGTCTTGTTTATGCTACATCAGCTTCTCCCCAAAGGAAGGTTTTCTTTGTAAAGAGAGAGAAAGATGGAAAAGTCAGAAGTGCAGCCAGTTTTTTTTTTTTGTATTCCTTGCATAAACACCAAGTTTTCAGAGCATCATATTTAGCTATAAAAAGTGTGCACAATCTATCATTAAATATTATTATTGCACTCATATCCTACCTTTCCTTCAAGGAGCTCAAGGGGGTGAACATGGTCTCTCTCCCCCCCCCCCCCACTCCAGCTTATCCTCACAACAACCCCTTGTAGGTAGGGCTGAGAAGCAGTGGCTGGATAAGGTCACCCATGGCTGAATTTCACACATTTCATGGCTGAATGGGGATTGTGCCCTGTCTCCCAGGCACTAGTCCAGCACTCTGGCCACTAGGCTACACTGCTACTGACAAGATCATTCCTCAAATGTGGATCATTATGTAGCCAAAACGTAAGAGGGAAGTGTCAGCAGGCTGGGAGAACCTCAAACTTGCAGAAGTACAAAAAAAAATAGGGAATAAAATCTAAGGGGCAAGGTGTGTGTGTGTGTGGGGGGGAAACAGCATGTTCAATAGTGATTGGATATTTACTGACTTTTAAAGATGAAAAAATGCAGAAGAGAAAAAGGCAAATAAGGCATGGCTTCCTGACTGGTGGAACATTGGAGAGCTCTCTGCACTGCAATGTTTTGTTGGAAGGCTGGGTACCCCAAATGGTGCTATTTTGAGAAACAGGAACGATGATTAGACTATAGCTCAGTTGGTAGAGCATGAGATTCTTAATCTCAGGGTCATGGGTTCAAGCCCCACGTTGGACAAAAGATTCCAGTACTGCAGGGAGTTGAAGTAATTCTGTGATTCTATGCTATTTGTACGGTGTGGTTAGAATATCCACATGCTGGGTGAATCCCAAGGTTTGCAGAAGTAGAAACAATTTGTTTTAAGGGAAGGCCCCCCCACAGGGACTGCCTCAGCTAGCCTGGTGAAGAGGAAGGTGCTGTCCCACTGCCAGTGCTGAACTAAAATCCTGCAGTCAGCCCAGTTGGTTTCTATATGTGGGGTGGAGAGAATCTTGTCCACTTCAGGCAACAAAGTGTCTTTGGCTATCTCTGCTCAAGGAGCATTAATTAAACGGGAGCAGCTCAAGGTGCGCATACATGCACACGCACATGCACACAGATCCATTGCACTGATCTAAGTTCAGAGTGCAGCAGCTCCAGGCAAACAAGCCATCCTGCTGTACTACCCTCAAGTTAATCCTCTTTTATGTATTTAGTTGACTAAGACAAATGGAAAAATTCTAGGCTCCAATTCGACATGCTTGTAATGGCGCACGTGAGAAAGAATGTGGTCCTCAAGGATAGGGAAAGGTTTCTGATACTTCCATTTCTAGGATATACAATGTTAGAGAAGTGTGGTTGCAAGATGAATTGGACTATGCCTGAGCATCTAAGAACAGCTTTTTAATTTTTTTTTACTGCAAGTGAGCACAGCCTTTTCCTACCTTCAAGGGGTTTTCGATGGACAGGCAGATATTTCACCATTTCAAATGCTGATTCTACAGTTCTCAGTCTGTCCTCTCCTCCATGCTTCTCACACGATGTCCATCTCTTCACACACACTTCAGGTATTATGCTCTTTTTAAAAGTGCTACTCATACCTTTGTGCAACCAAATATTCATTTGGTGTCATGAAAAAAGCATACCAAATTTTATTGTCGAAAGGTTGCAGGAACAGCCTCTAAAACCACCAACAGGAAGCAAGTTGACCTGAAGAAACAAGTACTCACTTTTGGAAGATTTAGCATGGAATGCATACTGCACCCTAGGATATAATTTGGGGTTTACTGGGCTTAATTAAAAGTGTTTGAGAGCCACTTTTCACACGATTTACCACTCGGCACATGAAGATGAATCAGTCATGTGCAAAGTTAGTACAGTGGTACCTTAGGTTACAGACGCTTCAGGTTACAGAGTCCGCTAACCCAGAAATAGTACCTCGGGTTAAGAACTTTGCTTCAGGATGAGAACAGAAATTGTGTGGCAGTGGCAGCGGGAGGCCCCGTTAGCTAAAGTGGTACCTCAGATTAAGAACAGTTTCAGGTTAAGAACGGACCTCCAGAACGGATTAATTTCTTAACCCGAGGTACCCACTGTGTTCTCTTACTGCAGCTAGTATTCTCTTACTGCTTCATTCAAAATAATAACATCTGAATAGGTGTTGCAAAAAAATGGATGCCATCAGAACAACAAGCTTGATGTCATTGCTTTGCCATGGAGTGTATTTGATGGCTACAGGCATTCATAAAAATTGTTCTGCTACAGGTACTAAATACATACTTCCATTCTAAATTCAGAGTCCTCTTTGAAGCGCACATGTGGCACTCTTTGCAGCTCCCTCTTGCTTTTTCCTCTGATCCCATCTCTACAGTCACCTTTGATATCCATAATCTTTGATAAAAGGCTTCATTTATTAAGAAATATTTGACACGGTGGGGTTTTTTGCATCCTTTTCAAAGGCCTCTTGCCTTTTTAACTTTGGATATGCTAAAAGAGCTCAGCATGTGTAATCCAAGTTTCTTTGCAGAGCTTGCTGTAAAGTGGTTGAGGGGAAATGATCACAAACCATTGTTTTAGGAATACTTTTGCTCTTATAAATCGCATTATTTCCCTCCTCTGTCTTCCCATTCCACTACTGTCCTCTTGACTCTGTTCTCTCTCTCTCTCTCCACTGTCACGTTGATCTTCCAACCAGCTGTACATATTTACAATTCTAGTCTTTTTTCAGTTCTTTTCCTTTAAAGTTTGCCCTTGTTACAGCTATCACTAAAATAAAAACAATGTATGATCCCTTGTGCTTATCCCCGTTTTTTGTTTTTTGTTTTAAAAAGAATGCACCTCCCATTTATTCAGAGTGAGGACAGTTTTACATTTGTACTTTTGAGACCCTTGTGTGATTTGTATCCAGTTTTAAATGTTGTTAATATAGAATAGATAGAGAGAGAGGGATTCAAATGTATTTTAAATCTTTTGTTGGAAGCCGCCCAGAGTGGCTGGGGAGACCCAGCCAGATGGGCGGGGTAGAAATAAATAATAATAATTATAATATAACAATATATATTGTGTTTGATTATGATGATGATGATGATGATGATGATGGTCAAACATAATATATATTGTAGCTGATGGGTTGTATCTCTGCAGTCATCTTCTCAGGGTGTTGCCTCCCTCCAGGGGAAAGAAGCCCACTGGACACAACTCAGTGGATTGGATCAAGACTTAGCCATACTTTGAATAGACCCAATGGGATTTGTGATGTTCCATATTGCACTCACAGGGGGTGTGTATAGGGAAGCAGCAGAGATGCACAATCCTATGCATGATTTTTGAGGTATGTCCCATTGAGCTAAATGGGTCTTACTCCCAGATAAGCGTCCATCGGATTACCATGCATATGTCACCCATTTTTTTTTTTTTTTTTACTAAACATGAATGTACCATAGAAACATTTATACTTGGGACCTGCACATATTGCTACACACACATAAAACTAGGCTTAAGTAGTCAGGAGGTAAGGAGCACATACTTAATGAGCCAAGTTAAGGGAATGGAAAATTATTCTATAAACAAGAGATAAATAATCTAGATAGCCTACAAAGAGATTAGAACAATGTGGGGTACTACAGCATGTTAAATAACTGCAGAAAGCCTACCCTTTACGGAATCAAAAAAATTACAATAATAAATCCATGATAAATGTGATAATAACAAAGAATAAAAAATACAGCAAAAATAAAAGACGAATAGAGAGCCGACACAAATAATAGCGTGTGCCATAAATTATTTTTTGTTTCATTTGTTTTCATTATTAAAACATTGTTAGTTTCATTATTCATTTGTTTACATTACTTTTGCTTCAACCTATGGTGGCTAACCCTGTTCAGCCTCTGAGGGTCCCATTGAGGGTTGGCCCTGGTTCCAAGGGTCACATGCCAAACTTTGAGCATCTCACGCATGCGCATACACAGCACATTCATGCACTCTGCTCGGGAGGACAGGAAAGGAGGCTGAACAGTCACACATACACATATGCCACAGACAGACAAGCACACGCTCACTTATCATTTGTGCTCCCCATGGCGGGACTGGTGTTGCGGGTTCTCCTCATGCCCCGCACTGCCCGGAGGAGCAAAAGCACAGCACCTAAGCTTTCACTTGAATTTGCCTTCATTATTCAATTTTTTTTCTTTCATTGCCTGTTTCTTTTGCAAACTCTTGTGCTTTCACCTATGGGAGCTATAGCAGCAGAGCTGCTTTCAGCAGCCAGCACCCGGCGGCTGCCATTTTGTTTTCCTAGAATGCCTTGGCAATTGCATTGTTCTGAGGAATTTGGGGGGGGGGATGGCAGTCACAGTCCCTTCCCTTAGAAAGCCATGGGAGAGGGTGGGGAAATTTTACACCCCCAATGACCACATTCTCTCCTGCACAAATGTCCAAGGTCACATACCATTGGTGGGCAGACCCAAGAGCAAAATTGGGTGGAGCAGTGTATATCAGTGTTGTCTTCATACAGCAGTTTTGTTTCGACATGGACATCCTCTGGATTCAAACTACAAGAAAGAAGATTCCACCTAAACATTAGGAAGAACTTCCTGACAGTAAGAGCTGTTCGACAGTGGAATTTGCTGCCAAGGAGTGTGGTGGAGTCTTCTTCTTTGGAGGTCTTTAAGCGGAGGCTTGACAGCCATCTGTCAGGAATGCTTTGATGGTGTATCCTGCTTGGCAGGGGGTTGGACTGGATGGCCCTTGTGGTCTCTTCCAACTCTATGATTCTATGATTCTCTTCTCTGTCCTTCACTAAGGGAAGCAAAATACATTATCTGAGTTTAAGGACACATTCCAGACTGGCAAAAACAATTGAAGAGGGTGTGAGGCCGAGTGAGTGAGAGGTGTTGCTGATGGGAAGGTGTGGCCTGTGGAGAATCCTGACGACCAGATAGACCCTAGATGTGCCCCCCCCCCGGCCTGAATTTGCCCTGCACTGCCCTGGAAGGGCATGACATCTAGAGCATTCTGGGAAAGTAAAATGGCAACTGCAAGGGGCTAGCTGCTGAAATTGACAGCTGTTTCCAAAAAGGAAAAAAAAAGAGAGAAGAAAAAGTCCCCTCCCCAATATACAATATTCTAAACAGGATAATGGAAAAAACACTAATTAATACTCATTTGTTATTCATGACGTTCATTTTCTGTCAAATTCACACCCATAATAAATAAGAAGCAACAAGAGACTGGGACAATAAAATAGTCAAACAGCTGCAGTCTTCATTATTGTTCTCCCCAACACCCTAAATATGTACAGGTATATCCCACAATGCTGTTCTGTTAATAAGTGACCTCTTCTGAAAAAACATCACACACATTTAAAAATAGTTTAAATTCCTCTTTCAATTTACCATAATCAAAAACTGCAGACTTACTTTTTTCAAATTGCTTTTGTTTGTTGCATAGATAATTTAAAAAAAGAAGAAAAGAAAGAAAGAAAGAAAGAACTTTCCCTAACCTCCAAGCCTGCATTCAATCATCTTTCTTTGGACTGGGATTGATCTTGCAAGGCAGTGATTCTCTGGATTCTTCACTGTTTGGAGCAACACAATAGGACAGATACGTTCTTTACCTGAGGCCTAAGGATGTTAACCTGACAAATGGGAACATATTGCTTGCTTACCTTCCCTTTTTCTTTCTCCCTTAGGAGGTAAACAGTAAATATTAAGGGGGCTGAAGACAAATGCGTCTTACGAGGTACTGAAATTAAACAGAATCCCTAAAATCTATGAATAAACTGTGGCATAAATCACACAGGCCTTTTATTAAAAGCTATGGCACTTGTTAAAGTCAGTCCTGGGGAGCGGTTATCCATGAAGTAAGAATGGGGGGGGCTTTGAAATGGAGACTTGGATGCTGGGGACTCAGAAGTAGCAGGAGGGACAAGCCCCTCTATTGTGTCATCTACAGTTCTAGACTCCCATGCTGTTGCTCCTCCCTACCTGCAACCTTACACATGAAATACGGTGATCCTTTATATTCATCAGGAATTTGATGGATGTGCAATAAGAATGGATAGCTGGGAGTGGAGAACTCAAAATTAAAATCCTAAGAGTGGTGAATTGCCAGGAGATTTATTGTTATTTTTCTCCCTTGTCAGCCTCTCAATATATTATTCTCTTTGTTCCCTGCTTATTAATTCCTGAGTTGCTAATGGTGTAATTTACTTTGCAAATTGCAATCATTTTAATTATTCATTTGTAAGGCTAAAAAGAGAGGGTGGGGGGTGATAATAAAGCAGGGAGTGTTTCAAGCCAGGGAATCCTCTTTCAAGATACAGAACAGGCCACTAAGCTGCTGAGGATCGGATCCCGATAAGTGCCAAGGGTATTTTGAACTTTTGCAAAGTCCTTCCAAAGAACCCTTTTCCTGGACTCACACTCTTGATGCTAAACGTCAGTACTAGCGTAGTTTTGCTTGCTCATGCAGTGGTGATATGCCCAGCCTCTCTGGAGAATTTATTCTGGTGCAGCGTGCAGGACTGGACTGGATTAAGGATAGTATTCCATCACAATTGTTACTGTTGTTGCTGCTTTTCCATAAATGTGTGTACTTATGGAGCAAATAACAACAACAACAAAATCAAGTGTAAAACACAACAAATCCAGTTAAGAGCACTACATTTAAAACTACTAAACAATTAAAACTATAAAATGGCAATATGTATTAGACTGAAGCAAGCAGAAAAGCAGCAAACAGCTAAATGTAAAAAAAAACACCATTTTGAATGGGTGGGTTTTCAAAAATTGTTCTGGATGGTTTTGCATCCCTCCTAAGGCAGAGGTAGAAAACTTTTCTCCAGCATGGGGCCTCCCAGCAATCTTCCGGGGGAGGGTGGGGCCAGAGGCAATAGTGGGCGGAGCAATAACTATATATATTGTTTTTGTACAGTGGGCTAGTTTCCCCACACACACTCAGACACCCCTTTATAGCCTCCATTCAGGGGAACATGAGGCTTTAGCAGAGTTCAAGGGCACGTTCCAGCCAGGCAAAAAACCCTGAGGATGCCTAGCAAGGCTGGTGAAGGGTTCAGCCTAGAGAAAGAGGGTGTGGCTGCAGAGGGGGTGTGCCCTGGAGAGAATTCCAAGGGCCAGATAGAGAGGGCTGGAGGGCCGCCTTTGGGCCTCTGGCCTGAAGTTCCCCACCCCTGCCCTAAAACATCACTCTGGCCTGTACCTAAGAGTGGATGCCAGACCAAGACCAGCCAGCTCCTGCAGAAGGAAGAAGCTTCCGCCAAAGAAGATAAAGAAGATTGGCAAAATTAACTATTGAACTATGCAGGACAAATTAGCAATTTGAAGCCCAAGAAAGATACTTTGAGTTTATAAAAAAAAGGGCAATGTTTAATGCATACCTTTTAAGCTTTGTGTATAGGTTTCTACATTAGTATAACTTTTTAAAGTCGCTTGTAATCAGATGAAGAAGGTTTTAAAATGGGATTGTTAAAAATATAAGGTGTTATAGACGTGCTTGAACAAGTCTAAAATAATGAAACCAAGAAGGTGGGCGGAGGGAAGTCAAGCAAAAAGTAATGGTTTAAAAATGTGTTTATGATATTTTTTTTCTTTTTTGTTTTGTTATTATAAAATCGATAAATTGCTTATTTTAAAAAATCACTCTGGCAATGCTGCTTGGTCCAGTTTTGTCAGTGGAAGCCAAGTGGCAATAAGCATCTCCCGCTGGTAAGGTGTCAAATACAACCCCTCCATACCCTCCAACATTTCTCTGAAGAAAATAGGGTCACAGTTATCCATATGCAGATGAGATTACTGGGATGTGCTACATGCAAAGCGTATGCCTTTGAAGACCAGCTGGAAACACCACTTTAATTCAAAAGTTGCAGCTACTGAGGGTGTTGTAAGCCAAAAAGGGCTTATCTTCTGAGTTAGGCCAATAAAACTCAGAGACAAGAAGAGTTAGGAGTCCGTTGTTGTTTATTGCAAAGCAATAGGTTACAGTCAAATCTTTTTGCAAAACTGCAGCCCTGCCCAAGGGTCCAGGCAGGGGTATTTATAACATTTCAAACAAAGGATTTCAGTTTTAACCAATCATGTACACCCTTACCTCATTGCATGTTTAATACGCATGCGCAATAAGCATTGCTAACTAAACTTTGATTCTCAACGTGATCTGTTCCATTGTGTCTCCCCCCCCCCCGTCTCTTCTTCCTGTCTGAGACTGACTGCTCTTGGTCTTTGCCCTGCCATACCAGAGCCTGCCATCTCCCCCTCTTCGGGAGACATTTCCTGATGGGGGCTTGAGCTGGGAGATGAATCTGTGGAAAGTATGGGTGGCGGTTCTCTATAACCCAGTGACTCCCCTTCCCTGGAGGAATCGCTATCTTTTCTCCCAGCTCTAGCTTGCTCCTCTGTCTCTCCCTGCTCCTCCCGAGTAGTCCCTCTATCCCTGACAATATTCAAGGATTTATAGGGGTTCACATTATCACATTCATTATGGCCCTTTGGGCCACTACCACAAGGGTATGTGAATGGCATAGCCAAAAGCTGCTTTCACTAGATTCATTCAGTGCACGAGGTCGTGGTTCCTTTGAACACCCATAATATGCATCAGGCAAGCAATGGTGATCCAACAAGTTACAGTCTTAATATTAGTACATCTTCCATACATTCAGACCCCAGGAACTGAGGGCTGCTACATCAAGCAATACATTGTTTTGAATTCATGTCTAATAAAGAGAAAACATATTTTTGTTGCTGCTGTACTAACTTATTTATTAGATTTATATCCCCATCTTTCTTCCAAGGAGCACGGGTTGGCTACACGGTTCTCTCCCCTCCTCCTTACAACAACCCTGCAAGATGGGTGGTGAAACAGAGATAGTGATTGACCCAAGGGTCCAAGTCGTGGCTGAGTAGGGATTTGACCCCCAGTCTCCCAGGCCCCACACTATCTCTGTAACCACTTTGCCAGACTAGCTCCTAATACTTCTAGAAGCAATAACAAAACTGGATAAGCTCTAATTGCGCCCAATAGGGAATGTCATTCGGCTACCTCCATGAGTCATATATTGTAAAACACTTTGCCACATCCACATTTTACGTATTTGAGGGCCGGCCATGTGCGAAGAGGCCCCGAGGAGATCCTTTGACGTAGGCCTTGAAGGCGGATCTTATCTTCACTGAGGAAGTAGCAATAGCTCCTCAGATAGCTGGTGTCTCCCTCTCCTTCCCTGCCTCCCTCTCATCCCCTTTAACAGTTGCCAGTTTCGGGAAAGTTCAGCTGATGCCGAAGCCCAAACTTCTTTGAGTTTTCCTTTCCAAGCGAGTATGTTTGGAGACCTCCACGTGGGAATCGTAGGAGGCAGAACAGAGAGCAAAAACTCGGGAGCCGATCGTTCTGAATGGGACAGATGGCAACTCTAGCCAAAAATAGCTTTTTCAAGAAGTGGAACACATGGTAAGTTGCATTAATTTTAATAATTGCTTTTTTATGCCTTGATTTTTTTTTTTAAAGCTGGCAAGGACCTCTCTACCCAAGATAATTAGTATACTTCTCAGTTTGTGCTTTGCTGTTATTCCCCCCCCCCAAACTCTACGGTTACTGAAAGCTGCCCACTTATGTCAGGAATACTGTGCAACTGTCGGATATGCATCAGAGCAAGGCTGGTGGGTTGGTGCCTCCTGAAGAATAGCTCTGCTTGCTTTATCAGGAAAGTGCCCGCGAGATCCCGACAAGAAGGGATCTTTTGTTTCGTTACTAACGCGAACAATTTTTGTGGGGGAGAGGGTGCCCCATAAAAGTTTTTAATAGTATTCTGTATTATCTGATTTTCAAAGATAGGTGGTGGGTAGTAGTCCAACCCTCCAAGTTTGTCTGAGCACATTTTGGGAGAAGAGGACATTTTTAAGCTTCTGCAGCCATCATGTAAGACACATTGCTCTGTTGCAGACTAATAAATGACCCAGAGATCTGATTCCTTAGTCATCTCACCTTGCAAAATTGATGACTTTGAAAATGTGTATGAAATTCACCCTTTGCTGCAAAACACTAGGGGGGGGAGCCTAGTCAGGTTCCTAGTAACAGCTGATGGGTGCACCCTATTTTCCCCAGGTTACTGGACTAAAATGCCACCGATGGGAGACAAGGGTGAGTATTTGCCTGTAGGTGCGGTTTGTACTGTTACCCAAGATGGATGCCTCAGTGAGTTGAGACATGAGAAATCAGAAACACCATCAGAATAGAAAAAAAAACATGCTTCAGAGGAGAGAGAGAGAGAAAAGTTGATTCAGTTCCTTCCTTCTGCTGTAAGTCAAAGATGTTACTTTTGACAGGATGGCCAGTGAGCCGTGATTTATAACATTTTCATAGCATTTGCCCTGCTTTATTGGTTTTATTAGAAATACTGTGTGCGTGCTGAGGTTGGGAACTCAATGAGATGGGAAGCCTCGGAAAGAGAGAGGGGAAGAGCCCAACCCTCCACATTTCCTGAAAGAAGAAAACGCCACTCTGAGGCCACATTCACGCCATACATTTAAAGCACTATGATACCACTTTAAACCGTCATGGCTTCCCTCAAACAATTATGGGAGCTGTAGTTTGTCAAATGCTGCTGAGTTGTTAGGAGGCCCCTATTCTCTTCACAGAGCTTCAATTCCCACAGGGCTTAACAGTCAAACCTTCTTCCCATGGAACTCTGGGAATTGTATGCCGTGGGCCAGGAGTCAGCTTCACCTGCTGAGTAGCAGGAGGCAAAGTGACTCCACCTGCTTCTGATTAGGCTACTTGCTCCTGATGAGAACCAGCTGGCTCCAGCTTTCTTCAGCAGGGTTTCCAGCCTCAGTCAGTTGCTGGAAACAGCATTTGTCGTTCCTTGCTGCTTCTTGCTTCTCATGACCTCGGACCCTTGGCTTTCTTGACCCCCGGATCATCTGACTACATGAACTGAGATACTGCTGACCTTAGGACTGGACTGAACCTTGCATATGGACTCTGCCTCCAGGCAAGTATCCTCCCCTGAGACTCGGCTGGTTGGTTGGCTACTCCCTCCACTGAGCTCTAGTCAGTTAAGTATTTCCGGTTTTTTTTATCTGCCCCCCCTCCCCTTGCCTACACTTACGCACCACTTTAAAAAGTCTCAAAACAACTTATAATTACAAAAGCGTACAGGATAGAAAATTTCCAACACACCAAACAGATAAAAGAACATTGATTGATTGAAAGTATTCCTCTTGGTGCATATTAAGTGGCTCCTTGCATGGGGGGAGGTCGGTGCAGAATAGTAGGGATGCGGGTGGCGCTGTGGTCTAAACCACTGAGCCTCTTGGGCTTGCCAATCAGAAGGTTGGCGGTTCAAATCCCTGCGACAGTGAGCTCCCGTTGCTCTGTCTCAGCTCCTGCCAACCTAGCAGTTCGAAAGCACGCCAGTGCAAGTAGATAAATAGGTACTGCTGTGGCAGGAAGGTAAATGGTGTTTCCGTGCACTCTGGTTTCTGTCACGATGTTCCGTTGCGCCAGAAGCGGTTTAGTCACGCTGGCCACATGACCTGTCTGTGGACAAACGCCAGCTCCCTCGGCCTGGAAGCGAGATGAGCGCCACAACCCCATAGTCGCCTTTGACTGGACTTCACCATCCAGGGGTTCTTTACCTTTTAGGTGCAGAATGCAATCCACGCATCCATAGAAATGCTGCATTGTTATTTATGTAAACTGGCGTGTAATGATCCTGCAAACAAGTACTTAGTTTCTTAATACAAAGCATGTGACCTTATCCCAACGAAAGATATGTGGATAACCAATTTCTGCATAGCTTTTGGCATGTTCATGACCTCAGAGGACAATGAGCGAAAGTCTTCCATCAGACAATATATCCTGGAAAAGACCCTTGGAGATGGCGCTGGATCAATTAATTCAAATGGGATGAAGTCTCCTGTGGAAAATGGGCCATCTCTCAAAGGGTAATTAAAATAGAAATGTTATACTATAATTAACCTCCCATACTTCACATAAGCTCTTTTTATGAGGTAAAATATTTCTTTTTTGGCTCTTTAAATTCTGGAGTCCCGTTAAATACAGACAGGACAGATCCCATATAGTTGTAAAGTTGTTATACACAGGCTGTGAACCTGGGAGCAGGAGCGGTTGGTCAATCACAAAAATAATAGTCAATAGTAGGAAGAAACATTTCTTAAAGGCTTTTAATTATAGGCTGCTTTCATGTGTGTAGGATTTTTGCATCTGCGCTCACAAAGACTGGGGGCTTCAAAAAGCAAATGCCCTATGAGGCGAGTTGGTGAGGGTTTGCCCATCACTAATTCACATATCATTGGATGAGAGAATGGGGGTTGAAGTGGAAGTTTGTCTGCCTGGAAGGAGTAAAAGGTCCCACGTTGAATCTCCAGCATGTCTAGGTAGGCCTGTGAAAGATTGTCCGAAACTCTGGAGAGAGCTGCTGCCTGTCAGTGCAGACATTGCTGAACTAAATGGCTCATGGTTTGACTCATTATCAAGCATCTTCCTAGGTTTGTAAACATTTCCTAATCAAAGTCACTGTAGAACCTGGATTGCTTTGGAGTTTAAATTATTTCAATCTGTCTTCACGTATGGTCCTCACAGTCCCCAGAAGTTTCAATAGTTAAGGAGTAGCAGCCCATTAATTCTATGGCCCCTTAACCTTGTGTTTGAAGGGCCTTCCTACTCATTCTGAGCAGGATCCTGTCCCAGAGCCCTGCCTTGACGGCCCCACTGCCTACCATGGATGAACAGACTGAGAATAGCCAAAGTTTAAGCTTAAACCCACAATTAGGTGTCCAGAAAGTGGCTTTGTCTTCAGAATTGCTGAGGCGATAGTCTCCCCATAATCCTGCTTTGGTTGCAAGGGTGTATGTCCTAATGAAGATGCATGGCACCTATTATCCCGTTAGTGTTAATGGAAGGGAGAGACACCGATTAGCAGAAGAATGAACACCAGCATATTATGCACAGTTAACATTAAACTGCTTGTGGAATGCTGAGGTATTTTTCTACAGAGTTTAAAGGGCTCTCCCTCACTGAGAGCTGTTGTCTGCTCTCCAGGATGATGGACTCAGTAGTGTGACTCTCGAGTCACTTGCAAAGAAACGGCTCTTCACATTATTATTATTTTTATTTTATTTTAAAAATATGGCTTTATTGGACCAAAGCATTTATTTGAATACACCTATCCCTCCTTTTGATTCAAAACCCTAGAGGTCTCTGTTGGGGCCATGCCAGAAAGCTGCAGCTATAGTTCCTTGTGGTGCTCTGGCTATAGGCTCCGCTTCCTGTTCAGTAAAGGTTGAACCAACATACTCTTGATAATGTGTCTGTTCTGGTTGACAGCTAACCTTTGCGAAATCTCCACTGCAAGATGTCCACTGATTTAATGCTGCCGCCTTGTCAGGCAGAGATTCTATACATTGAATATTCAATCTCACTTCTGTTGCAAACTAAACTTTTCCTCTGGGAAGGAGCTATACAGGCCATGTTTGGGAGTTTGGAGTATGAACTTCCTCCTGAGCTAATTATGAGCCATAATTAAGGACTCGGCTACATTAGTAATGAAAAATTGTTTTCAATGCATTATAACACCGTGGCAGCAGATAGCGCTGTAGAGTTCAGTCTTTCGCCAACGTGATTTCCCATTATGACATTTACAATGTGTTTTCCTGAAATGTTTTGTTTGAGGTGTCTGGTTCCAGCCTATGTTAGCTTGAACACCCACAGTGGTTGTGTCACAACCACCCTAAGATGGCTGAAATATCCCTGCTGTTGGAAGATTAGGCTCCACATAAGGTGTTACGGGTGCCACCAACAAATCTAAGGAAAGGGCATCCTGTGTCGCTGCCACTGTCTAGGGTTGCCATACATCTGGGAAATCCCAGACATGTCCTCTTTTGGGAGGCCAACATGCCCATCTGGGGGGATTTCTACATTTTAAAGGAAGTGTTCAGGTCTGAGGGTTTTTTGGGGGTGGGGTGGGGGTGGCTCAGGCTCAGGTGAGGGCAGCTTGGGCCTGTGTGTCTCTTTCCCCGGCTTGGGCTGTCCTCTTTCTTTGCTCTTCAAGACATGGCAACCCTACCACTGCCAGGTAAATTTTGAAGGAAAGGGGGGGGGGACAAAATGAAAGAGGAGCCTGTGTGGGGATTGGTCCTGCATAGCATCATGATCATCATCATCCAGGAGCACACCTGGACTATGAACTTACTCGTTTAGGAGGGGTGTGTGACTCCACCCAAAATGCAATTGACCAATCATCCAGATTTAGGAACTACCCATCGCAGGGTCTTGCCAGGATTCTCACTCCGTTTCTTACACTCCGCACAGGTACAAGCTCTCTGTTGTAACAACAACAACATCATCAACAACAACAACAACATTTATTATTTATACCCTGCCCATCTGGCTGGGTTTCCCCAGCCACTCTGGGTGGCTTCCAACAGAATGTTAAAATACAATAATCTATTTGTACACGTGTTTGCATGAAAAAGCCTAACTTGTTGATTTGTACAGCCCAGCTATTTGTGTACACAGGTACACTAGATGGTACACTATTGCATTTGAACAACTGTACAAGTATACAGCTCAACTATTTGTGTACAGTGGTGCACAGATTGTACACAGAGGCAATAATGCTTCTGAATACCAGTGGCCAAAAACCACAGGAGGGGAGAGTGCTCTTGTATTTGAGTTCTGCTTGCTGGCTTCCAACAGGATGCCGAATTGGATGGGCCACTGGCCTGATCCTGCAAGCTCTTCTTATGTTCATGTTTTCAGGATTCACAAATGGCCCCATGGGATCATACTACAAACACATTTCCTATATTCCCCCCACTGCTGATCTTCACCATTTCACAACTGAACACAACAAACCCTAAGCTTGCTAGATATGTTTTTTTTATCATGCATATGCTGCAGTCCTTGTTGACTAATGACACCCAAAGAATTTTTTTTAGCATTGCCTAACAGCGTTTAACTGCTTTGTTTTACAGGACTATATATATATATATATATATATATATATATATATATATATATAATATATATATGACATGCATGATATTTAATACTAGTTGTTGTTCAACGTTTTCTTCTAGGATTAGCCAATAAAAAATAATAGTTAATATAATTATGCACGCAAATGATGTAGCTGGATGTTCTTCAGCATCAGGCCTTCAATATCTGACAGCATATCAAAATAACTCTTGAATGGTGCGCCTGCCATCCACTTGAAAGGCTCAGTTGATTAATTGTCACACCAGGAGGGGTGTTGATGCATGGCGCTGTCAGCCACACAGAGCTCAATTTGAGCAAGGCTCAGTCCCAGAAACTTTTTCTTAAATGCCAATGCTCAGCCCTGGAGAATGCAAAGCACGGTGAAAGAGGGCGATGCATTCCTGAGCATGTGCAAAGTGCTCTTCCCTCCCTACCACCAGTCAGCCTGCACTCCTGTTCCAAATCAGAGGGCAGGGCAGAGTGGCCTGCATTAGTGGAATGAAAGCTATTTGGCTCAGGATTTCTGAGGGATTCAATTTTAGTTAGGAGGGCTGAGTGGCCCAACACCCGCTTTCCATGCAGATGATCCCAGCAGGGATGTCTTAGCCATTGAGGCTACTGGCACAAGGCGCCATGGCCTGGGGAGGGCGCCTGCGCCCTCCAGCCCGGCTGACAGCGCCACTCTCACCCACCTCTTCTTGGGCTGTGGATGCGGGGAAGCTGTCGGGGAGCCTCCCATCGGCGCTGCAGCCAGGCCTCCCTGGACGGCAGCACCACGCCACCACTTCGGCCGAGCACAGCTGGCAGCGTCCCCACCCACCCCTCCAGCTGCCCACCATGCCTGGCCCTGCCCGGTGGAGCACGAGGGGCGCTGGAGGGATCTTTGCGCCAGGGCGCCAGATTTACTTAAGATGACCCTGGATCCCAGCATGCCCAGTTAAAGCAAAGGTTTCAGGGAGGTGGGGAAGGCCCCTCAACTGATCCTCCTGAAAGCTTCTGCAGCCAGCCAAGAGCTGGATGGACCAAGGGTCTGATTCAGTAGTACAAGGCAGCTTCATGTGACATCCAGGCAGGCCTGCTCCTCAGCTAGGGATGCTTCAAGAATAAGCTTATGATGAATCCCTAATCTGCACCTCCTGGGTGAATGTGCAGATTGGAAGGCAGTGGTCCTTTGGTTTTGCACTTTCTCTGAATTCTATGATGCTGTTTTTGGCTCCGAAACGGATGAAACCGTGTTTACTAATGTATATTTCAGGATGATGTGTATTTTGAGAGAAGTAAGTTTAGAAATGCACATTTTCTGAGGATTCATCCAAAATACATATTTATATACACATTTTGGTGCGGATTAAAAAGGAATGCAGGATTGGTGCGGATTAACGAAGAAATGGGATAGAACAAATTCACCTCTGAATACATGCAAAGGTTATACAGACAGGAAACGGACTGATCTGTCCAACCCTCTTCATTTTAGAAATTAACCCCTGTAGCTGCTTCTACAGGATATCTAAACATTAATCTAGATTTGAATAAAAGAGCAGGAATTCCTAAATGCCTTCATAAAGGGCAAACTGTGTTGTAGATATGTTGCACTCCTGTATTCGGCTCTTCTTTGCATTTGCAATTCAACCATCTTGTCTTCTGGCATTTGAATTGTTGCCTACAGACTATAAATGAGCTAATAATAATAATACAGCAATAATAATAAAAATAATGTTTGCTACATAGAGAGTAACTAAGTGACTTACATTTTAAGAGCATAGAGTACCGGTATATAATAACATCAGGAAAACAGAACAATGAATTATAATAAAAGTCATAGACGATGAAAATTATTACAAATTATTACTTGCCTTTCAGCCTAAGGTCTCAGGGTGTGTTGCAGCAACTAAAACACAACATTAACATTAAAACACAATTATTGCACAATATTAAAAACAGTTTAAGACTACCTAGAATAACTTAATCCATCAAAAAAAAATCAGCATCAAAGACCTATCAGCAAAGCAAAAACGTCTTAACTCGATACCTACATTAACATTCATCACTTAATGATGGCTGTCACTCAGATGTGTAAATAGTTTCCTGTGGAAGGCAGGGCACTTGAGTTCCATCATGCTCCATGCAGGAACTGTGAATGCGCCTTGCAACGTGAATGCGCCTTGATGCTAAACCTGATGAGTTGTGAAGATGTATTTGTGAACAGTTTGGGATCTGATTGAAAGAAACAAATAGCCGCCTGATGTTCAAACCACATAGCAGGGACGGGGAACTTGTAGCTTTCCAGTCGTTGTTGGACTGCAACTTCCATCAACTTCAGCCTGCCTGGCCCGTGCTCAGGAGTGATGGGAGTTGTTGTACAGCAACATTTGGAGGGCTACAAGTTCTTCTGCCCCCGACATATGATACGCGACCCTGGATCAAGATCCAGGGGAGCTAGGCGAGAGAACAGTGTGTTCATCTGAGGAGGAGGAGAGTAACAAGCAGGAACAAGATGATTAGGCTAGGGCAGGGGTGGCCAACTCCCAAGAGACTGAGATCTACTCAGAGTTAAAAACTGGCAGTGATCTACCCCTGTTTTTTAGGGGTTGAGGTCAAAGTTTTTAGGGGTTGAGGTCAAAGCTTTTTTAAGGGGAGCCAAAGTTTTTGAGCTTCTTTGGGGAGAGCCAGTGATCTACCACAGACGTCCGGTGGTCTACCAGTAGATCACAATCCACCTGTTGGACATGCCTGGGCTAGGGGAAGCTCTCCAGATGTTTTAGATGACTACTCCCACCATTCCTGAGAATTGGCCATGTTGGCTGGGACTAATGGGAGTTGTTGTCCAAAACATCAGGAAGGCACCAGCTTGGTGAAGGCCCACAGAACAGTTTCCACACGGCCTGGATTCCTGATGGTCACCTTGCAGCTGCCTGAGCCTGAGAGCCAGGTCTTGGCTTCTTCTCTGTAGGTGACTTAGAAATTGACTACAAACCTTTGATTTCCACGATGTTTCGTTCACTGCCAAAGCACAGCTCTGGTTCTTTTAAGGGCTTGATCGTATTTTTAGCACTTCCTTCAGCAATTGTTGCATGGCTGCCTCTGAATTATTTGGAATCTTAATTGGTGGAGCAGATGCAAGAGCAAGGATAGGAAAGGGGGGGAAAAGAGAAAGAATTCCCTGCTGAATTTTCAAGGACGTGCTTGTCAGGTCTTTGGGAGACATTTATGCTCTAAGGTAACACTCTGGAAATGTTTTTTTCCCCTTGTATGTTACGAGCAATGGAATGGATTTTTTTTTTCCAGCGCTGCATCTTAGTTATTTTGCTTTCTGTTCCAGCTAGCAATATCATACCCAGGGCACATAAAGGATAAATATTGCATTTTGGATATCTCCCCAGCCTGCCATTGCATTCTAATGATATAACAGATAGACCCACTGACAATTGAGTTTCCACCCTGGCCCGACAGTTGTAAATGCCCCAATTTCAAGTAAAAAAGATTTGATTTTTGTGTCCGGACTCAGAATAGATTAGCCTTGGGTCCACACGCTACATAATAAGCAGCTGCAGTCCCATAAATGAGCAGAACATGAATGAAACACAACACTTTAGATGGCGAAGGAGTAAAGCTGGAGGTTCGTTGGGGAGAATGTAGGAGAAGATAACCTTCTTCACCAGTTGCCAGAAACAGTAGGAGGGGGAGCATGGCTACCGTGGAACAGGATAGAATAGAATCATAGAACCAACTGTAGAGTTAGAAGGGACTCTGTGGATCATCTAGCCCAGTGATGGCTAAACTTGGCCCTCCAGCTGTTTTGAGACTACAGTTCCCATCATCCCTGACCACTGGTCCTGTTAGCTAGGGATGATGGGATTTGTAGTCCCAAAACAGCTGGAGGGCCAAGTTTGGCCATCACTGATCTAGCCCAATCCTCTGCAATGCCGGAATATGTGACTGTCCTATCTCATGCTCGAATGCATCCTTGGCACGCTGTAACCAACTGAGCTATTTAGGTTGCTGGGCTCGATGGATTGGCCTGATCCAGCAGGCTCTTAGTTTCTTAACCTCTCCTCTTTCTACCAAGCACACTTTGATATGGAGGCGCCCTACTTCCAGCTTAAGTGGCTTGTAGAACAGTTTTCCTGCCTCAATTTACCACCCTTTAAAAATGTGCATGACTGGCAAGCGCCCAAATGGAGTATCTCGACAGCAGTTCACTATTTTTATCACTGAAATGTTAGAAGATATGCAGAAATGATTTAATCAGCAGCCTACACTTTTGAGAAATCCAAGCTTTAAAATTATATAGACCTGAAAGAAGAAGGAAAACTTGCTTCAAAAACTGGTCTAATGACTGGTGACCGGGTGTTTACAAATGGCACCTGCAAGATCTTGACTGTGAGTGTCATGCAGGGCTTATTCACGCTTATCTTTCTCTGCTCTGACACGAGTGTTGAAGCCTGGAACTCTACCCGGAAAGAGCGGGGCAAAAGTTAAGTGTGGCTAAGTCCGTAGGAGTTGGAGTGCTGGCTTAGGAACCTGGGAGACCCGAGTTCAAATCCCCGCTGAGCCATGAAGCTCGCTGGGGTGACCCTTGGGCCAGTCACTGTCTCTCAGCCTAGCCTACCTTGCAGGGTTTAGAGCAGGCACCCCCAAACTCAGCCCTCCAGCTGTTTTGGGACTACAACTCCCATCATCCCCAGCTAACAGGACCAGTGGTCAGGGATGATGGGAGTTGTAGTCCCAAAACAGCTGGAGGGCCGAGTTTGGGGGTGCCTGCTTTAGAACGTAAAATTTGGGATGGAGAAAGAACCTTGAGCTCCTTGGAGGAAAGCTGAGATAGAAAATAATACTTTGGAAAAAAACAAAACAAAACAAAACCCTTGCAGCATGGAGTGCTCCTGTTCATTGTGCCAGCCAGTTGCCCATGCCCTCCTCTCCAATAGTCCATTCCATCCCCTCTCCCACTTGGTTTCCAGTCATCGGTTGTTTGGAGCTTCCCCCACACACCTTAGGGTTTTTTTTCTCCCCACCAAAAGTTTCTTGTACTTCTGCAAAGCTTCATGTTTCCACAAGGCTGCTAATGCATCCGTTTTGTGTGTAGATCATGGGGGGGGGGGAGCCTGTGGCCCCCCAGAAGTTGTTAGGACTCACGTATTCCTATCACCCCTGACTGTGGGACTTCGCATGTTCTTTAAAGGTGCAGGGCACATGCAGTCCAGGTCTGGTGTTTCTGAGTCAGAATCGCAGAAGCTTGTTTTAAATGAGCCCAAGAAGTTTTCATAGCTTCCGTTACGTATTTAATGCAAAACTAAAATGTAGCGGGTGGCGCTGTGGGTTAAACCACAGAGCCTAGGGCTTGCCAATCAGAAGGTCGGCGGTTCAAATCCCCGCGACAGGGTGAGCTCCCGTTGCTCGATCCCAGCTCCTGCCCACCTAGCAGTTCAAAATCACGTCAAAGTGCAAGTAGATAAATAGGTACTGCTCTGGCGGGAAATTAAACAGCGTTTCTGTGCGCTACTCTGGTTTGCCAGAAGCGGCTTAGTCATGCTGGCCGCATGACCCGGAAGCTGTACGCTCCATCAGCCAATAAAGCGAGATAAGCACCGCAACCCCAGGGTTGTCTGCGACTGGACCTAATGGTCAGGCGTCCCTTTACCTTTAAAATGTAGTCTGAGCCGATATTCCCCCTCCCCCCCCCCACATGCCAAAAGATCTGAAAAAGTTTGCGACAGGTTGCAAAGATCTTGATTTTAAGAGGGAGAAAACATATGTTTTGGCACTAGAGCACAATTTATGACTGCACATTTTTTGTTTAGCTGTTAGACTCCTACCAGATGGAAACCTTACTTTTTGTTTTTATGTCGTGCCACCATATTTTATTTTATTTTTTTAAAAAGCGGGAGGGAGACATTATTTCAGATATAGATGTCAGCTGCTTAATCACCTCCCAACTATGATTTCTAGGTCTGGATGTGGAGCAGGCTTTATGTAGATAAAAATATTTCCTTCGGTAAAATCCACACACTAATTTAGAACAATCCTTCAATCCAAGTTTCTTTTCTTTTCTTTTTTTTTTACATAGGAGATTAAATTCTATTTAGGTTCCTCTCGTTAGCTACATTAAAAGACAATTAAACATTTGCAGAAAGTTTTTTTCTTCAAATGGGAAAGTTTCTTAGAAAAAAAAAAGCTTCTAGCAGCTGGTAGCCCTCCTTAGTGATAACGTTTCCCCATTTTCCACCCAAATTTACAGGGGAAGGTGGGAGGATGTTCAAGGAAAGCATTGTTACACACCAATAAGAAAGGAGAGAAGCTGATTAAAATTTATCACGTCTTGCGCAGAAAGTGCCATGTTTTAAATGAGGTTCCCTAGTAGTGCTAAAAAGATGCAAGCTTGGGGTTGTTGCCAATGCTTGATACACTCAGAGTAGATCAATGGTCAGGACTAACTTTGATTCATTCAGTGGGTCCGAGTAGAACTTGGTTGGATACAATTCTTAGCCCCTTTTTTTGCTGGTGGTGCAGGAGGTCGTTTCCTTCCATTTTGGGAAACAACAACAACAAGTTTATTAAATTTGTGAGGTCCATGCCTTTACACAAAATACCATAAAACATTATTAAAAAGATAAACAATAAAATTATTAAAATAAGTTAAAATTCATGCCGCGCTGTCCCAGCAAAGGAGACTACCCAAAACCCTACATCTGTCACCCCATTTTGGGAATTGGGAGCATTGGAAGAGCCGTTCCGAGACCTACAGATCCAGTTGTACGTGTGACTGAGCTTGTGTCGGTTCTTCTTGGTGCATCCAGAATTAGGAAGGCCACTTCCACGTCATCAATGGGGTGGGTAGAAGATTTGCATGCTCTGTTATTGAATGTTGCTGTTGATGATGTTAATATGAATTTAGGAAATTGATAATTATTTCATTTTATTCATTGATCGTGTATCCGGGCTGTAAACCGTCATGGCAGTCCAAGAGAACTTGAAGACACCAAACTAGCTGAGCTCAACTAGTGGCAGTTAACGTAGCAGTGACACCAGTAGTTTGGTGGTAGATCAGGCTTCCTTTTTATGCAGAAAGCTACAGGCTCGTGCACAGACGTCACCATTTTGAATGATCTGTTGTGTGGCAATGCTGGAAAAGGGCTCAGCACAAGATAATTAAGAGCCTTTGCCCATCAGATGGGACTTTACTGGTCTAGATGGACCAATGGACTGACTCAAGATAAAGCAGCTTAATGGGTCTCCTTAAATTTTTACTGATGTAGCAGAGTCCACAGTAGGTAACATTCTAAAATGCGTTATAACACTGACACCAGATGGCGCTGTAGAGCTAAAATCGGAACTCTGACATTTTCCATTGTAATAATAATAATAATAATAATTTATTTATACCCCGCCCACCTGGTTGGGTTTCCCCAGTCACTCTGGGCAGCTTCCAACAAAATATTAAAATACAATAGTCTGTTAAACATTAAAAGCTTCCCTAAACAGGGCTGCAGTCAGATGCCTTCTAAAAGTCTGGTAGTTGTTTTTCTCTTTGACATCTGATGAAAGGGCGTTCCACAGGGCGGGTGCCACTACCGAGAAGGCCCTCTGCTTGGTTCCCTGTAACTTGGCTTCTTGCAGTGAGGGAACCGCCAGAAGGCCCTCGGCGCTGGAACTCGGTGTCCAGGCAGAACGACGGGGGTGGAAACGTTTTTTTCCAGAGCATTTTCAGAACTTTTTAAATAGCTGTGTAGATGCAGCCTGTGTTTGCCCACTCAAACATTATTTTTTTAATGCACTTTAAAAGATGTACCATGTATAACTGAACCTACTTCCTCGAATATAAATGAAACATGCCACAAAATCCAGGAAAGGGGAGAAGAACATATGGTACAAAAATGATTTTATTTGGGAATATTACATAAAATATGATTGAGGCAATAAAGTGTAGCCAGCTGTGTGAATTAGTTAAGCCAAAAGTACATTTCATACATGTTTTGAGAGTCAATAAAGTGGTTTACATTGGATCAAACGGCTATATGATTTAAGCAGAAATTAATAATTATAATGGATTACTTAGCCAATGCACTTTACACTTTGTGAGTAGCTGTGGATATAAAAAGGTATTCTTGTTTTTATTTTTATAAAAACATCCATTTCTGCTAGCAAAAAAGTATATATAGGAATCGGACATGCAAAAAATTAAAATAGAATTAGAGGAATGGTGAATACAGGTGGCTTATTTGTTCTTGGCAGCTAAAGGCTTCCGGCTGATCTTCTTGGACTTGTCATTGTTCTTCTTGGGTGGTTCGGGATTCGCCTGCATGTGTCTGCCATAAAGGCTATGGAGAAACAAGGAACACAAAGAATTTGTGAACTCAAGTGTAGCATATAAAACAATTATTACTATCATCATTATTAATTTAGTTATACCCAGCTTTTCCCCCTGATGGGACTCAAGGAGGCTTAGAAAACAAGAGTGTCATTTAATTAAAAATTATCAGTCCTGACAGCTACCTCATCCTCCATTTGTGATTGTGTTGGAGATGGCTCACTGGCAATGAGCCTATTCTCCACACATCATTGTTCCATATGTATGCTGCATATGTCTTACAATAATAATAATAATAATAATAATAATAATAATAATAATAATACTCAAAGCTGTTTTCAACATTGAGAAAATATATCCCCAAAATAAACAAGCCTTGTTTATCCATTAAACAAGGATCCAACTAGTCTGATCAAATATCTAGGCCTCAGCTGCCCCAAAGAATCACTGCCCTACTGGGCATCACGGTCACCATTTGGGCAGTGGTTCCTCCCAGGTTTCTTGCAGTGCTTCACAATGGAAGGCTGATGGGAAAAGTGTCACAGTTGACACTGGCAGAGAAATTAAAGCAGAATAACTTGTGCAGGGTGGGTGGGTGGTCAGAATGACAAATTCTGTGGACATGTGCTGGATGTTCATAATGTTCATAAACCACGAGGAATGTGACGACAAATTGCTGGAAACATAAGTAATGCTTTGGAAGGATTTAATCTTGCTTGCTTGAACTTGGAAATGGGATTTCAAGGTCGGTTCTGTGCTGTGACCCCCCCCCCCCCCAACCTTCTAAGATCAGGGTTTCCAAAGTGGTAGACTCGAGTTCCCACCATCCTTGACCATCAACTATGTTGGCTGGGGCCGATAGCAGTTGGAGTCCATCATCTGGAGGGGACCAGGCTGTCTACTCCTGTTCTAAGACGTCATCCTATTATGTAACCATATGCCAGCAGTTTATGTTTGTATTAAGTTCATGTTCTGTTTTATTTGTTTTGTTGTTAAAATTTGAATAATCTATCTAATTGTATCTTAAAACAAACAAACAAACAAACAAACAAGTTCTGCATGCTATGACATTTCTACTACTTCCAAGCCAAAGCGTAAGAGTTTTTACACAACAGTTTTGTGGGAGGAAGATCCAGGCTTCTTAAATTCTTAACCTTGGAGACATTGACAAAAATTGGGTTGAACTGGCAAGATGGAATGTCGATGTAACAGAGAGTGAACTGGCTGCGTAACCAGAATACTCGAGGGCTTGATAAAGTGACACAGAGCAATGGTGTCAGAATCTTCTCTGCCTGCTCACACATGATGGATTGTTGCAAGAGAGCTACCAACACATCAATGCCACATTAATACAGACCCCTGATTAAATGTTGACGAAGTATCCTACAATTAAGATTGCCGGCACTCACAGGAAAGCTAAATAGACTCCAAGGCTGAGAGGATTTACACTGAACACCAGAGAGCAATTAATGGATAATTTATGAGTAATTCCTACTTAAAGCAAAATTAAAAGCCTTCGAGACAAAACAGGATACGAATGTAAACTTGCTCTGTTGACAAAGAACCTTTTGGAAGATACTGTGTGTGTCAAGAAAGAAAAGAGATCCCGAAACTTTCCTGTTTTGAAAGGGGACTGCTCTGGCGGAAGTGAGGGAACAGCTTAAGAAAAACCCGGCACCTGTTGTATGCAAACATAATCTCAACCAAGCTTGACACTCAGCCTTCAGAATGAATTACTCTTTCTTCTTTCTTCTTTAAAAAGCCAAATAGTCACTTTCTGGAAGTAAGGGCACTGGGGAAGTGCTGTAACTCAGTTGCAGAGCACATGAACTAAGTTAAAATAAATAAATTCCATGCTCAATTCTTAGCATCTCCAGGTAGGTCTGGCAGAGACCTCAGTTTGAGAGCTGTTGCCAATCAGTGCAGACAAGGGTTGGGAAACCTGTGGCCCTCCAGATGTTGGGCCAAGGTTCTTGAACAAGGTTCTTGATCAGTTTGTCATGGACCAAGATCTCGGTGGTCTTGGAGGAAACTGGTTTTCTAGATCTATTTCAATTGGGGTTTAGGCCTGATTTTGGCACTAAAACTGCTTTGATCACCCTGTATGACGGGAGAGAGACAGGGGAAACAGTTCCCTGTCAATTCTCCTCAACAGCTTTCAATACCATCAACCATGCTATCCTTCTGGAGCGGCTTTCTGAGTTGGGGGTTCAATAAGGCTTACTCCCAGGTAAGTGGGGTTAGGACTGCAGTCTTAGCGCTTCAAACAAAAACAGATGAACTCCAAACATCCGTTCTTCTCAGCAAGTGCCATCATAAAGTAAACTAGTAATTATTATGATTATTTGCAATTATTCACCACTTACTACATAAAATGTCTCAAAGCAACTTAGAATTGCATTCCAGGCTCTCTTCAGTGAATATGCTGGCAAAGAGAGACTCACAGATGTAACTGTGGTAACGCGGAGGCAACAATAAAAATTATTCATTAATGATTTGCAGTAACAGGATAGTAAGATAAGGATCGCGGAAAAAATTCTGAGTAGGAAGCCACTTACAGTGCAGGGGACACAATGATCTAGGTTGGACTTCTTGACCCTTGAGTGTGTGTGCAAAGGCCAAGAGAACAAGCATAGAGCAAGGCATCCCTAATGATTCTACCCTCTGATTTACACAGATAGACGTGTGTGCAAGTATCAGAATCTACAGTGTGCAAAGAAACTCTGAATATTATGCATTTAAAATGTAAAAATAAAATAAAATACACTGAATCCTAACAAGTTTCCATTTGTCCTTCCTGTTAACGCTACATGTTCACACATTAGCTGTTGATTATGTAAGGCCAAGTAAAAAGACTAGCTTGCAAATTACTCTCCCCACAACGGCCAGTTGGTGCGGAGATGGTGATTTTTAAACGGGATGCTCCATGCAAATCTCCGCAGAGCAATAATGAGATCATAGCATAAAACCAAGAAAATTTCATGTCCTTCAGACATCTGTAATTATGCTGTGTGGCAACTAAAAAGTTGTTGGCGCTATAATCGTAACTGATAAATGGCACAGCCTCTCTAAACAACAACGCAGTGAGACCCGCCGCATTGTGTGCAGATTCCTCATTAAGGAAAAGGGCAAATAGTTTTCTAGAGGATTTAATGTCAGTCTGAAAATACTTTTTTAAAAAAACCCACCAAAACCCTCCATAATAAGGTTTTCTGGGTTTTTCTTTCTTTTTGCTATAGAGTCTAGTTATAAATACTCTCTCTGCAACAGCACACAAGTGTATGTAATATGCAAATCTATAAACGAAACCAAAACAAAGGTAGCCGAAGAAACACTGTGCAATCTGTACCCTGCCCCACTGAGGGTAACAAATGAGAACACTCTGGCTGCTACAGCAAAACTAACAATAAGGGAGAAAGATGCTCATTAAACTTCATCATTCTGTCCACTTTAATGATGCCTTTACTTAATAAAAATTCCCTGAGCAGTTGCAGGGATATTAGGCAGGGTCTTTGGTTATGTATCAGGGGCCTAAGCTGTCACTAGCAAGCCTGCAGTTCAGGAGGGGCAATCCCAAGAGGAAAGAGCAAATACAGCCTCCTTTGTAATAAATGCAAAGAGAATCAATAACTGCAGCTTGGTACATTACTTAAGCATTTAAGAAAATAGGTGATCTGTCTAAATTAAAGTGCGAAGTGCTAAATGCTGCAGTTTAAAGCATAAATCAAGAGGCCTGAAAACCTCAGACACTGAAGCTATAAATCCTTTTATTAAGGCTTATAACGTTAACAAGGGCTATTAAAGGGGCTGGAAAATGTGAAAATATTTTGAAAGTAATTCCACTCCCAGTTAAGTTCCCTTTGCTAAGCACTGAAAATGTCAACAGGCCAGAGCTATGCTTTTTGAAATGGGTGGGCTGAAAGGGAAACAGAACAAACTCAACTACAAATACATATGATGCTCTTGGGGGAAACACTCTACATGTTTGTGCATGAGTCCATTATTTATTTGTTTGTTTGTTTTTATTATTAATTATTATCATCCCCATCATAAAACTGGCTGATGAAGCCTTTTAAGTTATGAAAATGTGGCAATGCAAGATGCCACCGTGGAAATAGGAGGTTTATGCCTCTCTGGGAAAATGCATTGATTTCTCACTGCATGGTTAAGCCACATACTCAGTCCTGGAGAAAGTGTCGTTTTTAGATGCTTTAGCAGTATGCCTGAGCGAAATAACTTGCACAGCAGAATGAAAATATTCCTGCAGATTTCAGAATTGAGACATCGCTCTCCTCTAGCCTGCCTCAGACTTATTTCATTGCGTTGGCTTGATGCCACAATATTTTGACCTATTCTGGAATAACACGCCTATATTTTCACCATTTGGTCTTTTACAAAAACCAAGCATTAACAGTGGTACCTTGGGTTACAAACACTTCGGGTTACAGACTCTGCTAACCTGGAAGTAGTACCTCAGGTTAAGAACTTTACATCAGGATGAGAACAGAAATTGCGCAGCAGCAGGCCCCATTAGCTAAAGTGGTACCTCAGGTTAAGAATGGACCTCCGGAATGAATTTTGTGACCAGAGGTACCACAGTATTTCAAAATGGGCAGTGTTACTGACACGCTGCGCCAGAAAGTTACGACTCTGCATTGAGACTTTTGTGTTTAACAGGGAAAAGCTCAGGAGGGGAAGGGAGGGCCGCATATTGTAGGGTTGCCATATTTTAAAAAGTGAAAATCAAGACACAAAAGTTTTTATGGGGTGGGTTCCCCCCCCCCCCAGTTGTTGAAGTTTCTGAGCTATTTTTAAGGAAAACCACCAAAAACAACACTGCCAACACGGGTTGCCATATGTCTGGATTTTCCCGGACATTTTAGCGATTTCTACCCGGACACTGCTTCCGACTGCAGTATTCTGGCTATGCCTGGGAAATTCCAGACATATGGGGACATGGGAGGTGGGGTTGCTGCATACTTCTCTGCCACTCTCTGCAGTGTTTGAGCCCTCACACGTTCTTTTGAATTCTCAAGCAGGCCTACCGTCCTCAAAAGCCTTGACTCCCCAGGTGGTTGCCTTACAAAAACTTTTGCCCACAGAGCAAAATGGGGTCAATCATTTGGCTATTTAGGTAAAAGGGAAATTCCTGCGTAGCAGGGCCAGTCAACCTCTATAGTCTTTTGGCCCAGAAGAATCCGAATTACCTGTAGATAGCTGGCCCTATTATACCCACTGGTATCACTCAGCTAGAAGAGCATCATGTGCTTTATTGTGTGGGCGAAAACCAGTCACCTGACTTCACTGTGACATCAGGCGACAGCAAAAGTTCCAGGAGTACCCCCAAGCAACATATGTGCTCCTTCAGAGGAAATGTAACCCCATCAAGAGCAAGCAACCTCCTATCCATCCAGTCTAGGGAACAGCCCACCAACAGTGGTTCAGTCTTATCTGGATTGAGCTTCAGTTTATTAGCTCTCATCTAGTCCATTACTGAGACAAGACAATGGTCCAGCACATCCACTGCCACACCTGCAGAAGGAGAAGTAGAGCTGTGTGTCATCAGCATATAGCTGACAACATACCCCCAAACTCCAGATGACCCCACTCAGTAGATGCTGTAGATGCTAAATAGCATGAGGGGTAAAATAAAACCCTGAGGAACCTCACATTGAAGGCTCCACAGGGCCAAAGAGAACTCCTTCAACATCACACTCTGGAGATGACTACCCAAGTAGGACCAGAACCACCGCAAAGTGGTGCCACCTACCCCAACTCAGACAGTTGCTCCAGAAGACTACCATGGTTGATGATATCAAAAGCCGCTGAGAGGGCAAGGAGAATTAACAGGAGGACATTTCCCCTGCCATTCTTACACCTGTCATTATACAGGGTGACCAAAAGCAGTTTGTGTGCCCAAACCAGGCCAAAACCCTGACTGAAATCCTGATTGGATCTAGAAAAATCAGCTTTCTTCAAGGCTGTCTGGATCTGGTCCGTGATGTTCTTACGTTATTGCAGGCTCTCTCTCTCTGTTTCTCTTAAAAATGGACAGAAAACCGTCAAAAGTTGGAAAGCTTTCCCAATAGTATGGCTGGACACTCTATGCAAGGGAGAGTGCCAGCTGCAGATACAGCACCAATTTGAAAGAGAAGGATTCTAGTTTTGCATTATATGTTCGGTGGGATTGGTGTTGCTCTCTTCCCCTCGTTGCCATGGCCCACATTACATGAGAGTAGAAAGCCTAGAGTGTGGGATACAAAGTCATATTTACAAGCCTGAAAATACATAACGAGGGTGATTAGATATAGGCTCCAATCCCGTGGTAATTCCCAGACCCAATTTTAAATTCACATTTTAAGTGGCATGTCATGATGTTGTTTGTTTGTTTGTTGTTGTTTTACATCTCACAAAACAAAACTTGCAAAAGCACAAGATTACCACTGAGGCCTTGTGGAGAAGAGTCTGCTAATTAGCAGCTGCTTCCATTATCTGTTGCTACAGAGTTCCAGGGTTGTACATATGTGTTTTCTGCATGACTGTGTCGAAACTGTACAGGTTGCAAAGGGGGCCCTTTCCCCACTTATTCATCAGCACTTTCAAAGCAAAGCAACCCACCATCAATTAAGGAATGAAACAGACATTATGAAGGGCCTCAGCAATTTTTCATAACCTCTCACCATGGAGGTAAGACTGATTGAGAGTTTATTCGGGTGTGACTCTCACTCTGTGCCAGCCAATCTTTATAGTAAAACTGCAGTGAAAATGTCACTTGCTGTAATGAACACAGATCGTAAGTTAAGCCTCTCGGATATTTCTCTATTAGTTCTCATTAGATCCCCCCCCTCCCGCATTTGTTACATTTTTCAGAAGGAGGGGGGGTGGGGGAAATAACCATGGAACATAATCGGCTCATTGTTACTTTAGATGACCGTGTTAAAATGGTAACTGAGCAATAAGCAAACAGAGACAGTGCCAGAGTTGTTAGCGCTGTTCACGTTCTGATAGTTAGCTTTCTAGATTGTCTTAGGTCTCTATGGGCTACATCTGAAACCTAATGAGAAGATAATGAACTGGAACACATCAAAATTAGGAGGACTAATCAAATAATTGGGTGTACCAAGGTGATCCATCCTGAAGCTTTTTATGTATCTCAGTGTGTTCATGGAGCATACTCAAGACTCTTGTAGTGCCAGCCCACCCTATAGTTCGCTAGCACAATACAAAGTGCTGACCTTGGCCCTGTATCTGAAGGAGAATCTCCACTCCCATCATTCAGCCCAGACACTGAGATCCAGCTCTGAGGGTCTTCTGGTGGTTCCCTCATTGCACGGTTACAGGGAATCAGCAGAGGGCCTTCTTGAAAGTCGCACCTGCCCTGTCAAGGAGATATATAACTATACAAGGGTGGCGCTGTGGTCTAAACCACTGAACCTCTTGGGCTTGGTGACTGGAAGGTCAGCGGTTCGAATCTCCGCAATGAGATGAGCTCCCGTTGCTCTGTCCCAGCTCCTGCCTACCTAGCAGTTCGAAAGCACACCTATGCATGTAGATAAATAGGTACCGCTGCAGCGGGAAGGTAAACAGTGTTTCTGTGTGCTCTGGCACTCGTCATGGTCCTCGGTGCACCAGTAGCAGTTGAGGCATGCTGGCCACATGACACGGAAGCTGTCTGTGGACAAACGCTGGCTCCCTCAGCCTGAAAGCGAGATGAGCGCCGCAACCCCATAGTCACCTTTGATTGGACTTAACCGTCCAGGGGTCCTGTACCTTTTTATAACTATAAAACTTTTAGAAGACCTCTGAAGGCTGCCCAATACAGGGAATGTTTAATGTTTGATGTTTCACTGTGGTTTTATAATTTGCTGAAAGCTGCCCAGAGTGGCTGGGGCAACTCAGTCAGATGGGTGGCATAATAACCATAATCTATTACTTATATGCCACCCATCTGATGATGATGATGATGATGATGATGATTAGGCTCCCAAACTCTGTGTGGTTCACCAGAGTCAGGGATGAAAATGGGATGCTTGTATAAGAAACCCTGTGGCATGGATTTGCCTTTCCCCAAGACTGTTTCCTCTATCGCAGGCCTATGTGATAGAGTTAAGTTGGGAGTGAATGGATCTCCCATGTGCTGACACCCTTGTATGTAACACAGGTGTAAGGCTCTCAAACAGTGTCAGTAGCAGTGTTTGGATGTCATGGTAAGCCACAGTTAACGGTTTAGCACACACATGCCCAGTGTTCTCACTTGGTTCCTCCCTGCTACCAGAGTTCCCAGATTCAGACAGGAAGGGGCATTATAAACCTGGATCCATGTGCCAAAGCCAATGTCTGACAGGAGGAGGGAGGGGAGCCTGGCCCCAGCACTCATTCATAAACCATGCTTTATGAAGTCTCAAGTGTTCATCCCAGCTGGGTCAGTGGTACGTTCTTCTTACCTGGCTATTTTATTTGTTCATTTATACTGTCACTGAAAAGTATTACTATCCAATTCCCTTGGCTGAATGGTTGAGAACCACTTGCTGTGGTTTACTGTTGGTAACCCTGAAAGCTTTGGTAAATAAAAGAGTTTTATATCTGTTCTTCTAATGCAGGGATATTGATTAATCATGCAAGTTGAATATGTGTTGTAGTTTCAGGTAGAAGGAATGTTTCTGCTATATATATATATATATATATATATATATATATATATGCACAGAGAAATACCAAATGTTTCTCATATGTCTGCCAACACATTTAACTGATCCTACAAAAAGAGAGAGAGACCCCTGATGTGTTCACCTGCTGATTGATGATCATAGAGAGTAGAGACCGAAGCATGAAATCTTAATGCAAAGACATTTCAAACTGCAGCCAAATCACCAGGGAAAGACAGTCAAACAACTTAATTCTGCAAAGTTTGTGACAACATCAGCGACTTAAGAATTGGTCCTGGTTTTTCCTACTTTAACTGTCTGCCGATGCTCAAATATTTACTACCGTGCAACAGCTCACACTGACACTCTGCAACATCAATTCCTGTTTTATCTTAACCTGAGAATTAAAACATGAATGCTCACGGGTTGTATTTTTAAGCAAGGTACATGCAGTATATTTTCCTTCCCGGGGGGGGGGGGTTTAGCACCAAACACACCTGCTACTATGATATAAAATCATTTTATATTGAATGTCCACTAGGCTACAAAATTGCCACATAAAGTTTATATGTTTTTTAAAATGCTGTCTTCAAGCTTGGAGAAAAAGCAGTGAAAGGGGCTGGAATCACAGATATGCTTATTTGGAATCAAGTTCCAATGAAATCCATAAGACTTTGCTTTTCCATTTAACTTTGCTTCAGATCAGGGTCCAGCAAGGACAAATTCTCAACACATAGAAAAAATTCAATATATATTTCTGATACATTGAGCTGTTGATGCCTTTGATTATTTGGCTGCATCTACTTCAAATTCTGTATTTAATTAAAACTGGTACAGACGGTTCCTGCATCGTTAGAGTTTGAGAATAGCAGGTGCAAAATAGGCAAGGTGATATCATTTATTGGACCAACCTCAAGTAGTTCTTATAATCAGGTATATAAGTGAAGATTAGTATACAGTTTATGTAACTAACCGCAACACACACACACACACCCCACTTACAGCACAATATGCATTATTTTCAACTGGGAATTAACACCTTATCATAGTAACTGAAAATGTAAACACCCCAATCTAATAATGTCTTGTAAGTTGCAGTGATTTTTATAGCACCAGGGACTCATTCAGCCACTTCCATGCAAATGCACCTATGTGGTCCTTGCAGAATTCTCATCTCCACCGAAGACGCTCATCCCTATCACAGAAGGTAGCTAAGCAGCCACCCCTTTTAAAAATGTGTTAATTTTGGCTGTGGAAATATATACAAAAAATAATAATCCCCCAATACAAATCAAAACAACTTCGATATTTCAAAGAGCACCAGATATTTCCACTTGTCTTACAAATGCTAGAACTCAGGAAGAGGTATTATTGATTGGTAATGAGCTTCCACTGAGATTGAATTAGCTGATAAGTGACTTGATGTTCATTATTGTCATCCCCAACGATAGGTTCAGATAATGGCATTGGCAGCTGCTGCTGTTTGCTGGCGTGAGGTCCAAGGCAGACACTGAACTGGAGCTTAGAAGGCAAAAGGAACCTCACTTACTTCTTTCTGAGTAATCCCTTTTGTGATCTTGGGCAGTGAGCAGAGCACATGTACTGCAGACGGGAGGGCCCTCTCTACTAGGGGTACCAAAGAGCTGCTGCCAGTCAGAGTCTGCAATATTGAGCTAGATGGACCTGGTCCAAGCCCGCTTCTTCTGTTCCTATGCTGAGGCATTTCCTTTCCTTTCTGTGGTTCTTTATTACAGTAATATATGAAGCAGAGATGTTTAAAAATGTCTAAAAGGCACCCCTGTCTTCAGCTGTTTTTGACTCACTATGGAGAAAAGGATTAGCCAGCACAGTCAGACCCTCCATTGCGCGACTGCATCTCTCGTCACGCCTAGACACTGGCCATGCTGGCTGGGCCTGATGCGAACTGGAGTCCAACATTGTCCAGAAGCCACAGGCTTCCCACCTCTGCTTTAGCATGTCCACAAAGGTGTATTGGGTTGGACAAAGTTAAGCAGCAGGTGGAAACCAATTCCAGGTGTCAGCTGCAGTCATTGCTGCTGCCCTTCCGCCTGCCTGCCAAAGTGTGGTGGCCAAAGGAAAAAGTGGAGCTGCAGCAACCAGGGCTGGGTTATTTGGAGGCTCATGCTTATGCACTACAATCAGCGCATAAGCCCATAAGATGCCACACTGGAGCTCTTGCACTATTTGGAAGCATTGCTATCAGACTGCGTATACATATAAAGCGACAATTTGATTAAAGGTCCACAGATGGTGGATGCTCCCTCTCTCCAAATTACTATTCAGAGTGCTTTCAGCACTTAAACAAGGCTGAATCATACACACACACACACACACACACACAGAGAGAGAGAGAGAGAGAGAGACTCCTTTTGACTATCAATAAAACCTGCTGTCATCCGATATCTCTCAATAGCACTCACAGCTAAGGGTGGTCATTGCAGCACAATATCCCCATGTGCTATAACCTTATGCCATAATCTTAGGTTTGGGGAATTCTGTGTCCCGTGATGCACAACTATCTGAACTGAAGGAGATACATCCGGACAATGTCAGCTGAACACATAAAATACGGTGACTCAGTGAAAAGGATAATAAGATATCATCTCATTGAATAGAAAAAAGGAGGATATTAGATAGCCTTAAGAATGATGGATAGGCTTCAACTAGAGGGAAAATTTCAGCTAGATGCATGGCAATCTGAAACAGATCTGAAAAATGTTTACAGCCTTCAGATGAAAGTCTGATACTGTATTGTGGGAAAGGCATTCATTAAATCGCTTGGGCCAGACTTTTCACTAAAATAAAACGTCAGTGGAACATGCCGAGGACCACACAAGGATTAATTGTCCCTTTACTAACTTTCAAAACTCAGCCTAACTATCAAAGTAGCTGCAGAAGACAGTTTGGAAGCTTCAGCTGGGGCAGAGATGCAGCAGTCTGGGTGTGTGGCAACACGAGAACGGGCCTTCTCTGCAGTGGCTCCCCATCGGTGGAATGCTCTCCCAAGGGAAGTTTGCCTCGTGCCTTCATTACACACCTTTAGGCACCTGGCAAAAACATTAATTTTAAACCAGGCCTTTGGTTGATCTGTTTGACATCCTATACCCTTTTAAAATGTGGCTCTTTTCTGGTGTGTGTGTGTGTGTGTGTGTGTGTGTGTGTGTGTCAGTGTCAGTCATTGGGTTGTTGTTTTTATTCTGATTATATATGTTGTGATCTTTTCTGTGAACCGCCCTGAGACCTCTGGGTATAGGGTGGTATATAAACTCAATCAATCAATCATAATACATGCTTGACAAGCATGTGCTTGCTCCCATATGCAACTGAGTGTGCAATGACCATACCACCCACTGGCTTTGGAGGATTACCAAACGTGAATGCGGTCCTCAGCTTGCATGTGATTGCGTACTATGGCATTGTGTTCGCATCCTGCTCTTCTGTACATTAAAGGTAAAGGGACATCTGACCATTAGGTCCAGTCGTGGACGACTCCGGGGTTGCAGCACTCATCTCGCTCTATAGTCCGAGGGAGCCGGCGTACAGCTTCTGGGTCATGTGGCCAGCATGACTAAGCCGCTTCAGAGCAGCGCATGGAAATGTCGTTTACCTTCCTGCCGGAGCAGTACCTATTTTTCTACTTGCACTTGACGTGCTTTCGAACTGCTAGGTGGGCAGGAGCTGGGAGCAAACGGGAGCTCACCCCGTTGCGGGGATTCGAACCCCCGACCTTCTGATCAGCAAGCCCTAGGCTCTGTGGTTTAGAACACAGCGCCACCCGCGTCCCTTCTGTACATTAGGGGTAAAAATAACCACAAAACAATAATATGTGAACTAGAGGGCGAAATTCACCCCCCACCTTATTTTTCCATAAGACTGCATCTACAACTGCATGAAGGAAGAAATGAGGATTATGAGCCAGGCAATGCTAGGAGTCAAGTGGCAGCCTGTTCTGTGATTGCAGCCATCTGTTGAAGTAACAAGAATCACAATTGCTCTCTTAGTGGTTCTCTCTCTCTCTCTCTCTCTCTCTCTCTCTCACACACACACACACACACACACGTACATGTTGGTCAGTGTATTTTAATTAACTAAGTAGCATGAATGGTATTGAGACTGTAGATGAGGTTTGGGGGAATGTAGCATTATTCAGACTACTTATATTTAAAACAATTAAAAATTACAACCAACGATGAGTTAAAAACCAGATAAAGACACATGTTAACATTCCACATATGTGGATGGGCTTGACTAAGTGACCTGGAAGGTTCAGCTCTTAACGGTCTAGGCATTGTAACTGTTGTGCTTATAACTGTTGTTGGTATTTGTCGTTTGCAAGCCACTTTGGAATTCATACGAATGGAAAGCAGCGTAGAAATACAAAGAATGAAGCAGAGCACTCAACCTCTCCAATCAGTAGCGTGCTTGTGCATACAGTCATGTAGAAATGGGGGGGGGGCCTTGCATGTGTGAGCTGCCCTCTGACCCTCACTACACTCTGCATCTGATGAATCAAGCTTAGCCCCTCTTAAGTGACGGAGACAGAACTGAAAAGAGCTTTGATATTACAGTACCACCTCGGGTTACATACGCTTCAGGTTACATACTCCGCTAAACCAGAAATAACACTTCAGGTTAAGAACTTTGCTTCGGGATAAGAACAGAAATCGTGCTCTGGCGGCACAGCGGCAGCGGGAGGCCCCATTAGCTAAAGTGGTGCTTCAGGTTAAGAACAGTTTCAGGTTAAGAACGGACCTCCAGAACGATTTCTGTTCTTATCCTGAAGCAAAGTGCTTAACCTGAAGCATCATTTCTGGGTTAGTGGAGTATGTAACCTGAAGCGTATGTAACCCGAGATACCACTGTATGTCCTACATATAGCCCAATCCGATGAAAGTTTACTCAGAGCTCCCCTTGCCCCCATGAGATCCGGCTGTCGTGATGCGAATATTTTGGTTTCGTTGAGGCTCTGGGTAGTGGCAGTAGGGTTGCCAGGTCTGCTTCCAAAAAATAGCAGATAAGAAAAATTATATATTTTCTTACAAACATTTTAACACGTATTAAAATACCATTTCATCATAAAGCTTTTGAATAAAAAAAGTCCACTATTTTGTGAAAAAAAAATAGTGAACATAATGTGAAAAAAGTGGACTGTCCACTCAAATAGTGGACACCTGGCAACCCTAAGTGGCAGCAGAAGGAAAGTGTACTCATAACGGATCAGAAATTTATTTACTAAAGTTATATCACACCCTTCCTTCCAAAAGGAGTTCAGGGTGGCAAATATGCATGTGATTAAAATTTTATATATATTAAAAAACATATATTGGGTTTAGACATGTAATGGCTATGTTTAATACTTGGTTTCTAATCTTTTCTGTTAATATTGTTTGTAACATGCCCTAGGCCTTAGGGTGAAGGCTCAAATTCAATAATAAATAAATAAATACAAAGTAAACCCACTAAGTTCAACTGGAACTGACTTGCATTAGATATAGGACTGCACTGTTTACATCACTTGGAAAAGATACAATCAGGCCCCCACCCATCTTGGTGGAGAATTTCTGGGCTTCTCTGAATAGGAGGATATGTAGCTGTGTAGCAAAATTTGAATGGTTTGATAGTCAAGCATTTAACACAGGCTGATGCAGTGTATAAGTTATTCTTTACTACCATAAGCAACTGAAAGTTTTATGTTATAAAAAAAGAATTTGGGGTGGGGGGAGAGAGAAACACCTGTAAATGCTCATTCTTCAAGTCTGCATTTGATACTTTCTATGAGCAGATAAATTTTCAGTGTCACCGTTCCTGAGTTTTGCTGCTATTTTTATTTCCGACTTGACAGAATATTCAAAGCTGACAAATGTGGTAGAACAGACAAAATTATTAAAAGCTTCAATTTACAGCAAACAGTTGACAGTTTGCTTTTGCAGCTCATAAAGCAAAAACCTTGGAGATGTAAATACACAGGTATTTCCATGGTAAGGCAGAGGCAGCATGCCTCAGAGAGGTCTTGAGACGGTGTTCACGAAGTATTTCAAATGAAAAGAACACCTCAAAACATATACATTCTTTCTAGCATACCTTGTAACTAAGGTCAAATCAAAATGGCTACCTAATCTGTCATTCCCATTCGGAGCTATATGACTTGGGGTAGCCAGTTCAGAGGTGTGGAGTTTGCTGATTTTTTTATTTTATTTTTTGTGGGAGCTGAGGGGCCAAACCATTCTGTTTCATTTGCTTCTGGGAAGAGGAGCTTGTCAGAAATGGCAGCAATTCCTGCCCCAAACCCTAGAGAGCCACTGGGTATAGATCAGGGGTGCTCAAACCTCCCACCCCCGGGTCCCTTTTGAGAAGGCTAAACATTACTGAGGCCCACCAGCCATGAGATAGAGATGCAAGGGCAAAGCCAGTCAGAAAACAGGGGAGGTCGGTGACTGGCATAACCAGTCGGCAATCAGCAACATCACTTTCTGTTGATCTCTCAGCCCACTTTGGAGGTTGCCAAATTCTTTGCTATGGTGATTTCTTTGTGCCCCGGAGTTCCATAATTCGACTTTCCTCAGGTTAAATACAGACATTGATTCTGGAGGTATCATGGCTCAGCCTCCCCAATTTAGGCAGAATTTGCCGATCCATAGGCTCTAAGCTTTCTATTTACCGGTAGTCAGACCAAGTGGAGAAGGCATTCTGTTTCATGTATTTCCCTCCTCCCCACATGCCTCTCAAGGAACGTATACTCATTTCCTGCCATTTTTACCCTTTTACACTTAACTTTCTTTCACCCCTTCTTTCTGCTTCTTTTATTCCTCTTATAACAAGCTCTCTTTCTTGTCCTCTTCCTCTCCCTTCTCCGATTATTATAAATGTAGTACTGCTAGTAGTTTTGGAGCTGCTGGATGCAGCACCTGCCCAACCCAAAGGCTACTGACTCCATGACTGGAGAGGGGGACAGGGGCAGGACTGTGGTCCCCAGCCTAGAGTTCGAGAAACCCTGATGTGGGCAGTACTGAGTTAGATGGGCCAGTGGTTTGATATGGTATAAAGGCAGCTTCCTACAGTACAAACTGAGCCCCTGCTGTCAAAGGTGGCAGATTTTTAAGAGTTAAAAAAGAAGCCACTGCTCTGCTAAGCACCACTCCTCCCAAAAGGAAACACAGGAAGTCAGTTTCCTTGTGATTAATCATTTGCACAGGATTATACCGTATTGGCCTGAACGTAAGCCGCACCCGAATATAAGCCGCACCTTTAAAATTCAAGGGGGGGGGGGAGAAAAAAAGACAATACCTGAATATAAGTTGCTCCCTCAAAATTCCACAGGCACTCACATCCGTTCTGTTTTACCGTATGTCTGTTTCAGCAACGATATCGTAAAAGCCAATTCTTGTAAGGTCACAAGTTTAAGCTACACTTTAACTTTTCACGGTCGGAATTTGGGAAAAGAAAAGTGTGGCTTATATTCAGGCCAATACGGTAAAGCCTGCTCTAGCCCGAGTTGAACTATTGTTCCAGCTAGCCCAGTACTGCTTACACTGACTGGCAGCAGTTCTCCAGGGTCTTTCCCAGCCAAATCTGTAGGGATTGACCCAGGGACCTTCTGCATTCAAAGCAGATGATATACCACTGAGCTTCCACTTTCCCCCTTCTTCTGCACATGTCTTTAGAAACTCCATACCTCACACAGTTGGCGGACCTTGGGATCTCAAATTTCAGTGGCACCCTGTGCAACATCAAAATTCGGCACCCCCTCGTTTCTCATTCTACCTCATAGTTGTGGTGCCCCCCCCCACAAAAAAACTGGTTGTGTGCCCTTCAATTTGCCTCCGCCCCTCACTCTTGAGTGTTTTGATGTTATCCAAGTACCGGAACCATTTTGTTCAACAGTGTTCACAACATTCTCAGAAATGCGATTCTCAAAATTCTTGGAATATGCTCATATTCAACTAACAAGGTGCTTTTAAGCCATTAACTGCAAATTCCACAGTGTTTCTCTATAAAAATAGGATTAAGCTAAATGCGAAGTGCTTAGCACAAACAAGCCCCGCTAACATTGCATCCCTAGTTGCCGGTGCTATCCAGCACTAGGCATGTTGCTAAATCCTCTGAGCGAAAGGGAGGGAGAAGCTGGTGATGTATGTATATGATATGGGGGGGTTGAAATCAATCATCAGGCATTTATAACTGATCAGCAAAAAGGATGGAAGAAAACACAAGAAAAGGACAGAGGGCAAAATGCAGATTGACAGACAAAGTTCTCCACAAGGAAGTGAAAGGAAGCAGACGGTGAAGATTTTCATGCTAGAAGCCGTTTCGCTCATCTACAAAGACTAAACTACAATTCCTAACAAACAAGGTAATAAATTGGTTGGTATTTTAAACTTGTCAAGAAAATAATTCAGCTAGACCTTTTGCGGATTGACCATAATTCACATTTATTTGCAGCTTTGAAGCAAAGGACAAGGTATTGGGATAATAAAGGTGGCGCTGAAACACAAGTGAACAATCAAACAAAAATTACAAAAAAAAACCTGAAGAAGTAGTGATTTGCATATGTTCGTATTGCAGAGATGGCTGAGAACCTCAAGTTTCACTGATTGCAGCAATAATTCTGAATGCAAACCAGATTCTGCCAGGTTCTCACTAAATTCTGTCAGGTAGGTTCCACACTCTCTTAGTCTTTAAGCCAGACGGGGGGAACTTGCGGTCCTTAAGATAGTACTGAACCACAACTCCCATCAGTCCCAGAAAGCATGGCCAATGGCCAGTGATGATGGGAGTTTTAGTTTAGCCACATCTGGAGGTCCACACCTGCTTTAAGTGAAACTTATTTACTACGGCAGCCTTTCTCAACCTTGGGTCCCCAGATGTTGTTGGGACTACAACTTCAATCATTCCTGACCACTGGTCCTGCTAGCTGGGGAAGATAGGAGTTGTAGTCCAACAACACCTGGGGACCCAAGGTTGAGAGAGGCTGCACTAGGGGCTCTGATGTGTAATATAAACTAGGGTCATAAACAGGGGCTGCTATGCCTGAATCTGCTGAATTGTTACTGTTCATTTTTTACTGTTTTGCCCTGGCTTTGGGGGTAGTGTTATAAGCGTATAGTTAAATTGGTTTTATATTCCATTTGGTTTTGTATTTCAATCTACTTTATGAGCAGCTTTGTGGCGCATGTGCTCAAAAAGCAGATTACACATCTTTTAAATAAATACAAACACAAATACAAACACCCCACCAGCTTTTATTTTATTCAAATGGTCAACTGTGTAGCTTATTCTGTGTCGTATCCAGTGTAGCACAGCTCAGTGGAAGAATACATGCTTTGCATGCAAAAGGTCCCAGGTTCAAATCCTTATGTCTCCAGGTACGGCTGGGAAGGAACCTTGCCTGAAACCCTGGAAAGCCACTGCCAGTCAGAGTTGACTGTACCAAGGTGGATGGACTTGTTCCTAAAAGGGTGCTTTGAGGGCCACCTCCTCTCACACTGGCTCCCCATACGCTAGGGTTACCAGACATCCCTGTTTCCTGGGGATAGTCCCCGGATTTGCGAATAAGTCCCTGGACAAATTCCATCCTCAGAATGTCCCCAGATTTCATCTAATGTCCCCAGGAAATGCAGCAGCGGCAGTCTCAGCAGCCCTAGCTGTTGGCTCTGGCTGGCTTCAGGAGCTGCTCGGAAGTCCCCATATGATGGTGGTGCAGGGGCTCTAAGATGCAGCTTCCGGGCTGCCTCCACCTTCCCTGACTCCAGCAACTAAGCTGTGAAGGGACGCTTCATGCTGCCTATCGGAGCAGCCTCCCAACTCCTACTTGCATGCAAGCAGGAGCTGCGCGGGGATCTCTCAGCTGTGAAGGGAGGCTTCATGCTGCCTATCGGAGCAGCCTCCCAACTCCTACTTGCATGCAAGCAGGAGCTGCGCGGGGATCTCTCAGCTGTGAAGGGAGGCTTCATGCTGCCTATCGGAGCAGCCTCCCAACTCCTACTTGCATGCAAGCAGGAGCTGCGCGGGGATCTCTCAGCTGTGAAGGGAGGCTTCATGCTGCCTATCAGAGCAGCCTCCCAACTCCTACTTGCATGCAAGCAGGAGCTGCGCAGGGATCTCTCAGCTGTGAAGGGAGGCTTCATGTTGCCTATCAGAGCTTGCGTGCAAGCAGGAGGGGGCAGGGATCTCTCAGGCAGGCAACGGGAAGCCTCCCTTTCCAGCTGAGGAATCTCCGCCCCCTCCTGCTTACACGCAAGTAGGAGTTGGGATGGGGCTGCTCCGATGGGAAGGGAGGCATACCGCTGCCCGAGCCTAGCCGCCGCTCTCTGCCCTCCTTTTCCGCCTTCCATGCCTGACCCACCGCATACCGCTTCACCACCACCACCACCACTGGAGAACCAACAATTCAGGGACTGCCCAGGCTCATGGAGAAAGGAGATAGAAGCCTCAGAGGAAGGGGAAACGTGACAGTTGAGGTCAAGGCGGCAGCCACCCCAATGCCACCACCATCGCTGCAGCATCAACGTCCCGAATGTGTAGTATGTATGTATGTATGTATTTAAAGTGTCCCCGGATTTGTTGAAAAAAATCTGGTAACCTTACCCTATGCTCCCCCTATGCTCTCAGAAAAATCCACTTGAGGGTTATGGAACAGAATACAGGGGCTTCAGAGGAAAAATCAATGTAACTCAGGGTGGTGTAATCTTACAGAAATGCCTCTCTGATCATGCAAGTCGCATTTCGGATCCAACCCCGTATTTTGACTACTGAAATTTGGAATTTTGTTTTGCCTTGGGCACCAGGGTGTTGGGGGTCCTTTCCGGCAGCAAGGACTGTTCTGAATTCTGAATCAGGCAGCAGCGAAAAACTGCAGTTTGGTTTTAAATGTTTCTTCTGATCTATAAGAAACAGTACCAGTGAGTAAGATATATATATATATATACACACACACATGTATGTGTTGTGTGTGTTTTAATAAAAGCTTGGTTCCCACACAGAGGAAAGATATGTACATTTTTAGAGAGCTTCAACTCTGAACTGAATCGCCTCTCAGCCCTCAAGAGACTTTTCTGTCAGTATAACAAGCTCGAAAACAAAATATGAACGACAAGTGCAGATAGTTAGCTGATTGAGAACACAGAGTGAAAAGTAACCATATTAATCTCTTTCTTCCCAGAGATTGTGCAACTTCCAGGCAGAAATATCGATCCTGACCTAGTCTACAGCAGCATGGATTTATAATCAGTGTTCCAAATATAAGTTGGAGAAATTTGTTCCAAAATGACAGCTTTTATCTCTTTCCCTCTAAATTTATCTTAGTTGGGTTCCTAATGAAAGGTCATCGTTGTTAAAGAATGTTTCCTTGGTGACCAGGAGGGTGTGTACAAGGTTGTTACAACATCAACAAGCCTGAAACTGACATCAGAAATATTGTCTGGTCACTTCTTGCTACAGCACATGGGACTCATTCCAAAGGGATTGGATGTGTTAAGTCTGCAGCAGCAAAATACAACAACCAAGAATCTTGTGGTATCATAAAGACGGGAAAATTATGATGGCGTTAACGATGGGGTGGGGACTACAAGTCTGCTTCATCAGATGCATGAAATGTAACCCAGTTACAGGAATATAGAAGATTGTGGTTGTGGAGGTGAGATTGCGAATGGTAAGGTCAGAGGGAAATGAAATGCAGAAAGCACTGTGATAATCATGATATTAAACAGTTGCCATTCTTAAAACAGATATAGGACAACTGCATGCAGTCTCTGGCAGTGTGAAAGTTTAGATTCTTTTCCGAAAGAAACGTAGCTGAATTAAAGCATTACTCATTAATGAATTCTGCAAAGTTCCCCCCATATGTATTTACCTAGCAATTCACTCTAGAGCAATGGTTCTGAAACATTTTTTCTGACGGACCATTGGAAAACTGGCAAGGGTCTTGGTTGACCCCCTTAATTATTTTTCTGACTGTTGCAGCTACTGTAATGTGTTGTGCTGTATTATTTTTATTGCATTTTTTATTGCTTCTTCTGTTTCTTATACACATAGTATTTCACTGTGTTACTATTTGAATTTCACACAATTCAAATTGTAATGCAATGAAATACCACGTAAGAAATAAAAGGAGCAATAGCAATACAATTAAAAACATGTACAAAGCTTTAATGCAAAGGGTGTGCTATCTCCCATCTTCAAACGCTAATCCACAGGCATGCTGTGGACCATTAAACGAAGCTGCCAGACCACTGGTGGTCCTTGGAGTTTAGGAACCCCACATCTAGAGTAACCTACATGGAATTGGCTGCAGGGAGACTGGAGAAACAGGGGAAGAAAATGGGATTAGGGATTTGGAGAGGAAGGAATGCTGACCAACCAACTCGAGGGAAGCACAGAAATGTTTTGCACATGTGCACATACTTATGAGGTGTGTATGGGGAGTGGGAGTAGAGAAGCTGATTATTTTGCTTATGCACCACAATAACTGGTAGCTGGGCCCAAGTTCAAAGTCCACGGGGTTTAATTTGCAGCGTTTAGCTGAAATTTCTGTTTGTAAGAGCAAAAGGCAAACAAGCATTGGGTACGCCTATAGGACTAATTGCAGGATTTGATAATTTCCTATCTAGGCCTATCTACTCCAGTACTCTTGCTCTCACAGTGGCCAACAACACACCTATGGGAAGCTTGCAAGCAGTGATCTTGGCATTTTCATACACTCTGCCTTCTAGTATGAATATAACCCATGTGGATCATGTGCTTTTAACTCCACCCCAATATTGTCTTTTTTCTCATCTGCTGACCATGTGCTTTTTGAGAAAACCTAACACATGAGCCCATAGTGGCGGCTGTTGCCCATTTGGGACTGGTAGGGTGGAAGGCAGGGAGACCGGCAACAGAGGGAGCCAGAGGCAATGACAGGTGGAGCCACAAATTCTAGCTTTGTCCCCATCCTCCTCCTTGCTGCGTTCCACACTGACACTTAAGGGGGAAGAAGCTGACAAGCGGTGCTGCACCCTGGCCTGGTTGTGAGAAAGGAGACAGGCAGGCGAGGGCTAGCTGAGGGAAGACGGAAGTTGCTTATTATTTTGTTTTTATTTCTTTGATAAATTTATATTCCACCTTCCCTCCCAAAGGAGCACAGGTTGGTGGGGACCAGAATGCAATACCTGCTAGCAAGTAGGAGCTCTGTGCAACTGGGACACCTGCAAAATCAGGTACCCCAATTCTGCAATGTCTCTGCTTCTGAACAGGCGATCTCATGTTGGACTTTCTTCCTACACAACTGCACACAGCACACATTTAGTAAAAAGGGGGTGGGAAATTGTCAGGGGGTGGGGATGCAGACTAAGAACATCAACTCACTCCTTTATCTACACACTTATGCCCTGCATGTCAGTAACACCTGAACAGGGCTTCTGTCACTCTTTGTAGTTTAAGCTTCCCAACTGCATATTATTTCTTAATTAAAAATCCTCCCACATATGTATTTTTTGTTTTTGTAAAAAGGCTGCACCTATTTGCTCCAAAGTCATTCAGACGACTTCTTTTGTTTCTCCTCCTTCTAGAAATAGGAGTTGGCAAATGTTCTATGAGACACTGATAATGCCACTGGGATTCCTCCCCACCCCCCACTCAGGGATCAGCTGAAAATTTACACGATTTCCATTACAATGATAAAGTGGCCAGGATAATATATTGGATCAAGAAACATGAACTGAGCAGTTCATCTAGGCAGTAGCCAGTTATGAATATTTTTAATAAATATGCAAAGATGATATTCTGTCACATAAAATAGCTAGTCAGTGGTAAACCTGCGCTGCATTCTTGCCCATAACGTTCCAATTCCCAGAATTAAATAATCATGTCTATGAATATAAAGAAAACTTTTGCTCTTCAATATCTGCATTTTGCATTAGCTCTATGATTCATTTTGATTACCACTATATTTTATCCATGAATATCTATTTATTTATACATGTTACAGATTTATTTGTAATACCCATTTGTGTGGATGTGTGTGGTGGTTGCTGTCGTGTTTTTTTTTTAAAAAAATCACTGTTGTATTCTATAATGCCAAAATGCATTGCCTATTGATATCTCAATTCCCCCTTATTCCCAGGACAGAGTAAAATGGAAGGGAATTACTGGATTGCTCAGGAGGTATAGCAAGAGAAAAGAACCACCAGGACAATGAAGAAATCTAAATAAATAGCTGTATGAATACCGACTGAACAGGAAAACCAGCGAATATTCACATTCTAGGCCTGGCCTCTGCAGTACATATAAAATGGGTTTGAGCTAAATAGTGATCCAAGAAGTCTCAACATTACAATATGTGCAGCAATAATAGCCACCAGGCCACAAAGCCCCCTCCTCTCCCCACCCCAGGGGCACTTCCTATCATTTCTGAATGTGGAACAACCATGAAAATATAAAACCCCACAAAATTCTTAAGCATTTTGCTGGCTTTGTTATTGCAAATAGCAGAGGAGAGATTAAGATGGTTTCTGGCATATACTATTACTCCTGTAACTGAAGGCTGTTCCAAACAACAAACAAACATACAAGGATTCCCTCCTCATAGGAAAACAACATGCCAGGGGAAATACCAGACAAGAACCTTATGCTCCAGTGTCTGGTTGTCTAAGTGCAGGAAATTTGCTTGCCAACAATTTCACTGTGGGAAGTGTACTCACTGGAGGGAGGTGTGGCAGGAAGTTCCTGAAGCACCAGTGCAGGGGTCACAGTCACAGTAGAAAACCCATTTGGACGGTCTGGATGCCTGTGAAGAATTTCCATCGCTCCCAGGAAGCCTGGGAAATGGGAGTTCCCAATGACTCTTGCTCAATCCATTGTGCTAGGAGGCCTTGGGAAGGCCATTTGCCCAGGCTCCCTAGCAGCCGTGGATGCTCTGACTTGACCTTTGAAAAAAGAGGCCTCTGCTGGTGGTGCATGCTCTCCCTAGTGCCACATGCTTCCCTTTTACACAAAGTTATGTTTGAGGGAGGACTGGCAGTAGGGAGTGTTGGCAGGCATGAACACTGCTGGCATCAGGATGTAGTCATTACAAGTTGGGGCTAAACTTCAGGAGCAGCACGCTCAGCTCAGAATAGGCTGGGTGGTGGGGTACTTTTGAAACGGCCACTGCAAGCCCTCAGTTACAATGTGAGGCACCATCACTAGTTCTTTCATTTTACAGCTTTATCCTAACAATTCCACGTGGCAAAGCTTTCTGGTTGAGCGGCATCTGAATCCAAAGCCAACACTGTAGCTGTACCATACCCCCGCCCACAGTTTGTATTTATTAAACCTTTACCCCACCACATACCGAAAGTGCAATTCAGCTCACGTTGGGCTGGAGGAAAAGATTCCTGCTAAATCTCCTGATTTTCAGTTTGCATCAGAAAATGTTCTGATGCCCTAGAGAGCGATGTGATTCAGCATGCTTATTTTACTTGTATTTAGTAAACAAAGCTAAAAACTTTGAAAATGGCAAGCTTGCAATTCACTGTTAATAATAAAATTAGGAAACAAATAAGCTTCAATGGAAAAATAAAGGGTGGGGTGGGGAAACTTCTCAAAATTTTCTGCCCCAATTCAGAAACCAATTTAGCAAGATCCATCTCCGAGAGGTAGACTACTATGATCCAAAGTTTGGTGGAACTCAAGATACACAAATGGAGCTTTATGTAAGTAGGACTTTCCTTGCACACAGTTCAGCGCTGAGTAATTGGGTGCCTAGATCAGAGGTTCCCAAACTGTGGTCTGCAAGCTTCATTCACATGGTCCATGTTGTGTCCACAGATCTACGGCTGATCGCAGAAGATGGTACATCCATCGTACTAAAAATGCATATTGATTTTTAATTGTATATACATTGCTTTTTAAAAATTTCCTATATTGTTTTTTATTGGATTGCAGCTTGCATTCTATGACATTCTAATTGTAATACAATAAAATACAGTATGTACAAAATAAAAGAAGCAATAAGAATACAATTAAAAATCATACAGCACCTAGCACAGTGTGTTAGAACTGCTAACAACCGTCAGAAAAACCATTAAGCCACCTACCCATACCTGCAGCAATTTTTAAAAGAGGTCTGTGGGATGAAAAGGTTTGGGAGCCACTGGCCACAAAGAATATTCCCACACGACACCTCTAGGAACTTCAAGTGCCATTGGACTCTTTGCCTGCACACTGGATTGGATTTCACAGAACCTATGAAACAAACTTGTTTTGCTACTGTGAACATTTTCAAGAATGTATAAATAAAGCCTCCATTGGCAACAGTAAATACAATATATGACTGCCTGAAACACAGTCCTAAACGATCCTTTACAGACCACTTTGTTCCTCTATTAAGATGCTACTTGTTTCTTTGATTTATCTGATAATAAATTTTTGATGACTAGGTAAGTCCCATAAAATTGCTCAGGAGCAGACTCCATTGATTAGTAAGTCTGAGGAATTGAAACTGTCAGGAATTCATGTGTTAAGGGCGAAATTACTGCCAAACATGTATTAGATCATCCATAAAACACAAGAGGTTCATTTGGCAATATTATTTTGCATCCGTTTGTTCAATCCAGTTTCTATTCATGCTCACCACTGTTAAGCTTTGCATACCTTCCCCCTGCTTAAAACCAACATTAAGCTTAATCCCGTTCTAGGATTGTAAGGAAATGCTGTAATGAAAATGACATTCAGAAGTTAGTTAGGAATCAAGTCAGGGTTGGTGGTGGGGGTTGGGGAGAGGGTTATTTTTAGACCATGAAGTTCTCTGCCGAAAACCGAATCATGTCAAGTTTCTTTGCTGAAGATAAATTACAGCATGTGCTTGCAATCCAACGGGTTACATGGGGAGCTCTGCTTATTCAAGATTGCTTTCTGCCTCCTACATTGCTGCCCAACAAGCTGTTCCTGAAATCCAGCAGAATTCCTGGAGTGAGCCTCTAAATGTAGCAGAAGGAGGGTGAAAAGAGCAAGATAATAATGATAATGATAATAAAAAATAATGCATGCACAAAAGCACTTGCAGATAATTAAAGAGTTCAGCCTGGGGACTGAAGAAACTCTAGAATTATGTGAAGCAAATCTGCAATCGTATCCATGCACAATCAGAATTCAGCATTCTGAGATTTTCTGCTTTCGCTTAACAAGTTTCTAGATCTTATGAGGAACCAGCGTCACATGCATTCCAATATGCATGGTGATATTCCTGCAAAGATATCCATCTGGATTCCCTGTTCCCCAAAGTAAAATTTTGTTGCAGGAGCCAAAGAAAAAACAGCTGAATTTCAGGGTAACATTTCTGCCACTGTTATTTCTCAGCGCTGTGCCTTTGACCTTAAAAAGTACCCTGAAGAGAGAATACATTGCCTAAAATAAAAAATAAGGACTATGCTGAACTGTGACTTGTCCAAATTACACAGAAATCATTTCCACTTAAGCTTTTCGCTGGATAAAAAAGTTGATAAAATCTCTCCATAAAGCAAAAGCCAGTTCTACAGCTTCCCGATAGCCCTCAACAGCAGAGTAAAAAACAGCCAAGGATAACACAAAAGCCTTAAACAATATCAGCTTGAAATAAGAAACTGGAGCTCCATAAAATACCAGCATGTAATAAAACAAGATATTACTGTGTTGAGAATAGAAACAGCAGCCCGTTCTGTTTTATTATAAAAATGCTGCTTTTTAATTTATGTCCCAAATAAAAAACAGTAACGTACATAGTAACTCATCCTGCCTAGTTGTAAATAACCTCACCGGAATGAACAGCCGAAGCATTTTTGAAGTTATAAAGGGTTAAGACTTTTCCTCCATACTTAGCGTTGCTCTTACTAAACAACACGAGGAATGTGATTGGCCTCCAAAGCAAAGGATGTGGACCCAATTCGGCCCATGCAGCCTTTTCCCCCAAAACACACCCAGCTGCCCCACATGCAGCATCATACTGTCATGGCAGATGTGGGGCAGGCGGAGACACGGCTGCTAATGCACAACCGGGAGCCTTCAGGTGTGTTCCTAACTGTGCACTGGCAAGATGGGCTTGCTTGTTGTCACTGCCAATCAGCTGACTGGTGGCAAGAGAACTGGCTACACTACGCAGTCCCCCACGGGGCACTTTTTAGCACAACCAACCCTTGCGGAAAGCAGACCTTGAAGTTCACACCGATCAGCTGATCTGCTTGGCTGGGCTTAGATTTTCCTATCTAGTGTAGCCTGCTGCGCTAGAAATGAAGAATGGCTCACTTGATGCCATTGTGACATCAGGTGACTGGCAGGTGGGCAGGGTCCACTCACCTGTCAAAATGGCCCACCAAGAGGGGGGGTCGCAGGATGCTCTAAATACCCCACCCCTGCTCTAAGGTTTTGTATTTTACACCATTAACTCTTCTGCCTTAGTTTGCTTCTGGCCACACAATACTTTTTCCTCATTCATCTGAATTCACCAGGAATTTCCCATAGTATATTACCACTAAGACAGCCTTTGCCAATGGCTGTGCTGGCTGGGCAGGAGGGCAGTTGCAGTCCAGCAACATCTGTAGGGCACCAGGTTGGAAAACGCTGCGCTAAGGAACTGATGACTAAATATAATGTTGTGGATATTACAGAAGTCTGTATTTTGATTTTGTGTATATGTGTGCGTGTTTTGTTATTGCTGAAAGTTGCATTTTAATCTGTTACTATAAGCAGTCTTGGGACGTGGGTGGTGCTGTGGTCTAAACCACTGAGCCTAGGGCTTGCTGATCAGAAGGTCAGCGGTTTGAATCACCGTGATGGGGTGAGCTCCCGTTGCTCAGTCCCTGCTCCTGCCAACCTAGCAGTTCAAAAGCATGCCAAAGTGCAAGTAGATAAATAGGTACCGTTCTGATGGGAAGGTAAACGGTGTTTCCGTGCACTGCTCTGGTTCGCCAGAAGCGGCTTAGTCATGCTGGCCACATGACCCGGAAGCTGTCTACAGAAAAACGCCGGCTCCCTCGGCCTATAGAGCGAGATGAGCGCTGCAACCCCAGAGTCAGACACGACAGGACCGAGGGGTCAGATGTACCTTTACCTTTATAAGCAGCCTTGTGTGAGTTTTTCTTATAAAGGAAGACTTTATTTGTTTTTTAAACAAAGGAATTAAGCAAGCACTCAATATATTCCAATGAATACAAATCCTACAAGAACTGACTGAGTGCTCATTTTATTTATACTCCAATTAGTTACACTTTTCTTGCTTGAGTTAAGCTCTTGAGAAACCAGTGCAAACACAGTTAACAGATAAATCAAAGGCAAACTTTGGGACCTTTTTCTAAATCAGAATTGTGATCCTCATTACTGACAGTACACTAGGGCTGAAGCTGCACAGCTTTGTTATGGACTTGAGACTTGAGCGGCAATAATGTTTAGGATTATAATGGAAGCAGAGGTGCCTATCCAGTATAAAGACCCATTCTGAAGTTTCTATTGTATTATAGCTATTCTATTAGCATTCTATTAAGTATTGTTGGATTGCACAGCTAAGTATTGGCAGCAGGGCTGTTGGCTCCCAGGAACACACAGTGCTAATGTGGTTATTACTCATATAATCTAGCAGACCTACACGAGTAGAGCATTTAAAATGTTCTTATAGCACTGAGTCCCAGAAACACAGCTATTTCTACCACACATATATGCTAGAATGAGAATATGTGAGACTAGGTGCCCAACAGTGTGCTACACTCTTGGGTTGCTGCCACGATAACTTCCTGAATGTAAACATATAGATTGAGATTTACTCTGATTCACAAGGAATCATGTCAAGGGATCTTTTAACTCCATCTGACAGTTTCCAAGGGGAGAGGAAGTTAATTCTAGAATGGTAATAAATTGGAAGTTTATTCTCTATAAGAATCCTGCTGAAATCAGATGACAAGGTCATACAAACAGCACATTTGAAAGCAAGTGTTAAGACGAATCCATTTGGTGTAACAGCTGCTTTAAAAAAAAACAAAACACCTCTGCCAAATATTTAAGTAAAGGAAATACTTTAGCTTTAGCCGAGATGAAATCATCAGGTAGCAACAAGAACAACAACAAAAGTATCACAAGTGAGAACACTAAAACAATTTGCTTTTTAGAAAAAAGAATGAACCATGGAGAAATGATCTGAAGGACATGATTAATGCTTCGAATATACTTGGAAAAGTGCCGCCTGTTTCTAAGTGCTATCAGCGAAGCCCACCCATCTTTGCTCATTGAGGTTTAACCACATCATCAAGTCACTAATTATGTTACACTAATTCGGTATGATATTTCCAGACCGCAATTCTTCATAGGAGTTTCATTTGCTGTTTTTGCTCTCAACATTTGTGCCTCTGTGTAGTTGCCGAGTATATTATAGCCAATAAATCATACTATCCATCATGTCTTTGTCACTATTCTAGACATACAAGATCCTCAGAGGATACACATAACAAAAAAGGTCACTTTGAAAAGTTGACTAGGGGCACAACCACTCCCCCACCCCAGTGTAGATATTGCCTTTTAGATAAAGCTGCTGTCATTATGCTTTACATGCTTTGATGCTTCTCTGTAGGGAAACAAACTGTTTAACATGCATAAAGGAACACCCCCACAAAGATAACAAAGAGAGCTATTATTTTGGGAAGTACTCCGTGGTAAATTCCTAGGTTCAGTCCTTAGCATCTCCAGGCAGGGCTAGGAGAGATCCTTATATGGAAGGCTGGAGAACCTCTAACATTCAGTGAGCTAATTGGACCAAAGGTCTGACCTGGTATAATGCAACTTCCTATGAGCAAACAATTTTGACTGCTGGAAAGCGAGGTTTCTGCTTATCTGAGAAAGCCATCGTTATGCAGTCACATTCCCAGATAAATGGCAGCAGCAAGGATAGGGTGTGGTCTCTCCGAAGGACTGTGATAATGCTTGTTGAGTGAAGCTAACTGGGCCTCAGTAATTGACGCCATCTTTGCCCATACCTGGGGTGGTTCAATTGGCAAGACATCCATGGTCACCCTGGAGACTGCATAACAATTTCTGCTCAGCTGGTCCAGTTTCCTTTTGTGTTTACATAAGGCGCAAATGATACATGCCTCCTCTTGGGAGGTCTGTTGCTTGCACATCTGTAAACATGCAAAGAAATCCCAAGTACCTCCTGGGAGCAACATGGAAGCAAATGTGGGTACAGGTAACGATTTACAAAGTAATAACTTGCCACGATGTGCACAGAACTGCACTGTAATTCAACAGTATCAAATACCTTGCCAGTTGGGGAGGGCAGTTTTACCACACCCTAGCTTCCCAGGATTGCTGAACAGGTGTGGGTGCAGTGAGGTTTCACTCATGAAAAAGCTGCTTACTGTATGGGTGGTTATCATGGGGTAGAATTTTCCACACCATGGGACTCTGGTACCCAGGAGATTTTGCCGCTTGCGGTGAACGACAAGATGCTGCCCCACCCCCAGTTGCATGTACAAGAGGCAGCCACACCAGCAACTGAGTCCTGCTGGCAGCTTTCATTACGCCCGAGGGGAGCAAGCTCACTTAAGGAATGCCAGCTTGGAGGCATGGCACAGAGAGCTCTATTCGCTCCTGACCCCTCTACAGCTTCCACCCAAGGCAGCTGCTTCCCTTTGCCTGACAACCCTGCCAGTAGCTGCTAGCATAATGCATGGTGCACCTTTGTTAGGCTGCCTAACAAAAGAAATAATTCAAGTGACTACCTTGCAAACTCACCAACATGTTGGTACGCAGGCACTGCTAGGACACTACCTGAATACTATGGTCAAAATAAATTTATCAGTGTGTAGGTAGGCTTAAAAAGAAAAAAAAAGAAAAAAAACTTTTTGTACGGCAATCAATTTCAATTCTTGAGCATATGGCCATTTCATCAGATGCATGTTGTTAATTAACAAAAGTTGAGTGTGCACTAAACCTTCAAAACATGTTTGAAGCACGTTTCTCCCTACCCCTCAAAGAATTCTGGGCACTGTAGTTTGCTATGGGTTGCTGGGAATTGTAACTCTGTGAGGGGTGAACTACAATGCCCAGAATGTGGCATGCCAGAATGCCAGGGAAAGAATGTGCCTTGAATGAACTTTAAAGGTACAGAGTGTGTGCAGCCAAAAATAAATTTGTTGTAATGCTATACAATGCCCCTCATGTGCACACCTTTATTAGAGCAAGCAAGATAACCAGATATTTGTGTACAGTGTTGATATTAAAAGCTGCCTTCTCACTCAGACAGAAAGAAATGCTCCAACCTGCCCTTCCCCTCCAGATGCTGCCACTGGTTGTAAGCAGGGGACTTCAGCAGGAACAAGCATGGCTTGCAAGACCATCTTTCAAACCTACATCCCATCAAAGACGTTTGCCCACCTAAGGATCTATCACACTCTATGTGTAATTACATCCTTCTGTCTGATAAAATGATTGCGCTGCTGAAAAATTACTGGATTCCCATCTCTTTCAGTGTAGCCAGGCATTTCGTTATGGTTTCATCATAACTCCTAACATATGGCAGCTGCAATTTGACATATATCCTCTAATCCATGGGTGGGTAATTCATTCAGCACTGAAGACCTTATTGAAAATGCATCATAAACCAGAAGGTGGAAGCTCAGTTCAATAATTTATGCACCTATAATTCCCTCTGCATAAAACCTTCTTGGCCATGGCGCTTCTGACCCCAGAGCTGTTGCAAAGCTGAGATGCACCTTGTACTTGTGTAGTGTCTGGGCAAATAACCACCAGTATATGACAGGCAGAAGCCTATGTAAGGACCTCCTAATGTTGCTGGAATACAACTCCCATCAGCTCCAAGTAATGGTCAAGGATGATGGGAGTTGTAGTCCAACGGCATCTGGAAAGCACCACATTGCCAACACCCCCATCAAGTAAACAACAGCCACCTAGCTTAGTGGTTGCACCCTACCTAAGCAGCTCCCTCCTGCAGCCACCAGAGGTGCTTCTGAGGAACTGCTTTGCCCTGACGGAAGGAGAGAAGAAGAAGCAGTTCCTTCAGTGACCAAGAGTTTCTTTTGTCTTTCCTGTTTTATTATATAACTTTTATTGATGCCATTTTAAAAAACAAAAACATTACTGAAATTGCTTTGTGAAGTCCACCTGAAAAAGCAGCATACAGTTAGATACCTTAATGTAAATAAATAAAGTACCTTAAGACACGTTCTTCTGAGCTAAGGCGCAGCATAGGTGCTCTCTAGGCACTCCAGGCCACCAACTTTGTGAACAGGAACAGATGCTCCACCAGAATCCTTCCCTTTATGCACCTCAGCTGTGCATTCCAACACACAAGCCAAGGTGCAGGCAAATGGTACGGACTGGGCAGTGGCGATAAAGTGTGGCATAGTCCCTGCTGCTATTCATTCTGGGGAGGAAGGGCTTAATAGGAGCACCTCCATCTTCAGCTTGGTTCAGGTGGGTTGAGTCATTGAGGTAACTGACCCTGATAAGACCACAAGGGCTTTGTGCCACAACTCCATTAAAAAAAGAGAGAAAGAGAAAAGCTATTGAAGACAAACGGAAGCACAATACTCACTATTTGTACGTCTCTGACCGAATATATTCAAACACATGAGAAATGCCCAGCTGGAACTGATCCGCAATAGGGGTGACCCAGGGATTGTTCTCTGCTTTGAAGACTTGCTTTTGACCAGTCAAATCCAAGTTACCTGAAAGGATCGAACAGGCATTTACTCTTCTTGGATAATTTAAACAACTCCGGCATTTAAAGAACCACGAGCGAGAGAATCAACCAAGGTGCAACGTGATTCTAAACATATTTACCTGTAAGGAAAGAGTCCTAATGAGTTGAAGTCAACTTCTTTCTGAGAAAATCTGGATAAGACTCTATTTGTGCAATCAAATCCAATTTTCTGTTAACTCATAAGTACATCCCACTGAGCTGACACCAGTGGGGCTTACTCCAAATTATCCTGCATCCTGAGTATCCTTTACATAAGTGTTGGGAACCCCCAGCCCATGGACCTAATCAGATGCAGGAGGAGTTTTAATTTGGCCCGTGAGGCCTTGAGCCACGCCCACAAGTCATATGTGGGTAAAGACACAGCTGCAAAGGAAAAGCCAGGAACCTTAAAATGCACTCCAGGTTGTTCCTTTTAAATCTGGTACCAGACACAAAACCTACTGGGATTGTTTCCACTCAGGAGCTCCCAATGATCTCCAATCAGCTCAGCAGTGACTTCAAGCCCCACCTAGATTGGCTGGGGTCTTTGTTTTTATGCCCAAGAGCAGGCACCCCCAAACTCGGCCCTCCAGCTGTTTTGGGACTACAACTCCCATCACCCCTAGCTAACAGGACCAGTGTTCAGGGATGATGGGAGCTGTAGTCCCAAAACATCTGGAGGGCCGGGTTTGCCTATGCCTGCCAAAGAGCCATATTCCCTCATGGACAACCTTCCTTTAGTGGGAGGGTCCAGAGGCAAAAGTTGGGAAAAGCATCAGATACGACTCCGAACAATGTTTGGTAGACTTCATTCTGGTCAAGAAGCTTCTACACATAACCCTCTCTTCCTCTTCCATCCAGACCAGCAAGTTTGAAAACACATTCCAGTAGGCAAAAGGCACACAGCATGGCTGTGAGGGTTGCGGTCTGGGTAGGGGTGTGTATGGCCTTGAAGGCAGGCTTGGGGAGCTGACTTTGGGGCTTGGTTACCTGCCCTATGTTACAGACTATCGCAGGGAAACAAAAGTAATTAGAAAAAAAAGCTATCAAACAAAGCTCAGAGTCTTTAAAATGCCAGGTTGAACTATTGTTGTGAGCAAAAATGTCACAAAGCTCTTTCCCTGCTAATGTGAATTTGGGCATGGCTGAGAGACGAGTCTAGGTTCTGCTGAACCATGCCATATGTGAGATTTTATAAGGTAAGTAAGGGCTGTGGATAATATGCAGGGGGGGGGGGCTCTGTTGCCCCCTTGTATTGCATACTGGCAAAGCTATCAGAAGAACCTCGCTTCCCTAGTGCTGGATCAACAAGTGGCAGCAATACATGAAGTTCAGGCATTATACGGGGAAGTGCGTGGTGGCTGAGCTAAGCAGCACTAGAGGGATGGGCTGCTTGAGAGCAGGTGCCCCCCAAAGTCGCTGTGGTTTGCTCTGGTCACACAGTGTGCATTTTCCATGCTCTGTGCAGCACATGAACCTTAATGCAGCCCAGGAGAGAGCCAGTGTGGTGTAGTGGTTAAGAGCGGTAGACTCGTAATCTGGTGAACCGGGTTCGCGTCTCCGCTCCTCCACATGCAGCTGCTGGGTGACCTTGGGCTAGTCACACTTCTCTGAAGTCTCTCAGCCCCACTCACCTCACAGAGTGTTTGTTGTGGGGGAGGAAGGGAAAGGAGATTGTTAGCCGCTTTGAGACTCCTTCGGGTAGTGAAAAGCGGGATATCAAATCCAATCCAGGAGGGGAAAGTGGGTGAGCCTAATGACCTTGGTACACGTGCAAAGGAGAAAGATGGATGCTCGTCTCAGACAGGCCCTCTGAACCATTTGTCATTCCTCTTTTGTCAACTGTCTGAAGGCCTGTTCTCCTCTCGCGTAGTAACATGCAGGCACCAGCACTCCGCCTCTCTGCCAGCCAGGCAGCAATTGCCTTAAGCACTTCATGCTTGAGTGTGCCTGGCTTGGAGCCTCGCACCCTGCCTCCTTTATTAGAGGCTCGGGCGCGCTCCTGTTCTAACAAGGATCAGGCAGTAGGATTAAGCACTGTGACAAAGAGGAACCTAATAAGCGAGAGGCCGGGGTGTCTAAATCTATGCTGGCGAGCTCAAATAACAGATTCGCACAGTTCAACGTGCCGTTTTAAAGGCAGAGGCTGCCGTGGAAGCAAGCCGGCACTGTGATTATCAGTAACCCCCTGACCAATGCTGCTATGGAGATCATATTTTACTTCGAGGCTTATTTGGCAATTGCAAATTGGATTTGCCATGTTATTACCTGGAAGAAGAAAAAACCACAACACAGACACTTGTCTCTAAAGCCCCCAACAGTAAGCACTCACTTATGCTTATAATTCTGCAAGCCTTGCCATTGGGAGAAGGGAACGATCAGCCCGCCGCCACTCATGCGAATTGCAAAAATCTGGCACAATGCTCAGAGTGTAGGTAGTCGGATCCAAAAATCTCATTCAGAGTGCAGAGCAGAACGCTCCAATCTTGAAATGGTTGAGAGGCTTACTGCCAGGACTAAATCACACATAGATTTAACTTTGGCTTTCTCACCCCTCAAGCATAATATTTCCAATAGAGTTACCAAGTACTAAAATAAAATAATTTAAATTGGACACATTTGAGAAGGGAAACAAATCATACACTAGGAGGTTGGGGACCAGCTTTAGTGGAGAAGGGCAGGGCTTCTAGCTTTTCCATTATGGGCAAATGAGGCAGTGCCAGGAAAGGACAGCAAAATGCTAGTTACTTAACTTCAGCCTATCTTATCATGGGGATGAGGGACACCCTTTAGATTTTCTTCCTCAGGCACCAAAATATTGATTCCCCCCCCCCCCGAATGGAAGGAGAGGAAGTTATTTAACTGAATGAAATATAATAATAATAATAATAATAATAATTTATTATTTGTACCCCGCCTATCTGGCTGAGCTTCCCCAGCCACTCTGGGCGGCTCCCAAACGAATGTTAAAACAATACAGCGTTAGATATTAAAAACGTCCCTAAACAGGGCTGCCTTCAGATGTCTGCATCTTTTTCAGGATGTCTGCATCTTTTTGCAGAACAACGTAGGTCTTGCACAAAGTGTGGGGCTGTGTTAGTACCTTGACAGCATTGTATCTGGGTACTTTTCTCCCTGAACAAAGCGCAAACATGGTTTGCAGCTATCCAAAATGCTTGTTGTGGGCAAATGTCGAATAGATGCCTATTACTGTAAACCTTACAAATGTGGGTTGGCCAATGCAAGGAAAATTCAGATGACCCCAACTGGATGCAGAGAAGGAAGAAGGGGAAACAGAAGCCTCTTGTGACCTGGCCACAAGGACGTCAAGATGAGTCTTGGAAAGGAATATTTCTGGAGCAGCAGAACTGGTCTAGCACCACACACACAAACATACATTAAATACTTTCTCAAACAAATGTTTCCATTGCTGGGTCTCAAAAGCTGAGTAAAGTGGAGACCTTCATTAAGCAACATTCATCTCCAAAATGACTTCAAATCAAACACATAATTGTAGAAAATGCTTGAAAACGCTGAGAAAATCTGCCGGGAGGAAATGCTCGTTCTAGCATTAACTAATTAACACTGGAGTCAGAAGAATAAGAGATAGAGGTCAGCAATGTGTTAGAATTTACATCCTGCAAAACTCAAATTTACATGCCAAAGTCATTGGAAATGAATGACCCTCTGATTCACCAAGGAAAAAATTGAGTATCTCATCTTGCTTCAAGAGAGATTTGCACTATTTGGAACATATGTTTAAGTAATTAAAAGGGTAACAGGGTTTAACTAAAAGCATCATTACTCAACAGGAAGTGCTTTTTATTCCATCTCCACCTGTCTGTCCCTTTTTCTTTAGCAGTAAGGATAACATCAGTGGAGACTTGACTTGGGCCTTGAGTAGGTCCTACTGAGCCAATTCAAACCCTCAGTTTAGTAAGCAGGGATGCAAGCAAGCCTTTCCCCTTTGCTCCTACTTGACTAAAAGTGGGACTAAAATCTAAAACAAAGCAGAAATTAGGAGAGTGGAAGAGTGGAAGAGTGGAAGGGGGGGGGGGGAGAGCAGGCCGAGAGAAGAAGCAGATGGACTAAGAGAACTTCAACAAAAAGTACGTTGAATTGGGAAAGAACAAAACCTTACCCAGGGGGTTTATGTTTCATGTACGAGAGCCTGGAGAACGAAGGCCAAGTGTTAGACTGCTGCCTATACTGAGTTGTAAACTTCAAGTAAGCAGCTCAAGAAAGTTAGGAAATTGTTTTGACACTGTGACTGTGGAATGCTGATCCAAAAATGGTGATACAGGACTCTATCCCCTCAGGCCATTAGTGTATTGCCATGCAGACCCTGAGTTAATGGACTGTCCTGGCATTCTGAAGACACCCTATTTTAAACTCATAACACATGAAGGTTTTATATTCCAGAAAACCAGAGTTTCTCAGCTCAGACAAAAATCAGGAGCTATGCTTCATTAAATATTTCCAGGCTGCACGCACAAAAGGTTTATTTGTATCTCAGTTAATTATGCTGGGATAAAACTCATTTGAATCTGGCCATGCTGTTCTCTCATCAGACTTTATCTGTATACTCTCCCCTCTTTCTTTTTTTCTGTTGTCCACCTTCCAGCCCTTAAAAGATCCTCAAGCATTATCATAGATTTATTTTGCAGGCGTTATCTGAAGGATAATCTCATATGCCTGCATTGATCCCAAGATCATTTTCCGAGGCCCTTCTCCAGGTGCTGTTAAGGAGAGGCCTTTTCAGTCATGGCATGCCGGCTGTAGAATACCCTCCTCAAGGAGGCCCACTTGGTACCCACATTGTGGTCTTTCCAGCATTAGTTGAAAAGCTTTCTTCCTTCCCCAAGCTTTTTGCGTTATAGCACTTTTTAGACCCTGGGCACAATGCTTTAACCTGTGTTTGATTTTATATTCATATTGGATTTTAATTTTTTTTATGAGTTAAAGAATAAATTGTACACCATCAAGAGAACTTGTCATTGACGAGCAAGATAAAAATACTGCAAATCAATAAGTGAAACTAAGGCTAAAGTTTAAGTGTCCTTTTCTATTTCCGCTCAGAGGACACACTCTCTTTCTGATACTCTGAAGAAAGAAATTAATTTTATTTTCTTATTTGGATATAAATACCTCCGAATCCAACTTTATTAAAGGCTAAGTAAGGGATAAACCCTCTGAACAGAACGTACAGTTAGGTTATATGTAAAAGCACGCCTGCCACGATTTTCTTCAGCTTTGCTCTACACTTTCAGGATTACATTTTTATTACTTTGAGACCACGTGATTTGCTTCCAAAAGAGAAAGACGACTTGGCCTCAGGACCCAATCCACTGGGGAAGTATTCTTTTTCAAGCCCTTCTGGAGTGACTGGAAGCTGCACAAGAGCAGGCAGCCTCTGCTTCAAGGGGGACTGAGGAGGAGGAGTTCACAGTGAATTCTGCTCAGTTCAAAATTTATTTCTGTAGAAACAAGCATGCAGGCAACCCCCCCTCCACCAAATAAACCATGACTACTTTGGTACAGCTGAGCTGAAATGTATCTCAGGAGACTTTTTTTTCTCAGAAAACATTCAAGCTTTTTTTTTTTGACCCCTAAAAATACTGCCATTTCCCCTTCCAGAATGAGCTAGGGGCCAGGGGTATTATTAATTACTACTACTGCTTATTACATTTGTCAGTCCCTCTATACAAAAAAAGGGGGGGCGCTTGAAGTCAATTCACAAGACAGAAAAAGAAAACATAAAAAGCTGAACAATACAAAACACATAGAATGCTCGTTCAACAACTCATTAATAATCTGATATTGTAATTAAATCTGTTGCTTTGTTTTGGCTTTCCCCCTTCTCTACCTTCTAAAATGCAACTCCAGTCGTTGAGAAATCAAGAGTATATATGGTAAGAAATTTAGTGTTCCCTGTCACTTTATGTGACTGGTTGCAACTCTGTTGTTGAGGTGAATCATGATGTGTCTTACGGTGCAGCACATAACATTTTAAATTCAGGGGGGAAAGACAACACCTACTAAAATTTTATCTATGGATAGTGCTGCTTACCACAATCTCATGAACTGCATTTTGAGGAACAGTGTCAAAGACAGACAGCCAAGGAACTAGAGATGTGAAGGGTGAGAGAGGGGGGAATAGAAAAACTGGGAGGGGTGGGCCCAGTTATTCCTATTTTTCTGGAACACCCCCCCCCCCCAGTTTTAAAACTTATAGCATTTCCCTTTGGTTTCACAGGCTGAGAGTAACTCATTCACAGCCCTAGAGTATAGCACAAAATGATGTAGACCACCATTAGTTCTCCTAGTGGTGCATCAATAAAACTGTGAGCACATTTGCTAAGCTAAGCAGGGTCCCGTATGGTTTCAAATTGGATGGGGGACCCTGCGTGGGAGATTCCTGCATTGCAAAGGGGTTGGACTCGATGACCCCCGAGATCCCTTCCAACTCTACAATTCTATGCTGAATTAATAGTTTGAAAAAGCCATACTGTAAACAAACAAACAAAAATTATGCTAACATGCTGCATTATATATAACACGTTAAATACAATACCAAATGCCACTACTGCCAGGTGTGACAATATTAAGCTTTGCCTCCCATGCTCAGAAATGTTCCTTAAGTATTTGCTCGGCTTGCTAGTTTGTGCTTAGTAGGGGCTGGGGCTGGGGGGGGGCAGGGGGGAGACGCAGAAGCAGCGATGAACACGTTTTAAAGATGCTAATGGCTAAGTTTGGTTACCAAAATGAAGGGCTGTGTTCAAGTAGGCTTTCAGGCACCCTTACAGCAGGAATGTCCGAGTCTTACCTAGCTCAGGAGGCAGCACTGTAAGGCGGTTCCCCTGGATATGAAGTTCTTTAAGCTGAGTGAGTTCACCAATTTCTTTAGGGAGAGATATCAGGTCATTATCCCTAAGGCTAAGCTTTAAGAAAAAGAAAAAAAAGAGAGAGGGTGGTTGAGTGGGAGAGACACAGACAGGCACACAGTGTTGTCAGAACAATTCTCAGTTGAAAAGAAGCAGATGTTTATGTCAAAATCAGCCATAAATAAATATTTTATACTGCAAAGTCCTTTCTTTCTCTTTCTTTCTTTTTTTCTTTCTTTCTGACACTTCACCCCGCCCTAAACATTCAATTCCTCCAATTTAGTTACAAGTGTCTGCTGATTAACAATAGGCAATGCCAAGAATAGGAGGCCCGTTTCTTCAAAGCCCCCACCGCTGTCCTGCAAATTGACTTGATTCTACTCTTACAAGGGCCGCAAAAGCGAATTGATTTTTTTCCCAAGAATTTAGATAAATTACTTACTATCTGCAACTTTGTGAGCTTCCCAATATCTGGTGGCAGGATTTCAAAATCGTTGTCACTTAGATAGAGTGCACGCAGGGTGGCTGCAAATTAAACAGCAATATATAAACAGGGTGGCATACAACCCAAACCATTTGAGGCCTGATCAATAAAAAAGTGTCAGCTTTGATTAATAACCCTGACTTGGTGAAAAGCCTTTGACATACCCAAGGCTCACTATAATAACAAGCAGGTCAAACTTAGATTTACTGGCTTATTGTACTGTTGGGTCCGCTCAGGAAAACATCTATATCCAAAAGGACTGACACAATTAACAATTCCTATAACATTAGGCCCTGGCAGGCCACGGCACACCGTTTCAATAGGAGTCTGCCAGGACAGAAGCCATCACAGCTTATTAACTTCCAATTCCTAGTCATTATCGAAATTTGCATCTACAACCCGCCCTCAAAAGCTCCCGATAGGCTTCACCCTCTGCATCTCTTAGAAGTCTGCTGACAATAGCTGAGAAGTCATTTTAGATCGGGCTGGAGTACAAACACAGCAAATACAAGAATTCATTTTGTACAGATCTGGAACCTAAGAAGCTGCCCTATACCGACACAAACCATTGGGTCCTCCAAGCTCAGGACTGCCTATACTGACTCAAAGCTACTTGCCTGGTTTTCAGACAGAGAATCATTTCCCAGCCCTACCGGGAGATGCCGAGGATTGAACCTGGGACCTTCTGCATAGAAAGCAGATACCTGGGCCAGTGAGCTTTGGCTATTCCTGCTTTATTCCTTTCAAGAAATGATAGCAAATTTGGGGGAAATGGGGATGGGGGTAAAAGGATAAATTGGTTTCATTTTAGTTAATTACCTTTTTCATGGCTCCCAGGTGGCTTAGAACACACCACACCCATCCCAACACTGAACGTAAGGACACCGAAGGAAAAGCAGCCATTTCACCATGGAAAGATGCTTCTGACGGAGACACAACCTCCAAAGCTGGACCAAAATTGCATCGCTCAGACTCCTCAGTTGTAGATCAAACATGTAGGCCACAGAGGCCATTACAGTCATACCTCTGGTTGTGAACGGGATCCGTTCCGGAGCCCCGTTCGCAACCTGAGCAGTGCGCAACCTGAAGCGCTGCGTCTGCGCATGTGTGCGATGCGATTTGGTCTTCTGCGCATGCATAAAGCGTGATTCAGCACTTCTGCGCATGCACAAACCGCTGAACCCGGAAGTACCCTGTTCCGGTACTTCCGGGTTCGGCGCGTTTGTAACCCATGACGAACGCAACACGCAGCATTCGTATCTAGATGTATGACTGTCACTAGGTCTAGTGTCAGGGATGGGGAACCTTTTTGACCTGATGGGCCAAATCTTTATCTCCCCACGGTGAGCTAACGTTAATGGGGGAGGGGAGGTAGTTGGCCCCATGGGTGGGGGGTGAGCTCCCTGCACAGCAGCTGATGCTGATGTTTAATCATGCTTTGTGCCAACCTAGATGTGCCTCTACTGGCCCCACAGCTGGGGTCACATATGATGTGGAGGTGACCGTGGTTTGGGGGAAATGACCCGGTGGGTCAAATTTGGCCCAGGGGGCCAGAGGTTGCCTACCCCAAAGGAGCCAACTTCTAGGGGCTGAGGGGACTGGCCCTCCTAAAGCTGATGAGTATTGCCATTCAAATAGGGTGTGTGTGTGTGTGTTGCATCATGTGATTGATTATGCAGGTTGGGGCTTGCCTGCCCCCCCAATATTTTATTCATGTTGGCACCTCTGCCAACCTCTGCTCTAGTGTGGCACCATGTTAGAGTCTCATGAGAGGGATTAAAACAAGGACAGCCAACAGGTTGCCCTCCAGAAGCTGTTCAACTACAACTCCCATCAACCCTGACTTTTGACCGTGTCGGCTTGGTCTGATGAGAGTTGGAGCCCAACAACATCTGGAAGGCTACCCCTGGATTAAAAAGAAAGGATGGCTCACTTATTTGCTGCAGGCATCTTGCCAGGGGCGGGGGTATTAACTGGCCAACTGGCCTAGCTGGTCTAGGGCAGGGATCAGCAGCCACGAAGCCCTATATTTGCCAAAGGTGCTGCATGCTGAACCCAGGGCTGATAAATAATTGTTCATGGAAAACAGATTATAACATGATGGCTTGCATTTCTTCTCTCGCTTGGTGACCTTCTTAACTGTCCCAGGCGGGTGCTGCATTTGCTGAAGTTTTAGCTCAGTATGAAATGGAATAAAATTCAAGAAAATATGGCCAAGGCGGTAGCTCATACAACACTCCTAGCCGTCCACTTACTCCCACCGAGATCAGGTGACTGTAGATCAAAAGGTACAGATTGCCAAGCTATGCAGAAATATTCAAGGCGGCTCATAGAAGGAGGCATATATCTCTAATATTCTTTTTTTAGAGTTCAGCCTCCCTCAAATAAATTTTACCTGCAGAAAGGAAAGCAACTTTTCAGGATGATTTAACACATTTTAATTTTTTTTTAAAAAAAATAGTTTCTTACTTAGATAGAAGAAGTTTCCGGGAAGGGAATTTTCGTTTAAGTTATTGTAAGTCAAATCAAGAACCTCCAGAGCAGGCAAGGAGCCAAATCCTCGTGGCAAGGTGTTAAGCCTGTTCATCCTAATGTTAAGAGAAGGATGTGTAAGGTATTCATTTGGGATATGAAAGCAAACATGTTATTTCATTTAGTATATGCAGGCAACTGCTCATTTACATGTGTTCAAGGAACACACAACTGCACAAACGCGCATCACCGCAAACCCAGAAGTGGCACAAAAGGGGGCAAAAACAGCCACAAAAGAGCGCAAAAATGCTGCAGAAACAGTGTTGAGCAATCCCACAAGCCTTTGCAAGTGCAATCCCAGGAGCTCTTGCACCGACCTTTGAGGCCTGTTGAGAGTTGGGAGTTTGAGCAAGGAGGTTGGGAGGGTGTTTGCAGGCCTCTTCAGCAGCATTCCTAATATACGCGGTTTCACTTAAACATGCAGTGCCTTTGAACGTAACTCCCGCATAAATGAGGAGTTGCCTGTATAGCTTGTTTCTCTCTGTTAAGCCATTTCAGACTTTACAGACCACATTCTCTCTTGTACATTTGCTTTGGATGCTGCATAAGGTGACACACCCAACAATAACATAATCTAAAAACACATAAAAAAAGGAAAAACCCACCAATAACACAAAGAAACAAAAACAGCCACATTAAAAAAACTCACAATGGCTAAGGAAATGTCCTTTAAAAACAGAAAGGGTGCTTCCAGACTGTTGCTGTTTTGGGCGGGATTCAATCACATACTGGGAAATTCAGGTTGAGCAATTACAGTTGATTGGGAGATCTTGTGCAACAGATCTGCTTCTCCAAAACATTTGCCTTTTTTCCAATAGAGGAAGTGATGGAAAAAGTGTAGGGCAACACTTTCTTTGGTGCAACAACATCTCACCTCCCATCAAACAAATCAGAATGAATGCTGCTTAAATAACCAGTGTCATCTAACATCTCTGCAAACAAATGAGGATGAAGGCTCAATAAACAGCTCCCTGGGAAGAGAGGTTGACTGGTAAACCGTTCTGAGAATTTTACCTTTGTACAACTGGCTAGTTTCTGCACAAATATCTCTCTCTTTCTCCCCTAAATCCAGGCAACCAAAAGAGGCATCAAAAGAGGTCAAGAACTCATTCTAGCCAGGCAAACCCACCAGAGAAGTGAAGAAGGGCCACTGAGAGATGGAGCCTGGGGAAAGGGCTGGGTTGAAAGCCCCGGAAGGCCACATTTGGCCCATGCCTGTCTTACGAAGCATCCAAGCAACTGATCAGGACGGATACGCACCCCAGGTTCAAGTGCTTCAGCTTCTGAAGGCTGCTAATCTGGATTGGCAGCTCCTCGATCTGATTGTTGAAAAAGTTGAGTACTTCTAAATTCCGGAGGTCTGCAATGTTTGCAGGCACAGCTGTAAAGAGAAGCACAAGTCCCTCAAAAAACCAACAGCAGCATGAAACATGCCACCCTTCTATTTATGGACCAGAAATACTTTCTTTAGGTTCAGAAAATTCATGCATGGCAACTTATCTAATATTCATTGGCAGACATCTATTAAAAAGGCAGTAGTATACCGCTGGTTACAAGGTGATGGAGACAGATAACAAGGGTTGGCTGCTACTGACCTGCTTTCCCAAAGACACCTTGCAGACCACTGGGCAAGAGAATGACTGGACTAAATAGGACCTTTGCTTCACCTAGAAATAACTACTCTTATGGGTGGAATTCAATTGGTGCCCTTCCAGTAGCAGAAGGGTTACTGAGCCAGCAGGTGCCTTCACTGATGGAAGAGGATGGGATGTGATTTTTGCCAAGTCCTCCCTGTGCAGCCCACTCCCATGCCATCTTCCACCCTGATGTGAAGGATCCCCAAACTCCATGGAACACACTTTTGGAGGGTGTTGGGGATCAAAATCCCTCCCACAGACACAAGGGCACCCATTAGATCATACCCCATGTTTGTATGTAACTAAATATACATTATACATTTGCAACCTGACAGAAGGAATGTTAAAGTGATGCAGTGGAGGGAAGAGACCAGCAGAGGTCAGCAGAAAAAACATTATTTTATTTATTTATTTATTTATTTTTAAATAAAATTTATGAAACTTATAATTGTTCAAAATATTGAAACCCCAACGCCCTGACCACTGTAAGGCTTAACTAGTTGAACCCTGTGCCACCTTCATGCATTGCACGGCAATCAAGGAAGCTTGCTGAAGTTACATCTGTGTCCCAGAGGGTCATAACACATGCAAGGGCTGAGGGGCCCCTGGTACAGGTACTCCAAGATACATGTGCTGTGCTTAGCTTGCTGCTTTTTGTGCAGGTAACAATTTTCCTAGAAAGTTGTGCCCTGGATCCATCGTAATAACATAAGAAGAGTCTTTGGATCAAGCCAATGGCCATCACAATGGCCTATGAAGGACCCGAGTGCAGCTTGAGATTCCACAAAACTGGCATAGAGTGGAAGCAGAACGTAATTATCACGGCTAGTAGCCACTGATGGTCTTATCCTCCATGAATTTGCCAAATTCCCCTTCCGAGGTCCTCCGAGTCGGTGGCCATCACTACTTCACCACCAGGCAGTGTCCACACATTCTCAAGCAAGAATTAGAAACCCCATTTTCCTTCTCTGAATGAAGGATGGAAAATCTTGGAACATTCTGATTACCATTTTGTCCCTTCTTACCAGTGAAGATGTTTACTATCCAACTGCTGCCTGTGTCAATTGCAAAGCCACACTCCATACACCATTAAGAATTGTCACTGATGGGCAGGCAAACGGGAAGGAAAATGATGTAAATCTGCAGACTGAGCGTGGGTATTCTTGCATCAAAAACACAGTCTCAAAAGACACCTGGATTCCCACAGGGAACAACAACAAATGCACATCTATATGCTATAAATTGATCATATGGATGCCCTAAATAACATTTTTATTTGGCTCCATCATGAATAAAATAGAAGCAAAAATGCATTCCAAATAAAATAGCCCATTTGGATTGCTGTTTAAATAACCTATTATCCCAGGCAGACATTCATTTAAAATTCAGTTAAATTGTAACAATTAAAACTCAACTTTAAATAATGGACTGTTCAGCTGGGCCACTTTTTGATTCGCGTCCCAGGAGGTAACTGCTGTGATCAATACACACACATACAAAAAGGTTACATCAGATTAGCAACAGATCAATGTGTTGATACTACCTAGAAATATGAAAAAAATACAGTTGCATGATATGAATACTACTACTCAGATAAAGATTAAGACTCTATATGGGTTTAATTTTCATGTTGAGCTATTAAGGCGAAATCTAAGCAAGCAAATAATGTTTACATGTTTTGGGGGATTGTATCCATTCAAGCTTTCCACTGTATTATCACCCAAGGACACAATTTCAACATGATCCATATTCCAGTTAAACTGAATTCCTAAAATTTATGCCCATTCAGACACAATGAAGTCTATAGAAATAATTGGTTTGCATCCTTGTGTTTCAGATTATCTGGATAAAATGGATCTGGATGTTTAACAGCAATGTAGATAACAGATTGAACAACATATACATCCAAATAATTTGCAAAACTATCATCGAGGGAATATCTCATAGCATAGGCATCGCTCCCCATCCCATTAAACCCAATGAAACAAATATTTACACAGTAGAGTATGAGCCCTTCATTTCCTAGGTTTTTCTTATCATTACTTTCTTCAAAATAAAAAAAATTAAAAACTAGACCAGTAGCACCTTAGAGACCAATTAAGTTTGTTGTAGGTACAGCATAAGCTTTCGTGTGCACGCACACTTATTCAAATACACTGAAGAATACACTTCAGATACACTGGTTTCAGTGTACCTGAAGAAGTGCGCATGCACACGGAAGCTTATACGTAGAACAAACTTAGTTGCTCTCCAAGGTGCAACTGGACTATTTTTTTATTTTTTATTTCGACTGCGTCAGACCAACATGGCTACCTGCCTGAATCTAGATTACTTCCTTCAGTGTGTATGGAGGTCCTGGGCTGCCCAGGTGACAAGACACACACACCCCGGCCTTGCTGATGTGACCCAAAGGAAAACAAAGCAATATGTTTGGCACCAGTTTGGCTGCCGGAAGGAGGTGTACAAGGCGCCATCCAACTGTCTCAGGGACTCCACTCCGGATTTGTGTAGGGTTTGGATCTTAAGACTTTTTTTTCTCCCAAAGACAACCCGCAAGGCAGCAGAGGTCTAAGACTGAAGTTGTTCTAACAGATGAGTTACCTTCCCAGGTTGATGAGCCCCACCTGCCCCTCACTTTCTTCTACAGAAGAAACTGCCTTCTGCCTAGGCCTGCACCCCAGGGTGGTCACTTCGGTGCTGCTAATGCAGAAGCTTGACTTCACCCCTGGAGGCACACTCTATTGTCTCTTGAGACAGATGACAAAACCTTCATTCAGTACTGAAATAATTTCTAAACACCCCCCCCCCCCACACACACACAGTTATACATTGGGATGGTGAATCTGCGGCCCACCTCATGGTGGTTAAATACAATTTCCATCCATTGGCTATGCTGACTGTGCAGGGTTCTAGATTGTGCAGAAGCCTAAGTGACTACAGCAGGCTGTCCCCCCTAGCAGTTACCCCTCTGACTAGTAGAGAGAAGTGTATGTCCACGTAGCTGGACCAATCCTCAGGGAAAGGCTGGGTGAACAGCATGCGCTATGAACACAGGGAAAGCAAGCAAAAGGATTTGAGCAAAGTATCCCTCCAGCAATCCCATATCCCCAAACTGCATACAGGCAGACATGATGCAGATCCCTAATGCAATTAAACCCTGTTCTGTGGGTACCGGCCCTTTTGACAGGATGAGAGATTATTTTACTCTCCTCACTAAATCAGTGCAATTTAAGAGGACAAACGATGCTAAATGTGAATTAAAGCTAGGTTACGCAGATTCTGTGTGCACTTTGTGCTGAATGGAATGTCCCTCCTCAAGCCACTTTGGTGCAAGTGACAACATTTCATGACAAAGTCTTTCAAATAAAGGCTGCATCTTCTGGAAAATAACTGAAGATCTGAATGCATCCTCGATTAGAGCTGCAGCAGGGGTATTCAACATCTTCAGATGTTGCTGGAATACAACTCCCATTAGCCCCAGCCAGCATGGCCTGTGGTCAGTAATGATGGGAGTTTGAATTGTTAAGCTTTTAAAGTCTTAGATAACCCCTTTTTACCATTTATTTCCTTACTGTTTTGATACATACCCCCTGGCCTTATCTCAGGCATATGAAGCTGTGTCCTAGATATCGCTTTGTCACCACCCCCTCAACCACCTGTGAAATCTACTAACCTTCGCATCATTAGTTAATTAATTAATAAACAAATCAGAAATGAAAACGTCAACTGAGGCTCTGCTTCAAATCCCTCGACCCCAGGAGGCAAGACTGGTGTCAATTATAGGCAGGGGCTTTTATGTTGTGGCACCTAACCTATGGAATGCCTTTCTGTTGTTGTTTTTTAAATAATATTTATTTTAAAAAAATTAACAAAAAAAGACATAATACACATCAACACAACATAACTACATAAAAAGTAACCACAACAACATACATATTTCTTATAACTAACCCTGCCTTTCTGATCAGGGTTTGTTAGGTCCTCATCACTCTATTGCAGTGGTTCTCAAACTTTCAGAATAAAAATTTGCTCACACCACACCGAATTTTTTTTTTATCAATGAGAAATAAGTTAGAAAGCAAAAAGAAACAATTCCTAGCAATTCTTGATTTTGAACATAGTTGAACACAACTACCGTATATCGCGGCGTATAAGACGACTTTTTAACCCCAAAAAATCTTGTCTGAAGTCGGGGGTCGTCTTGTACGCCGGCAACATCATGGGACACTACGCGGAGTTCCGTCCCGCCGCTGGCTGCGTGCGCAGTCTCGGCCGCCATGGAGCCTCTTCCCGCTGCTCCAGCCGCCGCCGCTGCCTCAGCCGCCATGGAGCCCGGGCTGGGCGTGGGCGGCAAGCGCGGAGCGCTCCGTGCGGCTAGAGGGGAAGCTCTCCCCACTGCTTCAGCCGCCGCCATGGAGCCCGGGCTGACGCCAAGCGCGGAGCGCTCCGTTCAGCTAAAGGGGAAGCTCTCCCCTCCGCTTCAGCCGCCGCCATGGAGCCCGCGCTGGGCGTCGGCAGCAAGCACGGAGCGCTCCGTGCTGCTAGAGGGGAAGCTCTCCCTTCCGCTTCAGCCACCGCCATGGAGCCCGCGCTGGGCGTTGGCAGCAAGCACGGAGCGCTCCGTGCTGCTAGAGGGGAAGCTCTCCCCTCCGCTGCCATGGAGCCCGCGCTGGGCATCGGCAGCAAGCACGGAGCGCTCCGTGCTGCTAGAGGGGAAGCTCTCCCCTCCGCCGCCATGGAGCCCGCGCTGGGCGTCGGCAGCAAGCACGGAGCGCTCCGTGCCTCTAGAGGGGAAGCTCTCCCCTCCGCCGCCATGGAGCCCGCGCTGGGCGTCGGCAGCAAGCACGGAGCGCTCCGTGCTGCTAGAGGGGAAGCTCTCCCCTCTGCTTCAGCCGCCTCCGCCGCCATGAAGCCCGCGCTGGGCGTGGGCGGCAAGCATGGAGCACTCCTCTGCGGCTAGAGGGGACGCTCTCCCCGCCGCTCCAGCCGCCGCCGCTACCTCAGCCACCATGGAGCCCGGGCTGGGTGAGTATACCCCAAACTCTGTTTTTCACCTTGAAAAGTTGGGGGGCCGTCTTATACGCCGAGTCGCCTTGTACGCCGCGATATACAGTACTTTATAATATGATCACGGGACATCCAGAAATTATAAAATTATAATTATAAAACAATGCAGCTACATAAGAACACGATTATTCCCAAAATATAGTACTGATTGTCCTGAATCTTCCTGCCATACTTGCCATGCTCTCCTGCTGAACTCTTTGAGAACCATGGCTCCATTGCTTCAGGTGGTTCGTGACGACGTGGCTTTTGTTACTGATACAGTTTTTGGTAGTTTATGCTATTTTTGTGCTGCCGGGATTTGTTAAATGGGTAGGACAGTGTTAATTTTAAAAACCGGAGTATATACCAGAATTTAGGGATCATGTTTGCTTTGTTTAACTTTTATTACGGTTTCCCCCCACCTCGATTCTTTTAGGAGAAATAGGTGGCACTTACTTTTTAAAAAATACCGTATTTTTCGCTCCATAAGACACACTTTTTTCCTCCTAAAAAGTAAGGGGAAATGTCTGTGCATCTTATGGAGCGAATGCATGGTCCCTGGAGCCAAATTGCCCAGGGGCCAAAAGCAGATTGTGCTCTTTTTTTAATGAAGAGATGAAGGGGGTGTTGAAAGGAAGCCGCTGAACAGCTGTTCAGCAAGTGATCGGGAGAGAGATAAGGCTCCCTTTCCAGCTCCGCCTTTCCCAGGCCTCCATTGTTGAATACAGAGAGAGGCTGTTTGTTTCCCCAGCGACATGTGACTGGCTGATTAGATTATCTGTCTGGAAACTGTAGAAATGGCTGTAGGACTAGAAGCTGCAGAACTGTGAGTTGGACCCCATAAAAACGGGGCTTTTCCTCTTTGCAAAAAACCTGCACCACTTTCAGCTGATCCTCAAAAAAGCAGGGCTTTTCCCTTTGCAAAAAAAGCTGCACCACTTTCAGCTGATCCTCAAAAAAACAGGGCTTTCCCCCTTTCCTCCTCTAAAAACTAGGTGCGTCTTATGGAGCGAAAAATACGGTACATACCTATGTGCTAGTTGTACCCATCAACACTTTTTAACCCAAACATATCCTGCCCTTCTTATATCTTGGAACTCAGAGTGATGTGCAAAGGGTTCCTAGGTGGTCTCTCATCCCAGCCAGTTTTTTTTTTGGAGGGGGGTATAAATAATAAAATCATCATCATCATCCATGCATTGACCAGACCAAGATCTGATTGGTTTCAACAACATTTCTGCATCATCCTGGGACCAGTCCAAGGGGGTGGGGGAGTTATGTTTCGAGCAACAAGAAGGCAATGTGTGCAGATTAACCTGGAATGTCAAAATGAAATTCATATTAAACCTTTTCCCAATGTTCACTTTACATAGCAATGTGCTCCCCCCCCCCCCGGACAAGATTATATGTTTTCTAAATCCCTTCAGCATGCGGCCTGACTAAAAGATGGTTATTGATTTTACTCTAAGCTTCAGAAAAAAGGACATTTTTTAGTTTAACGAATGAAAGATGACTTGACACAAGTATTGTACAAAGATATTGCCAGCCTCTATTTTCATATAATTGAGAATGGGTTTGATTGAAATTTCAGCCGTCTTAACCATCTGAGCATTTAACTTGGAAGGATTCACATGAGGGGAAAATGGATTAAAGCTGTAAGCCTTCATATTACACAAGCATTTAAATTTTTATTTTTAAGTTTGGAAGTCCTATGGCTTTTGTTTGCCTGAAGATATCCAGATTAATCTTGATTGTGTTCAAACTAATGCATGCCCTGCAAGACAGCTCTCAACATCCCATTCAGGACTGATCTCATCCAGACCTTCCTAGCTGAAACAAGACCAATGCATTGTATATTTTCTAGCTACCGTCCTGGCCTGCCCAGGATTGCTGTAGCATGGGAAGCTTTCTTATACAAGTTCAGACCATTTAGCCTAGTAGGCTAATTTAGCCTAGAAAGGCTGCAGCTCTTCAGAGTCTTAGGCTAAAGTGCTTTTCATCACCCTATAAACTGATTCTTTCAACTGCGATGCCAGGGACTTAACTTGGAACAATGCAAAGCAATATCCCTTAACATGCATATTGCTTTACTGTGGCTCCAGAGTTAACACAGGCAGAGTTTGCCCATTGTTATTTCTAATTCTGGACAGCAAACTGAACCGTATAAAGGTTTTCAATACCTCCATGTTAAACATAGCTGCGAAGGGCAGGCGTGATGAGACTGCCGTTTAAAATCCGAGCTGCTTACAAGCAAAACTTCAGCTGACTTTTACTTAAGTACCGTATTTTTTGCTCCATAAGACGCACTTTTTTCCTTCTAAAAAGTAAGGGGAAATATCTCTGCGTCTTATGGAGCGAATGGTGGTCCCTGGAGCTGAATTGCCCAGGGGCCAAAAGAGGATCATGCTTTTTATTTTACAAAGAGAAAAGGGAGTGTTGAAAGGACCCCGCTCAGCAGCTGATCAGCAAGAGATCGGGAGAGAGATAAGAGTCCCGGCTCCCTTTCAGCCCCGCCCTCCTTTGTTGAATGTGCTGCAGAGGGAGGTTGTTTGTTTCCCCAGGACATGTGACTGGCTGATTAGATTATCTGTCTGGAAACTGTAGAAATGGCTCCCTTTCCTTAAGATTTTTCAGAAATGTGAGTTAAACCTCATAAAAATGGGGCTTTTTCTCTTTGCTTTTCCCCCTTTGCAAAAAAAGCTGCAAAACCTTTAGCTGATCCTCGGGGGGGGGGGGAAACCCAGGGCTTTTCCCTTTTCAAAAAAAGCTGCAAAACTTTTAGCTAATCCTTAAAAAAAGCCTTTTGCCTTTGCAACAACAGCTGCAAAACTTTTAGCTGATCCTAAAAAAAGCCAGGGCTTTTCCCTTTGCAAAAAGCTGCAAAACTTTTAGCTGACCCTCAAAAACACACACACACACACACAAAGGGCTTTTAGAGGAGGAAAACCAGAAAAATATTTTTTTCCCTTGTTTCCTCCTCTAAAAATGAGGTGCGCCCTATGGTCCGGTGCGTTCTATGGAGCAAAAAATACGGTACCCGCTTCTATTTATTTGTAGTACTGACACCCTGAATTCCCAGCACAGTGCTGCTCAAGGTGGCTACTAAAAACAAGAAAATTCATCAAAAAGTAAATATACCATAAAAAACCACACACCAAAAATCAATAGATGAACAACCCTGGAAGCAAAGACAGCAGTCCTTAAGAAAATATTCATTCCAGTCAAATGAAGCACAGCTTTAAACAGAGAGAGAGAGAGAGAGGAGTTTTCTCCCTCAACAGGATGCCATCATGGAAGGGATGAGGCAAATGTCCCTAGAGAGGAAATTCCAAAGTTTGAGTGTGGCCACTGAAAATGATCCTCTTGTGTTCTCTCTACCCGCAATCTCTTTCAAGTACCGGTATGTGTTTCTAAATTCTGAAATAGGAAACTGCATAGATCAGGGATGGGGAACCTGCAGCCTTTCAGATGTTGTTGGACTACAACTCCCATCCTCCCTGATCATTGGCCATGCTGGCTGGGGCTGATGTGAGTCCAATAACATCCACAGGTTCCCCTGTTTTGCTCAAATGCCTGGATCCACTTCTTCCTTCTGAACCACAGGTTCCTCACCTGTGATATTAATGCAAAGCATCCAGACAACTGTGGAACAGACTGCGCAACTGGCCAACAAGTACTTGCTCTTAACATCTGAAGATAAAGAGCAGAACGAAGCCAGCAAAATCCCAGAACAGGTATGGTTGCAGAATTAGGGTCTATCAAGGATGGAACTGCAAGTTGCCTTATAACTTACAAAAAAAGCATTCAATAATAAACTCCTGCATACAGTCACAAGTTTGCTGAAGTTTCACAAAGTGGCTTTTAAAGAAATAATAATAATAATCTCAATAGTGACCTCCACTGGACAAGTCAGACAATGCTTCTGTCTTTAAAAGAAAAGAAAAGAAAATCACTTCACGAATAGCACTTCTTAAAAAAGAGAGAGAAACAAAAATAACTAACCTTCTGGAAATGTCATGTGCATCAACACCAGCAATTTTTCACATAAATTAGGTCCAAAAAGTGACCTCTCAAAAGTATTTGCAATCAGGTTGAAAGTAATATGCTAGGTAGTTTATGACAACCCTGAACTCCCAAAAGTTGCAAACTAAAGAGTCATTCCTAACAAGACCCAGATAGAGTGGCAATAACGAAGAAACAGATATATTTATTAATAAATTATCTGGTGAGAAGAGAAGAAAGGGAAGTGGCAGAGGCCTTCTTCTAACAAGACTGCATACCTCCAGAAACCAGGATGACCCATTCCTAGTCCAACTGAAAGCTGGAGCAGATTATCATTGAGGAACTTGAAAACTGCTGAACTCTGACAAAAGATATTGGTGGTCATTTTTGGACAGAAGACAGTTTAAGAGAAGGAAAACAGAACCTTGATTGTCCAGAATTCTAATGGAGAAAGCTGCAGAGATGTGAGCCTCCAAATAAGCGAAGCGAAGCGAAGCGAAGCGAAGCAAAGCGAAGCGAAGCGAAGCAAAGCAAAGCAAAGCAAAGCAAAGCAAAGCAAAGCAAAGCAAAGCAAAGCAAAGCAAAGCAAAGCAAAGCAAAGCAAAACATGTATGTGGCTCTCATCACCCCTGGCCACTACTTATGCTAGATGAGTCTGATGGGAGCCAGAGGCCAACATCTGGAGAGTAGCAAGTTCCCCACCACTGTGCTAAGTAGTGATCTTCAGAAAACTCTTTCCAACAACTAGAAGAGCAAGGAAAAGTGGGAAGTAACTGAAAAGTGCTACAACTACCAATGTCCTTGGCCCTTCTAGAGTTCCCAATAAGAGCTTCTGCTCTCCCACTATGGATCCCAGTGGTCTTCAGAGACCCAAGGGGTTCACTTTCCTTTGTAAAAAAAAACCTGGTGAGATGTTCACTCAGATTCACATCCTCTGAGATCTGTTTATTTAATATGCCTTGTTTCCCCATCAATCCCTCCACCATCAAGTGTGTAAGTAGTCTCTCCTTTCCCTCAGTTGCTCCTTGCCCTCTTCACTCGCTACTAGGGTGTCTAGCCCCAGAACTCCCATTGTGACAAGACTTGCTCTGAGCCAGATATTCGCTCTGTTCTTCTTCTGGTATGCCTCCATCCTTGCTCCCTCCCTGCTTGAAATCCCCTCTAAATGGGCCACCCACTATGTGTTTATCCATCAGCTGAGTCAAGAGTCTCTCTTCAAGGCCACCCTGCCAGCCTTTCCTAGTCTGTTTGGCTTACCTCTGCAGCTAACTGTTGGACTGAGCAGGGAGCTGCTGCACTAGTCATTCCTGACCACGCTTAATGCAAGCATGGTGCAATGGATAGCATGTCAGACCAGGACTGAATCCGTTAGCCAAGATTCGCACCTTGGTACAGCTTACTCTCAACTCAAACCTATCTTGCAGGGTGTTGTTATGAAAAAAATTGAGGGGGAAGAACCATTTATGCAATTTTGAGGAGGGATATAAATGTAATAAATGACAAATTTAAAATTAACCATAATCATCAGTAGTAATATCTAAAGGGCCTCCAAAACCTTGTTGAGATGTCTCCAGACTTTGGGAACCCAGTGGAACCCTGCACATGTCTACTCAGAGGTAAGAAGGACTTGCTCCCAGGCAAGATGTAGAATATTCCCCCTCTTTGCATAACCCTCTCAACAAAAATATATGAGCTTACTTGTTTGCTCAGTAAGTTTGTTACCTGTCGCTTCAGGCTCTCATTCATAGCCTTTTCGTGGTGCTCACCTTGGAATGGATCCAATCCATCCTATCTAGGCAAGAGTTAATTTTCTCTCTTTTTTTCTGAAAGGACTATTATCGGTCAAGTAGAAACTAGTTGAAACAATTCCTCAAATTTCAGGTTTGATTGTCACAGATATCCAGAAAGATACATAATTCAATGTGCAACAGCTCCTAAAATCTCCAGAAAAGCCTTATAGTATGGCAGATAAGGAAGCCAAGGTTTAAGGAAACTGAACCTTATTTGAAGAATTTGCATTTAAAATCTATAGCAACCCCCCTTTGCTGCTGCCTCCTTCTCTTTTTGTCTTAATGGCTTGAAATCATGCATATTTCCCCAATGACAGATGCATGCAAGCATATTCTCCTTTGCTGATCTGTGGATGAGGCAGACACTGGTGTGCCTACACGTGGCAGATTTATTGATAGAAAGATGAAAAGCACGCTAAGAAAAATGTATAAAACATGGAGATGTGAAAGCAAAAGAACGAAAGCAGGACATCATGACTTACTTTAATGATATAGGGCTGCCCATTTTTGGCAGGGTGACGGATGAAACACTGAACTGTATCCAACTAAGTTAACAGTAGACCCATTTGAAATGCATGTCCCTATGTTAGGCAGGCCCACTGATTTCAGTGGGTCTACTCCAAGTGTAACTTGCTTTGGATACAACTTACTAACTGGAAAATACCGGACACCATTCATGCATATTTATTGCCTTAGAAAACGGACATATTTACTATAAACAACAGAACAGCAAAGCAGACACACTCATTTATATGCCAGAAAACCAGTAAGAGATGCTAATATGACCTTAGTGGGGCATATCAAGTGTCATCGACACTGTTTTCTCCAAGTCATTTTGAGGACTATCTACTCAGACAATTAATTGTATCTTTTTAAGGGATTAGGTCAAGAGTGTCCAAAGTGACAAATATTAAAAGTGAGATTCAGTCTTTTAGAAGAGGTTGGTAGGGAATAGGCATTTATTTTTATTTATTCAACCTCTACCCCAACCTCCAGCAATTTGCTTGGTGGCTTACAATGGGTAGAAGTTTCCAAACCACAATTTAAAATTAAACACAAATACATTTTTTAAAAATGCATTAAAAATTGTATTAGCACTACTTTAGTTCACTGCCTACTGCATTATTAAGACCTATTTCAGCAGTGCTTTCATAGTAATTGTTAACACGGTTTGCTTTAGCCTGATTTGTTTTATGTTGTCTGTATTTTTTGTTTTTTTAAACACACTTCATTTGTAAATTTTCATTATACAATATAATTTACATTGCAAATACTGATCTATATGTTAAAAATGAATAATATAGATGTAAAATAGGGTACAAAGTATCTTTTAAAATTTAATACACTTTCTTAAATAAATTGATTTTTTAAAAATGATGACTAACCTCTTATTCTTCCTTCTAAAAAAGTGACTCTGCCTGCTCTCCATTCATAGAAGAATTATTTGAGCCTATAAATACATACCATTTATTCCTTGTCTTGAAAATTCCTAGTTTTTCCTCCATATATGGAGTTGCTGAACTCCAACCTCTGATAACTCTAAATCTCTCTCTTTAAACATAGCTGCTAATTTTACAATATTTAGTTGTTCCCAGAGTTTCCCAAAAAGATGTATTTTATGAGTTTTCTGAGAGCTTCCCTAGGATTTGCATACAAGATTCTGACAACCAGCTGTTATAATATATAGGAGTAGAGTTTTATGGTATAGGATCATTCCGATTAAGGGTGGGTTTACAGATCAAGGAAACTCAAACAATTTCGGGGGGGGGGGGAAGAAGCCATCCCATAGAGAAACGTTTCCACAAATTTTCTAAAAGAGGGTAGAAGTGGCAAATGAGGCATGGTGGACTAAGAGTGGCTGGGATGCTACCAATGAGAAAGCTCTATCCCTTATCAATGCTACAGGGAGTTCCAATAAGAGCTCTCAGAAGGCTCTTAAAATGAAAGAGGCCACCCCCCTCGGTCGCGCTGCGGTTTAAACCTCATGCAGCCACACCCCCTGGCTGCCAGATTGGTCGGCCGGGGGGGTGGCGTGGTCGGAAGTCTTGGTGACATGGGCGGCATCCCTCTGCCCCCAATCTTGGTCGCTGGGGGTCCCAGATGCCAGTGTGCAACACCGCCCCCCCCCCCCGGGAAGTGGAGCAGACCTCTCAGAAAGTTCACAATCTTAAAACACGATGTTATGGCAGGGGTGGAGATTCCCTTTCAGCCCAAGTGCCATATTTCCTTCTGAGGGACAGTAGTTAGCAGGGTCAGAGGCAAAAGCAGGTAGATTAACAGATGTAAATGTTTGCTTTGGAGGCAGGCTCCAAACTCTTTCCACCCTCCATCCAGACAAGCTGCTATACTGGTGACAACCAGCAACCCTCTCTCCCAGACCCGCATTTAAAGAAAAAATGCTATGCATTGACCATAACACATAGTTTGGCCCATCATATACTTGGCCCAGAATTTTGACCACGACTTGGCAGCTGGTTCTAGAAAGACAAGAAGCACCACTTGACCATACGCCAGCCCTCTCACAAAATGAACCACATCCACTGGCCTTGCAATCTAAGGAATCGGTAGACAAGTTCATTTGTGCTTAGGCAAGAAATAAAATACTTAGGAATAGAAATGTACTTACTTGTCAGCTTGTTGTGACTGAGGACCAGCTGTGTGATATTGGACAGAGTGACTGTAAATGAATAGAGACAATAAAAGAATAAATAGGGCAAAAATTGCATTGGGGAAGAAGAAGAGAGGCATATTTCAACAGGAGTGCATCTGAATGGTAGAGAATAAATACCAGCATACCTTTCTAGCAAGCCTAACAGGTTACAAAAGATGGCCCTTTGGACTAGATACAGGTAGGTAGCCGTGTTGGTCTGCCATAGTCAAAACAAAATAAAAAAATCCTTCCAGTAGCACCTTAGAGACCAACTATGTTTGTTCTTGGTATGAGCTTTTGTGTGCATGCACACTTCTTCAGGTACCAGTTGGTATCTTCAGATGGTATCTGAAGAAGTGTGCATGCACACGAAAGCTCATACCAAGAACAAACATAGTTGGTCTCTAAGGTGCTACTGGAAGGATTTTTTTATTTTTTATTTCCTTCGGACTAGAGATTGCATTAAAACAGAATTAGACTCGCAACTCAACAAAATTATTACGAAGGGGAAGATTACCACATTGTCACAATTCATATCCTACAGGAAACTTATTCTCTTGGTAACTGACAATTTCTTTGTGATTAATTGCTGTAACTAAACATAGCGTAATGACAGGCAGTTTTGAGAGTTAAGGGGGGGGGGAATGTCACTGAAGATATTTGACAGCAAAACCCTTAAAGGAAGGACTGTGCTCAACTATGTCACCAGATCCACAAGATGGCATCCTAGCTTCATTTTCAAGGCTTTAGAAAGTAGCAGATGATTTCAGAAGATTCCTTATGCTGCCATCGTTAAGACTCACAAAAACAAGACAGAAAAAAATAGAAAGTTGACATTATTACAGATCTTGAAAGGGGTTTGAAGTTTATGCCAACTCGTCATAATTTGAAAATAACTTCTTTACCTAGGGAGCTGAAAATATTATCTGGTAATTTATGTACAGGGCCAGTGAAGGATGGCTAAGTTTAACTTACAGACATTCTAGCCAATATGCTAGCCAATGCATAAATATGCTAGCCAATGCATATTTATTCAGACATGCAAATCCCAGTGAGCTCAGCAAAACTTAAACTCAAGTAAGTGTGCACAGGATTGCAGGCAAGCAGAACGATCCTAACCATGTCTACTTAGAAGGAAGCCCTAGTGAATTCAGTGGGGCTTACTCCTAGATAAGTGAGGTTAGGATTGTGGCCTAAATGACTTATATGCACCCACTTTTTACAGTGTTTGGGTGCACTGTACATGAAGCATACAACATACACTAGTATTCTTGTAAAGGTAAAGGGACCCCTGACCATTAGGTCCAGTCGCGGACAACTCTGGGGTTGCGGCGCTCATCTCGCTTTATTGCCTGTACAGCTTCTGGGTCATGGTGAACCAGAGCAGCGCACGGAAACACCGTTTACGTTCCCACCGGAGCGGTACCTATTTATCTACTTGCACTGCGTGCTTTTGAACTGCTAGGTGGGCAGGAGCTGGGACCGAGCAACGGGAGCTCACCCCGTCGCGGGGATTCGAACAGCCAACCTTCTGATCGGCAAGCCCTAGGCTCTGTGGTTTAACCCACAGCGCCACCCGCGTCCCAGTATCCTTGTACCAAGCCATTATTATTTATTACACCTAAAAGAAAAAGATGGTGACAAATAACATACCAGAAGCATTTCCGGCACAAGGGACTATGGAAAGAAGGAAGTTGTGGAGGAGAATGGCTTTCATCTCCATTAATTTCAGTCAAGGCTTGTACACATTGCATTATCCACATGCCATTAATGTGCCATCACATTCAAGAAGGTAGCTTACAACATGAAACTGAGTTTAAAGAAAGACAAGGCTTAAATGCCAAGACGATGGAGAGTAGAAAAGAATCTAGGTGCTCAAGAATCTAGGGCAGGCAGAAAAAAAAATGAACATAAGAAGATTATTCTGGATCATGAGGCCAATGGCCCACCTAGTCTAGCATCCTGTTCTCACAGTGGCCAACCAGATGCCTGTGGGAAACCTACAAGCAGGTCCTGAGCACAACAGCACTGTACCCACACTTGTGATTCTCAGCAACTGGTTTTAAGGGCTGTACCAAAAGCAGCGGTAGAACATAACCACTGTGCACCCAATGGGACTTACTTCCAAGTAGACATGTATAGGATTGCAGTCAGATACTTCCGCCCTTTTAATTTTCAAGGGAGAAATGACACTTTATACAACACACTTTTAATCGCCAAATGCCTGCCTTCCTGAGGACAAATAGATTTTGCCAGGGGTCTACAAATGTTGGGTTTGGCTTTGTAGTCAAGACCTCTATTTGGTTGCCACCAATTTCATTCTCAAACCCCCTGTGCACAGGGAATTTGAGCAAAAGACAGGGTCTTCTCTCATTTGTGTGGGATACTGAGGAAATAAGAAACAGTTCGAAAGCATGCCAATGCAAGTAGATAAATAGGTACTGCTCCGGCGGGAAGGTAAACGGTGTTTCCGTGTGCTGCTCTGGTTCGCCAGAAGCGGCTTTGTCACACTGGCCACATGACCTGGAAGCTGTACACCAGTTCCCTCAGCCAGTAAAGCGAGATGAGCGCCGCAACCCCAGAGTCGTCCGCGACTGGACCTAATGGTCAGGGGTCCCTTTACTTTTACCTTTAGATGTTTCTCCCAATGCTTGAAAGGGCCCTCTTAGTACACGGCAGTATTGTTTTGCTGACACCGATTTCTTAACCTGCTTGAGAACTGCAGTGGAAATACATGTGGTGCCAGTTGCCATGCTCACCAGAGGGCAAGGGGCACTTGTCCCTGACTGTACACCCTGTGGACAGTTGTACACTCCTGATGTATGTTCAGGTAGACGACTTTTTTAAAAAAAGAAACCTTCTTTTGGCATATAGATGGGGCATTTCCAATGACTAATGTTCATTTTCTCCTAGCCGAAAGAGTTAACGCTTTCCCCATGTGGCCTAGACATTAGCAAGTACTACTGCCTAATTAACCAAATGCCACAATGGGAGCTGAAGTGTGGCATCTGCCTAATAAGCTGCCTAGCTACAAACCAATAAATAACTTAAATATCTTTGACATTATTAAGCAATATGATAATTTCTGATGGGATAATTTAATGTTTCAGACAAAGGGAACTCTTGAGACAGGTGTTGCTACTTATCTAATGTCACATCGTGAAAAAGAAACCTGTTACAGCATATCTGAATTATTTACGAGATAATTAGCATAGACTGAGCACCCGCCTGTCTCCGAAGATTCAGGGGAGAGGTCGCTAAGACACAAAAAGAGAAACTTCCGTTGCTCCAGATTTCTTTACTGCCAGCAAAACCATTACTAATTTATGTTCAATTCAGAGAACATATCATACAAGAAGATTAAGGAAAGGTCTCAGCCGATATGATCTTTTTTACAGTCTTTTTAATCCATGGCGCCAGAAGAAGAGTTTCCCAAAATATGACGTTATTTGCATCCAGAAATTGACATGTTCTTGCCCTCGGAACGACCCTTTACAGTTTATGCAAAAGCTCTTTTAAATAAACCCCAGCTTCTTACTTCCTGATGATCTTCCAATGGTTGCTTCAGAAACTAGCAACAGATAAGCAAGTGGGTGTTCAACTCATGAAAAACTAGAAAAACTGAAGCTGAGGATTATGTAATTTAATTTATCCTCCAATCCTTCAGATCTCACAATTTTGTAAAGTCACCTAAATGCTCCTTAAGTATTCAGGCTCTTGCTGTATTTATTCTCTTACATTTCTGTCCCATTGAGCCTAAGTTTGCATCTATGTACCACCAAGGCATTAACCAAACACAGATTGGCTTAGCTTCAGAAATGTTAGGGTTTCATATGCCAGTTAGGCCATAACCCAATATATTGGGTATCTACAGACCCTTGAGCTATTTTCCTAAGTGACATTAATAATACATTTTTGTTCTAGGAATTATTTTTAAATTAAACCCCCCCCCCACTGTGAATATAATTAACGGTGGATATAACGTGGGATATAACAATTCTAAATGTATATACAAGTCCGTGAAGTATTATTTGGTTTGAACAGTATGGCAGTCATGTGAGCCAGCGTTTCACCACTGCTCTAGGGCATACAGAGTATTTCTCTGGACAAACTTATGTGGGAATCAGACATCCACACATTACATTTAATGTACAGCTGCTCCTTTTCAGGAAATCTTCAGATGATAACACCTCAAAAGCGTTTCAGGGCTCTGATTTCAGAGGACTTCAGAAATGTCTTTCTCTCCAAAGATATATGGTGATATATGGCTCTTGCAGTGATGTGCCCTTCAGCATTTTCTGTGGTGGTGACATGTGTTCAGACCCAAGAATATAGAAGCAACCTTATGCTTGGAAGTGCAAGAAAGCCATGATGGGGGAAAGCAGGGAGAAGAGAAATACGGGTACTTACACAAGCCAGATATGTCCAGCATACTAGAGATCCCTCGATCGCACATGTCCACCTCCAATAGGTTCTTCTCCCTACTCTCCTCCACAATTTTTTTCAGTGATTTGGACATGGTTAAGCTGGAACCAGAACAGAGAGACACAGTGGAACAGGAATGAATGACAAATATGGAAAAGTGATATAAGACAGTAAGAGGCAGATATATTTTACTGTCCCAAATGAGTTAATACAATAGCCCGTCTGAGAGAGAGAAAGATGCTGCTCACACAAGCATTCTAACCACACAGAGTAGCCTTCCCCAACCTGGTGCTGTCCAGAAGTTGTTGGGACAGCAACGCTCAACCAGGCAAGGTGTACTGTTTACACCAACTGTCAAGCCCGTAAGCTACGTACAGCTTTTATTAAGGTGGAAATTGTTTTAAAAACTTATATGCCAACTATTTATCAAAAGAAAATCCTGCCAGCTAATAAAAAGGGACAACAGCAACACAAAACCATGCATAGTTCACTGGAATCATAAATCAAACTATTTGCATAAAAACCTCAGACCAGACAGTGACAAAGCAGCTGTCAGAACTCAAAAACATCAGAACACCAGCAAGAGGAAATATCCAGTCAAAAATATTCAGTAAACAACCACGTCTTCATTAGCTGTCTAAAAGTGGGAAAGGCCTGGAATCCCTCAGGATGGGTGTCACTATAGAAGTCTTACCTGTGGTCACTGTCAAGGGTGCCTCATCCTGTTGAGGAATAAGAACATAAGAGCCTGGGGGACCAAGTCAATGGCTCATCTAGCCCAGCATCCTGTTCTCAAAGTGGCCACCCAGAAAATGATGAGAGCAGGCAGATAGGCTCATACAACAGGTGGCAGTCTTCAACCTATGCATGTCCCAAGCCATTTAGGGCTTTAAAGATGAACACCAGCACCTTGACTTGAGCTCAGAAACTAACTGGCAGCTAACACAGATCACTCAAAACATGTGGGGTAGATTGAAAACGCCCTACACCCATCAGCATCCTAGCTACCTCAACGATAGTCCTTCCTATCGTTTCCCTGCCACTGACAGGTGGAACAATCACAGGGGAAAGGCTCTCATAAAACCTTGAATAACTGGGCTCAGAAGAAAGAAGTTCTAGCAATTGCCTCTTAACTCTGCAAAGAACGAGGCAGTCAGTTTGCTCACACATTAAGCTGGAAATAGGCACAAACCGTGTCCATATATGCACAAGTATTTGCTTAGGGAAGTGTACACTCAGCGATGTGCACAGCTCAGCTAACGTGTGTGCAGGGGCAGACTCTGGTAATACCGTGCCCTGAGCAAGGACAAAAATTTGGCACTTCCCTAAATATTGGATTTCCACAATAATTCCTTTTGGCTCAGTTACTTTTTGTTAATGGATCTTGTTAGCAGATACCCATCTAAACATAGGTATTATCAGTGCTTTTTTCTAAAAAACATGTTTAGGGGTACTCTTATTTTGACTCTAGAAAATAGTTCAAATCGTGAAAAATAAATACAGTAACTGGACAAAAGTACAAAGATTCACAAAATGTTTAGCGGTGTACGTCCCCCCAGAAAAAAGCACTGGGTATTATTATTATTTTATACCGCCCTAAACCCAGCGCTGGTGTGCGCAGCTGCACTCATGTTACACTTCCACGCAAATCACCGCACAAGTGTACACAACTCAACTATTCGTGTACTCCTTGGGTGTTATCACCTCCAGCGTTTCACAGCAGAGATGGGAAACCCATCACCCTTGACCACTGGCCATGCTGGCTGGGATCTGGGCCACAGATCCCCACCCCTGTTTAAGAACCAAGAACCTCCGGGTTCTTATTTTTGCTTTCCATGGCACTCTGTGCAGAAACGCAGGAAGCTCCACTCGCGGGCTGCTGCCCGTCCACCAGAGACTCGACCCCGCTTTGCAGAAGGAAAGGAAAGAGCGACGCCGGCCTCGGGAAGAGAAGAAGGGGCGAGTCCTTCCTAGGTCCAGGAGGCTGTCAGTTCACACGACCAGCAGCGGCCAGGGAAAGGAAGCGGGCCAAGGGGCTCCGATTCGCAGCCCCCCAAAGTACGAAAGCCGGGCAGGCCCCGCCGGAGCTCTCGGGTTTCGGGGGCGACGCAGCAACTCACCGACGGGACGGGACGGGACCGGGGCGCTGCTGGCTGCTCAACTCCGGCCGGACGGGCTCCCCGCTTCACGGCACACGCCCTGCTCTGAGGCGCCGCCTCCGTCCCGCCCGCCCGTCGGCTCGCGGGGCGAGTGCCTCCCTTCTCAGTGCGCAGGCGCCCGGCGGGGAGGGCGAGGGAAGCCCGGCGCGCGCCGCTCCAAGTAAGGCGAAGCGCTCCGGGGAGCAAAGACTCCGCCCGACGCTCGGAATGCGCAGCCGGCGGCTGCCCAACCCGAGAAGCAGCTCCGCCTTAGCCCAGCCGCCATTGGATGGGAGGACCCAGGAGCGAGCCAATAGGCGGCGGGCCCGAGGCTATGGAGAAGCGCGGGCGGTGGCACTGGAGGAAGTAGTTGGGAAGTTTCGCGGGAGGCGTCTGGAGTCTGTTCTTCCTTCCCACTCCACCCATTTTTGCGTTTGGGCAGCCGGATGCCAAAGCGCATCCTTTGCACCGAGACCGGAATATGCGGGGAGGAAGAACGCGCGGGCCAATAATGGGTGGAAAGGGGAATCAAAGGAAAACACTCTGGAAATGAAGGACGCGGGAAGATCCCAGCTGCATCAGAGGAGAAGGTGCATCTGACCTGACATCCTGTTCTCGCAGTGGCCAAGCAGGTGCCCGTGGGGCGCAGGTCGTGCAGGCAGGACGTGGGCGCAGCAGAGCGCTCCCCACTTCTGCCCCCCCATCAGCAACTGGTATTAAGAGGCATCCAGCCACAGCGGGCGCTGCGACTGCCCAGGGGTTTTGGCTTCACCCCAGTGAAGGCGCACTCTCCCGTTGTCTCCCGAGACAAACGGATGTCAACAACTGCCTCCAGCTTTGGAGGTAATGCGTTGTCATCATCGCGACTACTGGCCACTGATAGCCTTAATCTCCACAAATTTAATTTCCCTTTAAAGCTGCCCAAGTTGGTGGTCATCAGCACATCTTGCAGCTGAATTTTTTGTTTGTTTGTTTGTTTAACTGTGTTGTGAAGTCATTGCTTTTGTCCGTCCTGGATCTTCCCAGTGTTAGCTTCATAGGGTGACCCAAGTGTCTAGTAGTTTGACAGGAGAAAAGGTTTATTTTCTCCATAACATGTATATATACTGTATATATTTACACTTCTGCCATGCCCCTCACTTACTCATCTCCCCCACTCCCCAAAATGCCTTAAGGCTTTAAAAGCAACAAATATCAAAAGCTTTCCCCACAGGAGAGTTGCTCCATTTTGGGTGCTCTTTGCTGAATCTTTTCCAACTCCACAATTTCCCTTTTGAGGTGTGGCAACCAGAACAGTAAATGGTATCCCAAGTGCAGTCACACCATAGATTTGTGTAATGGCATTATGGTACATTATTTTCAGTCTCTTTTTCCCATGATTAATTTAGGCCACTGCTGAAATAAATCGGCAAATGTCTCACTTCCAGCTGTCTGTACGTACGGACATTACTGAAGCAGAAGGAAACCAGTCAACTCCACAATGACTACTTACAATCATGGTTCTGCAGTTATGGCACTCTCATGAGAGAGGAACATAGGTTTACTTATATTCACCCTTCCTGTCGACATCCTCAAACCATCAACCCCAGTATAACCAAACAAGCGAGGACATAGCATAAGCATACCCAGCATGACTGATGCTTAATTTAAAAAAACCCATCAATTAGTAAAAAAAAAAAAATGGTAAGGAGGCTACTGATACCCAATCCCAACATATGTATCCCAATGAGAGTTTGTTTTAAGATCCCATTGCAGGGTCCTCTTACTTGGCTTTGCATAGCATACAGGTATCTGCCAGGCTAGAAATAGCACAAAATGCCCCTTGCATTTTGGAATGGGCAGCTCATCCCCACAAATGACTTTTACTCAGCAAGCTTTACTGCCCAGGGTCAAAAACCACATTTGAGAGGTATGTGCACCACTTCCACTCAATTTATCTAGTTATTAAATGTATTAATCGCCTTTCTGTTAAAACCCACTCAAGGCCATTTACAGGCTTTGGCCAGGTTCCAATGAGTGTAAGTGCAACTTGTTTCCATGTGCCGGAGGAGCTTTTGCTTGTGTTCCTCAACATGGGAAACCACTTTTGAAGCTGGGGGAACATTTCAAAGCTTTTAAAATTTGATACACATGGGACTTTGCTGTTCAAAATGGGTGGTGGGGAGGTTAAAACAAACCCCACAGTACATGTTCAAGCCCTCAGATGCACCTAAAGTAATGCCTTGGGTCCTAGCCAATAAAGTTAAATACCGGTAACTCACATACTAAAACCCCAGTATCAATAAAACCAGAAGACAGTATCACAGCACAGAAGCTACCATCATTTGAAGAGAGAAGAGGCTTTTAATGTTGTGCTGCTGCCTTTTTAGAGTCATAGAATCCTAGTGTTGCAAGGGACCTTGAAAGTCACTTACCAGTACTTCAGCCTTCTTCAACCTTGGATTTTCCAGTGTTGTTGGACATTGGCTAAGCTGGATGTGGGGTGATGGAGCCTGTAGACCAGCAATGTTTAGGGACCCAAAGTGGTTGCACAATTATTATTATTATTATTATTATTTTGTATTTGATCCGAAATACTGTGGTTATAGATATAATCAACCACAGTATTTTGGATTTTTGGAAAGTGTGTAAATGTCCCAAATGAGTGATATGAACTTTAGACAAATTCACATATCTTAGAACATAGCATGATTTTCTGTATCCAACAGGAACACTAGTTGATGTCTCCCAGTCCACCAATAATTTTAGTTCAAGAGTGGGGTTTTTTGTTTGTTTTGTTTGTTTGTTTTGCAATGCTCCAGTCTTCCCATCGTCTATATAGAAGAGTGATTTTGGAGAATAGTTTGCTTAGGGGCACTCAGCTCTCATTTGGCGTCATTTTCAGTGTTGTGTGCCCAATAGCAAACAGATACATATTCTTACAAGCAATCACAAATAGCTCAAAATCATTTGAATTTTTAAAAATACACATAACAACTGCATTGACCAAAATAGTTTTATTGTATTTATGGAAACAATTATATTCTTTGAAGTCTCTTCAATACAGAGAAGTGCTGAATAAATGTATTTTTTCCACAGAAGCATTATTTCAGCTGTTCCAAGTTAGCCTAAACCCTGATGGTAGAGTTACATACTCTGAATGGAATTTTATAAACACTTCATGTGATGCAGCTGTAAATGGAGCAATGTTGGTGTCCTGAGAAGAAAAGGGGGAATAAAAAATAATAATACAGATTACAGAACCTTTTCACAGAAAGCACATTCCTATAAGAATGCTACACAGGATGATTCCAGGCTGTCTTTATTTTGCACAGAGGATTAAATCACATACCAGCAAATTCAGATTGTGCAATTAAAAGTTTATTTGGAATTCCTCCCCTGCTAAAGTGGGCTTTTTGCTATAAGGAAAGTGATGAGGAAACGTGTTTGGAAGTGTGGGATAACAATTGCTTGATGGAACATAATATAACTTCCCCCAAACAAATCAGAATGAATGCTCAATAAATAGCTGACACTGTCTAACCGCCTCACAAACTTTGTGGGGGGGGGGGGAATCAAGATGAATGTTCAACAAACAAGTTGGCTGGAACCGACCCTGGTTTAAGGCATCCTTTTTATTGTGAATTTGTGATGATATTGGGGTGATTATACATGATGCTGCTTTCCATACGGTTTGCAGCTGCAAAAGTTTTGGGGTAGACATACTGCTTACTTTCCAATCAATGCAGATCCTGCTGAAACGTCCCTGTAACTTTTTATACTGCAAATGTTCTAATTTAGTTTTCTTTTTTTGTCTTGCTTTTGTTGCACTATAATGCAAGAGTGCCGTGGCCCCAGATGGCAACAGTGTGACAGCATTGGAAAAGCATCACAAAACAATTAATGAAGCAGAATGAGGTGTGGATGTTTGATGAAATGTATCTTGGGTTGTGCCAAGTATTGCTTACAAGGGATGTGTACACACCCGTACCTATAAAGCACGTTTTCCCCACCCAGGAATCCTGAGAACTGTAGCTTGCTTAGAGTGCTTGGAAGTGTAGTTCTGTGAGGGAGAAACTACAGTTCCCAGGATTGTATTTGTGTGTGTGTGTGCGCGCACACACTTTAAATGTGATTTAAAGGTATGGTGTGTACAGACAGAACAGGGTGCATTTCCATTGCTTCTGGTGGTGGCAGGGTATTCTGAGCAGCCTGTGGATGAAGATTTTAAAGGTCAGCCAGGCTTGAGTGCAAGGAGCCAACCCTTCCTCGTTCTCAGGTCCCAAGCCATGTAGGGCTTTTAAAGGTTATGAGTTTGAATAAACACTCTGAATTCTTCCTAGAAACAAATTGACAGCCAGAGGGGTTCATTTAAAAGTGACAAGATGTGTTCCCTACAACAGCTGTGTTTTGTACCAACTGCAATATGACTGAACTGTCTTCAAAGGCAGTATGGTATAGTCCAATTAAGATTTCACCAGACTGTGTATAGCTGAGCCGCTTGCAGGTGAGGAATCTCATAATTCTATCCAGCACTGCTTTGTCTGCATTGCAACATGAAAGGGGTGAGAGTTTGTGAAACGAGGTATTAGTAAATCTCATTTTGGGCACGCGCAGAGGAAGGAACTAAAATAGAAGGAACACTTTAGCACAAACTCCACTAGATGTCACTACAGTCTCTCCGTTGGAATAACCATGTATATTACACAACTCGCAACAGAGCTGGAGCCCACACTGGCAAACATCGCATAGTACAAAAGTAAAACATACCATTCCACAGTACGGTCCCATAGATGCATGGCTACTGTCCGGTCCATTATAGAGTTTCAGATAGTTGCTACTACAGTCACCAGGATCATCAATGCTGATGAAAGCAAAATTGACGGTAACAGCCCTTCCTTGGGGGGCTTTAATTGTCCACTCGCAGTCTGTCTGATTTTGATAAGAAGCTGGGTACCCAGGGCTGGCAAATGAACCAGTCTCACCATATAAAGTACCACCACATCCTACAAACAGAATGTTAGTTAGTGCTAAATATTTTGTTGTACTGCGCATTTTGTGATGGAGCAACATTCTCAGCAACAGACATAATGGAGGAAGTATCAATGGTTATGCTGCATCATGGTATGGCATTTCTTAAAATAACTTCATTGGGCTAAAACTGGATGAGGAAGATCGCATGAGGGTTGTTTTTCCCCTTAAATCCCAACTGGCCTGGATTTATAGGAATACAACTGCAAAACATAACATAACATAACATAACATAACATAACATAACATAACATAACATAACACGAATTTTTAGGTTATGTCTTGTCATTGTTCGTGAATTCCCAGGCAGCAGCCATGGCCAGGAGCACGTTTTACCAGCTTAGGCTTGTTGGCCAGTTACAAACCTTTTGGAGAAGGAGGCTCACCTGACCATTGTAATGTATGCAGCATCCAGATTGGGTTGTTGTAATCCAGAATGTGGCAGCTAGACTGGTGACTGGGAGCAGTCCCCAAGAAAGACCACATAACACTGGTCCTGAAAGATCTTCATTGGCTCCCAGTATGTTTCTGGGCACAATTCAAAGTGTTGGTGCTGACCTTTAAAGCTCTAAACAGCCCCGGCCCAGTATACTTGAAGGAGCATCTCCACCCCCATTGTTCTGCCCAGGCACTGAGGTCCAGCGCCAAGGGCCTTCTGGTGGTTCCCTCACTGCGAGAAGCGAAGTTACAGGGAACCAGGCAGAGGGCCTTCTTGGTAGTGGCACCTGCCCTGTGGAATGCCCTCCCACCAGATGTCCAAGAAATAAACAACTATCTGAGTTTTAGAAGACATCTGAAGGCAGCCCTGATTAGGGAAGTTTTTAATGTTTGATCTTTTACTGTGTTTTTAATATCCTGTTAGAAGCTGCCCAGAGTGGCTGGGGAAACCCAGCCAGATGGGTGGGGTATAAATAATAAATTACTACTGCTGCTGCTGCTACTACTACTACTACTGCCACACTGTACAGTGATTCATCTTTGAAGGTGATCTGGCAATTTCCACTAGTTCAAAGCGTTATCAATATTTAATCTCAGGAGTTGGTTGAAAGGAGCATATAATGGGATTGTTAAAATAACTGCTCTGGCTCCAAATTTGTTTCCAAGCACAATTCAAAGTGATGGTTTTAAACCTTCAAATTTTATAAAGCCTGATGTCATGAACTGGCAGGACACCGAGGAAGGAGATGTGGATCCCAGCGAGGAGTGTAGCTATGATTGGATGAGGCCTCTTCTGCTGATGTATGGCAGGGATGGGGAACATCTGCGGTTCTCCAGGTGTTGCTGGACTCCAACTCCCATCAGTCCCAGCCAGAATGGCCAATAGTCAGAGTTGGTGGGAGTTGTATGCAAACACCTTGAAAAGCAAAGTTTTCCCATCCCTTCCATACATCAACAGAAGAGGCCTTATTCTGAGATTGCTCACTGATACAAGTTGGATTTGTGGGGATGAGAAGCAGCGAGTGGTTCCCTTTCCTTCAAACTATTTCTGCAGCAAACCAGTCCAGTCCTTCCATTCAGGAATGGTCAAAGGTTTCTTATTTCAGCACATATTTATTTAGAAGGTGAACCTGACACAGCTGCTAGATGACTGGCAACCCATGTTTAATAGTCTACTCCAGGCTTCCTCAAACTTGGCCCTCCAGATGTTTTGAGACTACAATTCCCATCATCCCTGACCACTGGTCCTGCTAGCTAGGGATCACGGGAGTTGTAGGCCAAAAACATCTGGAGGGCCGAGTTTGAGGAAGCCTGGTCTACTCAGTGGGCGTCATTATAATATCTTAAATGTAGTTTAAATTAAGTCTTAACATTTAAAAAAAATAATTTGTAAGCTACCCTGAGAGCCTTGAAAATCCAAGTAGCAGGATATAAGTGGAAACAAACAAACAAGATGTCAAGGCAATAAGCAACTATTTAACTTTTAAAAGACAACTGAAGGCGGCCCTGTTTAGGGAAGTTTTTTAATGTTTGATGCTGTATTGTTTTTAATATTCGGTTGAAAGCTGCCCAGAGTGGCTGGGGAAACCCAGCCAGATGGGCGGGGTATAAATAATAAATTGCTATTATTATTATTATTATTATTATTATTATTATTATTATTATTATTATACAATGAAAACAATTGCTAGTACCAGTTGGTGATGAAGTCCAAGTGATTTCATAGCCTTCACTGGAAGCTAGGATGTTGCTTTTGAAACGGAGATACACAGCATGATTTTTGGTAAATACAGGATTGGGTAGGGTGTTTCCACAGTACTTGCCAAGCAGTGGAGAGTTTGCATCACTACCATTTCTGACCTTTAGAAGAATATAGAAAGCCATTGTTAATGAAATGTTATCAGTGATGAATAACTAAAATCTTTGCAACCGATACAGGTAACTTGATGGAAACAGCCTCTGTCATGACACTAGCAAGTATCTTTCATCTTTTTTTTTAAAAAAAGGGGGGTGATTCCTACAAGTGCTTTGTCACAATGCTGACCTTATTATCAGCATGGTATCTGAGTCAGACCCTGCACATGGCAACAGAGGCAGACTTGTCACATGGAATACAGTACAGTAGCAGAGTGCTAGGAGGTGCCATGTGACCCATTCTGGTCTATCATCTAACCTAGCATTAGACAGCTGCTACTTGAAAAGGAAATTGCAGACATAGGAGGTAATCTGGATCAGGTTCCTGGTTTAAGGAAAGGGGCCCCATGAAGCAGACCATGTGAAGCAGATAATTGTCATACCTCTAAGAAATCACGGCATCCACCGTGTTGTAGGTTAAAGGAATTGAAAAAGAGAGAGATGGTGTGATTTAGTGGGGAACGCAGAATAATAGTACAATCCAAGTTGTGAGGGTAAGAATCAGGCCAGCCCGGGCTTTTCAGGTAGCCAAATGATTGGTTGTATTCTCTGTTGCAGCCTAGCAGGAGACAAATATATAAATATAAATATCGTTTCTACATTTTACATTATCTTCACACCTTTAGATTTTCACTCTCCATGCTAATCATTTTTGGTGCCTACAAGAAGCAGGGTGAAAAGCTTTACCTGAAGCCAGGTAAGAGAAGCTAAGTCCATTATTAACCACATAGGCTTCTGATCTGAAAATTACAACAGCAGTCCGCCCATAAGAATAAAACACAGGAATCGCAAGATTTTCGGAGCCGCAGAATCGGTGGACATGATCAGTACGTTCTGGATTGCCCTGAAATGTAAGAAGCAAGAAGTCAAAGCTCGGGGGGAGGAAAAAAAGAGCATATGGAAATGAAGGAGACTTTCCTAACAGATTGTGACATATTGTGGCTTGTGACATTTTGCACAGCTATTGCAAGATATAGAACCATGTGAACACAGGCATCTGGTTGCCAGTGTTTGTGTGACATTCTTGGAATTAAAGGCAACCCGATCCTCCTCACTGATTCCTTCTCTCCTAGTAATTTTTATGGTCCAGCTCTCACTTCCATACATTACTACTGGGAAAGCCATAGCTTTAACTATACGGACCTTTGTCGGTAAGGTGATGTCTCTGCTTTTTAAGATGCTGTCTAGGTTTGTCATGACTTTTCTCCCAAGAAGCAGGCGTCTTTTAATTTTGTGACTGCTGTCACCATCTGCAGTGATCATGGAGCCCAAGAAAGTAAAATCTCTCACTGCCTCCATTTCTTCCCCTTCTGGCTGACTTACCAGTGGTGAGTCTTGGAACTCTAGATAATTCTGAGAGCAGTCCTGGCTGGACTGGAGGTGGAATTCTTGCACCACTATTTTCACATGTTGCTCGGGAGGAGCATCAATAACCCATCTGCAGTACGTAAATGGAGGATATGCTTCTGGAAAGTAGGGCGATGTCGCCCTTTGGCTAGTAGAAGTTGCATTATACACACCTCCACACAGGCCTGTTAAAAACAACAGCAACACAGATTAGTTTTGCTTGCTAGGCACTCTTTTTGTGGAGGAACAAGGCTATCAGTAGCTACTAGGGATGGTGGTCCCTAGTTGCGTCTGAGGCAGGATGCCTCTGAATACCAGTAGCTTCAATATTCACAAGGGGAAGGTGGTGTTGCGCTCCAGTCCTGCTTGCAAGTTTCCAATAGGAATCTGACTGGCCCCTGTGGGAACTGCTTAAGGGGTTTATTTTGCAATAAAATGGCATATTAATTTAGTTAAATGAATAAACACAGAACAAGGATGCTGGACTAGATGGGCTATTGCACTGATCCAGCAAGGATATTTTTATTTACTTCAACTCAGAATCATAAGCTGTTGACCTAAAGCGATATTTATTTGAAAGCAACAAGACACTGAGGTACAAATGTTCAACATCAAGAGACAAAATGTGCAGATTCAAAATAGATCAATTATATCATGATGGGTTTTTTAATATTTTATCTCTATGACATTGGAGTTGTTTTTCTCTTTAAAATAATTGAAGCAATGTGCATGTTTTCTAAATTAGTGGCCTAACAGTCCTAACCAAGCCCCACCTTCTAACCCCTCTGATCTCCCCAAATCCTCTCCACCCAGACAGATACATTTCAGTCATCATCTCTTCCATCAAGTCTTTTCTTCTCCAGGAAGCTGGATTCTCTCTATAATCGGTTTCCTAATTTGATAACACTGAGCTATATAATTGCTGGTTTTTAAAGTTTTGAAATCCTCCCTGGAGTTGTGCAAGACAAAGGAATGGCTTATTTTACAGGATCTTCTGGGAAGAAAATGAAAATTATACTCACTGTCCACAGTAGTGTAGGTAACATTGAAACCTGCTCTTTCTACATACATGTCAGTGACAAACTTAATGGTCAAGAAGTTGTCAGTAGAAAGAAAAGGAGCTGGAACTCCGGAGCCACAAAACTTGCCAACAACTGTAGCATTTTCATTACTACCATCGAACAGCTAAAAGACAAAACAGAAACACGACTTTCTATGGCATGATATGTGTGTGAGCTGAACAGTTAAAAGCTACAGGAACGATTGGTGCAAGGAGTTCAGGTGTTCAGTTTGGTTACATGTCTCACAGGGTGTCTTACAAATGCAAGAACTACTACAATTGATAGTTCAGCTGGTTAGAGTGTGGTGCTGATAACACGAAGGTCACAGGTTCGATCTACATATGAGGCAGCTGCATATTCCTGCATCACAGGGTGTTGAACTAGATGATCGTAGACCACAATTCTAGGATTCTATGAATTATTATTATTATTATTATTATTATTATTATTATTATTATTTCAAATCAAAATAATGGTCAGGTTAAGATGTAACCTTTTATCCAGATGCTCTGTCCTTGCACCACCCCTTCCCTCTTCTCTTTTTGGTGCACTGCAATTGAATAATCATTCAGTTAACTAACCATAGTTTCCTGTTACAGCCAAGGCAGGAAACCATGGATACAAGGTTTGGCACAAAGCAGGATTGGAGCCCAGAGTTGTGTGTTTGTTTAGGAGGCTATTCCTTGCAACCATTATTACACAGTTTGGACATAATGGGAAATTATGGTTATGTAGCTCAGGAGGACGTCGATCATAGCATGCCAAGATGGGAGGAGAAATGGAGCAGAACAAGAATCAAGCAGTCAGACAAAGACTCATGCTTAAGAAACCAAGTTATGCAAGTCCAAATGGAATCAATTTCTCATTTTGATTTCGTGTAAAAAAGGAAGACATTTCCAACTAAACATTTAGTGCATGTTCACTTTCTTGTTGAACTTGAATTAACCTTTTCTTTTCTTTTTCTTTGAGAAACTTGAGGACATGTCCGTTTAGAGTCATAAAACTATTTATTATATTTCCTTTACCCCTGCAGTCAGGTGGACTTTGAATGAAAAGAAATAAGGGAACAAAAGTTATTTTGTAGCCTATGGTCAAAACACAGCAAAGAGAGTGCCTTGCATTTCTTGATTAGCACACACTGATCTTACCTGCACATAGTCATAGCGGCAGTTTTGAACAGACGATTCTGCTTCCAGTTGAAAAGTGTTAAAGGTGAGATTGACCAGCTTGTTTATGGGGGCAGCTATAACCCACACACATTCAAGATCTTTGTCATATTTGCCATCCATGTCGGAGTCTGGCGAGCCAAAGCTGTAACTTGAATTTGTCAGATAACCACCGCAACCTTGCTGAGGGCCTGTTAAAAAGAGAGATCTGCCATGTACTGCATGTTTCATAGCAGTATTTTAAAGGATGTTCTGTATTTTTTTTTTTTTGGTCATATTTAGTATCACTTTTCCTATTCCGGTCTTGATGCTTATTGTCAACTATGGGCTTTTGGGGGCTGAACTGCATCGTTTTTATGCTTTGCACAGATTTTTTCAGTTTTTGTTTTGTTAAACTAAGCCCTTTTCAATATTTGGACAGCAGAATCTCACACGCTGCCATTGCTTCTAGACTCCATAGACAAACGACTCATACTATTCACTGAACGCGAGAAGATTGAAGCAAAATTTCCCTTAAACTCCTCCCTCGTTATATTCAGTGTAATGTGTGAAAGTGGCGGTGGATATGTCAGGAGCCGGCTCCACAGCTACCAACAGGACTGGTTATTTGATAGGAAGGGATGCATCCCCCTGACCAAGTAGTCAGAGGCAAAAAATGCCCCAGCTGCATAATAAAAGAGCACAGCTGGCTGCACTTTCCAGGAGAGTCCCAAATTGAGGGAGAGAAAGCATGGAGAAGTGATAGCTTTGGCGAGAGGGGAGCCAGAAAGGTAGAAGAGACAGAAGGAAAGCAGGAGATTGGACGTATATATTTATTTCATATTTATAAGCCACTTGATTGTAACAAGTGTGCATGCACACGAAAGCTCATACCAGGAACAAACTCAGTTGGTCTCTAAGGTGCTACTAGAAAGAATTTTCGATTTTGTTTTGATTGTAACAAAACCTCGTAGCAGTTTACAAAAAGACAGAGGGAGGATGGAAGAAAGAGGGACAAAAGGGGGAGCAGTGTGAAGTAGGGGGGATAACTGGTGGGGAGCAAGGGACAGAAATAGCAGGAGTTGGTAAGGAATGTATGCAGACCAGGCAAAAATTTCTAGTGGCAGATTTAAGGGAGTCAAGAAGGGAGTCTATCAGACAGGGGGTGAAGGGGTGATGGAGGTGAAAGGTGGTGGAGGGGTAAGAAAATACACAGGAGCGTGATTATGGTTGTATATGATTTTTTTTAAAAAAATTAATGTATGAGAGAATGTATGCAAATGTATGAATGTATATTTGTAAATGTCTGTTTATATATCTTAATAAAAATTTAGTTTTAAAAATAGACGGGGTGCCAAAGGAAGGCTGCGGGAGTGCAACAAGGAGTAGTTCCCTTGAGAAATAAAGCACACAAACCAAAGGGTTCGGTGATTGCCCGTTGATGATAAAAGAATACATAAAAAGTAAGTAAAAGCAACATACATCTTATCATGTCACAAGTTTTTTTATATAAAAAAACAGTAGGTGGAGCTGTGTCTTTGTCTTCAGCCCACAAGAACTAATATTCCTAGATTCTATTAAAGTCATTGGGATGTTAAAAAAAAGAAGTGCTTACATTTGTATGCAAACATCTAATTGCTCAGTCAATAGAGCATGAGACTCTTGATCTCAGGGCCATGGGTTCGAGCCCCATGTTGGGCAAAAGATATTTATTTATTTATTTATACCCCACCCATCTGGCTTTCCTGCATTTTAGTGGGTTGGACTAGATGACCCTCTTGGTCCCTTCCATTTCTACGATTCCATGATTGTTTGTGGTCAGGTGATCAGAAATGAAATCTGATGAGTATCAGGTGCTTATAATGATCAGATCAAAATAGGTATATTTTTTTGCTTGGCTGCATTTTTTTTAAAGAAAAAAACCCCCCAACATTATGGAAAAGAATACTTCATCATAATGAACTTGGGATGCTGATAAACCAAAGTAAAAAGATCTGCTGAGATTGGATGCAATGGCTGACATGCCTTAATAAACCAATTGGGGAAACTGTTTTGTTATTTATTTACATACTCTTTTTCTCCTATGATGAAACTCAAGGTGGCAAAGAGCCCAGGCAAGCTCTCATCACTTCAACAAGGTTACTGCATCATGTGTCTTCCAACCATGGTTCTGATGGCATTTCCCTGCGTAACATATGCCTAAGAATCAAAGAACCTCTTCAGCCAAGCCATAGGCTTGGACACACAAATATACATGCGGAGGGATCACGCTATATAGCTGGGCATCCTGGAAAATTTCACAGCAAGAGCTGAATAGGGCCTTTCTAGAAAGCACGGGATTAAGTCAGAGCTGCTGCAATGCCATTCCCCTAGGGATGGATGGAACAGTCCATTTCTTGATTGCATCCACTTCACATGTGTGTATTTTGCATTAGTCGGTTCTGCCCCATTTCTGCATCAATTTGAAGCTTTTTTTAAAAAAAAAAAAGTGTGAAAATTTGCATTTAATTATTCCATATCAGAATCTGTATTTAAATACGTATTGCATCACAAAACAAACATTTAAATGCATATTTGAGATCAATGTGTGCATTTCAGACTAAAATGCATTTTGGTACTTTTTAAATTTCAGAATAGTATCACAAAACTTGGAGAACTATGGCCAGGCGGTGCAAATTTTGTTGGGTTTGCTTAAAAATGTGAACAAAATTATACTACATCCCTAAATGCCCCTGCTCCCAGATGCTTTTTCATTATACACACCTGGAGGACCAACAAGTTCCTCCCACCCCCACTTTGGTTGATTTGGATAAAGGCCTTACTGTGGATTTTGAAATTTTATAAAATGGGATAATTGAAAGAGTGCGTAGAGCTCTTTCTGAGCCCCTGTCCGTGCAAACTGGAGCAGCAATATTACCCTGTGTCTTTTGCACATAATGTTTCTGCTAATGTAACCCATTGCAAAAATGTGCCTTTCTTGTGACAATCTCTCACTGCTGACTTGGCGTGAACTGATGGAAAGAGGTTTGAAGCCAAATATTGAGCAGTGTGATTTTGGCTTAAATGTAGTGCCTGTATGCTGTGACAGCAGTATTAGTGCAACAATATTTCTGGCTCAAATGAGATAATTGCGAAAGAAGCAGCAGCAGCAGCAGCAGCAGCAGCAGCGAAATTGATAGAATTACAGACACAACATTGGTTGGAATGGCACCAGCAATCATGAAGGGATGAAATATGAGAGAGTCACATCTAAGGCAGAGGTTTTCTCTCCATTCAAAGCATGGATGATATTCAATCCATTCAGCTCCACAGGAGATAACTGTAAATACTTGGACTTAATTATAAACAGATCTCTGGTAGGGAACTAAGCCAACATGTCGAGCCATATGTAGAATATCACTTCTGAGTAGCTCATGCTTTGTTACATTCTCTTTGCCCCTCATCACCGCAACATTAAAAAGGTGCCAGAATGACACAACAAAACCCAGAATGAAAAACATCCAAGCTAAAAAACAAAAACAAAAATCCAGAGGTAGAGAAATCAGACAAATCTGAATCCTGGGTAACCCAATTAACTGAGACCTCCAATCAACTAGTGAAATTCAGCCTGTATACTTGGGCTATGTACTTGTTTAGGCTGATTGCCAAGCCAAATTGAGAGGGATCTGGGCATTGGTTGGGCAGCCCAGAGCAATTTGGGCCTGTCAGAGGGTGGGGCATCAGGTAGGGAGGGAAGGGGTGACTAAAAGAAAGGACTACTAGGCAGTTGCATCTTCAAAGGAGAAGGTAGGGGTGGGTGGGTGGGTGGGTGTGCTTCTTGCTCAATTTCTCATTCTTCCCACTCCTTGAAGCAACACCACACAGGATTAAATCTTCCTGCTTACTATGAATAAGCAGGAAGTTTTCATCCTGTGTAGTGCTGGTTACTACTGCTTCACAATGTTCCCTTCCAAGTGTCAGAAAACCAGGCTGAGGAGTACAGCTCTGAGGAGGAATGGTGGGAGCCTCCCCCTCCTGCTCCTGACCAGAATCCTGAAGCTGCCCAGGAACAGTGGAGCAGTATAGATTTGTAACAGTGGTTTGCAGAGGGGCATAGTTTTGAAGACAAAAATTGAGAAGAACTGGGGGGGGGGTGTGAACAGCAAAGTGAAGAAGAACAGGAAGACAAGAGAGCTAACGCTCATTAAAGACTCTTTAAATGGTAAGGGACTCCTTTCGCTTTGTCCTGCTTATCTACGGCCAAACGGGGGGGGGGGGGAGGAAGCCAAGTCCCAGGAGCCTAACACCAAGTCACTGCCTTCCCACACTTCCCCCTTCTTCAGTTTGGATTTTCACAGACCTTATCTTTTTCAGTGTATGCCTGGTAAGAGTAAATCTGGATTGAAAGAGGGGAAAGTATGGAAGTGCAGTGATCTGGAGGAGAAATCATATGGACAATGGATAATAAATGGAGGTACAGAAGCTTACCATCCACATTAAATGAGAGTATTGATGAGACCCTACTGATGCAGTACCCCTAATAAAAAGAAGTTGTTGTTTTTTTATAAAAAGAAGTTGTTTTGACTAAATCGCATGATGCTGTTTCTTCTCCTCAATTTTTTTCTAATTAATTCCTATAGCTTCTTTTCATGTCAACAAAATGCTCATCAATAATAATAATAATAATAATAACCCAGAAAAGATGAAGTAGAGATAACCTTATTTTGAAGGAAGGAAATCAGGAATGTTTAAATTGCTCCAAGTGAGTTTACCATTTGTGTTCAACTCCTTCCAAGATTTAATTAGGGCTACCCACAACATTAAGCAGAGCACAGTAATCACATTAGCCAATCTCACTTCGCTAACACAGCCAGGGTGGTGTACACTTGTTAAACATTAATGAAGAATTGCGTTTCACATTTGCCCTGTGGATGCTGCACTAATACAACACCTCTTGGCCTTTCTGTTCTGGCGGATGAGATGGAGCTCCTTTCACAAGATTAATTTCCCATGAGCTTTCTGGCTTTACTTGATTCAGATATGCCTTCATCACCAAAGTGCCCTGCTGATGTTCAGGACTGCCACACCCATCAGCCACAGCCAATGCAGTTCTGCTGGTTGGAGCTGATGGGCATTGTAGTCTGATGCATCTGGAGGGCACCAGGTTGGTGAACCTTGATCTAGATTTAAGCAGAGTTCTTTAACCTACCTTTGAGGGAGGGAGAGGAGAATCCAGAATCCAACCTTCCTCCAAGAGGAAGCAGCACTTTAATTTCACAATGACCTTGTAATATAGAGAAGGTGGCACTCCAGATATACTCCTTATCCCTACATTCCTTTTAGATGGAATCAAATGAAAAAAACCCCAGCTACCAGCTTGTGGTGTGTGCATGTGTACAATGGCTCAGTGTTAAGGATATTTCTGCTACGTCACAAATGCTTTATGACAAAGTGACAAAAAGTTGAGGGAGTTACTCCTAACATACACCGCAAAACCCCAATGAATTACCAAAAGAAGAACAGGTAGGTAGCTACCATATTTTCAGCCTATCACTGATCTATTCAACCGTCATAGGAAGGATGAATTAAAGTCTGCATAGTTAACATTAGGAAGAACCAATTATAACATTTTTATAGCATGAAGCTTGAAATGAGGTGGACACATGCTGAGTTTCTCAAGTGGGCTTCACCACTCCTGTTGGGGGTTCCACCTCTGAGTGCTTCTCCATGCAACAAAAAGCTCCCCTGCAAAGGTAGAGAAGCCTGCACATTAAGGAGAAATGTTCTGGCCCAATCCACTCTTGTGTGTGTTTTACCCCCATAGGAAAACATTCATAAACAATCATCTGGTGCTGCCCTGTCCCCAGTGTGGGGCAGTTCACCCTACGAGCGCAGGATTCTACCACCTCATTCTGCTGCGCATGAAGGTAAGGCTGGGCAGAATGACTAAATAATATTAAACCTTTATACTTTACCCTCACTATGAGTATAAAAAAGGGTACTTCAGGTCTACTAAGGTGCTAAGCATTCACGGATATGCCAGTCTAGGTTTGCACAAACGAAGCACCTAAAGAAAAGAAAATGTAGCAAAGTTTTCCTATAACTCATGCTATTTCATAGCAGCTGGCTTGCATTGAAGGTGCTGGGAGAATTCCCTTTGGCCGTTCCTTTTACCTAGTGTCTCTCTGAACGATGCTCTCCATCCATTGGCTGTTCCAGAGGAATCAGTCCTGAACAGCAGGAGCAAGTTGTTTGTGGAGCTCTTGATAGAAGGTGGGACGGCTGCACCACAGAACGTGCCCAGGAGCGGAGCATAGATGTTCAGGCCATCATACACAGTAACAGAATCCTTGTGGCAAGATGAGGATGCTTCAAGGTGGAAGCTGTTGAACCTGTCAAGGGCATTTTTACTAGTAAGTGGGATTGTTTCAGTCCTGCTTTTCTTAAAATGCATTTGGGGATAAATATCGCATCTGGCGACAGATATCGGTCTCGGGGTGACCAACGCAGCATCCTCTCATCAGCCCCAACCATCATAGTCAATGGACTAGTATTTTATTTCTTTACAGGAATATTTATATACTCTCAGCTCATTAAAAACAATCATGGCAGCATGCAAGAAAAATATGATTAAAGTATCATAAAACACAGAACAAATGAAGAACACTGAAACGTATCTACTCTTCAAAAACGTTTGGTGAAACAAAAATGTTTCCAGTGGGTGACTAAATGTCAGGTCGTAAGTGCCTATCTGATTTCAATAGGAAGAGCGTTCCACTTTGCTGGAAAGAATTATGGCAGAATCTGTCAAACTGGGTTTCTCTCGGTTCCTCGTTTTTCCAATCTTAAGTTCAGTCTACATAATACACACAGAAAAACAATGCATGTGTTTTCCTGTATATTTATCCTATTAAATACATTTGGGCCTAAAGTACGCATTTTCTTCAAGCCATGTTCCTTACTATACTGTATTTTTGCATGTTCCTTTCACTTATATACAAAGATTGTGCACTTTTCGCTAATGTTCACTTTTTGCACACACTTTTGGGTTGGCAATGTGCATCACAGAAATTCAGGGAAGTGCACATTTCAAAGGTTCACTGTGTTTTGGTTTGCATATTGGTCTGGGGTGTGCAAATTAGGTGGATGCATATTAAAATGCAAACCAAAATAAATTTCTTATCCATTCCTGTCCACAGCACCTGAAAAGTACCATGTTGTCTACCCTGGTCTATTCAAGCACTGTGGCATTCTGACTCTTTTTTTTTAATGGGAAAGGTTCTGTACTGAAGAAAAAGCACTTAACGGTAGAACTACCATCACAATCCAATGTAAGTTACAGGTGGGTAGCCGTGTTGGTCTGCCATAGTCAAAACAAAATAAAAATTCTTTCCAGTAGCACCTTAGAAACCAACTAAGTTTGTTCTTGGTATGAGCTTTCGTGTGCATGCACGTTTCTAAGGTGCTACTGGAAAGAAATTTTTATTTTGTTTTAATCCAATGTAAGGTTATTCAGAAATAAGTCCCACTGAACTCAATGGCGCTGCCTTACAAATAAAGTTGCATAAAATTGCAGTCCTACCTATATTTGGAAACAAATCACACTGGGTGCAGCTAAGGTATTTTGAAAGTAAACTTCCATGGGATTGGCTGCATACCTTTAAAGCACATTTCTCTCCACAAATAATTCTGGGAACTGTAGCTTGTTAAGGGTTGCTCTGTGAGAGGTGAACTACAGTACCCAGAATTCTTTGAGGGAAAGAATGTACTTTGAATATGCTTTAAAGATATAGTGTGTGCACAGTCCTAGGTACTACGGCACTAACAATTCCCATGCTTGCTGTTCCTATAGCAGTTTAAAACCAAACCAAACCAAACCAAACCTAGAGACCATGATTTTTTCCATCATAATCTGAAAACTGCTCTTGGCTTACATACTTGAGTGCCACTATCTTGTTGCTTCTGACAGTGATGTAGTACGAACAGTTCATGTTGTGATGGTACTCAGTAAATGAATGGGTAGGGCTCCTGACTGTACCCCGAGAGCTGTTGAACACTCCGCCACAAGCTGCAGTGAAAGGCAAAAGATTGTCATTACTGCCGAAGAACCTCTTTGCCATACACACTTTTGGTCTAGGGTTTCACTCAAATGCAGTAAGCGCTGGTCTATTTTGTTGATACCTGATCAAATGTCCCTTTCATTTGCTCCTTCAGAGTCGGAGTCCAACAATATCTGGAGGGCAACATGGAGGCATACATTCTAGTATATATATATATATGTAATTTGTTATATGGTTTGAAAACCAGCGTACTCCATTTAATAAAACAAATACTAGTATGGATAAAGTAAAGTAAAGTAAAGTAAAATGCTAAGTAAGCAAACTTGAAGACATAGTAAATTAAAAGAGAGATAAATGTTCTATGTAGACCTGATAAATAAATAAAATAAAATAAAATAAAATAAAATAAAATAAAATAAAATATTTATACCCCGCCCATCTGGATGGGTTTCTCCAGCCACTGGGCGCCTCCCAACAGAATATTAAAAATGTGATAAAACATAAAACATTAAAAACTTCCCTAAACAAGGCTGCCTTCAGATGTTTTTTACAAATGGCAAAGTGCTTTGGATGAATACTGAGTATCTCTCTCTACACATTTCGACATACCACTGTTGAAAAGCCATTATGCAGCTCAAAAACGAATGAAAAGGATACAGTAGAAAGAATGACTGAAATATTTTGTAGGCTGTCACACAAACTTTTGAGACTACTGCTATAGTCTCTCGTTTTCCATCTTCTAGAAGTAACCTGGGCAGTTCCAAACTAGAACTTCTGAGCATTCTTCTAAGCAATAATGGGGCAATAATCTGTGTATGAGCATCTTGGTAATAGGGGCAGCGTAAAAGAAAATAGTCTATGGTGTCTATCTTTCCATCATTACAGGGGAAGAGCCTTTTGACAACGGGGATTTTTCTGTAACACCCATCTAAAACTGCACATGTAAGGGTGGCACACCTGGCAAGTGTAAACGCCCTCCTATGACAGTGTACCTCTAATTGGGACAGGTAGGCAGCTGGTTTACAATATATCTTGCATTAGCAGTGGATGAAAAAGAAGGTGCCATAGGCCAGTTGTAGGGAACCTTTGGTTCTGCAGATGTTACTGCACCACAGCTCCCATCACCCCTGGCCAATGGTCACACTTGCTGAGGCTGATGGGAGTTGTAGTCTAGCAATTTCAAAAAGGCCAAAGGTGCTAAGGAACTGCATGGAGGAAAGCAAAAGGCATTCCTCTCAGAAGGTGGAGGAGGGCCAGAGCAAAGAAACCAAATGAGCTGCCAGGGAATCAAACACACCCAGCAAATAAATTCTGCAAAGGGGATTAGAGCTCTCTGCTCCTCCTCTGCCAGCCCTCAGGGAGGCAGTAAACTGTCCCCCCCTTTGGCAGGCATGTAACTTTTGTGGGCTTATTTACAAGGGTGAACTAAAGTACGGTACAACAGAAGATGCAGATAAAACACAACAATTCGTAAAAGTTAAAATTTTAAAAAAAGAAAAGAACCAGCAGAAACTGAGCACTCAGCCTGGAGGTTGAAGGCCTGCCTAAACAACAATGCCATCGGGTAGGTGGCAAAAAGCTTTCAATGGATCTCCTGAGGCAGAGTTCCACAGAGCGGCTGCCCCAGTTCAAAAGAGGCCCTTTTCTGATGACCACAGAGGCTCATATGTGAGGAGACCATTGGTTTCTTTAATAATTTGAGCCACAGTGATGGTTGTTTCCTGTGTCCCTCATTACTTCACTGGTGCAAGGGAAAGGCTCTGCAATGCCCTTCAGTTGGATTCAGTAGGAGATCCCAACTTTTTGGAGGTGGAGAAGAAGAGTAGAAGAAGAGTTTGGATTTTATATCCCGCTTTTCACTACCCAAAGGAGTCTCAAAGCGGCTAACATTCTCCTTTCCCTTCCTCCCCCACAACAAACACTCTGTGAGGTGAGTGGGGCTGAGAGACTTCAGAGAAGTGTGACTAGCCCAAGGTCACCCAGCAGCTGCATGTGGAGGAGCGGAGACGCGAACCCGGTTCCCCAGATTACGAGTCTACCGCTCTTAACCACTATACCACACTGGCTGTCATTGGAGTGTGAGTGAGTGGCTTTGTAACTGCTGCATGGCTCCCTCAGAAGTTAATGTCTGCTTTAAGATCTACTGAAGAATTCTTTTTTTTTTTTATTCTCCATAATGGATGCCATTGGGAGTCTGAGAGGTGGCTCACTCTTTGTCCCCTGGTTCACAGCTCTCTGCAAAACCATCTGTGACCACCATTGTGCTCTGTTTTATAGTCTTCATTTGGCAGTCAACCACTCTGGGCTCTCTCCTGACAAATCGCCCAAACCCACTGCTGTCCAAACTTCTAAAGGACTAGTCATCACAGCGACCTCTAGCATTGCAAAGCAAATTCTTTAACAGGCGATGAATGCCTAGGCTCCCATTCCTCATTTTCAGCTACGGTAGGGTGGAGTCTATTGAGCACTGCCCTTTGGACTGTTGACAAATAAGAGACAAAAGCACAAGAGGTTTAAAAAAGCAGTGCTTATGGTACGCAGGGAGAGAAAAGCTTCTCTCTTCTTCCCCCTTTTGTCTTTTGTGAAAGATGAAGCTAGAAGGAAACAGAATGTTCATGGCTAGAATGTGTTTTGCATGGGCCAAAAAGCCAATAAAAAGCTACTAGTCATACTTCACAAATGTCAGGAGTCAAAGGTCAGGTGGCAGCAGCCAATTTGAGTGAGTTATGAAGGCCTCTTTCACAAGTAAATTAACATTGTCAATCCTTCAATGGTATTCTGTCTAGCCAGTAGCCCTCAGGATGACTCATTTCAAATAATGATACTTGATTTTATGCTTTGAGGCAAATGGCTGTTTCTCAAGGCTATGGCATGGAGGGGGAACATACTACATGGTACAAAAAAATGAGGTTCACATACTTGTTATCGGCCCAAAGATTGATTAAGTCTTAAAAAAAATGTTTTCCAATGTCAAGGTCTGTGAGGTAGCTGGGGCCTAGCTATTTTCTTTGACTCAGAAGCCACTCTCATATTCTTCCCTGCCTAGAATATTTTATACTGGACTAGACACTTCCATTAGCTCAATCCCGTGGGCACTGGACAGTTTGTCTTTAAGAACATTGCACTATGTGATCTTTGCAAAGTAAATTCATATGTAGCAGAACTAAAGTGTTCATAAGGGCTTTCTTATGAGACCAAAATGAGATTAATGTACAGGGAGTTTTTAAAAAGAGCAAACAAGAATAATGCTTTATAGGATGCATAAAATTTACAAAAAAAAATGTATTCCCTGGAAATGTGATGATGATGATAAAAAATTACAAGAACTCACTAAAAAAATGACTACAGATATATGCTGAATGTGTGCACATGGATTTCTCCATTCTGGATTCCACTATTTCGGTGGCAAAGGAGAAGCAGAGGGGAAATTGTTCTGCAAACTGCTTGCTAGAATCCCATTCTGGCACTGAACCTTGAATCATGCAAATGTTAAAAACATGGTATTGCATTCAGGGCCATTTTGCTTCATTGCCAGTGGGATATACACAATGAAAAGAGATGGCCCTGAACTGCTTATTTGGCATTGGGCTAATCCTGAGTGTTTTATGACAATTATTTCTGAAAACAGGAGGAGTGCTTTGTGTGTGATATGTCACAGTTAACTAAGCAGTGGTTCTGAAAATAGCTGAGGTTTTTCATTAGTTAGTGTCTTGTTTGTTTGTTTTTACAAATTTGGAGGAATCCAGAAAGTCAAGGGATAGTTAGGTCTTCTTCCAGGGCATCATTTCGTTGCCTGATGCATAGAAACACATGTTATTCCCACCAACAAAAGGCTATATTTAAATGTGGCTACTCACGGATTGCAGCATAAGTGGCCAGAAATCCGACACCAACAGTATGAGAATCTGTGTAGAAATTCAACAGTGTGGATCCAACGATGCTGATAGGATGAGGGATTTCATTGCCGCAAAATGTTTCTTTGGGGTAAGGACCAGGTCTGTTCCCTCTGAAGACCTTCACTCCATCATAAGCACAATCTCCTAAGGCATTATGAGCTGCACGGCATCAAATTTAGAATGGTTCATCAATATTTTGTGGAATTGTTTACCCACCCACCCTCTACCGGTAGGTACTTTTAAAGCCAATTCACCCCATCACAGAAACTAGACTAGGACACCACTTGCAGAGCAGGAGTGGGAGAACTTTTTCAGACCAATGAAAAATCTTCAGGGGGGCAGATGCCAATGGTGGGTGGAGGCAGAAGAAAAAGTGAATGGGATTAGAGGCAAAGGCAGGTAGACCATCTCCTCTATTTAATTTAAGGAAGAGAACATCAAACACAGTATCAGATGATAACTTCTTTAAAGAGAGAGAGAGAGTGTGTCCCATATAAATTTCAAATTTCCTTTCTCTCAAAACTGATTGCAAAACTGATATCTTTTTCAAACTGCTTGGTTAGAGGTTATTTTTTATATATGAAAAAACCCTAAAGTGGATCATGCTGTAACCGATAGGTGACATTCTTGCCTGCTGCACGACTGCAATTTTGTTTCTTGTTTTGTAGTAAACAAGAAGCTAGCAAAAAAGTAATAATCTGGAGTGGCACAAGTCAGCACAATGGTACAGTTGTTTCTGATTTCCAAAATACAAGCACATGCCAAGATGAGTGAATCATCTCTTAGGAATCATCTCCCACTCCTTGTGTGCTCGATTTCAACTAAATATTTGTGATACAGTGTGTTCTGTACCCTTCTGGTTAGAGTGAGCCTAGAACACTTTTGAGCTATAATACATCATTCCAAACACAGATAAAGAGCGAAACCGTTTGTTTAGAGACAGCTGGTCTTGGAGGCCTCATAAAAGATAAATAGGAACACTAATCTTCTAAGTGGCTCCTTTACTGTTCCTGTAACGCTTTTCGGAAGTAACTACTTGCTGCTGAATTTTTTCCTACTTTATGGATGCTTCTGAAATCCTCTTCATCTAGAATTGTACCCCAGTTTTCATTTCCCACACTGTCTTAAACAACATTGTGTGTGCATATATGTGAATAGGGAAGTCTGATACATCAGTGTGGCAACTCCAGATCTGCCTACTCAATGTGAAGGCCAAGGACAGACATCTGGGCCAATGAGCTGTGCTGTGCTGTGCTGCTGGGAAAGCACTGCAGCAAGTGCCCAAGATTTCCAGGAGCTGATACCTGCTCAGAATATGCCTTTAGACACATTCATTCTGCCAGAGGGAACGTTTTCACAATTTTGTAAATACCAAGGTGAAATAATAATTTATTATTTATACCCCACACATCTGGCTGGGCTTCCCCAGCCACTCTAGGCAGCTTCCAACAAAATATTAAAATACAGTAATCCATCAAACATTAAAAGCTTCCCTAAACAGGGCTGTCTTGGATTAACATTTCTGTCACTTACATTGCAAACCGAACGTTTGGAAACGTAGGATGACGATGGACTGCGGTTCCACATCTATGATATAATTGCAATTCAAGTTGTTGTCGTATTGATGGGGAAAGTTAGGAGAGGCAATTCGACCAGTTGGCGCAGTGAAGTTCACTCCACACCCTGCATGTAAACAAAGAAACACAGTCAGTTGCCATTGAAAAAGTTCAAAATCAATTATCTCCATGTGATTTCTGGGTATAAGGACAGAATGGTGGTTGTTGTTGTTGTTGTTGTTGTTGTTGTTGTTGTTCAGTCGTTAAGTTGTGTCTGACTCTTCGTGACCCCATTGACCAGAGCACGCCAGGCATCCCTATCCTCCACTCCACAGAATGGTAAGGACATTTAAAATACTTTCCACTTTTTGCAGCCTATAAAGTGTCTCAGTACATGCTCTGGAAAGGTATTAAAGTCAAGCAAAAAATTAAAATATGTCAGTTTAGTCTTATTATTTATCCTCTACCCAGCCAAATGAATGTTTAAGTTGATTTACAAGCAATTACTGGTAATGATTATTGCTTGTGTGTGTGTGTGTGTGTGTGTGTGTGTGTGTGTGTGAATATGTATGTATGTATGTATATATATATATATATATATATATATATATATATATATATATATATATATAACCAATACATTTGTCTCATGCTTCTCATTCTAATACATCTAAAACCATGCTTCCTCAACCTCAGCCCTACAGATGTTTTTGGCCTACAACTCCCATGATCCCTAGCTAGCAGGACCAGTGGTCAGGGATGATAGGAATTGTAGTCTCAAAACATCTGGAGGGCCAAGGTTGAGGAAGCCTAATTTAAGATCCTAGCTCTCACTGAGAAGTGAGAGCTATACCACTTCAAACCTCAGGTGGAGGTCTCATGTGTCTATATATTCCTCTACAGCAAAATAAGATAATTCCTGCATATAGACAACCAGCAAATGAGAAAGTGTGCAAAACCGGAACTGTTCTCCTTGAGACATTTAGTTGTCTGTGTGTAAATAATATTTTCTATAAAAGAGGATTTACTCTTGTGAGCCTTCACTTGCAATGTGATGTGGCATAGCTACAACTGAACTTAAATCTACACCCCACACATACCCTGGGATATGGATCCATTGTGCCATCAGTTTGCATCAGTGTATCAATCCTATCAGATCTGGTTAGTGTCCCAGTACACTGCCACAAATGGAGCTTCTGTGGAGAAAGGGAAGTCCTTTACTCCTATCCTCTGCATTTGTGATGCCACTGTACTGACACAGTTTGAATTGTTGTTGTTCAGTCGTGTCCGACTCTTCGTGACCCCATGGACCAGAGCACGCCAGGCACACCTATCCTTCACTGCCTCCTGCAGTTTGGCCAAACTCATGCCAGTCGCTTCGAGAACACTGTCCAACCATCTCATCTGCTGTCGTCCCCTTCTCCTTGTGCCCTCCATCTTTCCCAACATCAGGGTCTTTTCTAGGGAGTCTTCTCTTCTCATGAGGTGGCCAACAGTTTGAATTAACCTCCCAATAAACAGTGCCAACAATATAGAGGCCTACATCCTAATCGGTTTCCAATTCCGGTATGCAAGCACCCAAGCTACACTTCCAATACAGATGGCGCTTCAGATGTAGATCATCACAGCAATCCTTGGATTCAGAATTATTTACTGCATTTTACTTCTTTAAGACCAGAATGCATCTACCTCTTCCAAGAAGGCTAAATATTGTGCTGCTGAATATAAAACTCTCCAAGGACTTATTTTAGCATATTTGTAATTTTGCTTTCTGTTCTGTGCCTGGCATTTTATAGCACAATACAGTTATTAGTCATTTTATTACTATGGCTCTCTATTTTGTTTTGCTTGGATTTATTTTATATATTTTACAAAGTCTCTTTTTTCTAATACTGACTATTGACCATAATAAAGAGGTTGATTGATATTGATTGATTTACTTACTGTTTATAAAAGATGCAGAAAAGCCACGTCCTGGGATGTCCTGTGACTGAAACACTACTGTCATCACATTTCCTGGCGCAACAATAGGTCCGGGAGCTGAATTTCCACACCCAACAGCTAATACTGCATCTTCCTGTTCATTATCACGTCCTCTCAACACCTGAGGGAAAGGGTTACTCTTTTTTGAACATCTAAATAAGGCCTCGTGCGGGTTTTCATTTTACACCAGCTCCAAACAGTTTATGGCAATCCTGGTTTTAGCTTACAGGCCAGCAAAACAGCAGGATGTTAGATTCATACAGAAAGACAATGGGCATATAATAAAAACACCCATTCTCAGTTGTCACAAGACCCAAACCCTGATTGTAGCACCAGGTTTCAAAATGTGAAGGGGGGGGGAACAGTTAGGAGGAAATCTTACAGACGGCACCTTTCGCTTCAGCTCTTCAATGGCACTGTTAAGTCTCAAAGCTCAGTGTACTCGCTGGTACAGTATTTCCTTGCTGTAATGTACTCAGCTGAATCCTAGAACAATAGGATCCAGAATGCAGCAGTCTGATTGGTCCGCAGGAGCCACCCAATCCAGCTCCAGGTGGAAGTGAATCAGCGACCTGATTGGCCTGCAAGAGCAGCCAATCAGGCTCCTGGATGAAGTGAATCATCAACCTGACTGGCCTGCTGGAGCAGCCAATCAGGCTTCTGGGGGAAGTGAATCCACAACCTGATTGGCCTACAGGAGTAGCCCGGAATTAGCCAATCACGTGGGGCCCATTGTGTAAATAATGTATATATAGCAGACATTCTAGGGAAAGATTCATTGCTACTATGAGCTGAATAAAGAGCATGAAATTCACACTTAACTCCCAGTATATTTCACTTACTTTACCTGCTAGTGTCAGTTTCAGGCTGCTAATATATTTTAGGAAAGAAAAATACAGTAATTTATATGCACTGCTTTCCCCCCCTTAAAAACGTTTAGCGGTAGGCCTGCTCTCATTTTCCTACTTATATTGAAATATTGCCCCTCGACGAGACCAAACTTAGATTAACAAAATGTTTAGGGGTATGTGTACCCCTGCGCCTCCCCAGAAAAAAGCACTGTTTATATGTACTGTGCATAACTGAAGAAGAAACACCTGAAATCATCTATCAGTGTTCAAATGCAGCCTCAAACTTTGACCAGGGAGGTGATGGAATTAACGGTGTGCTTAGCATTAATTCACTCTTGAATGTAACCCTGCTTGGGTGAGTTTTTCATTCTGGGAGAAAACTTATTAAAATCCATTAAGGTGAACAAGTTCAAACTGTGGTGAGCACGGTTATTAATACACAGGTATTGCTGGTGGAGACACCAAAGGCCCAGTACAGCTCTTGTGTGTTTTCAACATCTTCCCTTTTCAAAAGGAAAGGCATCAAATCGCTTCCTTTAATGGCACATTGAAAACTTCACCCAAAGAGCAACAGTGGGCAAAATCCTTTCTGATTTCTGCACCCCCCCACCAAGGATCTCTTGTGCACAAAAGCATATTTCAATTAACATTTTCAAACTCTATCCCATTCAGTAGGCTGAAACGTGAACTCTAAATTGGCCAAGGTATATTCCCATTGCTTCTATAAATATACGCCATCTTGGCCCTCTTTGAGCAATAATCCAGCCGCTCATGTCTTCCTACACGATGATAAATTATGCCTGCCCTTTATGAACAAGTGGGAGTTGTGTGCTTTTGCACAGTCTGGGAATAACAACACACAACATCTGCCAAATTCTTTAGAAAACTATTACGCACTAAGGAATGCCAAACATCCCCTTCTCTTCAAGTGTCTTCCAGAGAAGCAGATCTTTAACAGCCGAGGAAGTATACATTATTATTTTGTTATTCCTGAACATTTTCAGGTATTTGATGAAAGCAAAATTAAAGAAGAAGGTTTTCTGATACAGAATGCATAACAATTTATGTAGAAGCAGGCACAGATTGGGGTGTTTTTCTGTCATTATTTTTCGTATAAAATGTGATTAACTTGGCCTTGTTTTTCCAAAAGGACCCTTGTTTAGGGACCAGTCCTAAGCACCCTGGGAGGACTGCCAAGGAGCCATTGGATGTTGTGGACCTACCTGTCCACTTCTGGAGTGGGACATCTGTGGGCAGACAGGAAAATTCACCACAGAAGCCTCCTTAGCATGGAAGTGGGATGCTTTACAGAATCAGTCCTTCTACTTACCTGCAGCTCAATCCTTAGACCTGCTTCACCAACCTAAAACTGCTTGGCTAGTGAACTATACTTACTCTTACCATAGTCCACAATACTGACAAAACATATTTACTTACCTTCACATAACTGCTCTGACACTGTCCATAGCTATCCGGAATCTGGAAATTCTCATTGAAGGTTATCTCCAAATGTTTGCTTTCATGGGTAATTATTGTCCATGAGCACCTAATGTTACTAGGAAAGTCCTGGGGCCAGTGAGGAGAATGGATGGTGCCATTTTCGGAATGAAGGATGCCCCCACATCCTGCAGAAATGGCAGAGGATTATAGAATAAGTAAAAAAAATATGCATGCATTTGGATGGAAGATCACACTACGCAGTCTTCCTGGTGAAAAGGTATGGGTTCATGGTCAGATGGCAGTGGCTTCTTCTGCTAACTGTTGGAGGTAGGACCATCACTCAGTGGCAGGGCGCCTGCTTTTCATACAGTAAGTCTGAGGTTCGATCCCTGGCATCTCCAGGTGGAGCTTTCTGAAACCTCGGAGAGCTGCTGCCATTTAATGCGGAATACAAAACTGGATGAACCAATGGTCCAAGACAGCTCACTACTTTCCCAACCATTTGTAACCAAAAGCAGTCATGTATGACTTATGTAGCACACTCTGAAAAGTGTATTATTCCCTATATCAGAGTATTAGTCCCTATATCAGAGTATCTTTCCTGACTGTGTGAAGCGATCTACTAACAGGCAATTCACAAAGAGTTTGCATGTATCAACTGCCTTCAATCAGCTCTCCCTCTGTGCCAACATCTCAACAATAGCTTAAGGAGCATTTACCGCACTGATGTAGATCATGCAAATGGGTCCTAAAAGGGTCCCAGTGTGGTGTAGTGGTTAAGAGTGGTAGACTCGTAATCTGAGGAACCGGGTTCGTGTCTACACTCCTCCACATGCAGCTGCTGGGTGACCTTGGGCTAGTCACACTTCTTTGAAGTCTCTCATCCCCACTCACCTCACAGAGTGTTTGTTGTGGGGGAGGAAGGGAAAGGAGAATGTTAGCCGCTTTGAGACTCCTTCGGGTAATGAAAAGTGGGATATCAAATCCAAACTCTTCTTCTTCTTCTTCTTCTTCTTCTTCTTCTTCTTCTTCTTCTTCTTCTTCTTCTTTAAAAAGGGTGTTGTTTTTTTAAGAGAGTGGGAGATGGACCTACTTTTTGCTCATGGCATACATGCATTTTATCTCTGACTATCAAAGATTTCCTTCATTAAAATTGTTCTTTATTCCAGCAATGGAGACATTTCCCTGTCCACTACCATATCCAGAGATGGAGGGGGTTGGGGAGTCCTACTTCACAACAGTCAATGCTATGCATTAGAAGGAAGGAATTTATAATGGTTCCCTGCTTACCTAAAGAATCTGCAGTCCATGTTGCATAGAAACCATCTCCCTGCACTGAGTGGTCGGAATTGAAGTTTATTAATAACTGATTGGAGCCTGACTGAATGGTGCCTGGTGATGAAGTTCCACAGTATCGCCCAATGACAGGAGAACTCGGAGATCCACCATTCAGAATGGTGAGCGAGTCCCATCTACAGGTCCTGTGATTTTCAATTTCAAAGTCCACAAAAGTAAGCTGTGGGAAAGCAGTAAGAGACGACTGTGAACACAGAATAGTATTTGTGAAAATGCATCAGAAACAGAGCTATCTCAGTCTGCTAAAAGCTTAATATGATAAAATAATCTATTTGTCCTCATTCTTACTCTAGCATAACAGACATCATAATGTGCTGAATTCACTTACTTGTCTTACTTTCTTTTTTTATTTAGGAGGAAGTGCTAAATAGAAGCAAGCCAAACACAACCCACCAACCTTTTATTGTAGCTTCCAAGGTGTTTAACAGCCTCCTGTTTTTCTAATCCCAGGCAAACGAAAAAAGGAGAGAATTTTACTGAGCTGCAGGTATTTGCTGGTGAGATGAATGCAGCTTAGTGCAGGGGAACCCAGCATTTTTGGTGAACGCATCTGGAAACACATTGTTGTGCACACCAAAATGTACCCGCTGCCCCACCCCCCAAAAACAGGTAAAACACCTACACTCCCCTCAAACAAATAAAACAGACAAAAAAGCACACACACAAACATTGCAAAAAACGAACAACAGTTCACAACAAAAAATAGAAGGGGCAGAGGGTCTTGGAAGGAGTCAAGCGGGTGGTCTGAGGGCATGACGACACCCATACTCTCAATTAGAGTACTTCATGTAAAAGTTTCCTTGTTCTTATGGATAAAATGCACCCATTTATTTTATTATAAGCTGATGAGAAAAGCAATACTCACATTGATGGTATGTCCCTCTGGTGCTACCAAGAGCCAGGAGCAATGGCTGGAACTATTGTAAGGTGCCGGGTAGTTAGGGCTTGAGATAATTCCACTTTCACCTTCCATCACACCACCACAGGCTGAAATAAAATTTGAGATCTTTGAAGAAGCTTTGTTCATTGGCTCATAGAAAATGCAGACATGCCAGTTCCTAGGTGGTTTCATTGGGTGGGTGGGGTGGGTGGGAACACACTTCACCTTCATTGCTTGCATTCACATATAACAGGAAGCCATTGTTTGTTTTAATCGTATCTTTTAACAAGCCACAAGCCATTTCACAGATGAGCAAACATGGTATGTCCCATTTCCCTAAACCTTGATTTGTTTTCCAGCTGCTCTTGCCTTGTGCATTTGTACAGTGACAAACATTTGGGATGGGATGTCCAAACAAACCATGGTTAAGCAAGACTATTGGGTTCACGACATGGTTTATTAATAGAAAACAGGTGTTTGCCTTGCACTTTCAGTACAACCTGTTAGAATCACCATACACAGTAAAAGTAACATGAAACTTACCCAGAGATCCATAGTGGATGAAGAATCCCTTGTCTGTATTTTGATCATTGCTCAAAAATTGTATCCAGGTCTGAGGAGCTGCTATTAGCAGTGGATGCTGAGGTGGACTGTGGCCACATAGTCGGTATAAGAGCTCTCCATCAGAATCCCCTAAATAGAAACATGGTGCTATGAAATATCTAAAGCCAGCTAAACTTGGCTGCCTCAAAGCAAGCAAAGATACAAAGTTTTTTGCAGTACCTTGGCTTCTTGAACCACTGTCCCTATTATTAATTGACAACCATGGTTTAACCACAGTTTAAGAATGTATGCACGACTGCACCACTTGGCCCTCTCTGGCTAGGTAAAACTGATATTTTGGTGTAGTCCGATGAATAAAATGAAATACGGAATAAGAGAGGGTAAAAGGAGGCATTCCAAGGGCAGCTTGGGATCAAATGGACCTAATGTACTTCCATCCCTACAACACGTACCTTGAGGTGGGGGGGGGGGATAGGACCAAAGCAGACTAAAGGAATAACAACAGGGAAAACTCAAAATCCCACCACAATCACCTTTCACCCTGCAGATAGGAACCCAGCAGAGCTATGGATTTGACTGTTCATTCACCACAACTCTTCTGTTGCCACCACCATGCTCCCCACTAGGAATTGCTCTGTTATTTATTCACTGATTATAGGCAGCTGTAACTAACCTCTCCGGATTTCTAAGTAGTCGTTCTGGCAATTAATGTGCTGCTCCAAGTGGAAATCTCCAAAGAGAAGGTAAAGAGTTGTGATGGATGGCTGTGGATTTTGGATGACCCACTCACAGTTCAGGTTGTTTGCATAATTGCTGGTGCCATCATAACCGGGAGAAGTGAAATTCCCACCACCTGAACTGAGCAGATGGCTGCCACACACTGAAAGAAAAAAAAAAAAACACCATTTGGAACAGTAAGGCAACATTTCATTATTTACCTGTTTATTACATTCATATCTCACCTTTCTTCCAAGGAGGTCAAGGTGGTGTAACATGGATCTGTCCTTCCCAACTTTTTCTCACAACAATCATGTGAGATGAATTAAGTGGAGAGACAATAACTGGCTGAAGATCATCTTCCACATTCCACTGTTGATATTGGTACTAGTCTACCACTGATTACCAGGCCAATATTCTTGGTACTTCTATTACTCCATAACTCTCAAAGCAGGTAACACATTTGGAAAAAAACAACATGGTAAAACCTCTTCTTCTAATGTGCCCCGAAGAGTTGATCATTCCACTGCCCAAACATACCAGAGAGGCACAGCAAGTTCTGACGTTATTTTGCCCTACTCTGCCCTTCAAAGACTGGATAAATGAAGCAGAGGCAAAATAGCTTGCTGTTGAAGTACTCAGATTAAAGTCAATGTCACAGAAGTAGTGGTTTGGCCACCACAGGTAGCCAATGTGGTGCTGGATCCAACCCCCATCAGCACCAACCTGTAAGGTCAGAGGTCAACACTGATGGGAATTGTAGCCTGGCAACATGTTACAGATGTTGCACTGGTTACCACAGTATTAGAGATAGGGCTGCTCCAAGACATTTCACTGCTTGAGGCTGAAAAGCAAATGAATCTTCACAGCAAAGTACATAATATCCCACGGCTGGTTGTGTTATTTCAGTATCTGAGGCAGAAAATCCCATGAGTACCTGTCCTTGAGAATAAAAATGCAATAATAATAAGTTAAATAACTAGAATTTGCCACCTTTTCATGACATTCAAAATCAGGGACCTGAGGCGGCCGCTTCACTTTTTTCTAACAATAGGGCAGGCCCTGATTAGACACTCATTGGGCAGGTCAAAAATTAGACCGAATCTTTCCTTTACTCCTCACCTCCAGTTCTCCTACTTGCATGTTAAAGATGCAAGCAGAGAACTATTAATACTGGAACTTCATATAAGTCAGTTTAAAGAGAAATGCCATGTTATAAGAAAGCTGCTAAACAGACTTTATATTAATTCTTTTTGTCAGTGTTGCTGTAAGTTGCAAAAACAAAACAACAACCCCCCCAACATGTTCTATTACCTGCTTCTTCATCAGAAGCATATGTAATTCTGAAGCTTGCCTCAAAGCCATCATGACTTTTTACCATGACGACGGTTATCTTGTTTCCAGAGGATTTCACCTGAGTCCCTGGAGCCACCAAACCACACAGCGTGGAGAGTCGAGGTGCGTTTTCACCAAAGCCATTGTGAACCTACTTGCCAAATAGAGAATAACATTAACAAGCATACCTTTAGAAGAGGCTTTCTTCTAAGTGTGGGATGGCCATCAACGTGCCTCAAACCCCATTGGAATCCTTGAACAAATGCGCTTTGAAACATGCAGGAGGAAGGTGCCTTACACGGAGTCAGCCCATTGGTCCACCTGGCTCAGTATTGTCTTGACAAGGAGTGGCAGAGGCTTTTAGAAGACAGGGGTCTTTCCCAGGTCCACCTTTAAGATGCTCAGGTCTGAACTGGGGACTTTGTATATATAAGACATGTGCATTACCACAGAGTCCCTTTCCAAGCTCTTCAGTCAAGATTGCCAAATGATTGCAGTCAAGACTGATACTCTACGTGGCTGGGAAGAGGGTGTTGCACTCAGGACCAGATGTTCCACCTCTTCTGCTGCTGCAGCCTGCCTAGCTGCCTTCCTTGTTCCCAAACCTTTGTGTGATGTGGGACTTCAACACTGCACCAGTGGGCAAGCATGCCAGTCGTAGCAACACTTATCATAGCAACCTGTTGCAAAGCAAGGAATTCCTGCCGTGGAGGTATTAGGGATATCAGGGAGTGGATTAGGTTTGGTAAGCCCAACTTCCCTGTGTTTTAAATGCATCTGTATTATTTGCACTGGAAGTTGGTCTATTTGGATAAAGGGGGCATTGCCACACCAACCTCAGCCTGTCCTCAGTCAGCCCCCACCTGCCTGCTTTCCTACTTACAGCCAACCAGGGGGCAGTACTGCCAGCTAGCTTCCTCCTCCTTAAGTCTCTGTGCTGTGCTTTACAGAACTCAGCAGGGAGGAGGGAGATGGGGACAAAAACAGTTGCCATTGGCTTGGCTCTAGCTCCACCTACTGTTGATCTTCCTGCCTAATGAGAACCATCCACCACTAGTCATTCCTAAAAAGCTAGGAGTGTTTTAATTTCCATTGCCCTGTTTGTAGCCAATTTAACTTTGCTATGCCATTTCCATATGAGTTTGGCCAAACTGCGAGAGGCAGTGAAGGATAGGCGTGCCTAGCGTGCTCTGGTCCATGGGGTCATGAAGAGTCGGACATGACTGAACGACTGAACAACAACAACAACAAATGCCATTTCCATATTCCACAGTAGTACAAATAACCCTTTCCCCCACACTTACAGCCACATAATTCGAGCTACAGTTCTGGTAGAGTCCAAAAGTCATGTCATGAATGGTAAGGGTGACCCGGCGTCCCAATGGCACCATGATCCTCCATTCACATTTTAATTTGTGCAGGGCAGGATTCGGATAGTTGGGGGACGTAAATGTCCCAACAGTGCCATGGAGATCACCTCCACACTCTGGAACGACACAAATAATAGGCAGTCTGAACAGATGTTTTCTGGGAGAGCGAAATAAAATGTATAGTGATTCTGAGGAAAGGACAAGCCAAAGGAAACGCTCAGGTGTCTGCAATGGTTGCCTTGTTTACCATATTTCGTCTTGATTCATAATTAAGGCAGAAACTAAAATCAGAAAAAAGATCTGCCAATAGCAGCTGGACTAGAAGAAGACAAACCCAATGGCATGGAATAAGCAATAGTCAACATATGAAATGGAAACCACACTGTTTTTGCAGCTGACCTTCAACACTAGCAGAAAAATGTAGTCTGAAGCCTGGAGCATTGATGGATCCATCAGTGGCAAACTTGATGTAAGCCAAGTTGCTGGAGGTGTCCAATGCATTGGGTATACTAGCACCACAGTATTTACCTAATAAATCCCCTAGGTAGTTAGAGGAAGAAAGAAAGAGAAAGAGAAGTTAATAAAGAGGGTGAGCATCTGATCTGAGGGTCTCAGGTTCGATCGCTGGCATTTCGAGGCATGGCTGGGAGAAACTCCAGTCTGAAGTGTTAGAGAGACACTGTCAGTCAGTGTAGACAGTACAGAGCTGGATAGACCAGTGGTCTGACTCAGTGTAAGACAGCTTCCTGTGTCCCAGTCATTGTATTTATTTATATTTACTTGCATACTACTTGCATTCTGTGTATGTTAGGCAAAACTGCATAAATATGTCCATTAGGAGACATTTGCACTAAAACGCTTTCCTTCACCACCATCACCTGAGACCCATCTTCAGGTGCCTCCTCTATGAGAGGTCCAGAAGGCCTCTAACATTCCTCAGAAAATAGAGACACTCTAGCCTCTGCAGTGGCTCCCCATTTGTGAAATGCTCTCCCCAGGGAGGCTTGCCTGGCACCTTCATTTAGGCGCCAGGTGAAAATGCTCCACTTCAACCAGGCCTTTGGCTGATTAACATTTTATGTCATTTTATATGTGTTCGTGGGAGGCGTGGGGTTATTGGTTCGTTTTTGATTTATTGTGTATTTTGTGTTTTTAGTTTGTTTTTTTATGCTGTGAACTGCCCTGAGATCTTCAGATGAAGGGTGGTATACATATTTTAATAATAATAATAATAATAATAATAATAATAATAATAATAATAATGCCATTCCTCATTAGGACTGAAAAATATAGAGAACCAAACATAAGACTGAAAAAGCCATAAATTTAGAAACACCAAAATTACCACCGGAATTGATCAGCCTTAGTAGTGACTGATGGTTTCTGGGATGGGGTGGGGCGAGGGATAGCACAGAGAGGATTCCAAAGTTCTTCCCCAGTTGCCTGCTCACAAGGACAGCCATGCCCTATTCAGAATTGTAATGACTTTAGCAGAAAATCGTATCAGACTGTTAGTTCCCCGCACATGCAAGGAAGAAAGAGTAATGACATGGTTTCACAGACCTGACGCATACTGTTCTCGAATTTCCAGGTAGTCATATCCACACTCAGTTGAGTTCTGGATATCTAGTGCTTCAAAGCGAATGGTGAGAAAATGGCCCACAGGTCCACGGAGAAACCATTCACACAGCAAATTGTCTGGATAGTGGAGATTAGGGAATCCGACACTTTCAATGACTCCGTTTTGTCCCGTCAGTGTTCCACCACAAACAGCTGCAAAGAAACAGAGTCTGATCACTGAAATGGTCATACGTATTCCGGTCTTTCATTTAAGGATTTTGGATCTGTAAAAATGCTGGGTATTATAATTTTTTTTTCATTTTACCTCTTGAATACTTGACATTGAATCCAGTGTGTTGGTCTATACTGTCTGAACGAAATCTCATATATAAGGTAGAACCTGATGACCTTTGAATGCCCGGTAAAGAATTCCCACAAAGCTTGGCGATTACTGGTGAATTGGCGTCGGCACCATCTCGCAATTCAAGGTAACTTAATGTGCAGCTGAGAGAAGGAAACAGATACATTTAAACTGGTGAAAATTGCTTTGCAACATTTCAGGAAGTATCTGAAACATGGAACTAACATCCTTCAGTGAATGACACGGTAGCTCAATTCTGAGCAGGGCAGGAAAAACAGAGACAGACGCCCTAACAATCAATAATGCCTAGGGTCACCTGAGATATAAATAAATTATAGAGCAAGAAATATCTAAATAGGTCACAGCATTGTGGAGAGTTTGCTCTGCAGTACTTTATCCTCCTGTCTGAAGCATGATCAAAAATGGCATTTGAGGACTGTGTTAAAAAACTGAATTTAGAATGCTTAGTTCTGATTCATTAAGTGCCAATTATGAATGCAATTAGCTCAATCAAGCATTTTTGAAGTCTTTTAATTAAAAATCACTGTAGGAAGAGTAATTGGGACTATCTTCAGACATATATGGCTATGAAATCGACCATATCATAAGGATGATTTTTTCTCTCATATAAATTCAGTGGGGATGCTTTTAGGGCATATAATTGTACCTGAGTATCAGCAGATGGAGAAAGGAAGAAAGGAAGGAAGGAAGGAAGGAAGGAAGGAAGGAAGGAAGAACTCAGTGTATGAAGTGTCTGCAGGGAAATGTAAGACGAAGAAGAACATTTCTGCACTAATATTTTTCCCCCTAAATGAAATATACAAGGCAAACAAAACTGAGAATATAAAGATTCTTAGAAACCTCTCCTCCAGAAGGTTCTTCACATTTATTTTAAAGTTAACAGTACATTCTAAATGGGGGTAAAAATGCCGTATCCTTCAAAAGACACCGAATTCATAGCAAATAAAACATGCCTGTGAAACAACTGACACAGTCATGCTTCCACTGATGCAATGCATGTAAGTTAGTGGGGGGGGGACCTGTTGTTGGCCTCCCATCTCCTATCTGTCCCAGCCAGTATGGTCCAGGATGATGGGAGCTGCAGCTCAGAAATATCTGGAGCACCACACACTCTCAAGCTCTGATATAGCCCTTAAAGAAGAACATAAGCTAGCACTTGCCCCTTCCTTAGGTTGCTAGTTGACTCCCTACATGTCTTTCTACCTTTCTAGCAAGTTTCAGGAGATCCCACCCTGGCTGTCAGACATCCTGGCTCCTCCCAGTGACCCTATGGCCTCACCCAGGCTCCTCCCTTCTCTGATAGCGATGATTCAATTTTGAGAGAGAAGAAAGTGTTGATTGGGATGAGAGCTCTTCCCCATCATGGATTGGGACATGGATTTTTAATGGGGAGACATTTGACAAGCAGAGAAACAGACTGAATGTTCTGTAGAAGGGTCCCTGTTAGCCTGCAGCTGCAAAAAGTCCTCCCCCCAAAAAAGCCAGCGTTGCCATTTTGCTTTACTGTAGCGTAAGTACAAGACTGATTATGTTACAACCATACATCTGCTAGACAATACCAGCCACTGCGGTGCCATAGAGCCAATGTCCTGAGATCAGTGCTTCCATAGCTTACTGGGATGGTGCACAGGTGGGAAGTGGTGCCCTAGCAGAGGTGCTGCAATGGATCCACTGGCACACCCGCACAGCCCCCCCCCCCGCCCTGCCCTGTCCCTGCACCATCCACATAAGTGGCAGCAGCATTGGTGCCAGGAGAGCTCTGCTACACCATCCCACCATGCCAGTCACGCCTGTCTTTAGATTTAGAAGAGAAATAAAAGCAAGAACCCCATTACATTAACCCCAAACCCTCCACGATAGCTTCAGAAAATTTAAAGAAAGCCAATACAACAACGTGCTCCTACTTGGGTGAAGACTGGATATCAAAGTGACCTTCAAACTGCAGCTCCACTGCAGTCCCATAGGGAGCAATGATTGTCCACACACAATCGGCATGCGGTGGGTAATTGCCAGGATGGCCAGGTGAAGAGACAAATCCCGAGGGATTGGACTGGCTGATATAGAAGTTCCCTCCACAAGCTGGAAACAGAAGATGAGGAGGAGCTGGTTGAATGTGTATAATAATGTCTTCTATTATAAAGACACCAAAATGGATCATCTATGAGACCCACCTTAATTTTCTGGTATCATAAGGACAATGTACGATACATTATTCTGTTGTTTTTGTATGTGTGTGTGGAAGTTTTTACATGGAATCGTTTATAGCTTTGGTTTTTATCAGTTCTGCCCTTCCTTTCAAAATTAACACACAGATGCTCTCTTCATGAGTTATCTTCATGGAGGGGACTTCATACAACGATGACAGCATGGGGCCATGCCACTGTCCCTGTCCCCTGGATACACATGCATCAGCAATGATATATGCAGAGAAGAAGACCTGCCTGAGAGCAGCTGCTTGTGCATAGGCTTCTATGCAGTTGTGACACCTGCGTGGTTGGGAGTCTCAGCTGCGTGGAAGTTCACATCCATGCAGATGTTCATGCCTAGCTTCCTCCCTGCAGGTAACACACCAACACACTGACGTCCAGAGGGTGGGGCCAGTGACATGCCCAATGCCTAGGGGCAAGACCAGCGGCATGGCCCTGCTTTCCAGTCAGCCCATGATGCCCCTTAAACTGGGTAATATGTAAAGGAGGGAAGTTTCTCCTCATATGCTATATGCCATATAAACTTTGTAGCTGTTTCCCTACAGGCATTCATATGAAATATGCCAGTGTGGTCCTTCACCAGAAGTATCAGAAAAGATAATGTGCAAATGAGGTCCAGGGATGTATTTTGACTAAGCTGGTGCTCCTCCACTCAAGCAAGGACCCGAGCACTGAAGCCATGCTGAATTTTTGGAGTATACCAACAGCTATCAACTGTGATGGCTAAATGGGCTCTCCAAGTTTGGAGGCACTATGTCACAGACAACAGTTGCTGGGGGAATTGCAGAAGGAGACAGCCATTGGTTTCCTGCCTTGCTTGTAGGCTTCCCTGAGGCATCTGGTTGGCCATTATGGTAAGAAGGATGGTGGTCCAGATGGAGGTATGGTCTGAGCCAGTTAGGCACTTCTTAACCATTTAATGTTCCTGTCAACCATGGATCCTGACATCATTTGAGAACCACTGAGTTATGAATGTTTCGGTAGCCCCTGTTTGTATTTAGTGCCAATACTCACCAAGACCCTTTGCCTCGTACTTCAGTTTGAAACCTCGCCCTCCATTACTGCTATCAGAAAGGAAGTGGACAAATAGCTGGTTGTCTGTGGTGTACATTGTAGAAAGGGAATTGCTACCACAAAAGCGTCCATTCCTGCTGCTAGGTCCTAACGGTGGGGCAGAAAGATCTGGTCCATTCCTAAGCTAAAAAACAAACAAACAAACCCCAAACATTAAATGTGCAAGATGATTTATTTCATTTCCACAACAAATCTATGAGAACAAGCTATTACTTCCCATTTTAAAGATGTGGAATTGAAATGGACAGATACACAGTTACGTGCCAAAGGCTACTCAATTAATCCAGGGAAGAATTGGGACTTTAACTCAGCTGCTTCAGGCCTAAGGATGTCAGAAAGTCAATAAACCCACTATAGGGTTTTGTATCTCAACCCATATAATGAAAAGGGGAAATGCTGCTGTTTTATGATGGGAACTCAGGGCTAACAAGTAAGAAGTAAGCAAGCTGGTTACTGGTCCCTGGGGTATTCTGGAGCCAAGCCAGTTAAGGTTTTAAAGATAATAACCTATGGTTTTAGCCAATGAATTCATCCCTTTAGCACATGAACTTCTGCCTGTGTAACAGAGTTTCCTCTCCCTCACTTTTCTATGTGCACCTCAATGTGTTCTGGGGTTGAGGAAAACCTGGAACAGATTGGAGGGGCTCATGTGGGGAAGGAAGAGGAAGGCCTTTGCTCTAACGGGATGACTTTATTGGATAGAACCACAACACTATAAACTGATGCTCAGAAACGAAAGAGTAACTGGCTGAGCTATTTCAATATTGCTTTCCTGTTGTCCTCACCTCAACATAATCTCCACGGCTGCAGGCAGCATCTTCATTTATCACCTGGAACAGCTCCTCCGAATGGATGCCAATGATGAAGCCAACAGTAACCATAACATGCCAAGAACAATTAAGGTTAGGAGGATAGGTTTGCGGATAGTTGGGTGAAGTGATCACACCACTGTCTGTGTACAAATAACCACCACAACCTAAGTTAAAAGAATAAGACTCTGTTAAGGAAAGGACTATTTAATTTATTTTTATTACATTTCATTCCTACCCTGTCCAAATCTCTGAAATCTCAGATTTATCAGTTTGGTGCTTCTAGCTCTTATAGAATCATCCTCACAAAAGCAGTGCATATTTTGAGCCAGGGCCAAACTCGTAACATACATGTTTTCAGGCCCAATTAATTCATTTGTAGGAGATCTTCTACTAGATCTTCGCTTACAGATTATGCCAGTCACTTTAATTACAGAAGCAGGGGGACTTCCGGCAGCGATGCCATTGCGGGAGGTCGTGGGCTGCCTCGGCTGCAAGGCGACCCAGTCCGTCCCGGGGGTTGGAGCCCCGCTACCGCAAAGCGGGGCTCCGGTGGGGTGCGGGAAGAGCGTCCCGCACCCTGGGCTCCCCGGCTGTGCCCATTGTGGCTCCGAACCCTTCCCTCGCTCCCCCTGTAAAGGGGGAGTGGGGGTGAAGGGACGACGGAGCCGGGCTATAGGGGAAATGCCCCAACCGGGGTGCAAATGCGGCGACAAATCCTGTGATGAGCGTCTAAGTTCTACCTGTCTTTAATGATCTGAAAGAACCCGGTGGTTGTGAGTATTTGATTGACTTTTATATCTTTGGAATGATCCGGGGGGAAGAGGAAAGGGAGCCTGCCTCCCTCCCTTCGGGACAGAAAGAAAATAACCAGTTTAAGTGACTGCTGCTACAATAATGGATACAAAGTGTTTGGAATTTGAAAACTGAGACTGCTGAGATTTCCCTCTGGGGATTAAGTGGGCAGAAAATATCTCCATTTAAAGTTTTGGTCTTTACGCTCTGGCTTCAGAAAAAATGGCGATGGAAAATTTGGACTGACGTGGGAAACAATTGAAACAAAGGAAGGAAGAGACAGGAACTGAAATCTGACACTCACCCTCTCCCCCAAAATGCTGGACTTTGTGTTTGAACTTGTTTTGAACTCTGGACTAACGGAAGAAGAAATGCTTACTGTCTTGAGGCTGGAACTGCTTAATCGGAAATTGCAAGTCTTGAGTGGGATTATAAATAAAAAAAATCTACTTCCCACAGAGGAGGCTTTTCAAAAGTTTTACACAATGGAAGCAAACCTTGGCAAAGAGTTAGAAGGGATGCTTGAAGGATGGTCTGAAATGGCTGGGCGACTCCGGGAAAAGGAGCCGCTCTCTGGGGGTGGCAGCCCCGGAACGGTAAAATCTACAATATCCAGACCCCGAGGTGGGAGCTCGGGGGCAAGGGACATGGAATTAAGATATCTACAAGAAGAAGAAGTATGGTACAAAGAAGCGGAGGAGCCCAGAAAAGATGTGATGTGTATCCTGAAGCTCGATGCAAGGTTTCTTGTGAATGCTGCCTGGATCTGTGGACATTTGGGAAAAGAAGACAACTGGAAGATTGGTTCCGGCGAAAGACAGAGAAAGACAATGGACAGGGGGGGTGTGGGGTGAAGTATTAAATGTAAAATTTAAATGGTCTGTTATGGTATCTGAAATCGGAGAGTGAAGGTTGTTAATTATAAGTTTATCTTGAATAAGTAAGGGGATATTGGATTTTAAGTTAAAAGCAGCATGATAAAAGACAGAAGAAATAAGTTTAGATTTTATAAGAATATTCTGTTAAGATTTATGATATAATAGGATGATTAAGATAATTGTGTTATCTTTAATTGAAGTTAAACTCTTTTTTTAGAGAAAAGTTGTTAAGAAAGTAAAATATGGATTTAAAACCGAAGGTGAAAAGGCAGGGGAAGTCAAACGTCAAGATTCGAAAATAGAAATTTTTTTCGTTAGGTATATAAACAAGAAGAAGAATCCTGGCAATATATGTATTTGTATTTGTTTTGTATTTGTAGGTGTGGGTCTGGGTGTGTGTTGTATTATGAAAATGCTAATAAATTCTTCATAAAAAAAAAAAATTACAGAAGCAGGGAACGGGATCCAGCTGGCAGGACAGATCCAGAATGGCACCTTTCTCCATGGGCCACCTTGACAGGTGAGTGTGGCTGCCCGCCTGTCAGTCACCTGACATCATACAATGTCAGGTGAGAGACTACATTGAACCTGCAGTTTTCAAAGATAGAATTGGGATGTGCACTCTTGGTGAACTCCCAATGCTTCCTTTGCAGCTCTGACTTTAACTCAATTTGCGGTTGCAAAAAAACCCCTCATCATTTGCAGTTGTGGCTTGAATTCACCCTGGGGCTACAGCTGCAAAGGAAGAACTCAGAGCACCTTAGAAATGTGCTCCAAATTCCTGCTTTCTGGCTGTGGTTCAGCACTTTTTGAATTTGGCACCTTTTACTGTTGCTTCATGCTTACTTGAAATCAAGTCCCATTGTGGCCAATGAGGCTCTTACTTCCAGGTAGCATGTATAGGATTGCTGTGTGCTGTTGTGCCTTTTCCACAATCAAATTTGTCACTAATGTATCTTGCAATACAAAAATTTGAGAGCGAATTCTCTCCAGTGCCAGATATGATGTGTAACATGTGGCTCTCGGTGCTTCTGCAAAGGTTTGTTTCATGATTCACTGGCTTGTTGTTCAGTCGTTCAGTCGTGTCCGACTCTTCGTGACCCCATGGACCAGAGCACGCCAGGCACGCCTATCCTCCACTGCCTCCCGCAGTCTGGCCAAACTCATGCCAGTAGCTTCGAGAATACTGTCCAACCATCTCATCCTTTGTTGTCCCCTTCTCCTTGTGCCCTCCATCTTTCCCAACATCAGGGTCTTTTCCAGGGAGTCTTCTCTTCTCATGAGGTGGCCAAAGTACTGGAGCCTCAACTTCAGGATCTGTCTTTCTAGTGAGCACTCAGGGCCGATTTCCTTGAGAATGGATAGGTTTGATCTTCTTGCAGTCCATGGGACTCTCAAGAGTCTCCTCCAGCACCATAATTCAAAAGCATCAATTCTTCGGCGATCAGCCTTCTTGATGGTCCAGCTCTCACTTCCGTACATTACTACTGGGAAAACCATAGCTTTAACTATACGGACCTTTGTTGGCAAGGTGATGTCTTTGCTTTTTAAGATGCTGTCTAGGTTTGTCATTGCTTTTCTCCCAAGAAGCAGGCGTCTTCTAATTTCGTGACTGCTGTCACCATCTGCAGTGATCATGGAACCCAAGAAAGTGAAATCTCTCACTGCCTCCATTTCTTCCCCTTCTATTTGCCAGGAGGTGATGGGACCAGTGGCCATGATCTTAGTTTTTTTGATGTTGAGCTTCAGACCATATTTTGCGCTCTCCTCTTTTACCCTCATTAAAAGGTTCTTCAATTCCTCCTCACTTTCTGCCATCAAGGTTGTATCATCAGCATATCTGAGGTTGTTGATATTTTTTCCGGCAATCTTAATTCCGGTTTGGGATTCATCCAGCCCAGCCTTTCGCATGATGAATTCTGCATATAAGTTAAATAAGCAGGGAGACAATATACAGCCTTGTCGTACTCCTTTCCCAATTTTGAACCAATCAGTTATTCCATATCCAGTTCTAACTGTAGCTTCTTGTCCCACATACAGATTTCTCAGGAGACGGATGAGGTGATCAGGCACTCCCATTTCTTTAAGAGCTTTCCATAGTTTGCTGTGGTCGACACAGTCAAATGCTTTTGCGTAGTCAATGAAGCAGAAGTAGATGTTTTTCTGGAACTCTCTAGCTTTCTCCATAATCCAGCGCATGTTTGCAATTTGGTCTCTGGTTCCTCTGCCCCTTCGAAATCCAGCTTGCACTTCTGGGAGTTCTCGGTCCACGTACTGCTTAAGCCTGCCTTGTAGAATTTTAAGCATAACCTTGCTAGCGTGTGAAATGAGTGCAATTGTGCGGTAGTTAGAGCATTCTTTGGCACTGCCCTTCTTTGGGATTGGGATGTAAACTGATCTTCTCCAATCCTCTGGCCACTGCTGAGTTTTCCAAACTTGTTGGCATATTGAGTGTAGCACCTTAACAGCATCATCTTTTAGGATTTTAAATAGTTCAGCTGGAATATCATCACTTCCACTGGCCTTGTTGTTAGCAAGGCTTTCTAAGGCCCATTTGACTTCACTCTCCAGGATGTCTGGCTCAAGGTCAGCAACCACACTACCTGGGGTGTATGAGACCTCTATATCTTTCTGGTATAGTTCCTCTGTGTATTCTTGCCACCTCTTCTTGATGTCTTCTGCTTCTGTTAGGTCCTTTCCACTTTTGTCCTTAATTGTGGTAATCTTTGTACGAAATGTTCCTTTCATATCTCCAATTTTCTTGAACAGATCTCTGGTTTTTCCCATTCTGTTATTTTCCTCTATTTCTTGGCATTGCTCGTTTAGAAAGGCCCTCTTGTCTCTCCTTGCTATTCTTTGGAAATCTGCATTCAATTTCCTGTATCTTTCACTATCTCCCTCGCATTTTGCTTGCCTTCTCTCCCCCGCTATTTTTAAGGCCTCATTGGACAGCCACTTTGCTTTCTTGCATTTCTTTTTCATTGGGATGGTTTTCGTTGCTGCCTCCTGTATAATGTTACGAGCCTCCATCCACAGTTCTTCAGGCACTCTATCCACCAAATCTACTTGTAACCAAACCGCTCTCTCCCACTCAGTTTGCTGCTGAAATGGCAAACCTACAACAACTGTGGTGCTATTTCCTTGACAGGGGAAGCGAAAACTTCTTCTGAAGCAACTGTAAATGTTTGGAAATGTATGAAGGACTAGGCATCTCCTCTTGTATCATTTTAAGATTCTGTAATTTGATTATTCTGTTTCTCCAGGACAGAGGTACATTAAAAAAATTAATCATCTTGCAGCAGTCTAATCATGTTATCATATACATCTGGGTTCCTTCCCTTCCTTTCTTCCTTTCTTTCTTTCTTTCTTTCTTTCTTTCTTTCTTTCTTTCTCTTTTGCGTTTGTAAGGACTTACAATTTTTTTTTAACTACGTAAAAACAGTTGCACTGTTTTGTGCTATGCAATTCATTTTCCTTTAAAATAAAATAAAATAAAGAAGCCACAGCAGTACAAAGGCAGCTTGCAAAATCTTACCATAATAGAGAAATGTTTTCTTACTCTGCATTTCCAGGCAGATATCGACAACAATTGTGCAGTGGTTTTGAAGTCACACTTGAAAATTGGGTGAATTTAAGACTACATCTCAAAAAACTTGCACTCGTGGGATTCACAACATTTATGTGTGTGTGCAGAGGATTGTTGCTGAACAGGACAGGCAACAGTACAAAAAATAAATAGATTCTATAATCACTTCCTTCCAGTCCCCCCCCTTAAATCTGCAAAGGCACTCAAAGAACAGTTTTAAATGACAACTTACTTTTGTGGTAAGAAGCATTAAACCCAGCACCGGTAATACTTGCATCTGAAGTGAAGCGAATGAACAAAGCATCGCCAGTGGATCTTATTGGTCCAGGAACCTCACGACCACACAGAGTGGCCAGGACTGGTGCAAGGCTGTTGTCTCCTATGAAAAAGAAATGGAAAATTGTGATTTCCATACTTCCATTACTTGTGGAAGAAACAGCCATGTTTTATTTGGAGAGGCAATGTTAGAGATGGAAGTTCTCTGTTCACCATTTCATTGGTAGCCAGAAGATGGACTGGTTTGCATGCAACACTAAGCCAAACCATGACAGTGGGGATCCATGACTGTGTGGGTACTCACAATAAAAACCACAGGCAACTTTTTCCTCACCATGCTTTCCTGCCGCGGTGCTAATCAGAGCTAAGCCATGTTTTGGCTTAGTGTTGTGTCAGACCCTAGGGTCACGGTTTGTCTCTCTGTTCAGACTTTGTGGCAGGTGCATGGTGGCCTTTGGAAATACTTCTGTGTGGCATTTTAAAATGCAGTGGTATGGAGCTTCAACAATAGCCTCCTGGCAGCATCACCACGGCTACTTAATGGAAGATGGAAGGGTGTGTGTATGTGTGTGTGTGTGTGTGAAGTGGTGCTGAGGTTGAGGCTATGTGAGTGCAGCAGCAGAGCCAATCTAGCACTCCTGGTGCTGCAGCCATAAGGCCCTGGGCCTTGCCTTCTCCTCCCCCTAGTAAGCAGAACTGCCACTAGGAGGCTATTGCTGCAGCTCTGCTCTATTGGATAGCCCTATCTGATGGCAGAAATCTGTGAGAGTCGCTTACTAGAGGGATGAGTCCCAGTTCACAATGAGTCTAACACAATAGGGGAGGCGGAAGACATGTAGACACGGGAAGCTGACAAGCATGAGAACTGCAAATTGCATAAACCAGGATTTCCATTTGCGGTCTACAACTATGGAAAGGTGCCAGTGTTTCTCACCATCTCTGAGGACAAGTTTATCGTAGTTGCATGAGCGATGAGACTCAATATCCAAGGATAGGATGTTGATCTCCAGTGTTGAGTCTGGCGCTCTGATAACCCATGTACAATCGGCAAAATTTCTGTAGTTTGAAGGCCAGTCCGGTGAGAACAGAAATGAAGGCATTTCACCGGTTCTTGAGAAACCTCCACAGGCTCCTGTCATGAAAGAGAAAATCATGGGTAAAAATAAATTAATTTTTCATCCTGTTTAGTGACAACACTCTTTCTCTTCCATGCTTGTTTCTATGTACTGTAGCCCTCTAGATTTGTAGATTACAGCTCACATCCCTCCTGATCATTGGCCGTGTTGGCTGGGACTGAAGGGAATTGGGGTCCATTGGTGACCTATCCCTTCTAGAGTATGTGTAGATGTGTGTACAGCATGCGCATGCATGCATTGCGCCCACCTAATGTCTTCTTGATACAAAATCAGGGCCTCTCCTGATTATTTTAATATGTGGGCAGGAAACGGGCCTCTGATGCTCCTCAACAACTGGCCTTGCATTCTGACACTGAGGTTCAGTGTAGCCTTTTATCCTCCATGAATTTGTCTAATCCGCTTTTAAAGGAATCTAAGGCAGTGACCACCATTGAATCTTGTTGCAAATATAAATGTAACTGAGCTGTCGCATCTAACTTGACAATTAATGCAATCCCTCTGACTGCTAAAACCACCTCATATTGAACAAAAGGTTTACTATACAATAGGTAGCTAATCTTCAAGATAAATGCCGCAGGTGGAAAAGGTGGTGGGGTTGTGATTTCCTAGGATACGAGCAGAGGTCTATGGGCTTAATTGTGTTGTAGAGTCAAGCCTGTCCTCCTGCCTCTCTGTCCTGTGCTATCGGCTGCTCCTTGATTCTGTGTAGAAAAGTCAAGGCAACACTAAGCTGGCATGTGTACTGGCACGCGCACTAGAACGGTATGCTCTCCAATGTTTCACTTGGCTTAAAAGCATGCCTGAAAAAAGGTTGACTACCACTGGATGATAGCATTTCATCATGCAGACTGACAAACATACATACACTTTCATCATCTGCCTTTCTCTCAGTCGCTCTCAACGAAAAGGTTAACCACATGGGCAGGAGACCAACCTATAGGAATGGCATGTCCCACAGCTGTAGGTGCTTCCACCACATTCCAGTCCAAAAGGAAGCCCTTTCCATTTACAGAAAAATCAGAGGTGAACTGGAGAGTAACAGAGCTTCCAGAGGAGGTGAAAGAAAATGGGGCTACACCACAGTACTTTCCTATTAGACGAGAGTGTGTGTTGGGCCCATCATATACCTGCAACAGTGAGAATAAAGATTAGTAACACTGATAGGGTTTTTTAGGTGCAGAGTCAACATTTCTCAGGATACACTTTTCTGAGCAAATTTCTGACAGTTCTCCTTCTCACCCCCTGAGGAAAAAGAAGGCCACTTTTCAGAATTCCCCCCAAATACTCTCCACTTTTTGTGGGGGCAAAGACTTCCTGTTTGCTTCTGTCAGAAAGGTCCTCCTTGTGGGTCTCCTCCAGGCATCTGGTTGGCCACTGTAAGAACTGGATTCTGGACTAGATAGGCCTTTGGCCTGATCCAGCAAGGGTCTTCTTACACTCTTATAGTGGAAGGATCAAAGTGGTTGTATGTGTGGCCAAAGGACTGTTTCATGCCTCAGCTCATTTAAAACTGAGATATAATCATCAGACAGCTCCTTTTGCTTTGTGACTTATTTGTACCAGAGTTTACCAAAATAAAAAAGTTTGCAAGTTCAAGCCCACCTTCAGCTTGTCAAAGTAGCAGCTATACAAATCTTCAATATCCATCTGTGTGATCTGACCATGGACCACTTGTGTTGTGTTGGCAGTTATTGTCCACTGATAGTTGGAGTAGTGAGGGTAATTTCTAGGCCACAGTGGAGATGCAATTTGTCCACTGCTTCCCACCATAGTATTTCCAAACACTGAAAAACGAGAGGTGGTTATTATTATTATTATTATTATTATTATTATTATTATTATTATTATTAATGTTTTGTTGAATGATTTTGCTATGTAGGTAAAAGAGGGGATATTTTCTTTGAGACCCTCTCCACCCCCAAATACTGCCTCCAATTTCCCCTTAAGTTTCATTTCCCCTTGCAAGGCTTTGCTATTTTAACTTAAACAAAATTTAAGCATGTGGGTACCGTCATGGACAATGTGTTGGGGCTGCACAGCTCACCTGACCTCCCTCTAGGAGAGCCACTGTTGAACAGCAGGATGGAGAAGGGGGTGAGGGCAGGCGATGGTGAAGTTGACACAGTGCAGAAGCGCAGTCCTGCCAGCATGTTTGCACTGTGCCAACCTTGCCACTGCTCTCCTTCCCAGTATGCAGCAGCGACTCAGCTGGAGGGAGGTCAGGTGAGTGGTGAAGTCCCACTACGCTGTCCACTCCTACCTGAGTGAAGAGGGACCCTGAGCTGTATCAGGGTGTCCTGATACAAAAGAGGACATGGCTCCTGCACATTTAATAGTTGTATGGAAAGGGGGATTTCAGCAGGTGTGGTCTTGTTTTTAGAGTTGTCAGTATACTAGTAATCCACCATTTTTTACTTTCTGAATTTTGTATGGTATTTTCACCCTTCCACGTTGCCAGTGCATGCCTGCCACCTCTACCACAGACACCAAGGGTCTCTGGTTAAGAATGCATCCAATGGCAAATCACACGCTCTTATTTGATGTAGCTTTTACATTGCCTCTTCATATTTTATGGATTTTTGAATTTACATGTGCCCAGGGGATTTATTTATCTTCAGTACTTACATCCCACCCACAACAGGTGTGTCTGTGTGTGAACTAAGCTATCACAAAGTTAAGGAAGTTACATGATGCTACATGTGGTTGGCTGGCACTCTCCAGAAGTGAAAACACAGCAATATTATCAAGGTGTATGTCTACACATATCTTTCTTTCTTTGCTTGCAAATGATTTGTAAAGTGATTGCTTCCCTTTGAGTTCAATATTTACTTACTGTGAGCAAATGTGGCCTGGAAGCCCCTTCCATCACCTGAGCCATCTGAGACAAATATCACCCACAGGCCGTGCCCAGTGATAGACGTATAATTCTCCAGCACAGAGTCGCCACAGAATCGCCCCACCAGCTGGCCACTGAAATTGCCTTCTCTAATTTCTAGGTAGTCCTTGTGGCATTCGTCACTTGCTTCCATCTGAAAATCTCTGTTTTCAACAGCAATGTGGGCACATTAATTGACATAACAGTGCATGGGATAGAATATATAACATACAAAGGAAAATGAATGTACTGCATCAAGCAATTATCTCTCAGTGATTTCACACTTTTCCTCTTACAAGGGTCAGTAAAATGCTAATGGTATTTAAGGGCTCCAAAATATTCCGTATAAAATGGGATCCAGTCCATTTGCAGTGTAACACATATGGGAAAATTTATCAGTGAGCCTCATCACATTATTACAAATTACAGCTATCCTGTTATACTGTCTACTTCTATATCCTATCCTTTCCACGGGTGGTATACAACTTAGTTTTACTAAGTGTAGACCCATTGAAATTAATAAACCTAACTTAGTCATGGTTGTCAGTTTCACTGGGTCTACTCTGAATTAGTTGAATACCATCCATGGTATCCTGTTCGCCCTATGCGCTATAATACAGGGTTTAAGGCAGGCATCCCCAAACTCGGCTCTCTAGATGTTTTGGAACTACAACTCCCATCAGCCCTGACCACTGGTCCTGTTAGCTAGGGATGATGGGAGTTGTAGTCCCAAAACATCTGGAGGACCGAGTTTGGGGATGCCTGGTTTAAGGCATCAGTTTACCACTCTACACATCTGGAAGGATGTGCTCTTCAATTGAGATGAACCAGCTTTCTTGACACACTGGCATTAGTAAGCCAATTGACACATGTTGGCTTGTGGATCATGTGGCGCAATGGGTCAGTGCATCTGGATGTTAACCAGCAGGTTGGTGATTCGAGCCCAGCTTGGGATGGCAGTGGGCAGGTTTCATGCATTGCAAGGGGTTGAACTAGATGGCCCTCAAAGTCCCATCCAATTCTATGACTCTATAATTCTAATCTATACAAATGCATTGTTCAGAATTCATTCAATTTTAAGGAAATGCATCATTTGGGGTTTTTTGGGGGGGGGAGGTTCAGTGTTTATTTTGCTTTTTAACTGCATGAAACCCAAAGGAAGAGCTCCTTACCATTTTAAAGGTTCTGAATGTATTTTTAGTTTTCTTTTTTGTCCATGGGTGTGTATGCATTCCTTGCAAAATGCATGACTTCAAAAGCACATGCGATGGGTTCTGGCTTAACTGCTAAATGAAAGATGCCGATCTGCAATTTTGTCTTAAATCATACGTTTGCCCTTATACAGAAGTTGTTCTTTCTCATCCAAGGGTTTGTAGAGAATAGTTGATGTTTCTGAGAAGGGATTATATAGGATTCTGCACATGCTTAGAGACCCTATTCCCTTAAGACACATTGGCCAAGTCTTCTTGTGAGCATGGGGTGGGGTGGGGATTAAAAATTGGATCCTCTGCATCTCAAAGTTTCACCAGCAACATCTTGGCTGACATTCATTCTTGAACAAATTGGCTTTGTCATATGTGTACACCAGGAACTAATCTGAACCCTGCATGCTAGGTAAACTGTATTTTTCCTATATCAAAATTGTATTCTGTATTTTGAAGGTCAGCCATGAATAGAAAATCAAAGCCAGAGTTTTCTATGGTTAACATGCACAAAATATCACTACTCAGATTTCCTTCCAGTTTAAGTGGGCCCATATGTCTTCAGGGCACTATGAAATGGAACCAAAAGCCCATCTGGACACACTTCGAACTCATTTAGAGCTATTCCTTGGAACATGCTAGAGGAGCAATTTTGTAAGACCAATATTCAAAAAATAAATAGCTTTTCCCAAATAAAAAGATACAAAACTGATAACAGACACAGCAGATAATAACTGACATCTTAAAGACGGTTCAAAGACCTCCCATTATTTCGTGATTTTCCTTTCAGTTATGAATAACTGGGAAGGAACTGCTGACACACACACACAACACACACACACGTGTGTGTGTGTGTGTGTGTGTGTGTGTGTGTGACAGAATGCTGTGAGTGCTGTCCTTATTGGCACATTTGTGTGTGCATGACTTTGTGTGCATTCCATTAGATTTAATTGCTTAGTGCACTGACGTGGATGTACTTGGTTTTTTGCCTAGAAGGTGTGTGCACATAGGATTTCATGATTTCCTCAAGGAGATAAGGGTGTACTGCACCTGCTTCATTCTGCATTGTACATTCATTTCTTACAACTGTGCAAGAGACTCTGGACTAGGGGGAAAGTATTTGGGAATGAAATACCAGTTCAGTTTGGTCAATCCTAGACATGTACTATAATAGCTGCTTGATTAGTCTGGGATATATATGTGTGTTTGTTTTGCAAGAGATCCCACAGAGGCAAAAGAAGGAGGATATCTAATAATCTCTCCTTGTTTATGCTATACCAGAGGAGTGGCATTTACAGCATAGAATACAATTGTTTCAATGTCGACCATGATATGCTCTCGATAATGCATGGCGGAAGAAACAGACGGCAGGCCCTTTATGGCCACTACTGTGTTCTTTTTCCAAGTTGTTGTGGGCACCGCTACACTTTTACATGCTGGTAATTACATTTCCTACTAAACACAGCATTTCCTTCCTGGAGCTCCATTAAAAGGTTGAACAATAACCCTTTGGAAATTCAATTTACGTGAAAGACAGCTGGAGCCGGTTGCCAGGGGAGACCAGAATGTTCCAGACACATTCAATATTTGGCGGGTAAGGATCAGGGAAGTTGGGGCTATTGAAAGCTCCTCTCTCCATATGGAAGGTACCTCCGCAGGCTGCAAAGGAGAGAGGGAGAAATGAGCTGCAAGAAGATCAACGGAAAAGGAGAAAGATGCTGCAAGCAGATTAGAGGTTTTGTTGTCCAGGAAAAAGTGGGAATTCCTTTTTGTGTAGCTTCTTAAGAAAAGCAAATATCTTCATCTCGGATTTATGACTCAGAATAGCAAATCCTAGTTATAGGAAGCTTCTCTAGTGGATCAATTTCTCTACTCTTGCACATTGTGGGGCTGAAAGTTTTCCATGGTCCTCACATGACACTTTTGCATTAAATGAAAGGTGCAGGCTAGAATACATTAAAAAAATGTTACACTGAAGACTCCTCCTAGCAGGTGGCATCGAACCCCCTAAATCACTGGTTTACCCTCTCCTGGTTCCCTGCCTCCGCCACACACTGTTCAGAGCCCTGCTAGTCCCTGACAACAGGTGATACCAAGCACTCAATCCCACCCATAGTTCACTCACCTAGAGCAGCTCTGTGCTGACCCTTGGTTATCAGCCAATAATCACTCCATCTTCTTCAGCCTAGGATTCCCAGGTGCTGCTGGACTACAGCTCCAACCACCCATTGGCTAAGTCGGGTGGAGATGATAGAAGCTTTAGTCCAATAACATCTGGGGACCTAGGGTTGAAGAACACGGCTGCACAGGACCCAATGTCCACTTGCTTATTGACTGGGCAATCTGTCACAGACCCTAGCATTCCTACTGGGTTTTCACTGACTGCCTTTACTGTCCCAGCTCCAGCCTTGCTCTTTCCTTCTTGATGAGATCATTGCTCAAAGCGACTGCCACATATTTAAGAGTTCCTGATGCCAAGGAATGTGGCGCAACACTTTAAAATGGTTACCCCCATCTAGGAGTATGCAGAGACAGGCTTACCAGATGTTGATGCAGCAACAACGGCATGGAAACCTTTGGCAGTATTTGCATCATTGGAGATGAAACTGACAGACAAAGCACTGCCAAAAGAAGTGACAGGATGTGGAATGGTGGTGCCACAGTAGCGCCCTGAAAAGACCAACATAAGATAAATTAAATGTTTGATAGACCTTTTGGGGGGTCATGTTTCATCCATTAATCATGGGCCTGTAATCAGTCCTCATTTCTTTATTTTTTTTTTGTTTAAAGAAGTTTACTACATTGCTCTTCAATGGAGCTTCTGGGATAGCTTCCAAAATGAAGATACAGGTGTCAAGGGCCTTACTACCTGTTATGACATAGGAAGCCCTTACATTTGGGGAGGGGGTTAAATTCAGTACCAGGTGCAGAAGAGGGGGGCACTTCACAAATCCACCCCACACCTGGTATTAAATGTCACCTATCTTCCACCCATTCCAACTTTAAAGGTCACAATTTTGTCTGCAAACAAGTGAATTTGCTAAAAACAAGAATAATGATGATTATGATTGTAAGGTCCTCAGTTAATTGCTCATGAGTGACCAGCCGAACTCCGTAGCTTCCTTTTAATGGTTTTATTGTGCAAAACTATTTACAGTGCAGAGCTAACAAATCACGTCTGTCTCATCCATCAGCAGAATCCGGGAGTGCCCCTTTCCGGTTTCTCCCCCAGCATAAGTGTCTAGGGATACGAAATCCCCCCTTCTTTCCTTACGTGGCACCCCTCTGCGCAATTGGGGTGTGTGTGTGTGGAAGTGGCGTGCCTCCCTCTGCGCCAGTGGGGTGTGAGCTCTCTCTAAAATCCCCAGAGCCTTGGCTGCCAGTTCCCTGAACCTCCTCCCCTTCCCCACTGGAGGCATCGCTGCTGCTCCCACTGGAAGAGGAGGTGCTGCTTCTCAGGTGTCGCTGAGGCTCTCTGTAGCATCCCGAAAGCCCTTGCACCACCCTGCACTGAGCCGGGGACAGTTCCCTGACAATGATGATGCATAATAATAATAATGCAACAAAATAAGTAAATGCTAACATACCCTGCAGAGGTGCATCATAATTATCCCCTTCCTGAATTTCTACGTAATCAGTGCTGCAATTATGCCATCTGTCTTCAGTTTCAAAGTCAGTAAATGACAGTGTGACATGATTGACTGTTGGGAGAAAGATATGTAAGGGAAACTTTTGCATTTCACAACAGGAGGACCTGAGTTAATGTTCACATTGAAGGCTGGCTATTTATTTATTTATTTGATTTTTTTTCCCCCCTCACCAGGATAGAACCACTTAATCATATTGAGATGGTTCAGACATGCACGAACAAGGAGCCTCAGGCTCATTGCACTCCTTCTTCACACTATTCTAATGCACAGCGATCTCCCTTCTCCTTTCCTGGTCTGCACATATATTCCCAATTTTATCTGCAAATGAATGCTAGTTTCAAAGAACTGTGGGCTCTTGTGTGCCAGCACAAGATTTGCATTTGCACTGTTGTAATTTGAGCTTTATAGCATTCAGCACAACCTTGAAACCTTAGGGGCACTTAGGGATAGAATGCCGAAATTGTGCGTTATCTCATTTTGCCCTAGAACCTATTTTTTGCATTAATTCCCACTCAGAAAAAGATTTAAGTGTCCCTTGGTCATGCCCATCTACCAGGATACAGAACTTCCTGCAAAGAAGAAAAGAAGGAATTTTGCATTGTTATCACAGATGAGGGGAGGATGTTAGTCATTCAGCCTGCTTTCCCACAACAGAGGGATGTGTGTCTGTTGTTAACTTACATGGTTCCTGAGCTAGGATAATCCAACTGCAATTCTGATTGTTTGGGTACTTGGCTGGGTACAGAGGAGAGGAAATGGCTGCACCAACTGAATCAACTTCCAAGACACTTCCACATTCTTTGGAATAAAAGATACAAATGAACATTGGTTAAGGTGTGTATAAAACTAGGCCTGGAAGCATAATGAAATTAGACCTTCCTTTAAAATCATGCATGCACAGATGCTGACAATATGTGATGAAGCTGCTTTCTGGAATCTCCCCAAATCACTTCCCATAATGGTCAAATATCCATTTCGGGTTTTTTTTTAAATAATGATATGAAGCTGCCTTTTATTGAATCAGATGGTTGATCCATCAGTGGTGGGCAGAAGATAGTTTGCAATCTACTGATTTAGATTTCTAGGTACATCAGCAACTGTTTCTCACTCTTAATAGTTTAACAAAAGGTTGCTTTCCTCTGAATTAGATTGCTGAGCTAAAGAAAACTTTGAGGGGAGCCAGGATATTGCAGTTGGGTTGTTGGCAACAATGTTTTCTTTCTTTCTTTTTAACTTACTGGGTTTTTTCTTGAAAGGTTAAGAAAGGGAGATACAGACTGGCATTTAGATAGCAATTGTATCGTGTTGCATGCATGATGAGAAGTGATCGCACGATAAACACTCAGTCTGGAAGTAACCCTAGCCAGGACAATAATTAAAATATATTCATGACAGTAAGAAACTTGCCTTCAGTGAACTGAGCCCTAAAGCCTCTGAGATGGACAGTGCTGTCAGAGCGAAACCGTACAAATATGGTATTTTGGGTGGACAGGATAGGAGAAGGTCGCTGCTGCCCACAAACTTTCCGAAGAAGTGGAGCTTCAGCATTGGAACCATCAAATACCTATACAGCAGAGCAGTATATATGATTCAAGTTAAGAACCTCAGAACAGCATTGCTTATCTACCAAGGCAAAAATACACAATATGAGAATGTTGTAACCATAGTCTGGGCAGCAAATAAAGCTAGCCAGTTACATCCAAATTGTACATGTACTGTACTAATACCAGGTTTCAGGTGTGATATTTGAAGTTATTCATGTGTAGGAACCTGAGACAGAAGACCGGATTTGTTTGTGTGGAGATTATACAATGTAGTATCAAGCAAGTGTTACACTACACTTAATTTTCCTTATTGCAAAACGTCTCTTGGGGAAGAGGGTTTGTTTCATAGGAACTCCAAATCAGCCTTCAATGTGCATCCTGAATTTGAATCCCACTCCAAAATAGTGGCAGTCTGGATGCCACCAGAATTATTGCTGAAACTGGTGTTTTACCAGGGGGCGTAGCTGATATGTGTTGCTATTTAGCATTTTTAGCATGGTTTAGTACAGGTTCAAACTAAATTCAATTGGCTCTCTTTATTTTATTTTATTTTGTATTTATTTATTAGTTAAATTTGTGTTTCATAACTCTTCCCCCCCCAAGCTGTTCACATCAGTCTGGCTTCATTAGTGTCAGATTAGTTTCTGTTTGTGTACACACCAGTGGGCACTGACAGGGCAGGGAGGGCTTTGCCCTATGCAAAGGTTTTCACACCTTGTCAAGAGATCAATTAGGAATAGCTTAAGGATTCTGGGGGAAATTTATAAATGATCTTAAAGACCATCGTAAACAGTTAAAATCGTTAGTAGGAATGGAATATCACTTGTAGTTTAATGGTGAGTTTTGATATACAGTAATGGAGATATAAAAGATGCAGGAGGAAATGATTAATACTAGGACCCACAAAGAGGAGGATGGAAGTCCAGGAGATTCCTTGGAATCTTGTTTTTATGATTTATGTTCAATATGTGATTGTAACATCTTAATGTGAAAAACCAAACAAATAAATAAAAATAAAAGCGGGGGGAGGGGGAGGGGGAGGGGGAGGAATAGCTTAAGGGTTCTAATTGGTGTGAATCTGGTTTGAAAAACAATGCCCCAAACAGTAGTGTTTCATAACAAACTGCAAGATGCATATGCATTTTGTAGAATGATGTGCAAACACATATTAAAAACCCAGCAGTGGAAATGCAGTGAGTACACAGCAGCGTGATCTCAGCTGAGTTCAGTTACCCCTCTGGCAATTGTCACTAAATAAGGAAAGTCAGTGGAGAATTACATCTTATCTTGTGGAATAATCCTCCACCCCCCCCCACCCCCCGGAATGAGCTTTATGTGGTGTATAAGATTTTGCCACATCCTGAAATGCCACTGAAAACTGAGTTTCTTCAAGAGGCATGATAAATTGCAAATCTCATCATGTGTGGAGCTGGTGGGTAAAAGTCACAATGGGATGAGTCAGGCCTCTTCGCTATCAGCAAACTGTGACTGTCAAAATGTCATAATTTTGTAATGCTCATTCTCTCATTGTTTCATTTTTTATTTTATTTTTTTGCAGGAGGGATAGAGACAGAAGAATGAGGGAATCTGGAAGTTGGGCGTAATGCACTTTTCAACAGCGACCAGATTTCCTCGCTTCCCCTGAAAGTGCCTCATGTTCTTGTGCTCATGCCCTAATCGTCTCCAAATGCTGGAAAGCCTGACCAAAGACGCCGCTTCAGATTGGATGGCTACAAAACACATGAGTGAAATGTACAGAAACTGGTACATTCAGCTTGGTGATTTTTATAACTGTGCTTTCCTGGAAACAACAAACAGTGTAATTTATCACAAATACTCCACCCATGTGCATTTTGCATAAGCATCGTTGGGTAATCAGAAACATGGATACATTATTAGGTCAGAAAAGGTCTGTGTGCGTGTGTGCGTGCATGCACACACATGCAGGGTGGAGAGATTGGGAAGGAAAGGATAGCTACTATTGCTTAGTTTTTGGGTGGGGTCTCCTCTCTTCCCAGCCTAGCACTGGGGTAGTGGTGGTGTTTTGTGTGCCATCTCTTGTTCTGAGAGAATGGCAGCTGACCATTGGTTGTGAGGCTGATGGGAGTTGAAGTTCAACACCATCTGGAGGGCAACAGGCTAGCCACCCTGAGCAAGAGATGAGGATCAAAAGGGAAGGGGTTGTCCCACATGAATCCCGAAAGCAAATCATATTATTACTATAAATGAAACAGGGTGGAAACCTACTTGGAACATCTCTTCCTATAACACAGGAATATAAGCCGCCTTCTTATTTGCTTATATTTTAAATTCCTGATGACTTGAAATATCGCTTATAGCTTTCCAGGTTTAGCCTGCACTCTATGTTCTCTTAGCTTATATTGCTAAGTTGAAACACAACTCAAAACTAATCGGTTCCAGTTGTTGGAAGAGAATGACTCATAGCTTACTGGTATTGCAGACCACAGTGCAAATTTCAGTTTGCTCGGTACTTTTTGTGGTTGTTAGAACCTAAAACATTATAATTTTTTTTCAAAAAGCCTGCCAACATGTACAGTAGCTTCAGAAATGACCCTTAAAAAAAACAGCAACTTTGATTTTGCTCATCAAGTGAAGGACCAGGACCATGGTATGATATTGCCTTTCCATCATGCACATAACTTACATGGCTCGTTTTTTGTACATTGGTACTGAGATAGAAAGTGCTATACTTGCAGGAACATCCATGTGAAACTACTCTGTGTACACATACAAGTGGCTCCACTAGCATCCTGGGTACAACCCATGTGAATAAGTAGCAGAGGAATTTCCCACAGAAATTTATCCCCAAGCTGTTATTTGCACTCACAGCAGCTTCCCTCCTAGGCAAATAGCAGCTGGTAGGGTGAGGACAAATTTCACTAAGACATGGGAAAGTGTTTTTCTTCTTCCTTAAAAAATAATAATCTCTCAGTACTCACTGCAACATAGTCATAGCTACATGAACGATGAGATTCTATTTCAAAGTCTGTGAAGTTCAGCAGAACACGGTGGCCCCCATCGACTCGAATGACCCAAGAGCAGTCACTGCTATTGCTGTAAGGCTGAGGATAGTTGGGAGAATGGATTTCACCGCTTGGAGCTTGGAAAACTCCTCCGCAACCTAGAAGTGAAGGTAACGGATGCCCCATTTGAGAAACCTGCATATTTTACAGAGAGTTCAAATGACTATCTGCGCTACATGTCGTATGTAGTGCAATGTATCAGCAAAGCCATTAACTCCAGAAATAAATGCTAACCTGTTTATTAGGCTGAAATTGAAACAACAGTCCTAGCTGGGCAGCTTCATTAACGGGACCCCACTAATGGCCACTTTGGTGGGCATCGAAGAAGACAATGAAAATTTGCCCATTGTGCTGGCTGGCTGGCAGGAGGGTAGGAGTTGGATTCTGCATGGCCCAATTTCTCTGGGTTGTGCAAGCAACTTCATGACACAGCGCAGGCACTTAGACAGGGAAGTGTCTCTCCACTGCCTGGACAACTAGGTGTCTCTCCCAGTGCTGGCCTGGGGCATTTGGCTGCCTGAGGTGAACAGCGAGTTGGTACTCCCTCCTGCTTCCTTGTACAGAAGCCAGTGAGAGTGGCAGTTGACTCTTACTTCTTCACGACCAACCGGACAGCACCCTCCACTGCAAACACCCTGGCAGAAGCTCTGGATTGGCCCCAGGGGCATCGCACCACCCCTTCTTTCCCCTGGTAAACAACAGTGACCCACCTGCCAGGAAGCTGGTGCAGCAGCTCTGCCCCACCCAGTGAGTCACTTCTGCTCCTGCCTTTTGTATGGAAGGCCACACAAAAACCAGAAGGGCACTTTGTTTTTTACACATCGTCCTCTCTCCAATGTCTCTCCATAAAAAGAGGCGACATTATCATAGTCTGTGTGGCCACGTTTCAGCCAAGACGTGAAGCAGGGCTGGTGAGTGTTGCGCTTCAGCAGTATAACAGCCACAGTGGTCAAAATAAGCCACCCTGAATTCTCAATTTCATGTTGACCCATCCTACGTTGAGCAAGGTACTTGACCAGATGACTCCCAAGGTCCCTTCCAACTCTGTGATTCTGTGAATTTAGGGTTCCACAGATTCTCTGAGTTAAAAAATAAGCTGAAATGCTGTGCTTTGAGCTCAATCCTTGTGCATCCCATCCTTCTCCGGGGCAACTGCTTATTGTCATTTTAACACATCTCTAATTACAATGATCATGGGTAAAACTTTGAACAAAAAAGCACAGGAAGAATGAGCTAGCTCCATGGTGCCACACTTGTACTAAGTATTGTTGCAGCGTACTAGGAGAATTTGGAGTTCAGCATAACTCTGGGGTGTTGTCTTCTGCACTGCCTCTTCGGCTGCTCACAGGCCTTACATTTAAAGTACATTTTAAGCAAGTGGTATATAAATTGTTGGAAATATAGAAATAAAGAAAGTTAAAGCACATGACTCCCTACCTAAAGAATCTTGGGAACTGTAGTTTACACACACACACACTCATTCTCACCTCCAGGTATCTCTTGCCAAGTGGCATTGAAGCCCCTTCCATTCACAAATCTGTCTGCCTTGAATCGGACTGAAACTGCATTTCCAGTGCTAGAGACATGTAGAGGATTTTGTAGCGATCTGGGGGTGCACAGTTGGGCCAACCTGGGAGAAGATAAGTCAGGCCCACCATAGATCTAGAAAGAGAATAGAAACAGCAGAAGCAAGGCTTGCTTTTTAAAGAGGAAGCAACAACTATGAAAAGCAACTAGTGTCCCATAAAGAAAGTAGATTTAACATTTCATATGAATAATAAAAATTGGAAGTCAAAATAAATGTACGGAGTTGAATGAGGCTAAACGACATTCCGCTGCCTCTTCCAGCCTCCCTGGGGTCATCCACCATTTGTGCAGAGCTCCTGTGTTCTCCTACATCCTGGAAATGATGTGATGCCAATCCAGAGATATAGCCAAACCTCAATCCTGTGTCAACTTACCTGAGAGTAAGTCACATTCAATTCAACATAGAGACGCACCCTGATAGTCTTCCACCTCCAGTCCCACTTTTGACGCCCTTGAATAGGCTTTAGATTTCCCCACAAAGATGTGGAAAGGCAAGGGCCACAAAAAGTGTGTATCAGGGTACACTCAGCCTCTAGGCCTTGGGGTGATGCTGGTTTGCCCTACATGGCAGGTCAGTTATGAAGAAACTTGTCAAGTTTGCTGCTTTAATATTTCTGTAACATTTCAGTAGGAACAGTTAAATGCCGTGGATTAATGTATAATGCATCACCTGCTAAAGGTCTCAGATTAACATTTTTTTCTGAGCTAAGCAAAGATTTTTAAGCTCTCCAAGGCCTTTTAACAACTTTTAACACTTTGTAATATAACTTGACATCCCTATTTATGCCTGCTTTATTACTACCGGTCCATGTTTTAGTGGTAGCTGGCCATGTTTCTGCTCTTTTTAGCTTTTTTAATATGAGCTACATGGCTTTAATTGTCTCGTTTTATTTGGGATCTTTATGTCGTGTCTGCTTTTGCACTATTCTATGTTACTTTCATAAAAAGCTAATTATTATTTGTCGCCTAGAGATCTCATGTTATGAGACGCTGGACAAGTGCAAATAAGAAATACCGGTAAATCATTCCAACTGCAGTATTTTGAACTTAATATTTTTGGCTCTGATTCTAGGAGTTGCCTGGATTTTTTTTTTTACACTTATAGCCCCATCCTTGATGGGCTTCCTAATTGTGTCAAGCCCCTAATTGTGTCAAGCTCTTCAGATAGTCATGGGCAACATGTGGTGGTCTGAGGAAGGAGCTGCAACATTGGGAGTGGACTAAAAGTGTGGCCCTGATCCAAAGTGATAATGGTAATGCTCCACATGCATTGGGAAAGAAAGGTTCCCATATCTTGGGGAAGCTTCTAAGTGTGTTCAGTGGGATCATATAGAAGTCCACATTGGATCTTTGTGTTCAACCTTTGTGGTGTTTTCATGTGTGCCCCAGTGTTCTCTATACACTTTTAACCCTTGTGAAATTCAGGCAAATGTTCCAAGGGAGCATCACCACACACTTAAAGCACATTCAACACACATTTAAAGCATATGACTTTCCCAATAAAATATTGGGAAGTGTAGTGTATTAAGGATGCTGGGAACTGCAGTTCTGCAAGGGGAGAAGCTTTTGTTCCCAGGATCATTTAAGGGAAATTGTGTGCTTTAAATGCACTTTGCATTTGTGTTAATCAAACTATCCTCTAGCATAAAAAGGTAAAGGGACCCCTGACCATCAGGTCCAGTCGTGTCTGACTCTGGGGTTGCGGCGCTCATCTCGCTCTATAGGCCAAGGGAGCTGGCGTTTGTCCGCAGACAGCTTCCGGGTCATGGGGCCGGCATGACAAAGCCGCTTCTGGCGAACCAGAGCAGCACACGGAAACACCATTTACCTTCCTGCTGGAGCGGTCCCTATTTATCTACTTGCACTTTGACGTGCTTTCAAACTGCTAGGGGGGCAGGAGCTGGGACCGAGCAACGGGAGCTCACCCTGTGGCAGGGATTCGAACTGCCGACCTTCTATCAGCAAGCCCTAGACTCTGTGGTTTAACCCACAGCGCCACCTGGGTCCTTACATCCTCTAGCATAGGAGTAGCCAAAGTGGTACCCTCAAGATACTACTGAACTTCATCTCCAATTGTCCTTGACCAGTAGCCATGCCAGCTGAGGCTGATTGGAGTTGCAGTCTCACCATATCTGGAAGGCACTATGTTGAGTACTCCTGCCCTAACTGCTCTAGTTTATGGGTGTTTGTGAACATAAATACAGTACAAAGAGATTATGATGATGATGACAACTGTCTCTTACTTAGGATTATACTCACACAGAAAATCAGGATAAACCCAACTCAGCATTCTCATTTTCATAATTTAATAAACCTTAATACCCCTGAGGATTGATATTGTGGTAATAATTTGAGAAGTGCTGCAAACACCTCTCAATTGTACATTTAGTCAGCTGCATATTTAAACCCCCAAAGGGATTTTCTTTCCAACTCCTAAGCCAAGGCTCACGAACAGATTTTTTTGCAAAGTGAATCAGTCCCATCAGTCCTAGATATATATCAACAATATTCCTTTTGATTCATTCTTTTTGAATGTAACTGTCACAACGAGATGTGCTCCACCCTGCCATGCCTTTCCTATGAGAATTATAGAAAATAACAGTCCCGTGTTTTCCCAAGGAAAATACTCAGTGGAAAGAACAGGGCAGCCCCTCCAATTCCATTGCTTTGAATAATGGAGAATGTAAAATAATAAGCCGTCACTGAACCATGATATTCCACACACCCCACAAAATGTATACAGATAATTTAGCGTATCTAACTTTAGTTTAGTGGCTCAAAGGTCAGAATATATGCTTTCATTTGAAAGAGTAGCAGCATTTTGGCTTCTCAACTAGAGAAAGGGCATGTGATTCAAACTTATAATCACTCCTCTGTCCTATCGGTTCTTGAAACATGGTGTGGATATTACAAAAATGAATGGAACTGCTGTTAAAAGGAGATCTTTATTAAATAGTTGGCCTTCAGTTTGGGGAGGGCAATGGGGGTGCGGGGGCAGAGCCAATATGCTCATCTCAGCACCACCCCTGTCCCAGTATGGAATTTCCATATTTCTATAAAGCCTATTATATAAGGCACCTCCCATGTTCTGCACTATCATCACAGCCAATCAGGGCATGGTGGGCAGCGTTATACAATGGGTGAAGGAAGGGCTCGTTATGATGCTGAGCTTTCTTGATCACCTTAGAAGGTTCTGCAGAAAGCGAGCTTGGACACCTGAATCCTTTGTGAATACAGATCATCAAATGCCTGCATACCCTCCAACATTCCTCGGCTGAAAATCGGGATGTATGTCATGCTGCCACACAAGCCAGCTGGCTTGCGTGGTAGCACAGCACCAAAAGACGTGTGCTGCTGCATGAATCTACCTGGCAGCTGCTTGCTCCCTTCCTCCGCCTGTGTCACACCTTAGACTACCATGACAGTGGTGGTGGTGGCTTGGGTGAAAGCAGAGAAGGGCCGGCAAGAGTGCTGCATGTATCAGCCACCTCCACTTCAGAGGGGAACTGCCTCCCATGCACGTGAGGTTCCTCCTTCACAAGGGTTCCAATGCATACGTAAGCCCTGGCTCATCCTCCAATCCAAGATCAGTGGCAGAAGGGTGGGGGGGGGGAAATGAGACATTCCAGGATCAAATCCGAAGTTGGGATGGCTTCTGTAATTCCAGGAATGTCCTGGGAAAATAGGGACACTTGAAGGATATGTGTCTGTACCTCTTTTAAGCTGCTTCTACTAGTAGTAATGATAATAACAAATCAAAGGAAAATCAAGATGAGAGGCTGCATACATACCATGTATTTAAATCACGTGACTTCCCCCAAAGAATCCTGGGAGTTGTGGTCCACCCCTCACAAAGCTGTAATTCCAGCAACCTTGACAAACTACAGTTCCCAGCATTCTTTGGGGGAAAGTCATGCACTTTGGATCTATGATGTGTACACAGCCAAAGATCATGGCATGCTGAAGGCTGAGCATCCTGGGCCTCCCTCAGCCAGAACCAAATTTCTAGCAGGGATCCAATGAGTATCTTACATGCTCAGGAGACATGTCTTTTCACACACACAAGGAAGAGTTGCCAATTGTGCCCTGAGAAATAGAACTAAGCCTCCTGACTTCTTCCTTCCCTTGGACTAAGAGAAAACTTGCTGCGCGCCTGCTTTAAGTGTCCTGCCATGAAGCTGTATATAGCCATGTTAAGAAAACCATTCCAGAGCCTGAATCAGTAGCCAAGTTCCAACAGATAACACACTGATTTCTGATGACCCCCTGCCCAGTTACAGCACTTCAATGCCATCCCATGCCATTATTGGAAAGTCCACCAGCCTTCAAGAACAGCTTTTGATTGGCCCAAGAGGCTACAGAAGGAAGCGGGGAAATGTGAAAGCCCTCTTGCATGAGTGGAACTCCATTTGCAACGCTCTGGACCCAAGCCTCCACCCACAATGCCCTACTTGGTCTCGGTCCTAAGATCTTAAAAGCAGGATGGGTAACCAGTTGTTGTTAGGACTTGCAGCTTCCATAAACCCCAGCCAGCATCGCCAATGACCGAAGGTGATAGGAGTTGTGGTTGAATGACATTTGGAGGGCCACATATTCCCAGTCTCTTAAAAGCAGCTGAATTGCTTGCAAACCAAAGGGGGGGGGGGAGAAAGAGGGGGAAATGGATTATTTGTGGGTGCACCCTACAGGAAGGGTGCAATACATTTGTATTTTTCTTATCATGGCAAACAGCAGTGGAGGCAATTTTTATCTGGAAAACTGAAGAAAGAGAAAGGGTAAACTTCCCCTTTCCACACCCTGCTTCCAATCTGGATTCCCCCACCCCTACATGGCTACTATTTCAAAAGAAAAGTTTTAAAAGATGGAGCAGGAGCTGTACATCTGAGTCATCGCCTCTCGCTTGGTCCTTAATTGGTTCAATGCCCTTTTGCATCAACCACCAGTTTCACAATTGCCTTTTGTACAGTTTCAAAAAAACGTAAAGGCTATTTCAAAAGCCAACCGGCTGAGGAGTGGTTTCTCTCCCCCCCCCCCCCACGCCTTTTGCTGTGGATGCCAATTCATCAGATGCTTTCACAAAGGCTGGAGCAGAGACAAGCCAGACTGTTTCCATGACAGAAAAGAAATATTTCATTTCATTTTATTTTTTAAAGTTTGGCTTTGGCTATAAAGGGGGTGAAAAACATCCAATTGTTAGCACATGAATCCCACATGAGGGGGAGGGAAGCTACAGGAAGCTTAGAAGAATATTGGGGTGTGGTCCATGCAGAAGAGCCATATGCTGGAATAGAATGGGGAAAAAAGCTGTTCACAAGTCAGAACGCCCCTATGGAGAGGGGGCGGGATAGCTCTCTTCCAACAGATCACACAGAGGGTGCAGCACAGATCAATAAAGCCCGTGGTTTTAGTCTGGCTTTTGCCATTTGCTTCTGCTCTGCTAGTTCCGTTTATTGTGACAATCAAGCCGGCATTCCAAAGTTATGAGCAACAGAGAGAGGCCATTTCATATGGCCGGCCATCCTCGTGGTGCAGATTTCAATGGTAAAACTGGCCCCCGCTGAGATCTGACTGTTCTCCCCGAGAGAGAACAGAGAGGTTCAGGCAGAAGGAAATATGCAGCTTTATCCTGCTTTGCAGGACTGAGAAGGAGGTGGGGAGGGAGGGAGAAGAGTACAGTGTGCAGAAGGAGGGTGGGGGTGAGGTGGAGCAGGAAAGGATGCCGTAAAGCTCTTTCACATCTAAACTGCAATGCCAACTTGGTGTTGCTGCTCTGAAGGACTGAGAAACGGTCAGCGAGTTGAAAGTTCTGCCGAGCAATCACAACACGGTGGTTATGACAGATGCAGGTGATTGCAAAGTGTCGCTGGGGGAGAACCAGTTCAATGGAAAGAGTGGGAGGGGTCTGGTCTTACACTGTAGATTGCATAGTTCCAGTGCTATCATCTCTTCCTGTTATGTACTAAGCTTGGATCCTAGAACAATAGGCTGGTAGGATCGTAGAATGCAACAACTGGTTGGCCTGCAGTAGCAGCCCAATCAGGCTCCAGGGGGAAGCAGAATCAGCCAATCGGACGGCACTCATATAATGTATATAAAATCCTGAGGTTTTGGGGTTGGAATCCAATCACTGTTTTACACGCTGCAATAAAGAGCATGAAATCACTGCAGGACTCCGAGTACATTTCACTTCCCTTAGTCTCCTCCTCTCCAGGCTAAGCAGACCTATCATCCATTTCTCATAGGACTTGTTCTCACCGTCCTGGGCATCCTCCTCTGAACGTGCTCCAGTTTGTCAATGCCATTCTAATAGACGAGGCACCCAGGAACGGACACAAGACTCCATGGAGCTGCTCTCTTCAGTTGCACATCATCAGCTCATCTCTCACCCTTTGAGTCTTCTGAAGCCTCCTATCTTCAAAGCACCCCCGTCAGTGACTCCTCCTACTATCACAATCCTCATATCAAATTTCTCTGATCTTTCATCTCCAGGCTGATTCAAGAGGCCGCCTCAATCTGCTTTACTGGGATTCCTCTTTTAATCTACTTTAGCCTACTTTTGTCATCTTCTGATTTACTATTTTGCTTGTCTAAAATCATAGCTAGTAGGCAGGAACTTTTACTCCCTCTATTCCCCACAGATCACGCTAGTACAACACCAGAATTACCTATTATTATTATTATTATTATTATTATTATTATTATTATTATTAAATTCAACTTGGAAGTTCTTCCATTTTAAAACTAGCACTGGTACTTTTTTCTGCAGGCACGCAGTGGGCAAATACCAGATGCCAGCTTACAGTTGTTCCACTTCTGGATCAACCTAGGAACGGTTGCGAAGCATGATCTTCATTTATGTCCCTTGCCTGACTGATGCATAATGATGGCTTGCTTAGACGTAAGATGGCACCATGAGCCCTGCAGGGACAGAAAAGGAGACCAAACAGAAAGAGGGAGACAGTGGTCACAGCAGCAGGATGGATCTTGAAAGCTGGAGGCAGTGGAAATGGAAACAATCAAAGCTCAAGGGGGGTGGAGAGCAGGAAGGGGAGTGGGTTGGCCAGACTCATTGTTCCAAGCAGAAACACCTCGAGGCTAGCTATGTCACCAGTATTTAAACTTTCAAAATAGTCCCTTCAAAATAGGTTCAAATGCTTTTCAAAAAAGAGAGTTCTGAATTGAAACCACCACAGCCAACAGTAAAACAGTTTGTGTTTTTCCATTATTCTGTGAAAGGTTTCCAAAAACAGTAGTTTCACTGTGCTGTGATCACGATGTCCTAGCACACTTCTGTAAGACAACAGCACACACACACACACACACAGAGCGGGGGGGGGGGGCGCTTTGCAGGGAGGGTGAGATGGGGAAGAAGAGAGGTTCATACAGTAACTCCTGATAGTTAATTAAGAGTCCCTGTTTCCTCTTAGGTAGGGATATCTTTCAGATTGATCAGCTTTCATGAATCATTTTAGGAACATGTGACTTCTAATCTGGGGGATAGCAAGAAGATAATATGAACTCTCTTGAGAAAAGAGGTAGTCTTCATCAATGGATTTGAAAACTCTGTGGTACATCATGCAAAAAAAAAAAAAAAAAAAAACCAGCTTCTCAGGTGTGCTTGCACCTCAGGTTCAGGTGTCTAATAGAGGGGGTTGGTAACTGGGACATATCCATATTGTCAGGAATATGTTTCAGATTCTTTTTCATTCACGAAACTCTAGTCAGTAAAAAGACCTGGTTCTGAGTCGTCGTCCCTCCCGCCCTAATAAAAGCCACCTACCTCTAAAACATCATAGTTGCAGCTTGAATGGTATTCAACGTCAAATTCCACTATGGTGAGTTGAATGCTACTACCGGGGGCTGTGTGAATATACCAGTGACATTCCCTATTGTTAGGGTACTTGTTTGGATATCCTGGGCTATGGAAAGATCCAGATGTCCCAGAAAGCTCTGCACCACACCCTGGAAAAAAGTAGGCAGCACAGTTAGGTTCCAGTTTTTGTTAAATGTACATATTGCTTTCCACTACAAGAAGTTCCAAAGTGATTTGCATCCAGGGTAAAAATACAGTAACAAAATAAGCAAGTTAAAAATATAGTCAGAAAACAATTACCATAAAAGAGTTTATCATCTCCATCATATATAACCACCCCACCCAACTTAAGATGAACACCAAATCAGGACAAACATTCCATCATTGGTGGTGTGCAGATGCCCAGGATAACCCCATTCAGAGCAGGATGCATTCCGTTCATCCAGGCAAAAGAACCACCCACTGACAATGTCTCAGTCTTATATAGATTGAGCTTCACTTTGTTGGTCCTTATCCAGTCCGTTACTTGGATCCAGCACATCCACGGCCACAGCTGCTTGAGCTGTAAAGAAGTAGCGTTGTGTGTTATCAGCATACTGATGGCAGTGCACTCCAAACTCTGGCTGACCCCATCAGCGGTTTCATCACGGGGGATAAAACTGAACCCTGCATATTCCCACATGAGAGGCTTCACAGGGCCGAACAACATCCCCAAACCCCATGACTGTCCAACTGGAGCCAACAATCCAAGTAGCAGCAGAACCATGAAAAATAGTTCTACTCTGGGCTCACCCACACTTCCGTTTGCCCCACTGCTTTCCCCTGGGAAAGCCTATGTTTTAGTGCTGAGTTGGAACAAATGGCAACTGGGTTTTCTTCAGGTTGCCACTGGTTCCAATTTAGCACTAAAGAACAGGTTTCCTGGGGGAAAGCATTGTGGCGAAGGCAAAACCATGTCTAGAAAGCACAGGACAAGCAGCAAACAGCTCAGACCCATGCTTTGTGTGGACGAGCCCTCAAGAACCCCATGCTCAGTGGCACTGAGAGATGCAGAGAGATAAAGGAGAATCAACAGGGACACACTCCACCAATCTCTCTCCCAACAGAAGGTATCATACAGGGTAACCAAGGCAGTCTCAGCATCAAAACTGGGCCCAAAGCCCAGTAGAAATGGATCTGAAAAATCACAATTGAAGTGGATCTAGTTAAGGATAGAGGGGAAATAACCATCCAAGTGCAAAGACACTTGTGCCAGTAATATGCTTAAAAGGTATGCATGGACTAACATCAAGAGTAGGATGAAGAGGAGATGAAAGAAGAATGAAGTGGCTACATCAGGAAGTAATGGGCATGTTTGCAACAGGAGCAGGAAACCTACTTTTTAAAAAAGAAAGAAAGAAAGAAAGAAAGAAATTATATTAAATTTAAATAATTTGGACAGATTTGTATTAATTTGGAAAACCAATAAAAATAATATTAAAAGGTATGCATGCCCAATTCACATGTAATTAAAAATATCAAGTCCAGTTTTCAGACTAAAGCTAGAGTTCACTCTTTCTACGTTGACCTGTCTACGTTTGCCACAGACTTCCTGTATGTTGCAGGAAGTTGTGGGTAAATTCTAGAGTGTAGAATTCAGTTCATGATGGGCACCAAGAAGTATGTCAGGGCTCTCCACCGTGTGAATTGAGAGTGCAGCCTAGAACACACCCAATGCTCCCCTCTGGCTGCACTCTCAATTACATTTCATTTTCACTATTTATTTAAATGGTTCTAACCTGCTTTTCTGTTCATAGGCCTCCAAATTAGCTGTTAAAAAAAAAAACCACCCACACAGAGACACACAATTAAGATAAAACTAGCAGTATTACAATGCAGCAGGAAGCCAACAATATATGCAAGATCCAGGAACCAAATAAAATCAATCAAAGCCAATATCCCAGTGAAATAAAACAATTGCCATGGCATCCCAAAAGCCTGTAAGGTGGGGGACACGTAAACTTTAGGGGGGAGTGGCGTTCCACCATGGAGAAGGCCCTGCTCCAATGTCACCACCAACTGCAGTTCTTATGGAAGTGGAACAAGGGGCATCAGGACCCAAGCTCCTATCAACTTGGGTATTGATAGACATCAGTATGCAAAATCTCCCTCTGAACTAAAGCAGCTACGCTTAAGGATATCAATGAGATTCTGATGGGATCTTGACCATTTTGAAATGCTGACGAATTTCTGTACAAACTCGGATTCTGTTTCTTCTGTGTTTCCCAAAGCTGCCCATCCAAATTAGCTGGAATCTGTGGGTTTCTTCTCAAATAATTTAGCTGGCCAGAAGAGGGGAGCATTCTGGGGCTAAAATGGAAGCAGTTCCAAGTGTTGATTTGCTGTAAAAACATGCCTCCCCCCCCCCACACTGTCACATTGTTTCCTACTACACATTCACCATGAGTCATTAGAAATGCAGAAATAAATGCCAGACCCCTTTGCAGCTGGTTTTCTCATAAAGGGGGGGAGCAGGATTTGATATGAATCATTTCCTTTATTTCACTGTATTCGTTTCACATATGGTCTCTAGGGAGGCAAGGGTCTAAAATGGTCAATCCAATCTTTTACTACCACCCTCTTATCGAGGCAGAGATGCACACAGATTGGTTGAGATCTATGCTCCACCAAAAAACATATGGCCCATCCCGATTAATAAAACAGGCATAAATGAGCAACAAAGGGCAGGAAAGACAAGGCCAAGGGAAGCCACTAATAGGCGTTCCCCGGAGGATGTGGCTTCTACTCAGTTTGTAGCAGGCGGGGATGGGGAGGACCAGCTGTTAGTTCCCCTGAGGCCCTGGAGCCAATTTCTACTTTTCAGCAGATGTTATTTTCACGCTCGGCACATCCGTTCTTCAAAAAAAGATGCATTTTTTTTTAATAGCTCAAGTTTCAAATTCTACTTAACACTTTTCTTTAAAAAAGGGTGGGGTGGGGGAACGAAATTGAATAAGGAGCTGGATTGGGTTTGTAGTTCTGACCCTGATGCTGATGATCAGAGGACCATTGAACTCAGGGCCAGCAGGAGTCAACAGAACCTGATGCCACAACATCCAGACCTGTAGAAGTCAGAACCTTCACAGACACTTTTTCATAGGCCAGGGAAACTGAACTCCTCTCACTCTACCTCATCAGTTCAAGAGTGCACAAACCACAGAGCACAGGAGAAGACCCTTTAAGAGAGACTAGTTCTCCCCAAAGGAGTGGAGTCCAGGAGAAGGGGGACTCAAAAAGCATCAGTTCATTTCCAACCTTTTTAGGATTAAGTGGCTCTCTAGGAATTCTCCTTGGTGCTGAGCTAACTGATCTGTTTTGTTCAGTGAGCTCATTTTCTTCTGGTCATTTATTTTTGCACGAAAACAGATAAGAAAACACTTGCACTATGTCAGGAGAAGCAGAGTTCGTGCTCAGGTTTACTGATTGGTAGAATTGGCAGCATGATCCTAAATATACTTTCTTCATTGATTTTTACATACCTCCAAAGAAATGTAGTTACAATTTCGGCTTCAGAGCTGCTGAGATTAGCCTATGAACAGTGCCATGCAGATTTTTGTAACAGCTATTAGTTAAGATAAAACTATCCCTTTAGTTAAGATAAAACTCAGCCTTGAATGCTCACTGGAAGGACAGATCCTGAAGCTGAGGCTCCAATACTTTGACCACCTCATGAGAAGAGAAGACTCCCTGGAAAAGACCCTGGTGTTGGGAAAGATTGAGGGCACAAGGAGAAAGGGACGACAGAGGACGAAATGGTTGGACAGTGTTCTCGAAGCTACCAACACGAGTCTGACCAAACTGTGGAAGGCAGTGGAAGACAGGAGTGCCTGGCGTGCTCTGGTCCATGGGGTCACGAAGAGTCGGACATGACTAAATGACTAAACAACATCCCTTTCTCATGTGATCCCCTCAACACACTCAATGTGGGCAGGTGTGTGGGGATTGTCTCCAGTCTTATGCAGTAGGCAACCACCAGCCTCACCCCTGGCCTTTGTACATTGGGTGAAAGTTAGAAGAGACTCTTTGCATGTACAACTGCAAGTGTACAGAGCCCATAATACAACTGTGAACCATGGTCATGCACAAGGAGGGCCATGCTCATCTTTGGCCCAAATACATGAAAGTCTGGGCAAGGCCAGCCAGTGTGACCCTGCACCCCTCTATGTGTTGACTGAACATGTGTGTAGGAAGTATGACCTTTGTTAGACTTCTCTCCCAGACTCTGTTTCTTAATAATAATTTAATAATAATTTATTATTTATACCCCGCTCATCTGGCTGGGTTTCCCCAGCCACTCTGGGCGGCTCCCAACAGAACATTAACAACACGATAAAAAATAAAACATTATAAACTTCGCTAAACAGGGCTGCTTTCAGATGTCTTCTAAAAATCAGATAGTTGTTTATTTCCTTGACATCTGATGGGAGAGCGTTCCACAGGGCGGGTGCCACTACCGAGAAGGCCCTCTTAAGACTAACAGAATTGCAGCAATAACTGCAAGACCATGAGTCAACACGCTTTTCAAATATTTTTCAGGACTGGCTTATTTGCATTCAGATCTAAGCACATATAACCATTTCAACAAGCATAAGTCAGTGGGACAGTAAAGGTGCATTCATATCAGCTACAATTGTTTTTTTCTTACTGGCCATGTGAGCCAAGTCTCTCAGAGTTCCATCTTTCCAGATTCGTCCTCCACCATGTCTCAACTCCTACCATGTTTGCCCCACAACTTGTTTTCCAGCATCATCTCAAGATCCCCCCCCCCAAGCAGGCTTCCCCCACATGGTGCCATCCAGACACCACTGAGCTATGACTCACATCAACTCTGAACATTGGAAATGTTGGCTGGTACTGATGAATGTAAGAAAAAAGAGAAGAGCCTGCTGGATCAGGCCAACGGCTCATCACAGTGGCCAGCCAGATAGATGCCTATGGGAAGCACAAAAGCAGGATGCAAGTGCAGCAGCACTCTCTCTACCTGTCATTCCCAATGACTGGTACGCAAAAGCATACTGCCCCTGACATGACTGGTAGCCATGGATAGCCTTATCCTCCATGAATTTGTCTAAGCCTCTTCTAAAGCCATCCAAGCTGGTGGCCATCACTGCCTCTTGCAGGAGCCAATTCCATAGTTTAACTATGCACTGAATGAAGAAGTACTTCCCTTTACCTGTCTTGAATCTTCCAACATTCAGCTTCAGTGGGTGGCCCTGTGTGGATGTAGCTGCAACCCTGTTGCAATGTTCCTATAAACACAAGGGTGGAGAATGTGTGGCCTCCAGACATGGCTGGACAACAACACTCATCACCCCTGGGTACTGAGCATACTGCCTGGGGCTTCTGGGAACTGGAGTTCAACAACATATGGAGGGTAGGACCACAGGTTTCCTCATCTCTGCTACAACACTAAGATGTTTCTATCATGCTATTTTATTGCAATTTTCTATTGGCGCAGTACGGGGTGAGCTCCCGTTGTTCGGTCCCAGCTCCTGCCCACCTAGCAGTTCAAAAGCATGTCAAGTAGATAAATAGGTACCGCTCTGGCGGGAAGGTAAACAGCATTTCAGTGCGCTGCTCTGGTTCGCCAGAAGCGGCTTAGTCATGCTGGCCACATGATCCGGAAACTGTCTGCGGACAAACGCCAGCTCCCTCGGCCTATAGAGTGAAATGATCGCTGCAGCCCCAGAGTCGTCCGCGACTGGACCTAATGACCTTTACCTTTACTGTTGCAGTAGGGGGTTACTTCCACTTTTCTCCACATTTATTTGAAGACGTTCCATAGGCTATTTCAGCTAAATAATAATAATAAATCAACATGGATCTTAAAACCCATGTTAAAATTTTATCGTACATGTTGTTTTTGTGAGCATAGACATATTCAAACATAGTTGAGTTTCACCCCTGAGGCATGTAGTAGTAGCCCAAGTTTGGCAAGGAGTGAAACTGACCTATAAAAGCTTATGCTATAAATGTGCTGGACTTCAAGGTGCCACAGGGCCCCTTGTTCTGAATATTGCAACAGAACTCACCCTCTGGAATTTGTCTAACTATAAGCATGCAAAGCTGTCTTCACCAGCTTGCCTGCCAATTACAGCTCAGCAGAGTTAAAACGGATCAACAGGAGGAACATTCACAGTAGAAAAACCAAATAAAACGGCCCTTGGACACTGATGAATTTTTCCCAGCAAACAGCAGCTTTCTCATGTGGTTTAATTCCTAGGGGAAACTACAGTGCTACACTGGCAGCAATTTACTGCATATCTGGGGCTGAAAGAACTGGGAATGTTTCAACTTAAACAGACATTTATGACTCAACTTCTCCCACTGATCCCTTCCTGTTAGCCACAAATACATGTTTTTACTGAAAACTCAAAATGGGCTAGGCCACTGCAAAACTCCTGATGTCCAAAACTTAGCTCGCAGGCTTTCTAGTTCAGCAACTCCTGTGCCAAACACTTGATTTGTACATGGGTTAGTCTTCCTGAATTCTCCATAGATAAATTAAGTTGATGTCTAATTTAAGTTAATGAAAATTCCTCAGTATGTTGTTATTTGTTATTGGCCTTTATTGGCGTAAGTTTAAACAATAAGATCATAAAATCATACAAAGTAATCCAAATACTGTATTTTTCTGTATATATAACACGCCCCCGTGTATAAAACTACCCCTATTTTTGGGGACTCAAAATTGAGGAAATGGGGGGAGGTTGCCCAGAGTTGTTGAGCATTTTTTGGGGGGGAGGGCTTTGCCAACAATCTTCGTAGTATCTATGTAGACTTATTTTACTGGGTGCTCTAATAAACGTCATGAGTGGACCGGAGTGAAGCCTGCTCACTGACGGCCTGCTTGGCTGGCCCCGCTTCCACCAATGCTGCCGATTGGATAATTTTAATTGAGGTTTGGTGGGAACCCCGATGGCTGTGGCATTAGAGAGGCGGGCCAGCACAACCAGCTGGTAAGTCCCACGAGGCTCAGGGGTGCTGTGTGCGGTCCTGCAAAGGGCGCCCACAGTCAGAGGAGTGAGCGTTCATTGCTGAACAAGTATGCTATTTCAAGTAACTAATTCTGCACCTAGGTGAATTTTCAATGTGACCCTTAAATAAAAAAGTACGTGAGATCAGGATGGAGCAAACTTTTTCATTTCAAGGGCCACATTCACATCTGATAAGCCTTCCAGGGGCCACATGCCAGTGGTGACTGGCCAGAGCCAACAGCGGGCTGAGCTACAAATGTGGCTTTTACCTCTGTACAGTAGGCTAGTTTCTACACACACCTCTGTCCTCTTCCCCAGCAAGCTAGAGGCATTATCAGAGCTCAAGAATACTTTCCAGGCAGGTCAAAACACTTGAGGAGGATGTGTGAGTGGTGTGTGTGGCCTGAGGTTAGTCCAGAAAGTCAGAAAAGAGAACTGGAGGGTTGAATTTGGCCCCAGGTCTGAGGTTTCCCATTCTTGCCCTAGAGCTTTTATGCCTGAAATCTCATCCTCACCCAGAAGTTTTTACCTTTGACATAGTCTCCTATACCCTGTAACCATCCCAGACAGTTAACCTCCTGATCTGGTCCTGAATGCACACCTCCACTTAACACATATTTCAGGACTGACTTATAAATTTCACCTTTGCAACTTGGTAGTCACTAGGGGGAAATGTTTCTATGCAGCTAGAACTCTTTATTGCAGTCGCTACTGTCAATTGCAGGGTGTGGCTAGACTGTGTGTTTAGATTCCGCGCTGGTGCCAGTGAAAGCTGGTACAGGAAGCAACCGCGCAACTCAGGAGGAACACTGGGTTGCCGCTTGCATACTTTATCTCTGCAATGTGTAATCCTGACCACAAAGAAACGGTTTTTCAATGACTACCAGTTTCTATGTGGAATCTGATCATTGTGAAATTACACCTGAAATGACTTGACCCACACATCTCAGATTGATGCGCAGATCAGAATTTTGCCACCCAACATTCTTCAGGTGTTGCAGCACAGTACTCAGGAGTTTAAAGTTACACACAAAAAAAATGTTTTAAAATACATATTTTGAATGGTATTTTTTTTAAAAAAAATAGAAATATCAGAAACAGAACAGGGTTATGGATTAACATGCACACACCAATGAAGGGGATTATAAGACAATACCAGAAAGATACGCCCATCTCTAGCTACCACATTACCAAGACAATGTATGAATCAGGCCTCATTGAGACTTGATGAGCAGTTGCCCTTTTACTTCAATCCAGGTTCACTTCTATGCAAGCAAACTCCTTGCTTGCTTTCTGCTCCTACCTGCTTCCTGACTTCTCCTCCATCTCTATAGCGTCAGGCCCGCCCACATTCCTTTGTGAAGTGGTGGGGAGGGGCAGAGTGGGGCTAATGTATCAGCATGAGCACTGGGTGGACTCTGTCCGCTATTGTTAAGAATGTAAATATTTCATCTGGTTACTTCTGCAAAACAACCCAAACCCACAGCCCTGCATTTGCTGGGATCTGCTAATAGGCAGGCTTGTCGTGATCATAGCTCATGTGACCTACATGTGCCCATGTTCCTCTCCGGAGTAGGTGCCCACAACACTTCCTCTCCGGTTGCAGAAATGTCCTACTATTCTATCTTTGATACCTCAGATCAAAGATAGGAAACTGAAGCCAGATGCTAGCCTAATCATAATAAGACACAGTGACTAGATTTCCCTTTGGGGAGGAAATGATAAAAACACTCAATTTAAAAAAAATATATTATAAAAACATTTTCTTTACTTATCTGAAAAATCAGGAGGTTTGAAAGATGTCCAATAGAAATGTGTCATGCTTTATTATTAGTATTATTTGCTTGAATCCAAATATAGAATAGCTGAATGAGAATTTTCAAATGCTTACTGAACGGGTGACACCAAAATAAGTGTTTGTTGGGAATGGATTCCCAATACAGGAGCATTTCTCCCTTAAATCAGCTTGATGCTTTTTCTTCTCTCTCTCTCTCTTTTGGAAAGCAGAGGGAGACATATCATTTTGTCGCTGTTAAAAATAGAAGGGAATTTACAAGAAAAATTGCAATTAAGCAGGAGCCGGTGTTTCAAAAGATACAAACAGAGACACAAAACTGTAACAAAAAAACCCCTGAAAGCATACATCTCCCACAGTGAACTTTCGTACATTCCAGGAGTTGTATTGCACAGCAAAAGAAAATTGCAAAGGTCCCAAAGCGAGGGAACATTTGGATCTGAAATGTTTTGGTGGCCCTTGTACAGACAAACAAACAGCTGCACTTAGGATATGACTCCAGAGAATTAATTACATGCACCAATTTAGTCACAGCTACTTGTAAAGCATTTTGGGAAACTATATATATTTTGGGGAGGAAAAAAAAAACCATGAGAAAAAAGAGGGATAGATCTGGTTTCCTTTTTTTATATAGCTGGCAAAGTTCTTAGAGTTCCCTCAGAAAGTACATATGATGTCTACCGACCCAAGTCATAGTTGCTTGGAAACGATACAACAAATAAGAAGTATGCAGTCTGGTGGTGACCACATCTTCCTTGGGCCGGCTTCCTTATAACTTCAGATTGAGTGCAAAATAGTGATTTAGAAAGACCATGGGCCTATCCCAATAAACCACCACTGGAATAAGAATGCTTCAAGATGAATTTGCGTACGTTTGACCGCTGTGGTCCTTAGCTATGTGGACCTGCATTGATTCCTCTTGGTTAACTTACTTACGGCTGTAGCATATCAGCACATCTTCCTGTTTCTTCCCCTGCCCTCAGACCAGTGCTGCCCCAAGACATTTTGCTACATAAGACACAACAGCAAATGTTTCCTCCTAGTCAACATGCCAAGTTGTTTCGGCGTCTGAGGCAGATAATCCCACAAGCACCCTCCTCCCCGACATGACAATAAATATACAACAACAACAAGTTATGCAAACTATCAAGTTGCTGCCTTTGGAGGCAGCAGTGATGCACAGACATTCAGTTTGCCAATTTGCGACAGCAGGTGTGAGGAACTTCTATCATCCCTGGCCACGACTGCTGGGGCTGATGGGAGTTGTAGTTCAGCAACTGCAGATGGTGACAGCAGTCACGAAATTAGAAGACGCCTGCTTCTTGGGAGAAAAGCAATGACAAACCTAGACAGCATCTTAAAAAGCAAAGACATCACCTTGCCGTCAAAGGTCCGTATAGTTAAAGCTATGGTTTTCCCAGTATGAAAGTGAGAGCTGGACCATCAAGAAGGCTGATCGCCGAAGAATTGATGCTTTTGAATTATGGTGCTGGAGGAGACTCTTGAGAGTCCCATGGACGGCAAGAAGATCAAACCTATCCATTCTCAAGGAAATCGGCCCTGAGTGCTCACTAGAAGGACAGATCCTGAAGTTGAGGCTCCAGTACTTTGGCCACCTCATGAGAAGAGAAGACTCCCTGGAAAAGACCCTGATGTTGGGAAAGATGGAGGGCACAAGGAGAAGGGGACGACAGAGGATGAGATGGTTGAACAGTGTTCTCGAAGCTACTAACATGAGTTTGGCCAAACTGCGAGAGGCAGTGAAGGATAGGCGTGCTCTGGTCCATGGGGTCACGAAGAGTCGGACACGACTGAACGACTGAACAACAACAACTTCTGGAGGACCTAAAGCTCTCCACATCTGCGCTACAGCAAGGTGTACATTGAGAAAAGAGTTGAAAATGTGTTCACAGCCCTGTGACTTTCTATTTGATATATGCCTCTCTTGTTCCAAACTCACCTATGGTTACCGCAGGAACTTAAAAATGAGAGCACGCTAAATCAAAAGTTGTCAAATGCTCACATGGAGGTCATTTATGAAACCATTATGGCAAAGGCTAAAATTAAATACATACTGCAGGTTAGAAAAGGCATGGACAGATTCAAAAGAATGCCAAGGGGTGGGCAAACTAGAACCAAGCCAAAAGATTTATAAAAAAATTTTTTTTGAAAGGGCAAGATAACTTTCTTTGAAATTTTGTTCTGCATCTTTCACATCAAGGAAAGAGGGCTCTCTCTCCAGCTTCTCGCTGGAATGCCTTGGCAGCAATGCCACTGCATGTTGCATCGTGTCTCTTCCAAGGCATTCCGGGAAGTGCAACAATTCCAGTGAAAATTCTCCACCTCCTCACAAGAAAGCAGAAGAAAACCAGCCCCCATTTTTACATGGGGATAATATTTTTTTGGGAAACCAAGTAGGGGATTTTCGCCTACCCCTGGTTAAAACGGCAGAATCAATGAGGCTAGGCAAGGCGACTCGCTTTAAAAGAAAGTCAAAACCTTGCCCGATTTAAAAACACAAACACAACGCAAACTTAATTTTAAAAAAAGAACATTAAGTTAGGGAAGAAGGCATTTGAAGAGCAATCTCTCTTCCTTTCAGCCTTGCACTCCCTTGTGCTTACTGGAGGCAGCCAAGAATAGCAGCAAACTGCGGGGGAGGGGGTTAGAAAACAAGAGCGGGAGTCCCATTTGGCATTGGGTACTGCATGTGAAAAGTAAGGGGGGGGAAGGACCCCAAGGAACGCTAAGTAGAGTGTTCTAAGTGGAGCATTAGCAGATTATTCCATTCTTGATTTGAATTGCATGGGGAGCTTACTTGCGGGGGGGGGGCATCTCTAGTGCCTTTACAAGACATCACAAAATCAGTCCCAGAACAATTTTGAAGGACTTACATAATTTTTTTTTTTTTTTTTAGCAAACAGTAAACAAAGGGCAAGTTGAAGATCAGGCAGTTGATTGCCTGGGATTTTCTGTCCTTTCCGATAAGCCTGTTACAGCGCCACAGAATGTGAAAGATTGTGGGTGGCCAGAGAACAAGGGGAAAGCTGCAGCTAAGATTAAATAATTTAGGGGATTTCCACCCCCCTCTAAATAATAAGGTACAGTGCTCGCCAACAACTAGAGACTATTTAGAAGTTCGGGAAAAGAAAAGAAAAGATAAGTTAACGCTGCAGCCCCTCAAAGGATAATGATGTCATCTGTCTCCACAGGGGGAAGAAAAAGGCCCTTTCCCCCTCTTCCTTTGTCTAGCTCTCGGATGACATCACCTCACAGCCCTGAGATCTTACTGCTGTCGTTCAGTAACCCTTCCCCTGCTGGGTTTCAGCTGAAGAGCTGTCTTCCTTTCCACAAGTCACTCTTTTCTCAGCAGTGCCGCTGACCCTCGCTCCCCTGCCCCCTCAATCCCGCCCCCTCAGTTCCTCCTTCCTGCCGCTTCGGATTCAGGACTCCTCAAAAATTCCAGCCAAAGAGAAAGTCCTTTGGGATATACCCAAGGATTGCAGTCTGTCAGCCTGTGCTGCAGAGGAACCTCCCCTTCAAAGGCAGAGTAGGAATCCATACAACTGCACAACCCAAAAGAGGGGCCTCAGTGGCAGATCCCAGCCGCTTTGCGGGGCTGTCAAAAACTGAATTGTGTGAACTGATTAGGCGGACAAGGCAACTGTGGCTATTTAATTATTTTCCCACCCCACCCACCCCCTCTCTCCGAATTGATGGACAATGCCACTGGTTTTCATCTCCCTGCAGTGGTATGCTGTTGTCAAATAGCTCAAGCAACAAAGCCAAACTTACGTACAGCCATGTTTTCTCAAATGCAAGAGAAGAAGAAAGGCAAAGATAATTTGCATCAACATGGCTATTAATGCATTGCATTATGACAAGGTGTGCATGCTGGCTTGGTCAACAGAGTGCATGGCATCTCCTGGTGCACAGGGACACTGGGGCACTAATGGTTCTGCAGTCAACTGTGTGGTATACCAGGTGTGAGGTATTCTGAACAGAAAGTGTGACAGAATCTCCTGGTGCACATAAACTCAAGTTCTCAGCCTTTTCCAACAAATATTTCTAGAATTTTGAGCAGCGCTGTTGGTGTGAGTGTGTGTGTGTGTGTGTTTAAAAAATGAGGTACTGGTACTCATGTCTTGATAAGAGTGCTGTGGGTGCCAGCACAAAAATGGCTGCCACAGGCAGCAAAACAAAACAAAAAACCAGAGGTGACAATACTTGATGCTAGTCAGTACCACCTCAGAAAAAAGGACGGATTCTGAGATACCACTTGAGGAACAAATTTTGTGTGAAACGAAATGAGAGAATTTTTTTTTTTACTTACCATTTACATGCCATAACATCTGAAATCCTGTAGATTCGCCTATTTTATCAGAGAAAAACACCACATGAAGGCTGGAGCCTGTTGTGCCTCCAGCTGGGACATCAGTATTGCCACAGAATGTGCCTATCAGGCTGGATTGGGCATTGGGTCCATCATAAAGCTGAAATCAAGCATAAGGAAATGGAATGGAAATAGATC